>NC_052101.1:99382745-100001609 GCF_015852505.1 Tachyglossus aculeatus | reverse complement strand
AACCTAATGTGATCAAATTAAATAATTTGAAAAATATTTACCCCTACCACTAAATTTGCAGAGTTGTATTAAATCTTAAATGGAAGCTTTTCCACTTGGGGGATATCTACAGATGCTCAAAGACCATGTCTCCCTAACACCTTGAGGCCTGGGAGTCAGAGGACCTGGATTCTAAACCTGGCTCCACACTTGCCTGATGTGAGACCTCGGGCAAGTCACAAGTGCTCGGTGTCTCAGTTTCTTTATCTGTAAAATAGGGATTAAATATCTGCTCGCCCTCCTATTTAGCCTGTGAGCCCCATGTGGGACAGGGATTCTAACTTGATTATCTCGCTATCTACTTACTACAGGGCTTGGCATATAATAAATTTTTAACAAATGCCACAATTTATTATCACCATAACAGACATGGAGCTTTGCCAATTATTCTTGCACTCATGTACACATATTATCCTTTATTGCTTTCTCCTACCTGTAATTTTATTTTAATGTCTGTCTCTCCTACTAAACTAAACTCCTTGAAGACAGGAATTATTTTTCTAACTCTATTTTACTGTCTATGCTCTGCATAGAGTAAGCCTCAATAATAAATACTGTTGATTGATTTTTATTATCCAGTGAATCGAGATTAATATAGCTAGAAAACATAAATTGGGTCACAATGGAGTTGTAACCATATAGAGCTCAAATGACATTGGGGTTTGACTTAAATTCAAGAGAAAATGGACAGCCCCCTACTTCACTTTTCATTACAGAAACATGGCCATTATTTTGGCTGCATGTTCATGACCATTCAACAACAATGAAAATAAAAAGTCTAGCAACAGATTCACCAATGCCAGAGTTGAAACCAATGAAGCCTTTTCCCAGATCAGCACACTGGCCGTCTTAATACTTCAAGTCATTACCCAGCCCAGACAGAAAATCCACAATAATCCTGCTACTGCCTCAGAGACATGACCTTGCAGTTTTTCAATAACTGCATGAGAAATGTCTTCACAATATTGAGCCTGAAATACAAAGAAAAATGTACTTAATACTGCCCCAAATCTTCACCATCCATGCTCATATGTTGAAATTATGTGCACTTTCCAAGTCTCCTTCTTGCTACAATACAGACCTCACTTCAAACTCAGAATCAAAACAATACTCATCATGTCACACCTTCATTGTGCAGGACACGTCAGAAGGATAGGATCATGTTTACCAACTCTGTTATACTGTATTCTCCCTAGCACTCTGTAGAGTGCTCTGCACACAGTAGAATGGTAACTCCTTGAAGGCAGGGATTAGGTCTACCAACTCCATTGTATTGTGCTTAGTGCAGTACTCCATACACAGTAACTGCTCAAAAAATACCATTGGTTGAAGGAAAAGAGGTATAAATCAAGCTACTACTCTATACTTCGCTGTCCATAAGCAGGGTGGACAGAAGAAACACTATTAAAGATAGGACTGAAAACCACAAACACTGTAACATATTTGAAGGCCAGTTGGGAGAGAACAGAAAACAGAATGTTCTAGGGCCTTGCAGTTTGTGATCTTGTTTTAGAATTTAATGTTCAGGAGGGTGTGTAGGAAAGAATGAACACTACAGCTGCTCTAGAGGCATCCTGTTTATCGAATTCTGCTACCACATTGTCAGTGTCCCCAAGGATATGTTGGTCGATTTAATTTACTACCTCTTTTTCTATCTTTGTATCATTTAACAGTAGGTTGCTGAAGTATAATTCAGGGAAAGTCTTCAGCTCGATGTTGTTAATTGAGATTTATATAGTAGTAATAATGTTGGTATTTGTTAAGCAATTACTGTGTGCCAAACATTGTACTAACTGTTGGGGTAGATGGAATTTAATCAGGTTGGACACAGTCCCTGTCCCACATGGGGCTAGGTCATAGTAGGATTTTACAGGCGAGGAAACTGAGACACAGAGACGTTGTGACTTGCCCAAGATCACAAAGCAGGCAAGAGACACAGCTACGATTAGAATCCAGGTCCTCTGACTCCCAAGCCTGTGTTCTTTCCATTAGAGCACAAAGATTCCAGCTAACACATCCTCCCCATTCTTCAGCCTAATGGTCAGTCCACAGCACTTTGCTAATTCTGAAATGCAGTTTGCAATCACTTAGCTTTCTTCCAGGTATGTGTTTAGTGCCCAGACCTATGTGCAGAGCAGCTACTTTCTGATTCAAGTATTTAATAATAATAATAATTCTTCAATGTTACTCTTTGTCTATGAAGTTGTTTTCCTGAGAATCAGAATCATATTCCATCACATAAATATGATTTCTTTTAAACCAGCTTCTAAATTCCTTTTGTAGGAATCGCTAGGATATATGTATTTAAAATAGGTTAAGCAAGACAAGCCTAACAAATCTAATTAACACCCCAAACCTAAGCCATATCAATCAATCAGCCATCTCTAGTACTTGTGTACATATTTATATCCTCCCTAAGCATTTGTGTTTATATGCATGACCACTCGTATAGTCAATTTATTACCCCATTTGTAAATATCTCTATGTCCACCTCCCCCATTAGAATGTACACTGTTTGGGGGCAAGGAACCGGTCTGATGGTTCTCCTTTAATTTACCAAGCACTGTGAGCACCAAATAAGTGCTCAATAAATGGTTTTACAACTATTAGAAGAGCTTGTGCTGGAACTGAGCAATACATCCTCTTCCTGCTTGTAGATCTAGCCAAGTAGGCCATCAGATCCAGCATCTTCACCACATTCTGTGATGCACTGATTTCATCACTGGTGAGATTTGGGAAGCTGAGAGGTTGGTAGTTGGAAGGCATATGTGGGCTGGTGGAATGAGCATGGAACTAGGTGGCAGGAGATATGGGTTCTAGCTCAAACTCCATCATATTCTTGCTGTGTGATCTTGGGAAGTCACTTCTTCCCCTGTAAAATGTGGCTAAAGCATCATCATAATAGTAATAGAAATGGTACTTGTTAAGCACTTACAATGTGCCAATAATAATAATTATGATATTTAAGTGCCTATTATGTGTCAAGCACTGTTCTAAGCACTGGGATAGATGCAAGGTAATCAGTTTGGCCACAGTCCCTGTCCCACATGGGGCTCACAGTCTTTATCCCCATTTTACAGATGAGGTAACTGAGGCATAGAGAAGTTGAGTGGCTTTCCCAAGGTCACACAGCAGACAAATGGTGGAGAAGGAATTAGATGTGAGCCCGCTGTTGGGTAGGGACCGGCTCTATATGTTGCCAACTTGTACTTCCCAAGCGCTTAGTACAGTGCTCTGCACACAGTAAGCACTCAATAAATACGATTGAATGAATCAATGAATGAACCCAAGTCCTTCTGACTCCCAGCCCCGGGCTCTATCCACTAAGCCATGCTGCTTCTCTATGAGCTCTCCCTTCCTCTTAGAGTGTGAGCCTCATGTGGGACAGGGATTGTGGCCAATCTAATGATCTTGTATGTACTCCAGTGCTTAGCAAGCAGCAAGCACTTAATAAGCAAGCAACAGTCAGTGCATCACTTGGGCCACATATATTATTATTATTATTATTATGGTATTAAGTGCTTACTATGTTCCAGGCACTGTACTAAGCACTGGGTTTGATACAAGCAGAGCAGGTTGGACACAGTCCCTGTCCCACTTGGGGCTCACAGTCTCAAATTCCCATTTTACAGATGAGGTAACTTGAGGCACAGAGAAGTGAAGTGACTTGCACAAGGTCACACAGCAGACAAGTGGCAGAGTTAGGATTAGAACCCATGACCTTCTGACTCCCAGGCTCTATCCTCTATGCCATGCTGCCGGAACACTGTTGACTATATCATTCCCAGCTGCAAGATTGCTCAGATATCCAATGCATGCTCTTTTATTGGGAATGTGGAATATTGTGTTGGTAATTACCAGCCAATGTTTGGCTCCTCACTGAGCAGGAGAAAGCCAGTGTAATTTAGCTGTCCAATTCCTTGTGGTCCAATGGTTTTTCTCCACATTTACACATCCCTGGCAAATGTACACTGAAATATTCTATCACAATCAACTTGTCAGATTTTTAAAATGTAATGAATCTTTGTAGATCCTTATAAAATCTTTCTTCTTAGTGATGTTAGTCTTAGTGGGGAAATATGCACTGCTTATCTATTCATGTCAGTGGGTGTCAAAGTTCTGTTCCTTTCAGTAGTTAAATAGGGGGAGTATATACGTCACAGGACCCTTGGACATGAAGGTACTCTGAGAGGTCATCTTCTCCATTCCCCTGGCTCAGATGACACTACATTTACAACGTAAAATGGGTGGTAGAATGAATGGCAATGATTTTCAGTGTGTTTATGGCATAATTTTTCATCCAGAAGTTGTTTTGGTCTGCAGATGAAAATAAAAAGGATTGTTTGTTTCTAGTATGGGAACAGAACATAAAACACAATCTATTTGGCCCAGACTAGAATCGAGGCAATTAACTAGATAATTTAGATCAAAGCTTAAGACCAAGACCAAGAATAGTTTTTAGGAGTAAACCAACCAAAAGTGAGGTTTTTCCTTCTGAATTTTCTGGATACTTTGTCTAGGCTACACTTCATTTTGACTGTGGAAACCTGTCTTTTTATTATGTCACTATCATCAGTGACCAAAAGTGCTGCAGTTGGTTTTGATGGAATCTCTTCTGCCATTCAGCAGCATGGCTTAGTGACAAGAGCAGGGGTTAGGGGAGTCAGAGGATGTGGGTTCTAATCCCTGCTGTGCTACTTGTCTGCTGTGTGACCTTGGACAAGCCACTTTACTTCTCTGTGCCTCAGTTACCTCATCTGTAAAATGGGGAGTAAGACTGTGAGCCCCATGTGGGACAACCTGATTACCTTGTATCTACCCCAGCACTTAGAAGAGTGATTGGCACATAGTAAGTGCTTAACAAATACCATAATACTTATTATCATTAATAAACTCTCTAATAATATAAAATATATCCTCCCAGGACTTGTCATTGGGCATTTGTGGCCAAAATGTAGTTTGTGTAAAAAAAAATCTAGAATGATAGAATATTCCTCTTAAGATTTTAAAATCCATAATGATAGAATATCCCACTTATTTATAAGGGTTGTAATCAGATTCTGAATACTAATACTTCACTTCCCATAATATATTTTAGAATCTCTATTTATTTTCTTGTTTTCATGAATGGTTCAGTAGACAGAGCAATGACTTACTGATAGTGTAAGTCTAGAGACATCCATTATATCAGTAGGTGTCTAAAATTTTGGGAAAGTGGTATTGGTAATGTTCCCAACTAACTGTGTAAAACAGAAAGGCCATTTACTCTGGAGCTTATGTAGAGTTTACATTTCTTACTCTGGATTTTCTAATCTAATTCTCTGAAAATTTCTTCTAATTTGCTAAAAGCTGTTAGGTCTGTCCCTTTCACAAATGTGTTTCCGAAAGAGTACTGTTATGATACTTTTTCTACTCCTGCAGTCAGTATTCCCACAGAACCAAAGGAACAAACTGCAAAGTAATTTAAAACTAATAATATAGAGCATTTCAAGACACTGGCAATGCTACCTGCATGTTCATGCTTACAGGGCTCCATTTAAAGATAAAAAGAATCTCAAGATATTGCTTTAAAGCAGCTTGATACTCCTGTGTATTGGCTGGAACTGACTGCTTTAGACTGGGATGAGATCAGAGTATAGTTGAAGATGAGTTTCTGAAGTGGCCACTGGTTTGATTGACATAGTCTTAATGGGCCAGTGACAGTGAGATTACAAGCCCTAATAGGGGTGTCTCAGCTCAGAGGACTGTGAATTTTCCAAAAGTGGTTGACTTCAGCTCCAATTTTTATTCAAGTTCAAATATGTATGCCTCATATAGTTTTGAGTTCATTTGAAGCACAATCATCCAGCAACTGTTGTACTCCTCTTAAATGCATAGAACAGTGCTCTGCACATACAAAATACTCAATAAATACAATTAATTGGTTGATGGTGAAACATACACAATTTCCTGTTTAGGGTTTTTTTTGGTATTTATGAAGTGCTTACTATGTAACGTGCTGGGGTAGATACAAGCTAATCAAGTTGGACACAGTCCCTGTCCCACATAGGGCTCATAGTCTAATACCCATTTTATAGATGAGCTAACTGAGGCTCAGATAAGTTGAGTGCTTTCCATTCTTCCCAACAAGAAGAATTTGCCCTAGTTAATGGGGAAAATCCTGCTTGGGTGAGAGTGCGGGGTGGGAAGGGCATATAGTGAAACTTCATCTTTCCTCTGGCTTGAGGACTTCAGTCTAGTTAGGAAAACATTGTGACCTAATGGAAAGAGCATGGGCCTGGGAGCCAGAGGAACTGTTTTTTGTTTGTTTTTTAATGACATTTGTTAACTCTCACTGTGTGCTAAGTTCTGAGCTAAGAGAAGCAGCATGGCTCAGTGGAAAGAGCATGGGCTTTGGAGTCAGAGGCCATGGGTTCAAATCGCGGCTCTGCCAACTGTCGGCTGTGTGACTTTGGGCAAGTCACTTAACTTCTCTGTGCCTCAGTTCCCTCATCTGTAAAATGGGTATGAAGACTGTGAGCCCCCCCATGGGACAACCTGATCACCTTGTATCCTCCCCAGTGCTTAGAACAGTGCTTTGCACATAGTAAGCACTTAATAAATGCCATCATCATCAACTAAGCACTGGGGTAGATACAAGATAATTAAGTTGGACACAGTCCCCAACCCTCATTGGGCTCACAGTCTAAGTAGGAACGAGAATAGGTAGAGAAGCAATGTGGCCTAGTGGAAAAAGCACGGGCCTGGGAGTCAGAGAACCTAGGTTCTAATCCCAGCTCCACCACTTCTCTGCTGTGTGATCTTGGCCAAGTCACTTAACTTCTCTGTGCCTGTTACCCCATCTGTAAAATGGGGATTAAGACTGTGAGCCCCATATGGGACATAGACTATGTCCAACCAGATTAACTTGTATCTACCCCAGCACTTAGTACAGTGCCTGGCATATATTAAGCATTTAACAAATACCATTAAAAAAACAGGTATTAAATCCCCAAGGCATGGAGGAGATAAGTGTCTTGCCCAAGGTCACACAGCAGGCAAGTGGCAGAGCCAGAATTAGCACCCAGGTCCTCTGACTGCCAGGCCTAAACTATTTCCACTAGGCCATGTTATTTCCCTAATCTTGTCTCTTCCACTTGCCTGCTGTGTGACTCTTGGCAAATTGTTTCACTTCTCTGTACCTGTTTCCACATCTGTAAAATGGGGATAAAACACCTGTAATTTATCCTATTTAGAGTGTGAGCCCCATGTGGGACAGTGTTTAGCCTGACTATCTTGTCTACTTTAGCACTTTGTACAGTGTTTGGCATATAGTATGTGCCTAGCAAATACCCTTATTATTATTATTATTATTATTATTATTATTATTATTATTATTATTATGTGAAGGTGAGGTGAAAGCCTGACTGCAAGGGCCAGTTTAAGATCTTTGACCACACTAAGGTGGGTAAACTTCATCAACCCCACCACCCCTACCCCTCAGTTCCATATAGTGTCATTGCATTATGTTGTATGCGCACACAGTATAATAATAATGATGGCATTTGTTAAGCACTTACTATGTGCAAAGCACTGTTCTAAGTGCTGGGGGAATACAAGGTGATCAAGTTGTCCCACGTGGGGCTCACAGTCTTAATCCCCATTTTACAGATGAGGTAACTGAGGCTCAGAGAAGTTAAGTGACTTGCCCAAGGTCACACAGCAGACTTGTGGTGGAGCTGGGATTCGAACCCATGACCTCTGACTCCAAAGCCAGTGCTCTTTCCACTGAGCCACGCTGCTTCTCTATATAATGTATAATGTATTATAGTATAATGTAATTATGTTGTGCAGAAGTTCGTTTTAACCCCCAAATCTAGAACATTCCTCTCGGATGGGACGGCTGATTTGCTCCTGACTTATCATGTTCCCCTCCCAATTCCTTGTTCATGCTGGCTGGGTCCTTTAAAATTTTCCACCACCATCTGTCCACACCACATTAGCACAGTCTGAAATTGGCCCTGCCAGGCTTTGTCTAAGTAATAAAAAAAAAATTAATTCACAAAATTGACTCAGACATTACTGGGGATCCCATACTGATAATGAAGCCCATTTATAGTCTCATGGAAATTGTGTGTTTTCTCCAGTTCCAATGTATGGCTGGACACAAATCAACTCTTCCCCAGTTTTTTTTTTTTTATCACCTTTTAGGGAAAGTAGAACTTCTTGTGTCCTTGATGCAAAGGAGTTGCTGTTTTTAATCTTAAAGTGCTGATGCCTTTTACAAAGCCAGCACTCTGTCATTCTGGCACTAAAGAATTTGATTGCCAAGAAGTCCCCGCTTATATTTGATGATTCATTTGATTAATTGATTTAAATTTTCTTTGTAATTTTCCCAAAATTTTCAGCAAGCAAGCCCTATCAAGAAGCACAGAGGTGAAGGAGTAGCTAGTTTTATGGAATTTGGGACTTAGATAATAATTGTGGAATTTGTTAAATACTTACTATGTACTAATCCCTGTACTAAGCACTGGGGTAGATATAAGATAATAAGGTTGGACTGATTTAACTCATGAAGAAACTGAGGCACAGAGAAGTTAAGTGAGTTGCCCAAGGTTGTGCAGCAGGAAAGACTTGGGAGTCAGAGGACCTAGGCTCTAATCCCAGCTCTGCCCCTTGCCTGTTCTCTGATCCTTAAGTCATCTGTAGTTCAGTTTCCTCATCTATTGAATTAGAATGTAATACCGGTTCTCCCACCTACTTAGACTGTGAGCCCGGTGAGGGACAGACACAGAATCCAATTTGATTCTTACCTCAGTGCTTAGAACAAAGTAAGTGCTGAATAAGTATCATGATTCTTGTTATTGCAGCTACTAGTTGCTGTTATCAGCCACCCTCCTGGTCTCACCCCTGCATTTCTTACTGATTTTTGACACCAATATCTCCTTCCTTCCCTCACTCCTTTCTTGTATGCTGATCCTTGGAGACTCAAATGTCCGTGGTGATGAGTCCTCTGCCTTTTCTCACCAATTGCTCTGTTGACCTCTGCATGGCCTAGTGAATAGAGGACAGGCCTGAGAGTCAGAAGGACCTGGATTCTAATCCTGCCTCTGCCTCTTATGTGCTGTGTGACCCTGGGCAAGTCACTTAACTTCTCAGAGCCTGTTACCTCATCTGTAAAATGGGGATTAAGGATGTGAGCCTGTTGTTGCATATGGGCCGTCTCTATTTTGCCAACTTGTACTTCCCAAGCGCTTAGTACAGTGCTCTGCACACAGTAAGTGCTCAAATACGATTGAATGAATGTGGGACATGGACTGTGTCCAACCTGATTACTTTGTATTTACCCCAGTGCTTAGAACAGTGCCTGGCACGCAGTAAGTGCTTAACAAGTCTCGTTATTATTATTATTACCTTAAGCCATGTATACTACAGCTACCCAGGCCTACTCCCATGGCTCCCTAGCGATTTGCCTCTTAGAGTTCACAGTGCCAGAGTCCTCAAGCTCCAGGGTGTCTTTAGAGACATTAGATACCTCAGGGCTTCTACAGTTTCTACAATAGGAAGGAGAACAGGTATTTAATTTCCACTGAACAGATGAGGAAACCGAGGCACAGAGAAATTAAGTGCCTTGTCCAAGGTCACACAGCAGAGAAGTGGCAGAGCTGGGATTGAAATCCAGGTCCTCTGACTTCCAGGCCCATGTGTTTTCCACTAGGCCACGCTGCTTATACTCTGTTCTCTCCCTGCCCGAGTTGAAGAATAGCGTTCAATAAAAAGAAGAAAATGGCTTGGTCCCAAAGGTGTTGAAATGGAGCCTTGACTATTTTTAGCTTGCCACAAGTTAGAGAAATCTGATTCAAATTGCTCTTGTTCTGCATGCAGTTGGAATCATCCACTGGATTTTAAACATTCTTGGCATTGTGCAGGCCAGCTGGTTTGCTAAAAGTATCAACTGTTACTGGGGAAACCTGCTCCAATGAGTGAGTTAAAAGTTTGGACTCTATGGAGTGTTTGGTGTTGAGGAGGGTGCCAGCGTGGGTGATGGAGGAGAGGACAATGAAAGGAAATCATCATCACCACCATCAAGAATGCGCTGGGCTTTGCACTATTGCTCTAGGCATGGGATAGGGAAGGTTCTTATTAGCCCGGGCGATGTTAATCCCAATAGGCCAAATACTGCAAAGCCCCACCAAGAAGGTGCTCGGAAGTGGCAAGAAGGAGCTTCCTATCCTGGGGCTGGGCTGGGGTGCCACAAGGCTACAACAAGGATGTACTCAGAAGTAGTAATTGCAGCTCAATTGGCAACCTAACAAGGAAGTGTCACACTGGTAGCAAGCCAATTGGTGATCTCTACTGGGAACCTACTTGTTTTGTTTTGTTGTCTGTCTCCCCTCTTCTGGACTGTGAGGCCGTTGTTGGGTAGGGATTGTCTCTGTTGCCGAATTGTACTTTCCAAGTGCTTAATACAGTGATCTGCACAGTAAGCACTCAATAAATACGAGTGAATGAATGAATGGGAAGTGTTTCAACTGAAGGAAGTTGCACTGACCATGACAGTCTACCCGCTTATGTATACCCTCCCTGAGTTCCATTGATTGCCAGTGTCTTTTGCTTTTGATCCTCTTCTCCATTTGTATTCTTCTGTGATTGGTCAGATATGCCAGTGTCTGCTCCTCTCTGTAACCACCCCCCACCTCACCACCACCACCACCCAATCTCCTTATATGAATGGGTTTCAGCTGGGCCTTGAGGTGGCTTCTTTCTTTCATGCCCCTTGTAGTGACTTTTCTTCTGGTGTTCATCATTTCACAAGCTTAACTTTTCATCATATGCCTAGCCTCCCTATCTGCAGTCCCAGCATCCCACCTTAAGTCCTTAAGTCAAGCTGGCTTTCGATCTTGCATCTTTTGGTATTCTTTGCTTTTTACAGATTCTGTTAATGCATGAACCTCTATTCCTTCTTCTTTTTTGTTATTGCATGCACCTACATTTCTGTGTCTTCTACCCCAAACTCTGCCTGGTGCTCTTCCTTTTTCAGCATGGCTCCTGTGTTGGGAAACATCACCTTTCCACTCTGCACTGCTATCTGGCTTCCAGGCTGCAGGATGGCAGAATTCCTTCAGCTATATTGTGTGTGTGTGTGTGTGTGTGTGTGTGTGTGTGTGTGCATGCGCGTGCTCGTGCGTGTACTGGTTTGCCCGCCCCCCCTCCCCACACACATATCTCACCCTGGTCACACTCCCTTTACAGGATGTCTGTGTGTACATGGTGCCGCAAGTCCATGTGTGGTTGGGTGGGACTTGGTCATTTTCCCATATCCTAAGGCTCCAGACACCTAAGCGACACAAGAGAAAAGGACCCCAAAATAGGCTTCACTAAGCCCCCCTTTTCCTCAGCTCCTCCTCCCCATCACCCCAACTCGCTTCCTTTGCTCTACCCCACCTCCTCGCCCCACAGCACTTGTGTTTATATGTACATATCTATAATTCTATTTATATTAATGTCTGTTTACTTGTTTTGATGTATCTATCTATCTATCTATCTATCTATATCTATATCTATATCTATATCTATATATATATATATATAATTCTATTTATATTGGTGCCTGTTTACTTGTTTTTATGTCTGTCTCCCCCCTTCTAAACTGTAAGCCCTTTGGTGGGTAGCAATTGTCTTTATTGCTGAATTGTAATTTCCAGGCGCTTAGTACAGTTCTCTGCATACAGTAAGCACTCAATAAATACAACTGATTTTAATTTATTAAATGCATACTGTGTGCAGAGCTTGAGGGAATTTAATACAACGGAGTTGGTAGATCCAATCCTTGTCCTCAAAGAATATAGCATCTAGTGGAGGAATTTATAATTTTGAGTGGAGTCTCCCTTGTGACTCCAACCAGTAATCAGATAATCCTCTCCCCTGGGTCTCCAACTCCATTTTCCACCCTCTTTAATGCCTCCCTGCTTGTCCCAGGTAATGTTATTTTAATTGCTTCCTCACTTCCCCATGGCTCCTGGGTTACTCTGGAGTTAGGGCCCCAAAGGAGCCTAGTGTGGTAGTTGAAATGAATATTGTATCCTGTTTCAGCTTTACGAATTGTGTAGATTTAGAAGCATTGTGTTCATCTGAACTCAAAATGTCATGTCAAGGACTGCCTGTAACATTTTCCCCTTCAATACCTGACACAATGTCCACCTGTAATCTTTCCCCAGGGTACCATTTTCCTGGTGACACTTCCTCTGGTTATTGCATGAGTTGAAATATTCACAACTTTTTAAAAGAAATAATTTCAAGGCTCCATTTAAGACATTCATAAACTTTTGGTATAAATCTTGTTCACCATACCTCCAATCGAACAAGTGCAGTTCTGATCATTATATTCCCTGGCTATTGTCACAGTTAAGCCCTTCCTTGATAGCAAATTTTTTTTTTTTCTGTTACCTATTTCATCTTTTTATTTTAGTTGCTGAGTTAAGTGACTAACGCATAATTGACTTTGGTCTTCAGTATCAATTAGGGAATGCTGAAAGAGGAAGACTGTAGAAATTTACAGCACTTTTTTTGAATGTTATGCTCATGGTGCTATATGCCAAGCAATAAACAAACCCTAATGCAAATGTAAGCATTAAAGAATGAGTCAAAAACACATTGGTCTGGCAGCTACTTTAACATATCAGAATTGGAGGCAACAACATACTATTCCCTGTATAAGTCAATGTAGCAGTTAGGGTAACATTTGCAAAACTAGGACACTCATTTTGGGGGTACAATATTCATACTGACAATTAGTTGTAGATACAAATACTTAATTGGAGACACAACACAGCTATTCTGTTCCACTGTAATTTTGCAGAACAGCTGTTCAATGTAGATGCAGTAACACATGGGTAAAATAAATGGTTCCCTCTCCTCACCGCTCCACCCTCCATGGAAGTTCGGTTCATTTTTTTCTAAATCAAAAATGATTATTAAAAATCTCTAGATGGAAATCTTGAATCTGAGTTAGCATTCTTGTTTTTATCCTATTCGGTTTTCAGGAGGCTTCAGATCTTGAACATGTGAACTCCTTGCCTGCCAAAATCGCTAAGCTTAGAAGAAAAATAAATACAAGCATATCCCTGGTTCCTAAAGACCACAGTACATAAAATCTGGATATGTGCCCCACAATAACTGCTTCGGACACTGCCCATGATTCAGTCAGAGCAGAGAGCTCCGTTTCTTTCCTATCCCCTCCTCCCGAGAGGAGAGAAGGAGGAACACAGGAACATCTGCGGCTGCAGTGGGGGATTGAAACTCCTTGGGGGTCCTTGGACTCAGGACAGTGGTTGCAGAACCAGTGGCCTCAGGGGCTGAGGATTGGGAAGGGAAGGGAGAGGGGTAGAGATCAGTGCCAGATAGAGAACAGAGGTGCAGCAAGACCAAATGAAGCTCCCAGCTGAAGCTCAGGGGTCTGATCACTGGGATGGGGACCCCATAGCAAGGGGAGAGGAACTGGGGAGAAAGAGGTTGAGGCGGGTGAGATTAGGGGTGTGTGAAGTGAGGAGTTCCTAGGAATAATGGAGGGGAAAGGACAAGAGGAGTGATACAGTGCACTTTTCAATTATCTGCAGACCTTGGTTGTTGTGTAGATCGTCACATTAGGAAAAGGTAAATGACAAATTGCACTGAAGCCTCTGGGAAAATATATCTCACAATACACCCACATTTTCAAAGAACATATTGATATGGATCCTGGGGTATGCCCATTCTTAGTATTAAAATCCAGGTTGACCTATATACATATACATTCATGTATTTCTTATTTCTCTCTGTCTTTTCAAATATGAGCATCAACTCAATCTTGCTTTATCCCCTTCTGCTGTGTTATGACAAATTTCATCACTCAGCTGGCTTTTGGGTATCAGAATGAATAAGCAGTACAAATTAACTGCTTGTTTTCATGTAGTGTTGCTCATATGTATGGTAATCCTGCATAAATTCTGGTCACTAGGAAAAAGCTATTTTTCAGATTATTATTTAAATTGCATATACATGCCCCCTTCATTGATTTTTTTTTTTTTACTTTCCTCCTGGAATCCCTTTAAGACTTTGCTTTTTTAAAAAATCAGTTGATTTACTGCTTATAGACAGAAGATGAATCACTTGCACCATGTGCTTTTAAATAAAACAGAATGGAAGGGACTGGTTTAATCATATTTTATTCCAGGTCCACTTATCTCCATAACCTATTGCTTAGGCCTGTCAAGAATGATATGTTGACAATATCCTATCTAATGGTGCTTGTTGCTCACAAACATTACAGCCTTGTTTATTCATGAATGAGGCTCTGAAATCCCACAAAACTGGGTGCTGGATGCTGATTCATACACGGAAGTTTCCAAAGACTGAATTAAACCTTGATTCTAGTTAGTACTTTGCCACTGCCTTACACTTTTTGAAACATTTTCTAAAGGGCATATCTAAAGTCTATCTCTAACTTCCAAAACCTACGCTAATGTGACCATGTTGTTTCATTTAGCAATCAAACTCCCTCCAGTTTATCGGTGTTTTGGAAAATTCAGTTTTCTTCATCCAGGGAAGATTGCTTTGTCAGTACATGTCCTTCCCAGATACTTCTGTTAGCTACTTTTGAGGCTTTTGTCCTTGGTACTATTTAGAACACATTAGACTTTACTTGGAATATGCAGGATATGCACCCAAGCACGTTTCATTGTTGAAATGCTAATCTCCAATGCTGAAGTGTTGTTTTTGGGTTTGTCTTCCAAAGGCCATACCTCTTCGTGATCAGGGACAGTCTTTAATTTTTCTCTCTATATATTCCCAAGGGCATTCTGTTATCAGAGACCTTCAATGAAGGAAAAATACGGGGCAATGAGGTGAAGTACTAGACTTGTCGACTCTCACCCCAGGATTTTATTTATTTTATAATAATAATAATTATTATTATTATTTTGGTGTTTGTTAAGCACTTACTATGTGCCCAGCACTGTTCTAAGCACTAGGGGAGATACAAGGTAATCAGGTTGTCCCACATGGGGCCCACAGTCTTAATCCCCATTTTCCAGCTGAGGTAACTGAGGCACAGAGAAGTTAAGTGACTTGCCCAAAGTCACACAGCTAAGTGGCGGAGTTGGGATTAGAACCCATGACCTCTGACTCCCAATCTCGTGCTCTTTTCACTGAACCATGCTGCTTCTCTTTCAGAACTGCTAAATATTCAGATGCTGTTCTTGCTTTGCTTAAATAGCCCTTATTTCCAAGTAGCACTAAGACTAAATCACCATTTTTATTAGATTTTGGTCATTTCAGGATTCTGTTGCTTCTCTGATAGAGCAAAAACCAGAAGACATTTCAGCTGGGCATTTCCTAAGAAAGTGGTGTTACCAGATTTAACCATCATGGTTGCTTGAAATGAGCTGATCTGAATCAATCAATTAGTCATATTTATTGAGCGCTTACTGTGTGCAGAACACTGTACTAAGCGCTTGGGAAGTACAAGTTGGCAACATATAGAGACAGTCCCTACCCAACAGTGGGCTCACAGTCTAGAAGAATCTACAGTCTGAATCTACTGTTGCATCTGCAAATACTATTCCGTTATTGTCTTGGAAAACCAATGGTCTAGTCCTAATAAAAATGAGAAAGGAGAAACCTTCTGCATCTGCAATAGACTTTATTGGAAGGAGCCAAAACTGCAGTGTTCCAAAAAGAGTGGGTAAATGGTGTGACTCTAAGAAATACTTTGGAAGTTGTAGTGAGGATGAGATTGGTTCTCATTTTTAGACTACCATTAGGCTGCTGTTCATAGCCCTCTGCTTGATTAATATCACAGCTTTGCTCTGCTTTAGGTATACTGGTTTAAAAGGACACCAAATTAATACAAATAGGCAAAATTATTAGAGTTTGGTTTGTATTCTAGTGTTGCCTTTGTCTGACTAGGTGCCAAAGAAACCAGATAAGGTTGAACTGTTAGGCTATCTTCATGACCAGCAGGGCTAAAAGTAGAAACTTTATCTTATTTTCAATGAGAACCTTAGCTTTGCAGAATAAATCAAAACAAAATATTTGCGGGAGGAACTTAAGTTCAGAGACATACTATCCATAATTTTTGAAGACATTTCTGGCATCCACTAATGTTGATGATTATCGGTAACCTTCCCTGGCTTAGAGGGGCTGGTATTGATTTTCTTCACGGTGTTTGAATCAGCTATAGCTTCTTCTGATTTGTCCCAGAGGAAGCATATTTACTGCTTTGAGCACACGTCAGGTTATCACAGATTGTGAATGCCAGAGGGAAACGTTAACTACACCACCAATGCATGTGTGCCTCCTACGCACCTGAGGTTTAAGTAGGTTGGAATCATATATTTAACAATGACTCCAACCTTCCTTGTCCAGCTTTGCTGAGCAAAGCCAATTCCTACAGGACTTTGCTGTGCAGAGCACTGTTCACCCATCTCCTTTCCATAGGTCCCTTAGAACCCAGTTTGTGCCAGATTCCAAGGGAGAATCCCTTCTTGGACACTACTCGGCCACTAACACTTACAACTTTCCTGGGGATGTCAAAGACACACAGAGGGAAATTGCCAACAGCTCAGAACTGACCAGTTAGCACTGTGCCCTTTACAGGAGGAGTAGAGGTGTGGACCCCATCCCATCTTTAGCCCAGGTCACTTCAGATTGTGAGTTCTGAGCCTAAGCATCAGTATCAATAGTTGAGCAAGCATGCTACTTCTTCTCGTGCCCTGACTTTGTTTGCTTGAAGTGTTCCTGTTTCAAGAGGCATACCTCCCTGCTTGACACCACCGTACCGGAACTCTTTGAACAATGTGGCATAGGTATCGGGGGAACAGAATCGTGGCATCAGAACAGAAGCAGTTCCATTACTAGAGCCATCCAAGGGTCTACCCAGAATGGCAACAAGAAGCTTAGAGGAACAGTGTGATGGTTGTCCTCCTTGACATCCAGTCTGTTTAGGGATGTGCCATCTAACGTAACTAAATGTTTTTCCCCGCTATATTCATAACTTTCCCTCTAGTCATCTCTTTTGGTCCCCTCTGCTGTGAATTCCTTCAAACCCCTCTTGAATCAACTGATATTTTCTGTAAGATAGTGTGGCCTATTGGAAAGGCCATAGAACTGGAAGTCGAGAGACCCAGGTTCTAATCCCAGCTCTGCCAATAGTCTACTGTGTGACCTTGGACAAGTCACTTAACCTCTCTGGGCCTCAATTTCTTCTTCTGTAAAGTGGAGATGTGATATTTGCTATCCCTACCTTATAGACTATGAGGCTTATGAGGAACAGAGATGGAGTTGGAACTGATTATCTTTGATCAGTGCATAGTGAACATGCTTACCATCTGCTTTATGAAGAAGGGTTTCCTTTTGAACTTACAACTTTCACATTTCAAAGGATGCCCCATCTTCCTGATGAAGTTGGATCCATCACTTTGCCCCCTCCTACTTCTCCACCCTTCTCTTCTTCTTGAACCCAGCCCACACACTTCACTCCTCTGGTGCTAAACTTCTCATTGCACTTCAATCTTGCCTGTCTCACCACCAACCCATGGCCCACATCCTGGCTCTGGCCAGGAATGCCCTCCCTCCTCAAATCCACCAAACAATCACTCTTCCCCCCTTCAAAGTTCTGCTGAAGGCTCACCTCCTCCAGGAGGCCTTCCCAGACTACACCCCACTTTTCCTCAGCTCCCCCTCCCATCCACGTCACCATGACTCACTCCCTTTTCTCTTGCCCCTCTCCCTGCCCCACAGCACTTATGCATATATGCACATATCTGTAATTCTATATAATTATAGTGATGCCTGTTTACTTTGATGTCTGTGCCTCCCCCTCCCCACCTGCCCCCGTCTAGACTTTAAGCCCGTTGTTGTCAGGGATCATCTCTATTGCTGTATTGTACTTTCCAAGCACTTAGTACAGTGCTCTGCACATAGTAAGTGCTCAATAAATATGATTGAATGATCTGATGATAATAATAGTAATGTTAGTATTTAAGTGCTTACTATGTGCCAAGCTCTGTTCTAAGCACTGGGGGCATATAAGGTAATCCCACGTGGGGCTCACAGTCTTAATCCCCATTTTACAGATGAGAGAACTGAAGCACAGAGAAGTTAAGTGACTTGCCCAAAGTCACAGGAGTGACAAGTGGCAGATCTGGGATTAGAACCCATGACTTCTGACTCCCAGGCCCATGCTCTTTCCACTGAGCCATGCTGCTTTTCCGATGGAAAAACAATTCCGTTTTCACCCAGGTCACACTCTTCATGATTATATAGGCTTCAACCAGGCCTCTTCTTAACTTACCTCTTTCCAGACTAAGTCGCCACCTTCACTTTATCCTCATGGCTTCTTTATCCTTATTTCAATCAATCAATTGTATTCATTGAGTTCTTACTATGTACAGAGCACTGTACTAAGTGCTTGGAAAGTGCTCTATACTAAGAGCACTGTACTAAGTGCTTGGAAGAGTTCAGTACAGCAAAATTAAAAGATACATTCCCTTTCCATAAGGAGTTTACAGTCTAGAGGACTTGCTTTCCTTCCCCTTCTCCTTCTC
This sequence comes from Tachyglossus aculeatus, assembly GCF_015852505.1. Lineage (NCBI taxonomy): Eukaryota > Metazoa > Chordata > Mammalia > Monotremata > Tachyglossidae > Tachyglossus > Tachyglossus aculeatus. Next base: position 99,983,007 of record NC_052101.1, on the reverse strand, counting down.
TTGTTTGCCCTTTAATCAATCAATCATATTTATTGACATGGCAACTTTTCCCCTAGTAAACGACACTGTATCTTTTACTTTCTCCAGTTTCATGTTGTTCTTCCTAAAATGTGGGAACAAGAAGAGCACATGGTATTCCAAATGTGGGCATCCTGTGCTTATGTACACTGGCCAAATGATGCCTTTGGTTTTGTTTCTATCCCTTTCCTGATTATGCCCAGCATTGGGGGGGGGGGGTATTTTTGGGGGGTTTTGTTTTGGGGGGGCCTTTTAGCTGCTGTCATACAAAGTACTGATGATTCAGCGGAAAAGTCAATAGCGACTCCAAATTCTTTTCTGAACTGTGACTAGCTTCAGACCCAGAAGATCTTAGGGTCAAAGCGCTTAGTACAGTGCTCTGCACACAGTAAGCACTCAATAAATATGATTGAATGAATGAACTGCAGACTTGGAGATCTGAATTATGAAAATGTTAAACAAAAGTGATTGTTGCAGTGATCCCTGAAGGCCCCTCCTGTTCCATCCTGAAAAGTGGCTGTTATTCCCTGCCCTTGGTTTCCTATTTTTTAGCCAGTTTTCTATCCATGACTGAACATTGCCTCCAGTCCTGTGATAACAGTTTGCTTTAAAGGCCTTTGGAGTGGAATCTTGCCACTGGTTTCCCACTACCCACATGCTCGCTAACCCCTTCAAAGGACTCCAGCAGATTAGTGAGGCACAATTTCCCTTTACAGAAACAATGTTGTCTAAATGCTCAGTGATCCTAAGGGTAATTATAGATTCTATTCATTTGTCGGGTGTAGAAGTGAGATTTACTGGTTTATAATTTGCAGGATCACCTCTGGAACCTTTTTTACAGATGGGAGTTACACTGGTAATCTGCCAGCCTTCCAGTACAGTGGATGTCTATAACTATAGTTTATGCCCTCTTGCTAGCGGTTCGGCACTTGCTCTCCAAGTTCTTTAAGAACTCTCAAATGGATGTTATCTAGCCCCAGTGAATTATTTACACCTAGTTTGCACTTTTATTGTACACTCCCAAGAACTTAGTAGAGTGCTTTGTAGACAGTAGGTGCTCAATAAATACAACTGATTGATTTGGTCTGAAACAGTCCGTGTAGTCTCTATTATTGGATCCAGTTTCACTTAGGAGTCTGTTTCGTAAGACAAATTGTGTGTGCTAGTCTCAAACATCATCCCCGGTAAAGACCAAATGAAATTATTCCTGGGCACCCTCAGATGTCTATCTTTCATCTCTGTGAGTTTATTTTTTACCCCATGCTACTCAAGTGCCCCATTGATTCTTAACTCTGGCTTTTGATATGCTTATTTATTCAATAGCTACCGTGGGCTTCCTCTACCAGAGAGATGTAGCTCAGTGAAGATCATCATCAATCATATTTATTGAGCACTTACTGTGTGCAGAGCACTGTACTAAGCGCTTGGGAAGTACAAGTTGGCAACATATAGAGAAAGTCCCTACCCAACAGTGGGCTCACAGTCTAAAAGGGGGAGACAGAGAACAAAACCAAACATACTAACAAAATAAAATAAATAGAATAGATATGTACAAGTAAAATAAATAAATAAATAAATAGAGTAACAAATATGTACAAACATATATACATATATACAGGTGCTGTGGGGAAGGGAAGGAGATAAGATGGCGGAGATGGAGAGGGGCAAGAGGGGGAGAGGAAGGAAGGGGCTCAGTCTGGGAAGGCCTCCTGGAGTAGGTGAGCTCTTAGTAGGGCCAACATGAAGATGGGGACAACAGCTCCTTCCAAAGCAGGAACTTTTATTCACACTCCTTCCCAGAAGGGCTCGACTTAAGTCTGCTGATCCAAGCAATGAGTGTGGGCCAATTAACATAATAATAGTAATAATAATTACGGCATTTGTTAAGCGCTTAGTATGTTCCAGGACCTGTACTAAGTGCTGGATTGGATAGAAGCAAATCAGGTTGGACAGAGTCCCTTGTCCCACATGGGGCTCACAGACTCAAACCCCATTTTACAGATGAGGTACCTGAGGCCCAGAGAACTGAAGTGACTTGCCCAAGGTCACACAGCAAACAGGTGGCAGAGCTGGGATTAGAACCCATGACCTCTGACTTCCGGACCTGTGCTCTATCCTCTACGCCATGCTGCTTCTTGTGTAGGGCTTCAACATATTTGTCCATTTTTACATAGTCCCACCTTACCTCTTGCAGTGAGTTCCTCGTTGTGGGCAGGGAATGTGTCTGTTTATTGTAGCCTCCTAAGCACTTAGTACAGTGCTCTGCACACAGTAAGTGCTTAATAAATAAGATTGAAGGAATGAATAAATTCCCCATGGCCCTCTGCATAACCTCCTTCAAAGCTGGCTTCCTGGTCTCCAGCCCCTGGCCAGATCTGCCATCTCAAAGCCGTGGGGCATGGAGGTTGGGTGAGGGTACAGCCCCCAATAACAGGGTGTTGGAGGAACACAGGGCATCGGAGTTGATCTCTCACAATGATGGGGGAAGGACCTAGAGGTATACTGTGGGGCTGTGTTCCGGGATAGGGCTAGGTTGCTTCATGACACCTAATACTAATAATTTTGGTATATGTTAAAGGCCTACTATGTGCCAAGCACTGTACTAAGTACTGGGGTAGATACAAAATAATCAATTCCCATATGGGGTTCAGATTCTCAGTAAGAGGCGTAGCAGGTACTGAACACCTATTTTGCAGATGAGGGAACCGAGGCTCAGAAAAGTTAACTTACCCAGAGTCACAGAATAGACAAGCGATGGAGCTGGGATTAAAATCCAGGTCCTCTGATTCCCAGGCCTGTTAACTCCCTCCTCCATCTCTTGTCCCTAATGACCTGGCCACCTACTTTTCTGAGAAAATGGAAACTATCAGTTGTGATCTTCTTAAAATTTCCCCTGCCCCTCTCCTGTCCCTCCCTCCTCCCGCCCCTTCTTCAACTCTCACGTCTTTCCCGGCAGTATATCAAGAGGAGATCTCCTTCCTTCTCTCAAAATCCTTCACCTATGCATCTGACCCTATCCTTTTGCACCTTAGCAAAACACTTGCCTCCTCCCGAACTGTCACCTTTAACTGTTTGCTCTCCAATGGCTTCTTTCCCACTGCTTTCAAACATGCCCATGTCTCCCCTATCCTAAAAAAAATCCCTTGACCCCACAGCTCCCTCCAGTTATCGCCCCACCTCCCTCCCACCATTCCTCTCCAAACCCCTTGAGTGAGTTGTTTACAACCACTGTCTCAAGTTCCTATCCTCCAATTCTCTCCGAGACCCCTCCAATCTGGATTCTGATGCCTTCACTCCACAAAACCTGCCCTCTCAAAGGTCACAAACAATCTCCTTCTCCCCAAATCCAATTAACCCTACACCATCCTAATCTTCCTCACCTGTCAACTGCCTTTGACACTGAGGACCACTCCCTTCTCCTGGAAATATTATCCAACCTCTGCTTGACTGACTGTTCTCTCTTGGTTCTCCTCCTATCTACATATCTATAATTCTATTTATATTATTTTGATGTCTATGTATATATATATATATCTAATTCTATTCATTTATATAGATGCTATTGATGCCTGTTTACTTGTTTTGATGTCTGTCTCCCCCCCTTCTAGACTGTAAGTACATTGGTGGCAAGGATTGTCTGTCTCTATTACTGAACTGTACTTTCCAATCAATCAATCAATCGTATTTATTGAGCGCTTACTATGTGCAGAGCACTGTACTAAGCGCTTGGGAAGTACAAATTGGCATCACATAGAGACAGTCCCTACCCAACAGTGGGCTCACAGTCTAAAAGGGGGAGACAGAGAACAGAACCAAACATACCAACAAAATAAAATAAGTAGGATAGAAATGTACAAGTAAAATAAATAAATAAATAAATAGAGTAATAAATATGTACAACCATATATACATATATACAGGTGCTGTGGGGAAGGGAAGGAGGTAAGACGGGGGGATGGAGAGGGGGACGAGGGGGAGAGGAAAGAAGGGGCTCAGTCTGGGAAGGCCTCCTGGAGGAGGTGAGCTCTCAGCAGGGCCTTGAAGGGAGGAAGAGAGCTAGCTTGGCGGATGGGCAGAGGGAGGGCATTCCAGGCCAGGGGGATGACGTGGGCCGGGGGTCGATGGCGGGACAGGCGAGAGCGAGGTACAGTGAGGAGATTAGTGGTGGAGGAGCGGAGGGTGAGGGCTGGGCAGTAGAAGGAGAGAAGGGAGGTGAGGTAGGAGGGGGCGAGGTGATGGAGAGCCTTGAAGCCCAGGGTGAGGAGTTTCTGCCTTACAGTGCTCTGCATACAGTAAGTGCTCAATAAATATGAATGAATGAATCTCTAGCCACTTATTTTCAGGCTCTTTTGTGGGCGCCTCCGCTGCCTCCCACCCCCTAACTGTGGGTGTCCCTCAAGGTTCAGTGCAGGGTCCCTGTCTAGTTTCCATCTACACTCACTTCTTTGGAGAACTCATTAGTTCACATGGCTTTAACTGTCACTTCTATGCAGATGTTTCCCAAATCCAGCCCCGATCTCTCTCCCTCTCTGTAGTCTCGCATTTCCTCCTGCCTTTGAGACATCTCTACTTGTATGACAATAATAATTATTATTATGATTATGATATTTTTAAGTGCTTATGTGTCAAACATTGTTCTAAGCACTGGGTTAGTTACAAGGTAATCAAGTTGGACACACATGGGGCTCACAGTCTTACTCCCCATTTTGCAGATGAGGTAACTGAGGCACAGAGAAGTTAAGTGACTTGCCCATTGTCACACAGCTGACAAGTGGCAGATCCAGGATGTCCTGCAGTCACCTCAAACTTAACATGTCAAAAACAGAACTCCTCATCTTCCCACCCAAGCTCTGTCCTTCCCCTGACTTTCCCATCATTGTAGACAGCACCACCATCCTTTCTGACTCACAAGCCCATAACTTTGGCATTATCCTTGACTCCTCTCTCTCATTCAATCTACCATTAAATCTTGTCAGTCCCACCTTCACATCATCACTAAAACCTACCTTTTCCTCTCCATGCAAACTGCTACAACATTAATCCAAGCATTTATGCCATCCTGCCTTGATTACTGTATCAGCCTCCTTGCTGACCTCCCTGTCTTCTGTCTCTTCCCTGCTTCAGTCCATACTTCACTCTGCTGCCTGGATCATTTTTCTACAGAAACATTCAGTCCGTGTTTCCCCATGCCTCAAGAACTGCCCACTCAATCAATCAATTGTATTTATTGAGCTCTTACTGTGTGCAGAGCACTGTACCAAGCACTAGGGAGAAAATGAGAAATAGTGTGGCTTAGTGGAAAGAGCAGGGGTTTAGGAGTCAGAGGTTATGGGTTCTAATCCCAGCTCTACCACTTGTCAGCTATGTGAATTTGGGCAAATCACTTAACTTCTCTGTGCCTGTTACCTCATCTGTAAAATGGGGATAAAGACTGTGAGCCCCAAATGAGCACTTTACAAACACCGTTATTATTATTACAATCTAGAGTTGTTAGACTGCCCACAAAGGCATTTACAGCCTAGAAGGGGAGACAGATATTAAAATAAATTACAGATACATAAGTGTTGGGACTTGTGTGGAGTGAATATCAAATGCCAACAAGGTACAGATCCAAGTGCACAGGTGACATAGAAGGGACAGTGAGTAGAGGAAATGAGGGTTTAGTTGGAAAAGTCCTCTTGAAGGAGATGTGATTTTAATAGGGCTTACAACCACTGAAGGTTCTCGAGGAGTGGGGTAACATGGACGGATTGTTTTTGTAGAAAAATGATCCAGGGAACAGAGTGAAATGTGGACTGGAGTGGAGAGAGACAGGAGGCAAGGAGATCAGCAAGGAGGCTGATGAAATAATCAAGGCAGGATAGAATGAGTGATGGTAGAACCGACAGGATTGGTGACATTGAATATGTGGGTCGAATGAGAGATGAGTCAAGGATAATGCCAAGGTTATGGGCTTGTGAGACACGGAGGACCGTGTGATTTTTGCCACATGAAGCTATGGGAAAGTTAGGGGGAGGACAAGGTTTAGGTGGGAAGGTGAGCAGGGAATGTGTTATATTGTTGTGTTGCATTCTCCCAAGCTCTTACTACAGTGCCCTGTATACAGTAAGTGCTCAATAAATATGATCGAAGATAAGGATTTCTGTTTTGTAAATTCCTTAGTGGCAGGAATAATATATACCAACTCTCTTGCATTGCACTCTCCCAAGCACTTTTTAAAAATGGTATTTGTTAAGCACTTACTATGTGCCAGGCACTGTATGAAGTGTTGGGGTAGATATGAAAAAATCAGGTTAGAGCCAGACAATGTCCCACATGGGGCTCACAGTCTTAATCCCCATTTTACAGATGAGGTAACTGAGTCACAGTGATGTACAGTGACAGCATGGTGCTGTGCACACAATAAGCACTCAATATCAGTGGTTGATTGAGCTCCGTTTGTGACAGTAACTATGTCTGATTCATTCATTCATTCAATCATATTGAGTGCTTACTGTGTGCAGAGCACTGTACTAAGTGCTTGGAAAGTCCAAGTCGTCAACATATAGAGAAGGTTCCTACCCAACAACGGGCTCACAATCTAGAAGGGGGAGACAGACAGCAAAACAAAACACGTTTTGTTTTGTCTGATCTGCTTAGCACAGTGCTTGACACAATTAACACAACTATCAATCGATCAATGGTATTTATTGAGCACTTACTATGTGCAGAGCACTGTACTTAAGCGGCTTGAGAGAGTCCAGTACAACAGAATTGGCAGGCACATTCCCTGCCCATAGAGGGGGAGACAGACACCAAATGCCCCTCTGTGGGGCTGACCTCTATGCGAATGGACTGAAGGATAGCAGCCCAGGATGTCCACCCTCGCCGTCCCCATCAGCATGAGCTCCTCCAACTCCCCCCACCCCAGAGCAAGCCTAAAATCCCAGGCCCTGGGGCTGCAGCAGTGGAGGCCTGCAGGAAAGAAGTCAGAGCCAGTTTGAGTGCAGGAGTCTTTACCTGTATCCAATACTCCATACAGAAAGCATATGTACAAAATGGTGTCAAAACCCAGATGGTGAAGGGGGTACACAGCCCACACTAAATCCCAGGGGCATCTTTGGTTGCACCTTCCCTCCCGGAGCCACACAGTCACCTGCAATCCCTACTATCATTTTTATCATTAGGTGGCTGTTCACTTTCTTACTGTCTGAAGCCAGCTCTTCTGCTTACCCTGCAGAGCCACCCATAGTCAGCCTGCGTTGTAGTGGGAGAGGAGCAAGGTAAGGTAGGAGTGGTCGAGCTGACTGAGTGCCCTAAAGTCAAAGATAAGGAGTTTTTGTTTGATGCAGAGGAGGATGGGCAACCACTGGAGATTTTTGAGAAGTGAGGCGATGTGTGTAAATTTTTTGAGGAACATGATTCAGGCAGCCGAGTGGTGTGTGGACTGCAGAAGAGAGAGCAGGTATATTAGCCCCATTTTACAGATGTGGAAAGTGAGGCCTAAAGAGGTTATGTGACTTGCCCAAAGTCACCTAGGTGGACAGTGGCAGAGCTGGGATCACAACCCTGCCAACCTCGTTCACTTCAAGTTTATCCTTTCCTGCCTTAACTCAGCCCTCTCTTCTGCCAGACAAAACTATTTCTCCTCCCTTATTGACACCCATGCCCATCACCCCTGCCAGCTCTTCCATACATTCAACTCCCTTCTCAGGCCCCCGGTTCCTCCCCCTCCTCCTTCCCTCACCCCCAACGATCTGGCCTCCTACTTCATTAACAAAATTAAATCCATCAGGTCCGACCTCCCCAAAGTCACTTCCCCCCCTTCTCCAACCCCCGGCTCTCAACACTCTCTGCTACTCTCCCATCCTTCCCAGCAGTATCCTCAGAGGAGCTCTCCTCCCTCCTCTCAAGTGCTACTCTGGCCACCTGTGCTTCTGACCCCATTCCCTCTCATCTCATGAAATCTCTCGCTCCATCCCTTCTCCCCTCCTTAACTTCCATCTTCAACCGCTCACTCTCCACTGGTTCCTTCCCCTCTGCCTTCAAACATGCCCATGTCTCTCCCATCCTAAAAAAAACCCTCTCTTGACCCCACCTCACCTTCTAGTTATCGCCCCATATCCCTCCTACCATTCCTTTCCAAACTCCTTGAACGAGTTGTCTACACGCGCTGCCTAGAATTCCTCAACAACAACTCTCTCCTCGACCCCCTCCAGTCTGGCTTCCGTCCCCTACATTCCATGGAAACTGCCCTCTCAAAGGTCACCAGTGACCTCCTGCTTGCCAAATCCAACAGCTCATACTCTGTCCTAATCCTCCTCGACCTCTCAGCTGCCTTCGACACTGTGGACCACCCCCTTCTCCTCAACACACTATCTGACCTTGGCTTCACAGACTCCGTCCTCTCCTGGTTCTCCTCTTATCTCTCCGATCGCTCTTTCTCAGTCTCTTTTGCAGGCTCCTCCTCCCCCTCCCATCCTCTTACTGTGGGGGTTCCCCAAGGTTCAGTGCTTGGTCCCCTTCTGTTCTCAATCTACACGCACTCCCTTGGTGACCTCATTCGCTCCCACGGCTTCAACTATCATCTCTACACTGATGACACCCAGATCTACATCTCTGCCCCTGCTCTCTCCCCCTCCCTCCAGGCTCGCATCTCCTCCTGCCTTCAGGACATCTCCATCTGGATGTCTGCCCGCCACCTAAAGCTCAACATGTCGAAGAATGAACTCCTTGTCTTCCCTCCCAAACCTTGCTCTCTCCCTGACTTTCCCATCTCTGTTGACGGCACTATCATCCTTCCAGTCTCACAAGCCCGCAACCTTGGTGTCATCCTCGACTCCGCTCTCTCATTCACCCCTCACATCCAAGCCATGACCAAAACCTGCCGGTCTCAGCTCCACAACATTGCCAATATCCGCCCTTTCCTCTCCATCTATACCGCTACCCTGCTCGTTCAAGCTCTCATCCTATCCCGTCTGGACTACTGCATCAGCCTTCTCTCTGATCTCCCATCCTCATGTCTCTCTCCACTTCAATCCATACTTCATGCTGCTGCCTGGATCATCTTTGTCCAGAAACGCTCTGGGCATATTACTCCCCTCCTCAATAATCTCCAGTGGCTACCAATCAATCTGCACATCAGGCAGAAACTCCTCACCCTAGGCTTCAAGGCTGTCCATCACCTCGCCCCCTCCTACCTCACCTCCCTTCTCTCCTTCTACAGCCCAGCCCACACCCTCCGCTCCTCTGCCGCTAATCTCCTCACCATACCTCGTTCTCGCCTGTCCCGCCATCGACCCCCGGCCCACGTCATCCCCCGGGCCTGGAATGCCCTCCCTCTGCCCATCCGCCAAGCTAGCTCTCTTCCTCCCTTCAAGGCCCTGCTGAGAGCTCACCTCCTCCAGGAGGCCTTCCCAGACTGAGCCCCTTCCTTCCTCTCCCCCTCGTCCCCCTCTCCATCCCCCCATCTTACCTCCTTCCCTTCCCCACAGCACCTGTATATATGTATATATGTTTGTACATATTTATTACTCTATTTATTTTACTTGTACATATCTATTCTATTTATTTTATTTTGTTAGTATGTTTGGTTTTTTTTTCTCTGTCTCCCCCTTTTAGACTGTGAGCCCAATGTTGGGTAGGTACTGTCTCTATATGTTGCCAATTTGTACTTCCCAAGTGCTTAGTACAGTGCTCTGCACATAGTAAGTGCTCAATAAATATGATTGATTGATTGATTGTTAACATCCAGTCTAGGAAGAAACTATTGGCAGAGTCTCTGATACCAAGGAATAAAATCTTTTACTCAGATACTATGAGTGCCAATGTCCTCAGAGGCTCCAAGTCATGCATATGATGATCTACTGAACAGTTTGAAAGACAGACCCTTAACAACTCATTCTACATGTCATGAGGATGCATCTTAATGCCTTGAGATTAGAGCGCTTCCAGGACAGTTGCTCATGGACTCATATTCCTGGCAAAACAAGTCAGTTTGCAGGGCCAAGTAAAAAGGAATTAATTTCCTTAAGGAGGAATTTCTTCAATATCATTAGTGAGTTCACATGCTTTACCCTGAAATTTGGTTGCACATTCATAGAACTTTGTCATTTTTGCAGGGAAACAGTTGATTTATGACTGAACAGCCAATTTTTTTCCCACTATGGGAATGGGCTTTGTTGATTAAAAAACAATTATTCACTGGATTTGCTGATGCTGTGAATTTTTCCCCTACTTGGTCTAAAGTAAAACAGTAAATGGAATTACAAACAACTTCTAATTTCCATACCAATGTCTGAGAACCAGAGGGATTCCAAACTCCCTAAACTAGGGGAAGATCAATTAACAAGCCTTCTCTGCTACAAAGGAGAACATTATTTAATTTTTATTCTTTGAATCTTGCTTCATTGAGATTTAGTAGAAAAGTGGTATAGAAACTTGAGCAAAATAAATATCTAACATTCTCAAACTCAAGGACTCCATTTTGATCTTGTGTCAAAAAGGTAGATTGCTATTCAGTGAGCAACATTTTAGACAGTTTAAATTTTCTAAAGCCTGCTCTTTTGGCTTGTTTTTTCCCCCCTCACTAAAGCATATGAACTCTTATCCTGAATGGGAAAAAAACCTTCTCATAGCACTGAGTAGCTTAAACCTCAAGATGGTTGCAAAATTACTTCAAATCCCTACCTCCAGTGGTGGTTCACATTGTCTTAACCAAATAAGATAAACTCACTCCTTCCCCCTGCAGAGATAAAGGGCTGCTTAAAAATAATAATAATAATAATAATGGCATTTAAGTGCTTACTATGTGCAAAGCACTGTTCTAAGTGTTGGGGGGATACAAGGTGATCAGGTTGTCCCATGTGGGGCTCACAATCTTAACCCCCATTTTACAGATGAGGTAACTGAGGCACAAAGTCACACAGCTGACAAGCGGTAGAGTCAGGATTAGAACCCATGACCTCTGACTCCCAAACACATGCTCTTTCCACTGGGCCATGCCTTGTGGGAACACCATTCTGTGGGTTCTCTCTCTTCTCTCCACCTTTCCATAGGACCCAACAACATGACCTTGTGCTCCCAGGATACAGTGAGCACATTTTTGTGTTGGAGGTCCTGGGGGACTCAAAACAACACAGCAGAGGGACCTAAACAGGGCAGGACTGACAAGGTAGGCAATAGAGGGGGTGGGGCTACCCAGAATAGAACAAAAAAAGGCAGGTGTGGAGAAAGAGTGTATTTGCTTTTATGGCTTGAGAAGAGGCAGTAGTGTTGGCTGCCACGGCTTGAAAAGTGATGGGCTTAAGACTTATCTATGAGCTCTGTCTTCCTCCTTGCCCTTCTCTATCTGCATTGGCTGGCTCTTCAGGTTTAATCCCATTGTGGAATTCCCCATCTCCTGTGCCTCGGTTCAGTGGCAAGACAATATTCCTTGATTTTATTGACAGAACCAAGCTGTATCATTGACGTCCTATATGACACATTCCATTCTATCTCCACATACCTGAAAAACCTTTGATTAAATTAGTGATGCACTATAGATTTCTTAAAAAGCTCTCAATCGATCAGTTGTATTTATACAGTACTTACTGTGTGCAGAACACTGTATGAAGCATTTCGGAGGCTGCAATACAACAGAGTTGCTGGACACATCCCCTGCCCACCAGGAGCTTACTGTCTAGAGTGGGAGATAGACAGTAATATAAAAAAAATTATGGATATGCACACAAGTGCTCTGTGTGGGTGGGGTGGATAAAGAGAGCAAATCCAAGTGCAAGGGCGATGCAGTAGTGAGTGGGAGAAGAGGAAACGAGGGGGTAGTCGGGGAAGGCCTCTTGGAAGAGATGTCATTTTAATAAGGCTTTGAAGGTGGGGAGAGTCATCTTTTCTCCAAAAGAACATATTTATTTGTTTTTATTATTTTCTGATTGATCCCATGTCAGAAATATGAATGGATGAGCATTCATGCTCTCACATATTTAACTGATGGTACAGCTGTTGGCAGTATCTGATTGTGGAAGTGTTCAGGCTCTTATTGGCAATAGACCTGAACTCAGACAAGACTAAAGAGAGAATAGGAAATTTATTCAGGCAACCCCCTTTTTGGGGAGCTACATTCCCAGGGTTGAGAGAGACAACATTTTCCACAGTCCTCTGGGAGATTGTCTACTCTCATTTTCCTTCCAGAAGATTCCAATTAGCAAGCCCCACAGGACTCATAAATTCATGAAATGAAGATTGCAGCTTTCTCCTTTCCTGGTATTTTGTTGCTTATCTTAGCTTCTCCGAGGTGGGGCCTCTCTGATGTCCAGTTTCCTCTGACCCCATGATAAATAATGACTAAGTTGTTGAGGCTCAAGAAGGCTTGTGGGCTCATACTTTTCTCGTATGCTTATTGTTCTTGGTTTTTTTTTCCTCATTTCTCCCCCTCCCCCACCACCCACACATCACCAAGGAGAAGCCTCATCCGCCAGTAACGTGGGGGCAGGCAGAAGCACAAGAACATATAGTACACGTTCTACCCTCCCAGACACATTCTTTTAAATATTCCCATTGCAATGACACCACCATCTTTCCCATTTGGAGAGCCCTTATCCTTGGCATTGTCCTTGATTCCTCACTATCTTTCAATTCTTATGTTGTCTTTTGCTAACCCTGCCTATTTTTCTGAGTCCAGAGCTGTCTATGGGACACTGTGTTTCTTCTCTCCATCTTCCCATCCCTACCAAATTCCATGAAGTGTTCACCTTTGTTTACCCTCTGTTTCCTTTAATCTGCTCTACATAATGGACCCGACTAAAACAGTACAGTCCCTTGGTCTTAATAATAGTAGTTGCGAGAAAGCTGGTAACATTCTGGAAAGTCAGTGCAATGTGAACTTGGTTTGTGCTGTTCTCACCATCTGCGAATAGCCATTTACTTCATTTCCATCTTAGCAAGGTCTTTGAGTCACCTGAGCACATACAGCTCTATCTTTGCAATACTTTCTTTTCTAAAAGAGTTTAATCCAGTTTAGGAAGAACTATTTCTGGTCTCACTTATTCCAGCAAAAATTTGATATTTGATCTGATTTGTAGTGCCGCTGCTGCTATCCCTTAAAAAATGAATTTTGGAAAGGCATTTAGCTACAGGCACAAAGGAAAGTCTTAAACTGGGTAGCTGGGGTTAACTCTATGTGCAGATTTCATTGCCAGGAAAAAGATCTCTTTCACAATGCAACTGTGAGACTTTATTAGAAATGGGGATGAATTGGAGCCCAGGGTGAAAGCATCATATGAGATTTCTCAGCTGCTGTGCACGGTTATGCCACCTAACAGGAAAACCAGCCATTTTTTTAAGTGTTCTTTTGGCTGCGCATGCTAGTGATCCCAAAAAGAGATGAATGTGAGTTAAAATTCCACTTTGAATACTGTCATGAGAAAAATTAATGAAATGTCCAGAGATGTGTCAACACGAGTTAAAGGCTATATTTCTGCTTGTAAATGTTTGCTAATAATGGATAACAGCTGTGTTTCTACTGAAATGTCACAGCTTAGTATTTTCATAAGGTGGATAAAGGGGCGCTTCAGAGTAATTCAAAAGCTTCTATCATTGCTTCCTCTTGTTTCCACCATAGGATAGTGCGTATGTTCAGAACTGAAGAAGTGTGTTGAAGAAATAAAAAGAAATAAATTATGGTACATGTTAAGCACTTACTATGTGTCAAACACTGTTTTAATCTCTGGGGTAGATACAAGTTAATCAGGTTGGACACAGTCCCTATCCCACATGGGGATCACATTCTAAGTAGGAGTGAGTGAGATTTAATCCGCATTTTATAGATGAGGTAACTGAGGCACAGAGAAGTTAAATGACTTGCCAAGGTCACACAGCAGGCCTGTGGCAGAGGCGGAATTAGAATCCAGGATTTAATCTGATCAAAGTGGGACAGAGGAAGGAACCCGAGGGGAAGAAGTGTGGAACCCATTGGATTCAAAATAATAACTTCCCCCTCAACACTCTGACTGACTTTCCTATTTCTTTGTTATGGATTCATTCATCTACTTATTTTTGTTTCACAATGTCTCCAATGACTTCTAGACTGTGGGCCCATTGTTGGGTAGGGACCATCTCTATATATTGCCAACTTGTATTCCCAAGCGCTTAGTACAGTGCTCTGCACACAGTAAGCGCTCAATAAATGTGACTGAATGAATGGACTATTATGGGCAGTTTCTATAATCTTGACTTCCACACTACCAGTCAGTCAGTGGTATTTATGGAACATTAACTGGGTGCCCTAGATTGTAAACTCCTTCACTGCAAGGATTGCCTCTTATTCTCTCCTTTTCTCTGTCCCTCTGTGGTGACACAATCCTTACGTGACTTAAAGCAGGGCAAGGACACTTAGCACAAGTGAGGCTAAGAGGACCAAAGGCCTGTAAACTAGAAAGATCTGCAGGCCGTGAGAAAACAGCAGCTCACTAAATTCACAAGAATGAAGAAGGTCATAGGATATAAAAAGTTGCCAGAATATTTTGATATGAAAGAGAACGAACAGGGACTCTCTGGACCGACTAAGAACAAAAAAAGACATTCTGGCACGGAGGAATATTCTGGAGATAACTTGTGAAAGCAAACACTATTCTTTTAACCAAGGCCACACTCTATATGAATGTAGCAATAATTGGCAATGGGAAGAAGTAATTGTCACTGAAAAAAAAATCTCAGCAATTTTTCCAGCATAAAAGCTGTCTGCACCTGTCCCCATCCATTTGGAAATAAGTCCCAAAGAAGCAAGGAGGAGAGAATAATGGACCCATTCCCTCTTCTGAACCAGAGCTGAGAGACCTAGCCAGTCTTCTAGTATCTTCCATCTTCCTGTTGAGGTGAGATTTTTATCTATCAGAAGCACACCGAAATTTGTGTGCTTTATTACTTTACTCTGGAGTATTAGTTATGATATTTTAGTAAATTTGTTGAGAAATTCTTCTCACACTACTCATTCTTCTATTACCCTGGTCCATCATTTTGATGTGCTCTCCAAAATATTGAAATTTATATTAGTAGTGATTACTGAGAATGTCTCCTGAAATTATTTATTTTCCTACTGATCATGTTTTGTATACGATTTGGTGGAGAATATGGGCAATATCATTTTAAACCATGAAAGCAATCGAAACCAAATCTATTTAGTGAAAAGTTGGTACTTAGGTTTGTGCCAAAGAACAGTGACTTCAATTGTAGCATAAAGAGACATGCCACTGAAAAAGATATAGTGACTTTTAATCTATGCAGTGAGAGCCCAGGAGATACTGTGAACAGTAAAATAGCATTTTCATATCTGGCTGTATGATAAATAGAGGTTCAAATCCAAAAGTTGAATATTAAGAACCGTAACCTAATCTTTAAAAAAAAAAATGGTATTTGTTAAGCCTGGCTATACTAAGGGCTGGGGTATATCCAAAGTAATCAGGTCCCCACCATCTCCAGGTTTTGACCAGTCATCGTGAGCCCGTTGTTGGGTAGGGACAGTCTCTATATGTTGCCGACTTGTACTTCCCAAGTGCTTAGTACAGTGCTCTGCACACAGTAAGTGCTCAATAAATATGATTGAATGAACGAATGAGATAGCCAGAGAGACAATGGGCTTGTTTACATTATCTTATTTATTAGGTTTTTTTCATTCATGTTTTCAAGTTTGGTTATGTTAATTGACTTTTTTTCAATTTTGCATTGGTCATTGAAGAGATAAAAGTGAGCATATCCTGGTAATGCTGGTTCATATTGAAAATGAATAAAAT
Source organism: Tachyglossus aculeatus (assembly GCF_015852505.1). Taxonomy (NCBI): domain Eukaryota; kingdom Metazoa; phylum Chordata; class Mammalia; order Monotremata; family Tachyglossidae; genus Tachyglossus; species Tachyglossus aculeatus. The sequence goes on along the minus strand of NC_052101.1, from coordinate 99,967,225 downwards.
AGAAGCAGATATGATTCATTTCAGGTGGTATTTTGATGGAAAATGGTACACTCTACCACCAAATGACTACCTATCCCATTTTGATAGAAGGAATTTTGTTAAGAAGTCAGTGTGATTATTTGGTTCAAGCATTCCTTAATAACTGTCTTTGGTGTTTTAAGGTATCTTCGGTTTTAAAGGCAGAATATTGAGGGTTAATCTGAAAAAAGAAATTGTGAGTTGGCTGGAAAGCTTTGTGTAGCCAATGGCCTTGGGTGTCAGTGATAAGGAAACAGCTGCATACAAGGAAGAGATTTAATTGCTTAGCATAAGTATTATGCCTAAATTGAGGCTGTTTAGTTGTTATTTCAGTTGGTGAGTACAGAATTGCTAACCAATTTGAATTATAGGATACATATTTGGTGTGTTGAAACTGGTAGGGAATAAATATAATCTGCAAATGAAGAATATCATTACTAATCCATATAAACCTAATTGTTCTTGGTGTTCCAGTTAGCCAAACTGACCAAGGGTTTGCATTTAATGACTACTGTTGTTTGAATTATAAGGATGAATATGGTTACATGTGTGAAATCCAAATGGCTGTTTATCTCTTTTAATGTGTTTTCACAAACATGGTTGGAAGTTTGTGGCTTAAGTTCCAGAGATTAAAAAGCAGGATGCAGAGAGTTAAATTTAAGAATGCTCTTAATTACATTTTGGCATATTGAAGATAGAACTCATTTTGAAGGTAGAAATAATGGAAACTATGAAAATAAGAAATCCTACATTTTTCAGGGGCAGAGTGTGTGTTGGGGGTGGGGGAAGGGTTGCCATTCTTAAGGGTCTTCTCACTAGATGACTCTGCAATGTTGGGATATGATATGTACAAAATGGATGGAATGTACAAGATTGGAAGCATGGTAGAAGGATTAAACAAGATTGTGAAATCTTCAAGGTGAAAATGACAAGATATGGTTTTAAGGAAGGAGTAATTATACTAACTGTCTTCTGGTTTGGGGACATTGAAAATTTATAGGGTTTTCTTCATTTAAAACTTTAAAATGTTTTTTTATATGCATAAGTTCCTATGATTGTTTTGAAATATGATTTGGTCAGAAACTCAGAGATGCAATGTGATGGGCATTATGGGAGTTCATTGATTGGGAAAATACTAAAATTCATTCAGGGAACTGGTGCAATTAGTTTTATTTTCTATGAGAGTTGTGGGGTACCATCATTACTCCTGGAATGGAATATTTGAATGCTTGCACCCTAAAATGCCACCGATCTAAATCAAGAATTGTTAAAAGATGAACAACTCATAATGTATCTATCTATGCATTACAGATCTTAATTTGTGGAAGGAAGTGTGCAAAGTGTGTGATAAAGTGAATTTGAAAATGTGATAATCAACGTATCTGTTTTGTTTTAATGTGACTATGCTTTAAGGTGAGTTTAGTAATGTTTCAAGAGTATAAAATATTAACTTGGTAAAATGCATTGATAGAAGCCAGAGCTGCAAAATAATGTCAGATATGTATTATGCATTCATAATAATTTTGATAGGAATAGTTTCTTCACTAACAATCTCATGTGAAACACTTTTGATTTTAATGATAAACATAATTGTGCATATTAACCCACTGATAGCAAGATTACATTTTTGAAATTTTAAGAAAAACCAATCTGTTTTGATACCACATTCTAAGAATTGATGCTTCATCTGTGCCTCAAAACTTGAAGCATTTTTGAAGTTAATATCATGCAATAGTTTTGTTAGTTTGCAGAATTTTGCTCTGATACATGTATTCCAGGCAAACTTTATCTATCTTTTGTTTCAATAAGAATGAATTTTCTAAGCAGATTTCCATTTCAATATTCATCTAAAACTTCCTCGGACAAATAAGACAATATATTTAGTAACAGGAAACTTAAAAAGCCTTGTTCTTTATATCTAAGAATAGTTTATTAAGTCACGCCCTTAACCACATATTTACAAAAGCCAGTATTCTTGGTGTAGAGCCAAGCAGGAGCAGCAGGAAGCAAATACGAATTCATTCTCCATCTGCTTAGCATTGGGGTGTGACTAAGACATGGGAGAGACCTGGTCCCCTTCTTCACATTTCAGCTGTGGTAGCTATGACAGTAGAGGTGTCATGGGGTGTGATTTGCCTAAATGGTGTTTGGTTGACTTACTAAATTCTGCCTCCCTCTTCGCCCTCTGCTTACCAGCTCGGGTGACCTAGTAATATAAACTATGAGGCAGTTTGCTGTGTAGATTTTTGAGAACGCCAGTTTGATACATCACCTTGAAAGATTTCACCAGAATAAAGTCCTGTAGCAAAAAATCCACCACCCCGTTTTAGAACTCTTCAGAATTCTACCTCCACTGAATCTGGCGAAACACCAAGCATCAGGGACAGAAGCAAGTAAAAACATGAACTGCTGCCACTCTAACCATCATCCACATTCTGAGTCCTTTGAGTACTGGGGTAGATCCCTGGAGAAAATGATCCCATTTCATCTTTGAATATTAAAACTAGTGTTACTTTTAAGTATTATAGTCTTGCAAATGTTATTTTGATATTTTATTATAACTTGCTGAATGACTGTAATAACAAACACCCATCAACAGAATTGTCCTATTTTTCCCATCTTTTTGGAAGTCAGCAGGCTGTCTTTAGTCAATGTACAGAATCCTGTTCCTGAGAGATTGCCCTCTTGTGACCCCATTTTCCTACCCGGGTCTCCTGAGAATCCATTATTATTACTTTCTCAGGACCATCATCTGGGAGAGCTGGGTTTATTTTTTCTTTGTTCTGAGTCTTTTATGTCCACAGTTATATTTTAATATCATAGTGTGGTATTTCTGTGCTACAGTGTGGTTATCTCTTGTTTAAGCAACACATATTACTTGTTTAAGCAACACATATTACTTTATTAGAGGGGAAAAAAGCAGGACACAAAAACTTTTGAGGCATTAAGGACCTCATGCACAGCATTTTTTTCTGAAGAAAGCAGTGTAAATGAATGAAAAACACAGATTAAATGCTCTTGGAATACACTTGGGCCAGTGAACTCTAAAATGATGCTTTTCAATTTATAGCACAAAGACCATTTGACCAACAGGATGAAATATTCCATAACTCCCCAAATTCTTAACAAACAGACATATAGAATGCATATATGAGCAATACCATATGACAGTATTGTTTAACTGCTAAAAAGAAGTGATCAGAAATACATGAATGAAGTGCAATGATTTTATTTTTGGCTCTGAATGCTGTGTCATGCAAGATATTTATTCTTCAGATCCCTTGAAGCATACAGGATTAGAATATCAATAACTTCTTCGGTGTTTCATATGCTCAAAATGATATCGAGAGAAATAGAGTGATTCAATAAAATTGCACAACACTGAGACTTTCTCCTTTCACCTCACTTAAGTAAAATAATATAAGGAATGAGATCTTAAAGGTGATACCTTTAGGTATATGAAGAGGGAACATGTTTAATTGTATATTACTGTTCCTGCTGAAGTCTTTGGGTTGTGTGTACATACCTTGTATTCTATTACCCATTTATTCATTTGTTGTGCTGTCGTAGAATTTTTTGTGACCAGAATTTTCAACTAGTGTTTTGACAGCTTCTGTGTTACATGTTTATCCCCAGAGAATCCACTGGTAGGTATGTTTAACACTGTCTTAAATTGTATGTGTTTTCAAATACAGTACTGTCATGCTAACAGAGAAACAAATCCCAGAAAAGGATACTATAATACCTAAGCAGATAGTTAACTCTTTTTTAGCTTGTCATCTCTAGTTGCAGTTACTTTCAAGTTCAAAAAAAAATGCTACTGATGTTGAGATTTTATCAATCTTTGAGTCTGAAAAACCAATGTATGTCCAACAGCTCCCTTCACCCTGTGATTAAGGATGGGTTACCCCAGAGATAGTCAGCCTTTTGTAAGGTGGTATGTGGGTTAAAGTGTACTTTTTGAACCTCAGGTCTAGCTTTGTCTCTCCTCAAGTGACATGATGTCACCATTCTCCAGGAGCCTTGTTCCTGGATTCTGGGCCTAGAGATGTGACATCCTAGATGTTATTCTAGTCTGATGGATAGAAGAAGTCTGACCTGGACTGTGCTCAATTATAAATTGTTGCATTAGTATTTTCAGTCTGTTGTCTGATGCTATCTATTCTAATTTTGATTTCTAGATATAAGAATCGAAGAACTTGGAACTTGAATTGAGAAGCAGCATCGCCTACATGAAAGAGCATGGGTCTTGGAGTTAGAGGACCTTGGGAAAGTTACTTAACTTCTCTGTGCCTCTGTTTCCTCATCTGTAAAATGGAGATTAAATCCTACTCCTTCCTACTGAGACTGTGAGCCCCATGTGGGGCCACATGTGTCCAACATATTTAACTTGTGTCTACTCCAGCACTTCCAACAGTGTTTGACACATAGTAAGTGCTTTAACAAATACCATAAAAAATCCTTCAGCACATTAAATATTATTCAAGATATTCCAAATAAGCTCTATGCAGAGAAATGAAGGAATAAGAACTGTGGAATTTGAAGGTTGTATGAACAATAATCAATCAGTGGTATTTACTGAGTGCTTCCTGTATACCAAGCTCTGTACTAGCCTAAGGAAAGTTTTCATTATATGGAAAAGGAGGTGGAGAATAATTGGCTAGAGTGGACAAAGCGTCTCTGTTCATCTCTGGTTAGCATCCATCTTCCCTTTGAAATGTTTTTCCAACTACTAATCCATTTTCCATAACTAAACCAAAATAGCTGCCTAAACCATGACAATGTGGGTGCATTGGTAGACATTGCCAAATGATAGCTCCAAAGAGTCAGCATAAACTCAGCCAAGGCGTCATGTTCTAGCCTGAAGCATCATAACTGATTTGCTGGATTTGATGTGGTTGCTTTGATCATAAAATGTTATAGCCTTATCAAGAATCAAATCAATGTGTGCATTTTTGGGTCTCTTTCTTTCTCTTTTATAGCCTCTGCTGATATTTTACAGAAGGTACTTTTCAGCAAAGAAAATACTGTTGCTGAAACTGCTGCATCACTGAGGTAAAATCCAACTTTGCATCCATGGAGGTTAATTGAATTATTGATCACCTTAGAGTGGAATCCAGTGTGTGAATCCACACAGAAGTGATTCATTCAGAGCAACCATTGACCTGCCTGAGAGGCTGAAAGAATAGGGTGAGTTCAGCATTGATGAAATTATTCTCTCTCTCTCTCTCTCTCTCTCTCGTGTGTGTACATCCACATGTGCAGTCTACACATATAGACTAGAGATCTATGTATATAAATGTTGACTATGTCAAATGTCCATGTTTTTTATTAAAAAGGTGCTTTTCCCAGATTAGTGTTTAATGGCACAATAGCGTGAGTATACGACTACTCAAATTGCAATCTACTATAATATAGTTCAAATGAACTATAAATATGAATGTGTGATACCTTTTCTATAATGTTATTGATTTCCAATGTTTTCACTCGTGTAGTATGTGCCCCCCCCCCCCCCCCCGCCAAATCAAAGGAAGTTCTGCCTCTAAAACACTGCAGGATTAAAGCTAAACAGCATTTTAAATATTTATTAGTACTTTTTAAAGGAAGGTGGTTGTTCTTTGTACTCGAATTGGTTATTGATTCTTAAAAGAAAATAGGCATGGCCTTTAGTCTCCTTGATTCTCAAACCCAGAAGGAATCTTCAAGTTATACATATTTGGTTAATGTGTTCAACTTGTCCTATCAGTGGACTCCATTTCAAAGGAATGAATGATCACTATATGCCAAAATTATACTTAGTGTCATTCAAATGGTCAAACCCAGGCCAGCACAAGTGTAGGTTTGGAGACAGTTACCCAGACCTGAGAAGGTGCTAAAGAACCCTTTGAGAATAGAACTGAGAGGAAAGGTGGGAGTGAGGCTAAGAGAGGGTTGTGAATAATGCAAGAAATGGAGTTTATAAGTAGTACTGAGGTCGTAGTGGAGAGGAGAGCCAGGATGGGAAGTGGGAGGAGGCTGTGGAGAGCTCAACTTCTTGTTCCTCCCAATCTCACCTTCTCACTTGTACCTTATTCTTGTCTTTCCTGCAGCCTACCCCTTGCTCACACCCGATCTGGAATGCCCTTCTCCTTCAAATTCATCAGACCACAACTCGCCCTATCGTTAAAACCCTTCCTGAAACCCTAGACCTTCCATGAGGCTTTCCCTGATTTAACTTTTCTTCTCTCCAGGTCATAGCTTGCCCACTACCTGTTCCCTGAGACTTTGAGCCCAGCATAAGAGAGGGAATGTGTCCAATCTGCTTATCTGCAAACAGTAAGCACTCAATAAATATGATTGCTATTGATTGAGACAAAGTGAACCTTGATAAAAGTCTAAATGAAAGGCCTGGTTTATGCCCAGCCAATCAAGTTACCTATAATTTTTCTGAGTTTTAGCATTATCATTTGAAATAATTGGTTTCAATCTAGATAGTATGACTCGAATTCACACATTCCTCCCACAATTTCAGTGCTTACAAGATTTTTCCATCCTAATCAGTCTACATTATTGTAAATATGACTTTCATCTGTGCTAATTCATTGAGTCATTAGTCATTATTACTATTACTGGAATTTTGCCCTTCTGTTAGGATTCTAATGTGGAAGTAAAATATCTATTCTGTGTTTGTCTTAAATTGAGCACTTTGTTCTTGAATAACTACATTTATGGAAAGAGAAAATTGAACTTTTAAACAAGCACACACACACAAATCAAGTAATGCTAACTATTGGAAAATGACTCCTTAATGTATATAGGGGCTATAGCATTTAAACAAAGTTGTCTTGGTTGTATACAACTATTTTCCTTTAGATTAAAATAATCTTCAAGGACAGAATATGTAAGTATATTTACAACATGAAAATGCTGTTTTGAAAATACCTTTTGTTGATCAGATGTGTTCAAACTTGCATGCAGTTGTTTGTCATTTTAGAACTGGATTGTTCTATCACATTGTGACTTTTGTGTGGAAGAATGGATTGGGATTGATTTTCTTTTTCTGAAACTTAGGTATTTCCTGGATGATTAATAGAAGCTAGGAATTATCATTATCATCAATGCCATCCCCTCTTACCATCTAAAAACACCTGCTCTGGTTCTTCTTCCCTCCCTAACCATCATCTTTAATCTTACTCCCCAAGGACTCCTTTCTCTCATTCCATCATGCCTCATCCTCTTACTCATCTGTTCTCTTTTCCTATTACACCCCAGTTTGCACTTTACATTCCTCCCAAGCTCACCTTGTCCCTGAGCCTTATTCTCACCTCTCCCACCTCTGAACTCCAGCTCACACCCCTTCTATCCTTTGCCTGCTGCTCTACCCCTCTGAAATCCCACCTCTTTCAGGAAGATTTGTCCACTTACCTTTTCTTTCCCCAGGATGTGACCTGGGGACTTTTTAAGGACAGCAGTCAGACACGCCCAACCTTCTATAACTTTTGTACAAATTGATTGACATACCCTACTATTCAAGGTCCTCTTCCTGCATTCTGCCAGATACTCTGGAAGGGAGAGGAACCTCCCTCTGCTCCCACTTCCCTAATTCTTCATCTGAAACAGGAGTGTCTGCTCATTTGACCCTGGTGCTCAGCAATCTGGGGCAGAGTTGCTCTCCTTGAGCACAGACTTCACCATCAGGATATCAAAATACTTTTTTGAAAGCAATGGTGGCCCAATGAGTGGTGAAAGGGCAAGGGTAGCAAATTATCATTCTGTGCTCTAAAGTGGAATAGATTATTTGTTACCCTTGATCTTTTCAGCCACAACAGCATCTATCGTCTTCAAAATCCCATGACATCTGTGTAGGTTTTGTCTGCGCCTGAAAGTTATTTTGTGTGAGACTAAGAATTTCCAGGTACTCTGCTCATTCTTTGCACCAGGTAGTGGTTCTGATACTGCTTTCATAGATTGGGATGTGAAAGAGAGTAGAGGCTGTGTATTTACTAAAAAAGGGGGGCTACAGTAAGGAAAATTCACATTTGTAGTAGTACTGAAGGTGTCAAGCCCCACTTGCATGTACAAATGGCATTTTTTCTGAAGCCAGTATCCTATATCCAAACAGCATTCTCCCTAAAATATACTTAAAACATGTGTTCTGGCAGAATTGGCGATATTGGACAATTATTTGGAAAATTTGATCTGCTATTATCTTTTATCTATCCCAGCTGGTGTTCAGTACAGTGCTTAAATAATACCATAATTACTCATCTCTCCTTTCCTCAAAAATAATAGTCTATCTGTGTTTCCCCATAAAAATATTGATCTGGGTTTGGGTTTGCAAGACCCTTTTTATGCCAATCATTGAAAATATCAAATGAATGAAAAGAACTTCCACTTGAAACTGGAGTGGGTATGCAAGATAGAGAATGCAGAATGTTAGTGCAGACATTTTCTTTGAGGAACTGTACTAATTTAGTTCACCCACTCCAGTATTACAGCAAGTGGATGTGGGGGATCAGCAGCATGGCTCAGTGGAAAGAGCATGAGCTTTGGAGTCAGAGGTCATTGGTTCAAATCCCGGCTTTGCCAACTGTCAGCTGTGTGACTTTGGGCAAGTCACTTAACTTCTCTGTGCCTGTTACCTCATCAGTAAAGTGGGGATTAAAACTGTGAGCCCCCACTGTGAGATAACCTGATCACCTTGTAGCCTCCCCAGCGCTTAGAACAGTGCTTTACACATAGTTAGCACTTAACAAATACCATCATTATTATTATCAGCACTTTCTAAAGTAGCATGCCATTTTGCTGCAGCTACTTATACCTCAGTCCCAAGGATTGCTACTAGCAGAGATTCATTCATATCCTAAATTTGAATGAGAAAGGTTTCCTACTACTGATGTGTCATTAGATCCAAAGTTCTGTTGGTATATTAAATTGCTTAAGCTGTCCTAGATTATGCTATTTTTATTGTGGCAGCTTGACTGTTCTAGAACATTCTTAAAACTTTAACAATTCATGAACCGGAAGGAAGTATTCTTTCATTTTCTTGCATAATCTTCCATTAGTACAACTGGGTAAAGCCTTTTTAACTCCTTTGCGAGGTCAATTTTAGCGTGTCCTTTGCCAGTAATGAATTTTACACCATGGAAAATTATCTCTAGTTTTAAGTGGAAGTTCTTTTCACTCATTTGCTATTCTATGATTGGCATAAAAAAGCATCCTGCAAAACCAGACCCAGATCAATATTTTTATGGGGAAGCAAAGATAAACTATTATTCTTTTAATAATAATTTTAAAACATCAATTGATACAGTGCCTTACCTATCCTTTTGATTTTACTGTAGCTCCTTCACAGGTTTCAATGAAGAGGTTATATAAGATGTGGAAAAAAAGGATTCTGAAAATGAGCCAAGTTAAAGCTCTTTTCCATCCCAACTTCTTCTCATGAGGTAAATATTTAGTGAAGTGAAAGAATGCCCACATCTCACATGTATGCTGCTGGCCATCAAATCCAATTTGATCATAGCACCTTCTCTGTGGGCGGGGATTGGGTCCACCAATTCTGTTGTATTGTACTCTCCCAAGTGACTTTTACACTGCTCTGCACATTGTAAGCACTTAATGAATACCATTGATTGATTGGATGCAGACTTTCAGGGGGTGTTTAACAGCCATTTGGACCGTTCCCTCTTACACCTGTTGCCAGTTATCTGTGCCATCTTGGTCCCTGGGCAATGGTGTGGGAGGCCCTAAGCACTCCTGTATACCTCCGTTTGGGCATTGCATAGGTTGTGCAATAGGATCCAGGTAGGGGCCACTGAGCAAATGTCACCCATGGTACCTGTGGCCTTCTCGGGTAGCTTGTGACACTTCTCCATAAACTGTTCCGCAGCACCATGCATCATCCACCTGTCACACCACTTTTGTATGTTCATTCTTTGACTATTGAACCCAGAGGTATCTTTGGGTGCTGGACAGCACAGAGATGGAGAGCTGAGGGATTTTGAGGCTTAATCTGCTCTCAGGCATTTGGGAGGGTACGCTGAGACCATGGTCATCTGGGTAGGTCTGGGGTATGATCACTGGCTTCAGACCTGGTCATTTGATTTAGAAAAGGGAGCTCCCTGTAAGATTTGGGTTGGCACCCAGTGTGAATTTTGCATCCTGTACACAAGAAGCAGCGTGGCTCAGAGGAAAGAGCACGGGCTTTGGAGTCAGAGGTCATGGGTTCTAATCCCAGCTCTGTCAATTGTCAGCTGTGTGACTTTGGGCAAGTCACTTAACTTATCTGTGCCTCAGTTAACTCATCTGTAAAATGGGGATTAAGGCTGTAAGCCCCCCGTGGGACAACCTAATCACCTTGTAACCTCCTCAGCGCTTAAAACAGTGCTTTGCACATAGTAAACACTTAATAAATGCTATTATTATTATTATTATTATTATAGGGATGTTGCTCTTAATATTAGGCAAGACATATCCACTACCTAAAATGTGCTTGTTTCATGCAGACAAGAATAATGGCTGATGGGAATTATCCTTTGCCACCTGTGTACTAAACCAACACAAGCAAGAGATACCAGACTATCTTCTATAATCTCAACCCTTATCAGAGGGGTCAAGGAGATCTTTAGAGAGAACAGATATTTTTTGCCATCTATTACTTTATCTGCGAATGATTTTGTATGACTTGTCAACCATTAGCAACTGATTTTTTGTATAATTAAACAGGAATTAAACATTCTATTCTCTCCTTAAAGACCAGCCAGAGGTTTGCGTGGTTGCACATGCGGTGAAACGAGTCAGTGGAAAGGATGGAAGCTGGAGGTGCTACAATTTGGGAAGTTAAAATCTGACATTTAATGAAGGAAGTATGATTGAGATCTTCTCAAATATAAAGTTTGTATCTGTGTGTGTGTGTGTGTGTGTGTTTTAGAACAGAAAAATGGAACTACTACATAGATCAAAATGAACTTGAAAGGTCAGACTCATTAAAAGGAACTCACACAAATGAATTGAATTTCATTTTCTGATGCATTTATCCCTTCCTTAATGGTCAGAAAAATGAAAATGTATTCCTTGTTACATCCTAATGGAGTGTGAAGGAAAAAAAAATACATGACCATTTATGTCATTTTCATTCAGTCAAGCTGAACAAGGTGATCAATCTGTGCTTTAGCATTTTAGCAACTATCCCCTATCATGGGAGAAGGATGGATTTTTTTTATTAATGATTATTGTGATATTGAATCCTAAAAAGCTCATGGAGATCCCCCTTGTGGATTGATGAAAGAGTAGACCTTTAGGTTTCAGACCCCTTTGTTACTCTCTTCAGTTTTTCCTGGGCTGAATCTGCAAAGGCAAAATGGAACAGAGGGTCCTGGCAATTTTCTAGATCCTTCAGGTCAAAAACCTGCTATGGATTGGCAAAGCAATGCTATTTTGACCTACATCATTTGGATTGGTTGATTACAATGATAAATGAGTCAAATAATTTCCCAGCTCTCTTTTGCCAATGTAGATACAGACTTGAGACAGAGAGCATACTAGAGGTCATATATTTTAATGTATTTCAAAGAAGACACTACTGACAGTAAAATTCACTTATGAATGCACGTGTGACTGAGAAGGCCAACACAAGACTCACAATCCCAGCCGCGTTATGCACCCAAAGACTGCTGTGTTTGATATTTGCTGCCTCTGGTGCTGCTTTGGCTTTTATTTCCTTCTCTCTAGAGAGAAAACCTAAAAATCTCCTGTACATCAAGGTAGAGCAGCTGGACCAGATTATGGGGTCTGGCAACACCATCCAACTACTCTAAATTCCTTGAGGGTAGGGATTGTACCTACCAACTCTGTTGTAGTGTCCCCTCCCAAGCATTTAGTACAGTGCCCTGCTCGCAATAAGCATTCAACAAATACCACTGAACCAGGTCAACTATATTGAACTGGAACCTTCTCACTGGGATTGGGCCATCATGGCACTGGATCATTTTTAGTATTTGTAACTTCCTGATTCTATCCTAAAGTTTCCAAAGCTTTATAGACTCTACCGTCTCCTTTCCATGACTTCAGTTTCACTTAGGGTTTACATTTCATATCTTTAGCCCAGTTTCTAGAGACGCTGAAGCAGCACATTTTACATTTACATGATGTGGGTGGGCAATCAAATTATTACCTATCCTGAGCATCCAATGACTAAAATAAATCAAATGTCAGGACAAGAAAAAAATACTAATGCTTTTTCATCTACGTGAGTATTTTTCTCCTTAGAGCAATTTTTCAGATGTCATTGAAATTTAAACTGCCATGGGGCACAGCACCAAAAATAAATGGCTTTCTGAGGACCCAGAGGAACAGAAGCTTGGGTTTGCACATTTCACATGGTAATATTGGGTTTTGGCAAAGTCTGATCTCTAGTGAGGGGCCCAGGAAGGTAGGTGTGGCTTTCAAATTGAAGCTTATAGTAATGTGATCTTCAAAAATGAAGAACAGTTCTATATTACCATCTTAGAGCCTGCCTAGGTACTGATAGCTGATGATCAAACAACAAAGTTGTAATATGTCATGCACATAAACTGTGTTCTAAATAAATCAATTCAACATGCATGTGCTGATGGAGGTCTGGTGGTTGGTCCAGGAAAATGAAGATGGGGGAAAAGTCATTTTTCTCTCTAGCTTGCTTCTGTGCTTTGCCTCTAATGCATTCATTGTATCTAGGTAATCTGGACAATTTAGATCAAGTATGCCATTTCGTCAATATCATGACTCTAAGGGTATTTTCCTCAACCCTTTAGGTCCTTCTACAACATACAAACAGCCCTACCATTTGCATATGATAACAGTCAAACAATCTTGCAATTTGAAAAAGAACAATATGGTCTCTGAGAAAATTCCTCCTCCTACTTAATGAACACTGTAACTTCAGCCTTTGTTTACAAGCCATCGAAAAGGAGATTGGTTATTAACTAGCATTTTTGGTAGTAATTCCAAAATGTTCTATTGATAATGGCAGTTTAGATGAGTGGGGAAAAAAATGGAAACCAGTCAGTGGTGAATGTTATGTTGAGTTTGTCTCTTAATTGGCCAAGGGATGGAAATATAGATAGCCAATGTCTAGGGGCAGCGTCTGTCCCATCCTGCTCCGTCCCCTGAAAACATCTGTAAATTTCTAAGGCTTCTCTGGCTTACTCTTTGGTGATCTAGGTAAAGTACAGGGAGGGAGGACAGAGACAGAGGGATGAAAATGAAAGCAACATGGAGGGAGGTGGAGTGGGCTCACAGACAGCAGTCTTTATGAAGAGTCACATCTACCTGAACCATCAGGCTTGTTCTGTGTGGAATCATGGCTCAAATGAAAATTCTTATTGGAAAATTATTTTGTCAATTATTTTAATTCCTGATAAAGACAGCCTCTCTGACTTTACTTTTATAATTTTTTGTGCATATTTGTATTAAGTGCAAGACAATATTTCTGATTTGCTCAGTAAACAAATTAAATTGGGTTTAGTGGTGGAATTAAAATTTGGAATAATTAAGATTTTTCCAGAGTATAAGCTCTTTGGGGACTGGTTTGAGATTCATTCATTCAATCGTATTGACTGAATGCTTACTGTGTGCAGAGCACTATACTAAGTTCTTGGGAAGTACAAATCAGCAACATAACATGAGATCTTGTTTAAATGTATAGTGTTGCAAAGCTAATAGGTTATTTATTTTTTCTCTGATTATTAGCAACGGATTCCACAGCAAGAGTTGGCCACATCTACAGAAGCAGCAGTCTCTAATCAACAGATTCATCTGAGATCCTGGAGGAGCAGAAGCCTGGGTTTGCACACTCCAAATGGTAACACTCCGTAATGGTGAGGTCCTTGCAGGACAAACACATCTCTAAGTGAAAGGGCCAGGCAGACAGATAATAGCTTTCAAGTCTAGGACAAGATTTGATTAAGCTTGCCACCTAGTCTGCTGTAATTGAGTTTGGACCCAGCTGCACACACCGCAGTCGAAGAGTAGGGCTCAGCTCCTTGCCAGAGTCAGGTTGCAGAATCAAAGTGCGGTTTTAGGCAATAATCCGAGGGTACCCTCTCTTGCTCTTTCAGACCATCATTGCTTCTAAAGAGCTCTACCCCACCCCTGTCTCACCTGTCAATTTACCAAGGGCAGAGGCAGACTCTTAACTCCTCCCTGCAGTGACCTAGCCTTTCTTTTGAGACCGGTGAACCTGCTCCCCCTTGTTGGAGATCCTGGGGCACCCAGAATTTGACTGACTAAGAAGAGCTCTTTCTGCTTTTCCTTTTCCAGCTAGACATAGCTTCTCTTAAAGGAGAACCCTAGTGGGAAGATGAGTTTCTTCTTTTATATTCAGAAACTCAGCTGGTGCATAGATCAAACCACTTTGGCGACCCGCATGGGACAGTTTTTCTGCCTGCAAATCCTTTTCCCTTCAGCCAGACAAGCTAACTAAAATTAGAGGTAATTTCCAGAAACTCCTAACACATTTTCTGACACACTAGGTCCCTCTAGATTGAGGAATAGGAAAAGAACCTGTCTGGGTTTGCAGTAAAACACCAAAGTTTTATTGCAAAAAGGTGGCAGATATGCTTAGTCCTGAGCCTGTCCACATTACATAATATTTCATATTTCCATTTCTGCTATGTTCCTGAGCCCAAATCAGTTCGGTTCCCCGGATTGTTCTAAATCGAGATGCTCTAGGCAGTGGCTTAGCTTGGACTCTTTCTGACAGCAGTGGCTTAGTCTTGCTCAGGTCATTTCTTGCTGTCTAGTTTTTAACCTAATAACCTCCCAGTCATTTTTATGCCAGTTTTTAAAATTGGCTTGTTTCCCAAGTCCAGCACTGAGCATACTGTGTTCACTGAAGGGAATGAGCCCTGACCTCCTTTAGGGGTTTCTGAGGGAGCCTAGGGCAGCCCAGTTGCATTCTCCCCCACCCCCCTTCTCCCCAGGACCACTCTGCACTCTGTTGCATCCCAACCACCTTGGAGAGGCATTGCTAGAAAGCACAGTTGTATTACTGTTACCCTAGGCTTTGTAGCAGAATAATAATAATAATGATAATTATGGTATTTAAGTGCTTACTATGTGCCAAGCACTGTTCAAAGCTCTGCGGTGAATACAAGGTAATCAGGTTGTCCCACGTGGGGCTCACAGTCTTAATCCCCATTTTACAGATGAGGTAACTGAGGCACAAAGATGTTAAGTGGTTTTCCCAAGGTCACAGCACACAAGTAGTGGAGGCGGGATTAGAACCCAGGTCCTCTGACTCCCAAGCCCGTGCTTTTTTCCACTAAGGCACGCAGAAGATCCATATAAGCCCTGCCTTGCGGTGGGGGGGAGGTCACTAAATGAGGGACCCAATTTTTCAAATGAGCTGGGGCACATGGAGGTTGGACCAGTTGCTCCAAGGCAATTCCAAGCCTCCAATAAGCCTACAGTCCCCCTAGCCACCACTTGGCTTGGGGCCACTAGGTCCTCTATACCCTGGCAATGAAATCCCAAAGGCCACACTGCTGAAAGCGCAGAAACCTGTTGCTCTGCCTCTGCCACCGTCCCCTCCCCTTCCTCTCCTCTTCCTCCGCTGCCCCCTCCTTCCCCCTACTCTCACACCAAAAGGTACTGCATAGTAATAGAAGATTCATGTACAGAGCCCAGGAGGACACTAAATTCTGGACTCTTTCTTGTCCTCGGGGTAAATATCCAGTAGATGTCTCCATGAATTGATATGGACCCATAGGGGAAGCTATGTGCAATCATCATAACCCTAATCTGATGGCCTGTGCACACACCTCCTTTATATGGATTATAGACCTGGCTATCCACACTGTGGGGAGGTGTGTGTGGATAGGGGGGAGGAATCTGGCTTTGACCTTATGTTATCCCTGAGACTAAACTTATTAGGAGCTATAAATAGTGACATCATCACAATTTTATAGGGGATTAGGAATGAATCGAGTCTGAGATAAAAAAAAAATACAGTAAGATACTACAGATGTCTTTTAATTTTATTATTGCAGTGTATCATTTCTGAAAATAGCAGGTTACAAAAATACATGTAAACACTTCAGTGAGGTGAAGGAAGCTCCTCATACCCCAGTTGGCAGCTTTATTTCACCTACACACTTGCATTATAGTACCCGTAAGTCATTTTGAGGTCCAATACCACAGGCAGCAAGCATTACTGAATATGTTTATCTTTATGTATCACAACAAGTCCATGGAACAGCTGTAAAAGGCCATTGTCACAACGGGGAAAAAAAGTTGACTTCCCAATCTAGCATGCCAAAAATCTTTTTTTTCTTCTGAATATTGACGGTTACTATTCTCTCCCCCACCCCACCCACCCCCCCAGCCATTGCTTTGGGGCTAAATGGCTTCTATGGGGGCTTTAACTCTGACTCATCACTGTATCCTGGGGAAGATTAATTCCAGTAAAGATATTGAGAAATGTGCTTTTCAGGTATGAAACCATGTAACAAATGAATGCATTTCAAACCAGGGATCAGTAGATCAATTCTTTTCATTTCAAATGGTAGATTTCCTCTTCCAGTAAGGTATCCTATTTGACTTGGAGATTTATAGACAAGTTGAATGATGTCAGCTTCCCATAAAAAGGGAGGCTTATGGGTAGCTTAACACACCTGTTTGTTTTCTTCCAATCCAGAGCTAAAAACCTCAAAACATGCTGCTCAGTGTTTGCCTTCCCCTTTCCCTCCCACTCTCTTTCTTCTCCAGGACCACATATCTCTCCCCATTTTGTCCACCCCAGTCTGGAGCTGTAGTCACCTGGATGGGTTAGACCACTCTCCCAAGGAAGGAAGGTAGGAAATGGTGACATGCTGTTTGCCTCTATTCTTCTATTCATTGGTTATTTTTCTTGGCATTACAAGGCTTAAAATATCTTATGTCTCTCTTTCTTCCAAATATTTTCTAGGCTTCTGGGGACTGTGTCCATTCTGATTAGCTTGTATCTACTTCAGCGCTTATAACAGTGCTTGACGCATAGGAAGGGCTGGATAAATACAATAATAACAATAATGATAGTAATAATTTTATATCATTCCATTAAAGATTGATTTAAATTCTGAAATCTTTGCTCAATTTGAAAACAATTATTTGAGAAATATAAAAATTTCAAGCAAAGAAAAACAGCTCACCACAAAAGCCCAACATATAAGGGCTGTTGATCAACTGTTTCAGGGACCTTAAAAATATGGTGAGTGGTCTAAAAGCAAAAAAATCAAATGAATTTAAAATGCAAACAAAAGATTACTCCTGACAAAGCCAAAATTGGTTCAACAGTAGTAATAATAATAATAATAATAATAATAATAGTGGTTTTTAAGTGCTTACTATGTGCCAAGCACTGTTCTAAGCACTGGGGGGGATACAAGGTGATCAAGGTTGTCCCACGTAGGGCTCACAGTCTTAATCCCCATTTTACAGATGAGGGAACTGAGGCCTAGAGAAGTTAAGTGACTTGCCCAAAGTCACACAGCTGACAAGTGGCGGAGCCGGAATTCAAACCCATGACCTCTGACTCCCAAGCCCGTGCCACACTGAGCCACACTGATTAAGGGTGTAAGGTTTATGTTTTTTGGTCCTAGTTGATTCTTCTCAAACGTTTAGTTGCCTACACTCTTATTATTGTTTGAAATTTTCAAAGTTTTTCCTAATTGATTAAACATCTGTTTTTGTTGAACTGAATTCAACTCTTCTCCAGATACAATATAGATAGAAGTCCCATCTGGGCAGAGTGCCAGATAGGCACGATGCTTAAGTAATAAGCACAATTATCTTGCTAATAAACACCAACTAGGAATTAAACTCATGTTGGCAGATATATAGGACACTTAGACATTGTGGGATTAATTAAAATCTAAAGGAAGTTCCATCACAGACACAGATTTAATAATAAATCATATGTACTTTCAGTAGAGCAATTATCTCACTTCCCTCTCTTTTCAACTATCAGTGTTTACATTTATAAATTATTTCCCATGAAAAAACAGCTTTAGATAAACTATGAGCAGCTCTACACTTGATTCTTACTTAGGAATATATAGAGCAAATAAAATAATCAATAAAAGTGAACAATAATATTGCCTTAGGAATGTTCATATTGAGCATGAGTTTCTTAAATTGGCAGTAGTAAAGTGTTTAGGTAAATATTCTTTCAGTGAATTTCCAGCCAATATTTCTTAATACTACTGAAGTAGTCCGGTTCATCAAATTTTAAGGATTTATTTTCAATTTTATTAATTTATGTGAAAGGCTCATATATTTTTCAAACATTCACCTGGCCTCTGCTATTCCTTCAATTCTAGTCTAGACAGTGTATGAATGTAAACCTACATAAATATTCACATACAGATCTCCATGGTCTTCATGTAGCAACGAATAATAATAATGACAATATTTGTTAAGCACTTACGATGTGTCAGGCACTGTACTAAGCACTGGGGTGAATACAAACAAATTGGGTTGGACACAGTCCCTGTCCCACATGGAGCTCAGTCTCAATCCCCATTTTACAGATGAGGTAACTGAGGCCCAGAGAAGTGAAGTGACTTGCCCAAGGTTACACAGCAGACAGGTAGCGGAGCCGGGATTAGAACCCATTACTTTCTGATTCCCAGGCCTGTGCTCTATCCACTATACCATGCTGCTTCTCTGTTATTACTACAACTATTATTTTTAGTACCTGTAGCTGAGATAAATGGAAGTTAATCAGAATGGGCACAGGCCCTGTCCCACTGACATGCTACACTGAAAGGACATCAGTTCTAATCCTGGGTTCTCCACTTGTCTGCTATGTAACCATAGTCAAATCACTTAACTTCTCTGTGCCTCAGTTACCTCATCTGTAACATGGGGATTAAGACTGTGAGCCCTATGTGGGGCAGGGACTGTGTCCAACCTGACAACCTTGTAACTACCCCAGTGCTTAGTACAGTGCCTTGCATATAGTAAGTACTTAACAAATACCATTAAAAACATTGATGTAAATACCTTTTAAGTGGCTGAAAAAAAACAAAGGAAAGGGAAAAGGCAATAGTGCTTGACGGTTTATCTTTATTGCTGTTGATTCCTATGATACGCTGGATGCTGAGAGGGGACAGCCTTCCAACTGCATTTTACAATAACATCAGGCAAGACTACCTTATTCTGAATTTACCGTGAGATATTTGTCATGAGATATTTTCAACTAAGGGCTAAATTTTGCATGTATAGGATCTATGGGAGAAAAGAGCAGCTCAGTGCTGTAATCAAATAAAATGTAAACTAAAAAAAAATATGTTTCACAAGTAAAGCAATATCTGAAGCTGTTTGGGTCCTGCTAGATAGAGAGACGTGGACACAGCCTTAGAGATCCAGAAGTTCAGCCTGTGCCCAGGAGTTATTGATCGGGAAATAATAATAATGATGGCACGTGTTAACTGCTTACTATGTGCGAAACACTGTTCTAAGAGCTGGGGGATACAAGGTGATCAGGTTGTCCCATGTGGGGCTCACAGTCTTAATCCCCACTTTACAGATGAGGGAACTGAGGCTCAGTGAAGCGACTTGCCCAAGGTCACACAGCAGACGCGTAGCAGAGCCGGGATTAGAACCCATGACCTCTGACTCCCAAGCCCGGGCTCTTTCCACTGAGCCATGCATATCTTGTGCTGAGGAATGCTTCAAAGCACTGTCACCTCTCTAGCCGAGTCACAGCTTTTAGACTAAAGAGAGACAGTCTGTTCTCATGGAGGCAGTTAGAGTGAATTGTGAAGTGAGTGCACAGCAAAAATACCCTGGAAGACCCCAAAGTATTTCCAGTCATGCTCCTATCAGTAGCCTGGATAATTCAGGTTCATGAACAGGTATGTGCTGTTTTCAAATAATTATATCTAACCAGAGAAAGCATACTTTTGAGATAATGTTTCCTAGGAAAATTCAGTTTAGACCAGACTCTAGACTGGAGAAAACCATCCTCTATGACCACATGATATTGACTTTTAATGCTGGTATTATTTACAGAATTTTCTCACTTTAAGATAATGTTATCCAGTTTAACTTGGCTTAAACACTTCCCTTCCCCCCTCTTCGAAGGATTTTGAACAGACTTGAATAGAGTGATTTGTGCCCATTTCATTTAAGTATGGATAATGATGGCTGTGTTAGCAGTGGCATCTTTAATCCATTATGTCAAAATGCCTTATTCCTTAATGGGATGTGAAAGATAGTACTTTGAACAGAAGAACTGTATTTACATATATCTACAAAATCTTTCCTGATTGGTAAATATTTGCTATTCGTCATTTGATCGTGTATGTATGTATTGTGTTTTAGTATATTTATGTTGTTTGGAGCAATTCATTGGACTTAGAAATTCATTAATTCACTTTACATGATGTCCTATGGAATAGTAGATTTAGCACTATTTCAGTGAAGAATCTATTTTCATGGAAACAATTGAGATCGGTTACTAGAATATAGCAGTACATTTAGACCAAGAGAACGCCAGTGTGATCCTACCCTAATTCAGTTCATAGGATACATATAATAATAACGGTATTTGTTAAGTACTTACTATATGGCAGGCACTATACTAAGTGCTGGACACACGCTTGGACTGCATCTTAGAAGGGGCAATGTTATAGTGAAGACCCGTTCTTCAGCTCCATAAGGCCCTTGGACAAGAGGAATATCCAATGCCCATAAACTGTAGGCTCCTTCTCATTCATTCATTCATTCAATCGTATTTATTAAGCACTTACTGTGTGCAGAGCACTGTACTAAGCGCTTGGGAAGTACAAATTGGTGACATATATCGACAGTCCCTACCCAACAACGGGCTCACAGTCTAGAAAGGGGAAACAGACAACAAAACAAAACATGTGGGCAGGTTGCAAGTCGTCAGAATAAATAGAATTAAAGCTAAATGCACATCATTAACAAAATAAATTGTGGGCAGGGCACTTGGCTACCAACTCTGTTATATTGTACTCTTCTAAGTGCTTAGTACAGTGATTTGTACACAGTAAGCTGATTGACTAACATGGATGCCGAGTGGAGATGGAGAACAGGAAACCTCCCTTAGTAAATCCCACACTGTGATGAACAAAATTATTATTATTATTATCATTATACTTATTAAGCACTTAAAAGCACTATTCTAAGAGCTGGGGTAGATGCATATTAATCAGGTTGGACACAGTCCCTGTTCCAGATGGGGCTCGTAGTCTAAGTAGGAGGGGTAGCAGGTATTCCATCCCCATTTTACAGTTGAGGCAACAAGCACAGAGAAGTGAAATGACTTGTCCAAGGTCACACAGCAGAAGGTTGAGGAGAGGGATTGGAACCCAGGTCCTCTGACTCCCAGGCCCATACTCTTTCAACTAGGAAATGGAGTCCCAGCTTCCCCTACCCACAAGCACACTCAGACTGGTTCAAATATGTTTACCAGGAAGTTCAGAATGATTGGAGGCAGGAAAATGTTTACAGAGTGGAATTTCCTTTGTTTCTGTCTGTGGTGTCATTTAAAGCCAGGTAGCAGAGTGGCACAATGGAAAGAATGAAAAGACTTGCCCCAGATCATACATAGAGGTAGAGGTAGCCTGCATGGTTAGTAGTATCAACAACCGAGTCTATCAGCCTTGATTGCCCCTCTGTCAGAGACCAGAAGAGATACCGGAGAGATGTCGCCTTCAAAGCCACTGGGTGAGAAGATTCCTTAACAGTGCCCTGCAGGCTCAGCAGCACTCTTTCTCAATTTTTTAACTATTTAGAAAGTTGGGCTGTTGAGACTGTTGGACATTGATTGATCTCCTGGAGCCATGAGAAGTCTGGAAACTGCTCATAAGCCCAATTGTATTGTTGCTCTTAACGTTTTTATGGTTGTCCTTGTTTCCTTATGTTGTTTTTAATGTTGCAGTCTTTCCTTATGTGCCCTTTCCCTGTCCCTAATTATTAGAGTGTGAGCTTCCTGTGTGTCAGAGGCCAAGTATGAATTTTTTTGTATTTGTTAAGTACTTACTATGTACTAGGCACTGTATTAAGCACTGGGGTAGATAGAAGTTTCCCAGATTGGACACAGTCCCAGTGTCACATTGGGCTCACAGTCTTAATCCCATTTTACAGATGAGGTAACTGAGGCACAGAGAAACTAAGTGACTTGCCCAAGGTCATGCAGCAGATGAGTGGTGGAGCCAGGATTATAATCTAGGTCCTTCTGACTCCCAGGCCTATGCCCTATCCATTAGGCCACAAATTATTATGTTTACGTACTCAATTCTGCAAGAATTCATTTTTACTATGATTGCTATAGAGCCAAATAGTGTCAGAATAATAATACTACTAATAATTGTGGTATTTATAAGCAGTTACTATGTGCCAAGGGCTGGGGTAGATGGAAGATGATCTGACGAAGCACAGACTCTGTCTTGTATGGGGCTCACAGACTAGGAGAACAGGTATTTTATCCCCATTTTACAGATGGAAAAAACTGAGGTGCCAAGTGTCTGTGACTCGCCCAAGATCACTCAGCAGGCAAATGGCAGAGCCAAGATTCGAACCTGGGTTTCTTGGCTCCCAGTCCTGTGCACTTTCCAGTAGGCCATGGAAGAAACAGTTGTACGACTGGGCTTGGTGTTGGACTCCGGGTGAGTACTAACACACAAGTTTTCCTTAATGTGAGGTTCTGAAAGAAAGCAACCCAGTGTTACAGGAGAATTGATTGTACACTGCTTCTCATTAAGTAGGTACTCTGTGAATACTAGTGAATTTCATTCATTCATTCAATCGTATTTACTGAGCGCTTACTGTGTGCAGAGCACTGTATTAAGTGCTTGGGAAGTACAAGTTGGCAACATATAGAGATGGTCCCTACCCAACAACGGGCTCACAGTCTAGTGAATGAATGGACACTGGCCAAATGGTATTTTCCCAGTGTCCTTTGTCAATCTGCTTTTACCATAAAACACCGATAACTGCCTAGGGAAAATCTGAGGTCCATAGCAGACTCACACAATAATGAATCCTTCACTATAAAAGAGCACATTGAAGTGAGAGTCCCTGTATTTGTGGATTCCTTTTCATGTGATTGAAAACCAGACTATTTCTGTTTTTGTTGTCAAACAAGAATGTTAAAGGTTTCGTTTTTTGTGTTTTTTCTAAACAAATACTGGCTTTGTCCCCATGAAGATATAGATATGAGTCTTCTCTCATATTTATAGATACTCCAGAGCAATAGTAAATAGCTGCATAGAGTCATTTATTTTCCTGTTAGGGTTAGTCTGGAGTTAGAATGAATATGTTAGGAGGCTCAGTGATTTAAATGTAGTCAGAGTGCTAAAGATGACTTAAAATGTTTTTCATCCTTGATCTGCCAACTGTTACCCTTTTCATCTTTAACATGTGAATAATCAAACCTAATATTAATCTGGAGAGGAAAATGACAAACAAGCCTTTTGTTTGAATCATTCAAACCATGGTATTTATTGAGCTCTTATTGTGTGCAAAGCACTGTACTAAGCATTCATTCATTCAATCATATTTATTGAGTGCTTACTGTGTTCAGAGCACTGTACTAAGCACTTGGGAAGTACTTGAGAGAGGACAATACAATAGAGTTAGTAGATAAGATCCCTGCCCATAAGGAGTTTACAAGCTAGAGCTTACACCCTTAAGTCTTGCTAAATATCATTTTGACGTGAATAGGCAATTTTAAGAAGTATTTAAAAAGGAGTTTGGGACTTAAGTGACCTACATGAGTTAAAACCAGACCTGAGATCAACAGTAAATACACCATGAAAAAAATCACGAATAACCAAATAATTGAGTTGGTATTCACCTGATGGGCTTTAAGGATTTGTATTAAAAAAACAAAAACCAAAAAAAAAAACTGCAGGATGTCTTACTGATTTAAAATATTTTCATAAATCCTATGTAACTACTCATGATATTTTTCACTTTCCAGATATTGTCATAAACACTACAGGCACTACAGCCAGATATGCAATACAGAAATTTCCAGAGACTCTGGTTGCAATTTGACTACTTAGTTGGAAACTGATTATCCTCGGGAGAATTCAACAGAACTCAATGACAGGATATACCTACCAATCTATTGATAGATATGAGCCAGGGTTTGGAGTTTCAATAAAAGCTTTTTAAAGGTAAGAAATAACCTATTTTGAAATCCAAACTCTACCTGTTTTAAGGTTGAAATGTAGCCATAAAATGTCTTTAGGTTATTTTAAAAAGCAAATTTAGTTTAGTGGTAATAGCCTTGATGCCAGAATTGTGATCATTTTGTTTACATTTAGGAAATGTAAATATGGGTCCCACATAGTCTAGTAGTCCTGAGTCCACAGGAGAATGAACCCGGCCCTAAATATGGGCAACAAATGTAATGGTGTGACAAGGGCCAATCTTTACATAATCATAATAGTGATAATAGATAATCAAAATTATGATATTTGCACCCAGTGTGGAAGGGTTGCCTGCCATTCATTCATAGGCCCCAGTAGCCACACTCTCAAACAATATAAACTTCATTGTCAGTAGTATCATCTCTGAACACCAGAGTTGAACATACATAGTGGAAATTGTGTTCTCTCCTTTGTACAGCACACAGATGGCTGAGGTGTGTTTATAGGTCTAAGCAGCTCAAAGCCATCATAGACAGGTGAGGATTGAGCTCCATCCTAGTTATCCTCACCCCTTTCCTCTGAACCAGGTTCCTGTTATACTACCTTTTTCCTGAGCTATGAAGAATTGGAATGGCTTTGTTTACAATCTTAGAATGTGTCAGGAGCAAAGCTAGAACTAAAGCTCCAAATCTTCTATTCCAAGTCAAATGAGCTATTCCAGATTGAATGAAATGACTCTTGCTACAATCCTCATACATATTTTAAAACTGAAAATTCTAATATCTCCTTGATCTCTTTCAAATGATGCATTATTCGCATAGTCACATATCTCACAACTTATGCAGTGTTTGTGTCACTTAGTCACAAAGTTGGAATGGGTGAACTAAGGGTAGCTGAAAGAGCATAAATCTGGATGTGGAAATTATTTTCAAGTGGAAAGATAAGTTCAATGTTCATTGGTTTGAATTGCCTTTATCTTAGACCTGTAAGGTTATTAGTAGTTACAGCTCATTAGGTCCAGAGGTTGAGAACTGAAAACGCATGGTGCCAAGCTTCCTACTGAATATCAAATATGGTTATCTTATAAACTGCAGATAAATTTTCCTCCATTTTCAAAGGACCTAAAACCTATAGTTATTAAAGTTGGATTCTATGATGAAAATGCCTAAATCAAAACAAGTCTACCAACAAAAAATTATGGTTTCAGCCTTTAGAGAGATGTTTTTTTCCTCTGGACTGCAAATCTCCCTAGGCAAAGCCCTCATTTCCTCTTCTGCCACTTCCTTCTGCATCATCCTTGCACTTGGATTTGTAACCTTTATTCATCCCCCAACCCCCTCAGCCACACAGCACTTGGGTACATAGGTAGTGGATCTGGCAAGGGCCTGGGAATCAGAAGGTCATGAGATCTAATCCCAGCTCCACCACTTGTCTGCTATGTGGCCTTGGGCAAGTCACTTAACTTCTCTGGGAATCAGTTACCCCATCTATAAAATGGGGATTAAGGCTGTGAGCTTCAAGAGGGACAGGGACTGTGTCCAACAGATTTGCTTGGATCCAACCCAACACTTAGTACAGTGCTTGACACATATTAAGCACTTAACAAATACCACAATTATTATTATTACATGTAATTTATTGAATTATGTTAATGTCTGTCTCCCCTCTAGACTGTAAACTCCCCGAGGGCAGGAATCATGCCTACCAACTCTGTTATATTGTAGTGTCCCTAAATACCATTGTTTGATTAAAGCTCATTATATAATCAATCAAACAGTAGTTTTTATTGTCTGCAGAGAGCACGATAGTAAACATTTGGGAGCATACACTAGTTAGCAGATGTGATCCCTGCCCTCAAGGTGCTAATAATCTAGTGGGAGCGATAGATACTAAGATAAATTACAGATTTAAATTCGGGAATCACAGTCTATCTTACATCAGATCCCTCTCCAAATTTAGTGCATTTCAAAGGTAGAGAAAAGCAAGTGTCACCCACCACATCTAGGTATCTAAGGTCCTCTTTTCCATCCCGAACAACAGTAGGACACTTGCTGTCTCTAGACTAGAATAGTGGAGATGAGGGTAGGCTCAACTATTAGCTTCACAAGCATGGGTACTCGGGTGTTTTTGGCCAAGTATAATTAATGACAATGTTTCTAAAAGCAATTTGACATTTTCATAGAATCGAGGTTTTGTACAATGCCTGTAGGTAGTAATTTTAAAGGAATGTGGAATTTATTTTTAAATTACATCTATATTATTTTTCTCATATGGTAAGTATGTAGCAAATGCATTTCTACTTAATAGTACAGATATAACATTACAGAGGACTGGGTAAGTTATACATGACTGAAAAATGTTACTGCACTACAAGGAAATACAACAGGATTATAAAGTGGGGTTAATATAGACCTTCCCTGACTAAACTCTCATTTCCTCTTCCCCCACTCCCTTCTGCAACCCCCTGATATGCACCCTATATTCACCCCTCCCTCAGCCCCACAGCACTTAGAGAAGCAGCATGGCTCAGTGGAAAGAGCCCGGGCTTGGGAGTCAGAGGTCATGGGTTCTAATCCCGGCTCGCAAATTCGTGAAGCGTTCCATATTTTTTCACCCCATCTCCCTCCTACCATTCTTTTCCAAACTCCTTGAACGAGTCGTCTACACAGGCTGCCTCGAATTCCTCAACACCAACTCTCTCCTTGACACCCTCCAATCTGGATTCTGTCCCCTACATTCCACAGAAACTGCCCTCTCAAAGGTCACCAATGACCTCCTGCTTGCCAAATCCAATGGCTCATACTCTATACTAATCCTCCTCGGCCTCTCAGCTGCCTTTGACACTGTGGACCACCCCCTTCTCCTTAATACGCTATTCAACCTTGGCTTCACAGACTCTGTCCTCTCCTGTTTCTCTTATCTCCCTGGTCGTTCACTCTGTCTCTTTTGCAGGCTCCTCCTCCCCCTCCAATCCCCTTACTGTAGGGGTTCCTCAAGGTTCAGTTCTTGGTCCCCTTCTGTTCTCGATCTACACTCACTCCCTTGGTGACCTCATTCGCTCCCACGGCTTCAACTCTCATCTCTACGCTGATAACACCCAAATCTACATCTCTGCCCCTGCTCTCTCTCCCTCCCTCCAGGCTCGCATCTCCTCCTGCCTTTAGGACATATCCATCTGGATGTCTGCCCGCCACCTAAAACTCAACATGTGCAAGACTGAACTCCTTGTCTTCCCTCCCAAACCCTGCCCTCTCCCTGACTTTCCCATCACTGTTGATGGCACTACCATCCTTCCCATCTCACAAGCCCGCAACCTTGGTGTCATCCTCGACTCCGCTCTCTCATTCACCCCTCACATCCAAGCCGTCACCAAAACCTGCCAGTCTCAGCTCCACAACATTGCCAAGATCCGCCCTTTCCTCTCCATCCAAACAGCTACCCTGCTCGTTCAAGCTCTCATCCTATCCCATCTGGATTACTGTATCTGCCTCCTCTCCAATCTCCCATCCTTGTGTCTCTCCCCACTTCAATCCATACTTCACGCCGCTGCCTGGATTGTCCTTGTCCAGAAATGCTCTGGGCAAGTTACTCCCCTCCTCAAAAATCTCCAGGGGTACCAATCAACCTTCGCATCAGGCAGAAACTCCTTACCCTTGGCTTCAAGTCTCTCCATCACCTCGCCCCCACCTACCTCACCTCCCTTCTCTTCTTCTACAGCCCAGCCCGCACCCTCAACTCCTCTGCCGCTAATCAATCAATCATATTTATTGAGCGCTTACTGTGTGCAGAGCACTGTACTAAGCACATGGGAAGTACAAGTTGGCAACATATAGAGACGGTCCCTACCCAACAGTGGGCTCACAGTCTACCTAACCGTGCCTTGTTCTTGCCTATCCTGCCATCGACCCCCAGCCCACGTCATCCCCCTGGCCTGAAATGCCTTCCCTCTGCCCATCCGCCAAGCTAGCTCTCTTCCTCCCTTCAAGGCCCTACTGAGAGCTCACCTCCTCCAGGAGGCCTTCCCAGACTGAGTCCCCTCCTTCCTCTCCCCCTCCTCCCCCTCTCCATCCCCCCCACCTTACCTCCTTCCCTTCCCCACAGCACCTGTATATATGTATATATGTTTGTACATATTTATTACTCTATTTATTTTACTTGTACATATTTATTCTATTTATTTTATTCTGTTAATGTGTTTTGTTTTCTTCTCTGTCTCCCCCTTCTAGACTGTGAGCCCACTGTTGGGTAGGGACCATCTCTATATGTTGCCAACTTGTATTTTACTTGTACATATTTATTCTATTTATTTTATTCTGTTAATATGTTTTGTTTTCTTCTCTGTCTCCCCCTTCTAGACTGTGAGCCCACTGTTGGGTGGGGACCATCTCTATATGTTGCCAACTTGTATTTCCCAAGTGCTTAGTACAGTGCTCTGCACACAGTAAGCGCTCAATAAATACGATTGAATGAATGAATGAATTGAATGAATGTCTGCTGTGTGACTTTGGGCAAGTCATTTAACTTCTCTGTGCCTGTTACCTTATCTGTAAAATGGGCATTAAGACTGTGAGCCCCCTGTGGGACAAGCCTGATTACCTTGTATATAGCACTTAGAACAGTCCTTGGCACAGAGTAAGCGCTTAATAAATGTCATCATAATTATTCTGTACATATTTGTAATTTATTGATTTATATTAATGTCTGTCTCCCCCTCTAGACTGTGTGTGAGCTTGTTGTGGCCAAGGAACGCGTCTACCAGCTTTGTCATACCATACTCTCCCAAGGGCTTAGTACGGTGCTCTGCAAACAGTAAGTGATCAATAAATATGATTGATTAATTGATGGATTGATACTATTCTTACTCTGAAAATATGATGCTATTTCATGCATTTGCAAAGGAAAGAGAGAACATTGAACTAGGAGAGAAAGCAATTTTGACTCAACTTGAGACTTTGTCAGCTGAACTTAAACCTATTATAGGACATTTAGAGGAATCTGAGAGTAAGATATAACAATGTGATTCTGTGCGCATATGGAGCTCAAAAAGAAAAAAAAACACACTTTATCATTAGGTCTATCTTTTTTACAATTCAGAAATATTTTGATCTATACAGAGCTGTCTTTGATTTTTGAAGACGATGCTACTGAAGATTTTGAGTGTGGCTGAAATGACCTATGTGCAACTAACAATCCATTCCTCACTGGGTCCATTGGTGGAGAAGCCATCCCCAGCGGAGCCTGAATAGGGCCAGTAGGAGGATAGGGGCCAGACATCCAGAGGGTGATAGCCATTATAGGTGCTAGTCCCTCAGTTGCAGATTGCCTACTCTAAAAAAGAGTTCAGGCTATTATATTCCATGGGCCAGGCCAACCCGTCACCCACTTTCTGCCTCTGGCCTGGAAAGCCCTCCCTCTTCACATCCTATAGATGATCATTCTCCCCTCCTTCAAAGCCTTATTAAAAGCACATGTCTTCTTAGAGGCCTTCCCCAACTAAGCCCTCGTTTCCTCTTATTTCACTCCCTTCTGCATCACCCATGCACTTGGATTTGCACCCTTTATTCACCCCTCCCTCAACCCCACAACATTTATGTGCATATTCTGTATGTATTATGTACATAGACTGTAAACTTGTTGTGGGGAGGGAACCTATCTACCAACTCTGTTATATTGTATTCTCCCAAGTCCTTAGTACAGTACTCTGCACACATTTAATCACTCAATAAATATGACTGATTGATTGAGTCTGTGGTCTCTTCAATCATTCAATCATATCCTTATAGTCTCTTTGGTTGATTGTTCCTCTGCCTCATACACCCTAACTGAGAGGCTCCCTCAATGATCTGTTCTGTGTCTCCTCTTCTGAATGTACACTCACTCCCTTGGACAGCTCATCTGGTTTCGTTGCTCACTTCCTCACAAACTATGTGGATGACACTCATCTCTACCTCACTAGCCTCAGCCTCTCTTTGGCCATCTCACATTTCCACCTGCCTCCAGGATATCACACAATGTATGCCCTGCTGACACCTTTCAGCTATAACTGAAGATATAGCTATAGCTATAACTGGAGATATTCCCTCCCAAATCCTCTCCCCACCTATTTTTCCCATCACACCTGACAGCACCACCATCATCTCCTTCTCTGAAGCCCACAGCCTCGGAATTATCCTGAACTCCTCCTCCCTCTCTTTTGATAACCAAATAAAGTTTGTCGCAAAAATATGCCATTTTTTTTCCTCAACAGCATTTCCGGTATCCACCAGGCTGCTCTCCCAGCCTCCCTTTCCCTTGACTCTGCTGCAACAAATCTACCAGACCACAGATAATTTCACCTTCAAAACCTTTCTAAAATCACATTGGCACTCCTTGTCCTACCTAACCTTGCTAAAACACAGCCCACACACTTTGTTACTCTAATGCCAACCTACTTATTGTACCTCGGTCTTGTCTCTCACGTTTGACTCTTTGCTCTCATCCTCCCTCCAGTCTGAAACTCCCTCCACCTTTCAACAGCCCTAACAGACCACCACTCTCCATGTCTTCAAAACTTAAAATGATTTCTCCTCCAGGAAGACTTCTGTGATTGACCTCTCATTTCTCCAGCCTATTCACCTTTCCTTCTGTGTTGTCTATGCACTTGGGTCCCTACCCCTTAGGTACTTTGTTACTCACCCACCCCCAAGCCCCTTAGCACTCATTCACTTATCCTTTTAGTTTGCTTCTTTCCTTACCTATGAATTTTTTTGAATGTCTGTCTGCCCCTCTACACTGTGTGCAAGGATCATGTCCATCAACTCTACTGAATTGTACTCTTCCAGGCACTTAGTACAATGCTCTGCGCATACGCACACACACACACACACACACACACACACAGAGGAAATGTTCAATAAATTCCATTGTTTGAGTAATAAACAGCATCAACTAAACCAGATCTACATAAAAAATACTGTGTAAGCAATTCCTTCAGTTTCAGAAACCTCTGTTAGCTTGCACCAAGTACCAGCTGTACTCATTGAGTGATTAAGCTGTTAGCTTTGAAAGTACAACTTTATTACTGAGAAAAAATGTTCTCTGTCAAGACTCTGTGACATAATTGCTTCACACTTCCATGACCATGCTGGGAGTTTGTGGTATGAGAAAGTAATTGGACTTGATAAGACATGTTGATTCTAAGTAAAATTCTGGGCTAAGAAGAACCCCTGAAGGTTTTGTGGCTATAAGGTGGGATATGGTAGAAAAACACTTCATATATTTCTATACTGAATCTTTCTGGTAAGGGAAACATTGCTAAAAGGAGCAGCACTTTGACAAATGGGTCAAACAAATGTGCAATTAGGAGCAAGCAATTAAAATGATGATTGAATGTGTGATAGTTAATTTCTAACAATTCAGTCTTATAACCTCCACACACTGGGGCTAGTGATATGAATAAACGTTTTTTTTCTCTATTTTATTAAAATCTGTATGTCATCTAAATGCTCACAGGCCTGCACTTCTACACCATATCCAGTTCATTTCTATGAAACTAGTGCAGGGCCATATTGTTTTTAATTCATATTAAATGTCTGTCTTCCCGTCTAGGCTGTAAGCTTGTTGTGGGCAGGGAATGTCTTCTGGACTGTGAGCCCGCTGTTGGGTAGGGACCGTCTGTATATGTTGTCAACTTGTACTTCCCAAGTGCTTCGTACAGTGCTCTGCACCCAGTAAGTGCTCAATAAATACGATTGAATGAATGAATGAATGTCTAGCCACTGTTGTAGTCTTCTAAAGTGTTTACTGTGTGCAGAGCACTGTACTAAGTGCTCAGGAAGCACTATTGATTCAACAAATGACTCAGGGCTTTGATCTAAATTTGAGTCATTCATCAAATTACTTGGATTCAGCCACATGTTTGTTGGAAAATTCAAAATTGCGGATCCCCTACAGCTATGAGAAGAAAATCCACGTAATTCATTCATTCAATCGTATTTATTGAGCACTTACTGTGTGCAGAGCACTGTACTAAGTGCTTGGGAAGTACAAGTTGTTTCAATTTCATATTACCCCTTCATATTCTTGTGGCCACTGATCCTAGCTCCTGACAATCAATGAATAATTGTTGGAGTTTAGTTTTGGGATATAATATTTGGAGTTTTTTAAAAATGCATTTTTATGGGAACACTGCATAATTGTGGAAAATCCAAGCAAGTCTAGAAAACTAATATTTGCCTAGTATAGAATACAGTTCAGTATTGAAGACTAAACAAACATGAAAATCATTAAAATTTAGTGCTATAGAATTTTAAGACAAAGATAATCCGGATAACCTTGTTTTTATTTGCATCAAGATCATCTCTTTCCTCTTATTTCCTGTACTCATTGGCCTGGTTAGGATGATCATTACAATTCCAGTTTCACTCAAGACAAGATTTTCTTGAGGTAAAGATAATCTGCATAGCCCCATCTTGATTGATACCGAAATCAGATTATACTCTCAGAACCTGTTGTCTCTTTCCATCTGCCTCCTTCCTCATGGGCCCAAGTGGAGTGACCTCCATAACCCTAATCATTTTCCCATTGCATTATTGAATCACAAAGATGGAAAGAACATAATGAGTCCGTCAGATCCATTCTCTTGTCTGGAGAATGATTAATCCAACCACAGTGGGTGTTACATTGGATTAATATTCTACCATTGAAAGAAATTGTGATTTTAAATTTATATGTAATTGTAACAAATGTATTCATAATCTAGCTGAGATGTCAAATATTGTCTTTCAGGGTAACATTGAAATTTCTATTGCATATTATGCTTTCAAATTCTTGTGAACACTGATTTGACCGAATAACAGTGATTTGACTGAATTCCTGATTACGTTCCTAACAAGATTATTGAATGATTGTTAGTTTGTGAATTTGCAGCACGATAGTTTCTTTTTCAATGCATTCTTCCTTTTGGAACCATACAAGATATTGTGTGTGCATAGAAAATTCAAACAAGTTTAGAAAACAAGATTTGCTTGTTGAAGATTCAGAATAAGACTTCAGTATCAATGACTAAAACCTAAAAAATGGAAATCGTTAAAATTTTGTGCTGTGAAATTGTGGTAAATAAAATTGTACTTTGAGTTGGTTCAGGTATGAAAACTTACTCCAAGCCAACCATTGATTTTTTCCATTGTCTGCTCCATGCTCCCACTAAACATGGGAATCATGACAATCATGATTCTGGTGTCATATAAGACATATGTTTTCTTGATATTCACATAATCAGGAAAACTATTTTGTGTGATACAAGTGTGTGTGTGTGTGTGTGTATGTGTATCTGGAGCCCATCATCCTTTTCTATTTGTCTCCAAACCCATCTGCCATTTTAGGGTGACAGTCGTGATTCTGTTTTCATTTAAGACTAGGTTTCTAGGAATATGGACAACCCTGTACTGATTGATATCACATGTTTATACCATGCTCAGATTATATTCTCAGAGCCCTTCACCTCTTTCCATTTGTCTATGTATACATTGGCCCAATTGGAGTAACCTCCATAACCCTAATCATTTTACCAGTGAATCTGCAAATCACAGAGGTTGAAGGAACATCATGAGTCCATTGAATGCACTGTCCTGTCTCTCGCCTGACTAATTAATCTAGAACAAGTGCTGCATTGGACTAATGTTCTACCTTTGGAAAATCTAATTCAGATTGTAACCTTATAAAGAACCATAATAAATTCACGTGTAATTCTGATGAGATACTAAATTCTTTCTGTGATCATTACATTGTTTTATTTATTTTATGACTCCTTCAAATCTTTAGGACCACTGATTTAGCATCCAATCTAGTTCTTAACAAGATCAATGAGTAATTTTTGGAGTGTAGCTTTGAAGTATGATGGCTTTTTTTTTAAATTCCAAAATGCATCCAGCTGTGTAGACCCCTACAAAACATTCTATGTTTATGGAAAATTCAAGCAAATCTAGAAAACTAAGATTTGCTTGTTGAAGGTACAAAATAAGGTTGCACTATCAACAAGTAAGCATTAAAATAAATTGAATTAAATTTTGGTGCCATGTAATTCTCATATAAAAGTATGGACAACCTCTCTTTGCTTTGCTCTGCACCAGGATCAGAATATCGTCTCATCTCTTCCTCCTTGTTGCCTGAACACGTCGGTCCAGTTGGGATGACCATCCTGATTTGGGTTTCCATCAAGGCAAAGGTTTTCTGGAGATAAAGATGATCCAGACAACCCTGTCTTGATTGATACCAGGGTCAGATTATAACTGAGGTCCTTGTGTCTTTCCATTTGTCATCGTACACATCAACCCAACTGGAGTAGGCTTCATAACCCTAATCATTTTACCACTGGATTGCAGTGGTGGAAGAAACATGAAGAATCCATTGGATCCACTTTCCTTTCTCCAGAATGACTATTCCACTGAGGGCAGGGGCAAAATTAGACTAATATTCTATCCTTGGAGCAGCTTATTCTGATGATAGTCATTGTGGTATTATTAGTTAAGGGCTTACTATGTGTTGTGTCATCGAATAGGATGGAGCTTATTACAAGGTAATCAAGTTGCCAACAGTGGTCCAGTGCCCCACATGGGGTTTGCAATGTAAGGGAGAACACGTGTGAAATCACAATTGAATTGAGGCCCAGAGAAAGTAAGTGATTGCCTAAACTCACGCAACAGGTAAGTGGCAAGGGACCACCCCACATTTGGTGGAAACAGTATCTAACTTTGGCTTCACTGACATTCCCCTGTCCTGGTTCTTCTCCTATCTCTTTGGCTGCTTCTTCTCGGTCTCTTTAGACTTCTCCTCCTCTGCCTCCCACCCTCTAACTATGAGGGAGCTTCAGGGCTCAGTTCTGGGTTCCCTTCTATTCTCCACGTACAGCCACTCCCTTGGAGAACTCATTTCTTTCCCCAGCTTTAACTACCATTTCTATGCAGATGATTCCTAAACCTACCTTTCCACCCCCAATCTCTCTTTTCTCTTAAGTCTCGCATTTCATCCTGCCTTCAAGACATTCCTATTTAGATGGTTCACTGAAACTTCAAACTTAACACATCCAAAACAGAATTTCTCATCTTCTACCCAAACCCTGTCCTCCTGATTTTTCTATCATTGTAGACACTACCATCATCCTCCCATTCTCACAAACCCAGAATCATGGTAGTAACCTCAACTCATCTATCTCATTAAACTCACACCTTCACTCTGTCATGAAATCTCGTCAGTTCTACCTTCTCAACTTCTACAGAATCCATCCTTTTCTCTCCATCCAAATTTCTATCATGCTGAGCCAAGCACTTATTTCCCACCTTGATCACTGCATCAGCCTCCTCACTGACCTCCCTGCTTCCTGTCTCTCTCCTCCTCAGTCCATACTTCACTCTGCCCCCTGGATCATTTTTCTGAAAAAACATTCAATGCACATCACCTGACACCTCACAAATCCCCAGTGGTTGCCCATCCACCTCCACCTCAAACAGGAAGTCCTTTCCACTGGCTTTAAGGCACTCAAACAGCTCTCTTTGTCCTACTTTACCTTGCTGATCTACTATAACCCAATCTGCACACAGTGCTCCTCGAATGCCAACCTAGTGTTTGTTCCTCAATCTCATCTATCCTGCCACTGATCCCTTGCCCACATCCTCCCTCTGGCCTGGAACTCCCTCCCTATTCATAGCCTGTAACAGTCCACCACTCTTTCCATCTCCAAAACCCTCCTAAAATCACATCTTTTCCAAGAGGCCTTCCCTGACTCAGTCCTCATCACCCCTATCTGCCCTCCCCTCTATGTCGAATATACACTTTGCTATGTACTCTTTAAATTCATTCAATCATATTTATTGAGCACTTACTGTTTGCAAATATGTTGATACACAACCCAGCCCACACTTGTCTGGGTCTATACTCTACTATTTCCCCTATCTGTAATTTATTTTAAAGCAGTAGTAGTATTTGTTAAGCACTTATTGTGTACAGAGCACTGTACTAAGTGTTGGGAAAGAATACACAGGTAAGGAGAAGCAGCGTGGCTCAGTGGAAAGGGCACGGGCTTTGGAGTCTGAGGTCATGGGTTCAAATCCCAGCTCTGCCAATTGCCAGCTGTGTGACTTTGGGTAAGTCACTTTACTTCTCTGGGCCTCAGTTTCCTCATCTGTAAAATGGGGATGAAAACTGTGAGCCCCCCGTGGGACAACCTGATCACCTTGTAACCTCCCCAGTGCTTAGAACAGTGCTTTGCACACAGTAAGCACTTAATAAATGCTATCATTATTATTATTATTAAGGATTAGGCACAGTCCCCTCTCCCTTTTGACTGTACTTTCCTTGTGGGGAGAGATCATGTCTTTCAACAGTATTGCATTATACTTTCCCAAGAGCTTTGTATGATGTTCTGTACCAAGTAAGCACTCAACAAATACCATTGATTGAGTAATCAGTTGGCTTCCTCTTGTCTCCTGTACACATTGGCTCAGTTGGAATGACTATACTGACTCAGATTTTAATTAAGACCAAGGTTTTCTTGACATAGAGATGATCTAGACAAAACTATCTGTTAGATACCAATCTTGACAGGTACCAGGGTCTGATTATAATTATGTTCATCCTCTCTTTCTATTTGTGTTCATATAGACATCAGCCCAATTGAAGCAACCTCCATAACCCTAATCATTTTACCACTGAATCACAGAGGTGGAAGAAATATGCTGAGTCCATCGGCTCTACCCTCCTGTCTCTAGAATTCCATTGAGAACAGGTACAAAATTAAACTAATACTCTACCCTTGTAAAAGCTTATTCTGAAAATGATTGTGGTATTTAAGTGCTCACTATGTTCCAAGCTCTGTACTTGGCAATGAGATATATACAAGATAAGCAAGTTCATTATGGTTCCTGCCCCACATGGAGCTCACTCACTGTCTAAGCATGGGGGGAACATGTATATAATTGCAATTTTTACAGACAAAGAAGAAACTGAGGTATACTGATGTTAAGTGATTTGCCATGCAGCAGGTGACAAGTAATTATAACCTTATGTTGATTTGTAATAAATTTGTATGCAATACAGATGGAATGCTAAGATTCTCTATCATAGCTATACTGTTCCTATTTCATAGTTTTCCTCCAATTCCTGAGATCACTGATGTAGCTCTTGATCTGGCTCTCACCAAGTTCAATGAGTGATTATCAGGGTGGAGATTTGGGTGGTAATATTTGGTGGTGTCAAAATGAATTCAGGTATATGGAAAAATGCAAGATGTGTGACTGCAATATTGAACAAGATTAGAAACTGTAGAAGTTCTTGGTTAAATTATAAAATATGGCTGACACCGATGACTAAACATTAAAAATGAAAAACATTACATTTTTCTTCCATGTAATTAATAATAATAATGGTATTTGTTAAGCACTTACTATGTGCAAAATTGTGATAAAAGGTAATCTGGATAACCTTTCTTTGATTTGAACCAGGTTCAATATACCTATTCAGGGCTCTTCACTTTTTCTTTTCCTCCTGTGCACATGGACCGAGTTGGAGTGACTGTCACGATTCTGGTTTCATTCAAGGCAAGTCTTTTCTTGACATACAATAATCAGGAAAACACTGTCTGGAATGATACTTGGGTCAGATTATATATTCATATCCCATCATAACTATTTGTCTTCCTTGTAAACATCTGCTCAATTGGTGTGGTCTCCAAATTCCTAATTACTAATGCACTGAAACATCAAGCTGCAGAGGTGTAAGGAATATCACAAAACCATCAACTCCACACTCCTGCCTCCAGAATGCATAATGCATCCAGAAAACTTGTGCCTAGAGACTAATATTCCTCCTTTAGAAAATGTTATTCTGATTATAATCTTAAATGGAATTGCAGTAAATTCATATGCAATCCAGATGATATGCTAAATACACTCTATGATAGTTTTGTTGCTGCTTTTCCCTATTATTTCTTTGTGTTTTTGCATCCAATAATCAAGGTCTTGATCTAGCCCCTAACAAGATCAGTGAATGATTGTTGGAGTGTATATTTGGAGTTTGATGTCTAGTATTTTTGAAATGTATATGGCTGTCTGGATCTAAAGACATTTTATGATCAAGGAAAATTCAAGCAAGTTTGGATAACTAAGATTTGGTTGGTGAAGTTTCAGAATAATGCTATAATATATATGAGTAAAAACTCTGGTAAGCATTAAAATGTTGTGCTCTGTAATTAATGATAATAATGGCATTTATTAAGCACTTACTATGTGCAAAGCATTGTTCTAAGCACTGGGGAGGTTACAAGGTGATCAGGTTGGCCCACGGGGGGCTCACAGTCTTAATCCCCATTTTACAGATGAGGTAACTGAGGCTCAGAGAAGTTGTGACTTGTCCAAAGTCACACAGCTGACAATTGGCAGAGCCAGGATTTGAACCCATGACCTCTGACTCCAAAGCCCAGGCTCTTTTCCACTGAGCCACGCTGCTTCTCTAATTGTGATAGAAAGATAATCTGGACAAATTTGCTTTCAGTTGAACAAGTCAGAATAGACTGAGTGAAAAAATCTCTTTCCTCTTGTTTCCTGTACATATAGACTAGGTTGGAGTGACCATCCTGACTCTGGATTCAGTCAAGACAAGTATTTTCTTCACATACAGTTAGCCTGGAAAATGGTGTCTTGATTGATTCCAGGGTCAGAGCATATACTCAGCACTCATCACCTCTCTCTATCTGTCGCCATACACAGAGGACTAATTGAAGTTGCCTTCATAAGCCTAATTATTTTATCATTGAATCATCAAATCACAGAGGTGGAAATTACATCCTAAGTCTATTAGAACCACTCTCTTGTCTCAAGCAATCAGTGGTATTAATTGAGAGCTAGCTGTATGCAGAGCACTATACTAAGCATTTGGGAGAGTAGAATACAACAGAGTCGGTAGACATGTTCCCTGCCCACAAGGAGCTTACAGTCCATAGGGGGAGATAGACATTAATATAAATAAATTACAGATATGTCTATGAGTGCTGTGGGACTGGGTGGGGTGAATAGCACATACTCAAAGGATACAGATCCAAGTGCCTAGGCCATGCAGAAGGGAAGATTCAGGGAAGAGAGGGTTTAATAAGGCTTTGAAGATGGGGAGAGTGGTGGTCTGGAATGTAAAGAAGGGGAGAGAATTCCAGGCCAGAAGGAGAGTGTGGGAAAGGGTTTGGCAGCCAAATAGGCAAGATTGAGGCACAGTAAGAAAGCTGTCACCAGAGCAAAGTGTGTGGGCTGGGCTGTAGTAGGAAATCAGTGAGGTAAGGGAGGAGGGGGTGAGCTGACTGAGTGCTTTAAAGTCGATGGTAAGGAGTTTCTGTTTGATGTGTAAATGGGTGGGCAACAACTGGAGGTTTTTGAGGAGCAGGGATATGTGGACTAGGTATTTTTTCAGTAAAACGATCCAGGCAGCAGAGTGAAGGACTGGAGAGTGTAGAGACAGGAGGCAGGGAAGTCAGCAAGGAGGCTGATGCAAAAGTCAAGGCAGAAATTTAATAAGTGCTTCAATCAGTGTGGGATCAGTTTGGATGGAGGGGGAGGGATGCATTCTAGAGATTTTGTACAGGTAGAACTGATAGGATTTGGTGAAAGCCTAAATATGTGGGTTGAATGAGAGGGATGTGTCAGGAATAATGCTAAGCAGTGATATGACAACCAGTTCAGTCACAATTCCTGTCCAGCATGGAGTTGACAGTCCAAGGGGAAGGGGAAAAGGGGATGTAATAATCATTTTACAGATGAGAAAATGGAGGCACAGAGATATTAAATGAATTGCCTAAGGTCACACAGCAGGGAAGTGGAAAGTTATGTACCCTTATATAAATCTATAATCATTCATATGTAATCTAGATGAAATCAATCAGTGGTATTTCTTGAGTGTTTACTGTGTGCTGAGCACAATACTATGCATTTGGGAGAGAACAATACATTAGAGTTAATAGGCATGTTTCCCACTCACAGGAGCTTAACATGTCTACCAACTCCATTATATTTCACTCTACCAAGTGTTTAGTACAGTTCTCTGCACCACTAAATGCTCAATAAATATGACTGAGTCTTGAGGGATATTGAGGTGCCAAATGTTTTCTATCTTTCTGGCATAGTAATATTGTTGTTTCTGTTTCAAACTATTCTTTGAAATTCCTGTGATCACTGATCAAACCTCTGATCTATCTCTCAAAAAGATAAATATACGATTGTTGGAATGTAGACTGAAGTTATGATATGTTTTTTAAATGCATTTTAAAATACATTTTCCAAGTAGTTGGAACCATACAAGGCATTCTGTGATTATCCAAAATTCAAACCATTCTAGAAAACTCATATTTTGCTTGATGAAGGTATAAAATAAGGTTACAATATTGATAACTAATCACTAAAAATGAAAAGCATTAAAATTTTGTGTCATGTAATTGTGTAATACAGATATTCTGGGCAACCTTGCTTTGACTTGTACCAGGGTCAGAGTACTTATTCAGAGCCCATACTCTCTTTCCTCTTGCCTCCTGTAGGCATCGGTTATACTGTAGTGACCAACATGATTCAGCTTTCAGTCATGATGAGAGTTTTCTTTGCATACAGCTAACCTGGAAAATCTTGTCTTGACTGATATTATGGTCAGATTACATATTCAGAACATGTCATCTCTTTCTTTTTGCCTCCGTATGCATCAGACCAATTGGAAGGGGTTTGATAATCTTCATCATTTTCCCACTAAATTATTAAAATCAAGAATGGAAAGAACATCACAAGTCCATCTGATTCACCCTCCCGTGTCCAGATTGACTAGTTTATCTGGAACAGGTGCCACATTATGCTAATATTTACCCTTGTAAAAGTTTATTCTGATTATAACCTTATATAGAATTGCAATCAATTCATATGTAATCCAGTTAAGATGCCAAATCTATGATTTTGGAAAACTAAAACAAGTCTAGAAAATGAATATTGCCTTGTTCAAGGTACAGAACAATACTGAAATACCCATGACAAAGCACTAAAAATGAAAAGCATTAAAAACGTATAGCATGTGATTGTGATATAAAGATAACCTGGATAAGAGAAACAGCGTGGCTCAGTGGAAAGAGCATGGGTTTAGGAGTCAGAGGTACTGAGTTCTAATCCCGGCTTCACCACTTATCAGCTGTGTGACCTTGGGCAAGTCACTTAACTTCTCTGTGCCTGTTACCTCATCTGTAAAATGGGGATTTAAATTGTGAGCACCATGTGGGACAACCTGATTACCCTGTATCTAACCTAGCACTTAGAACAGTGCTTGGCACATAATAAGTGCTTAACAAATGCCATCATTAATTAATTAACTCTGCTTTGTTTTGCACCAGGATCAGGCTACCTACTCAGAACCCTTCCTCCTCTACCTCTGGTGTCCTGTACACAGCTGCCAGGTTGGAAAGACCATCATCATGATTCTGCTTTCAGTAAAGATAAGTAATTCCTTTGCATACAGATAATCTGAAAAATGCTGTCCTGATTGATTCCATGGTTACATTTTATGTTGAGAACCTGTCGCCTCTTTCCATGTGCCTTCGTTCAAATTGGCACAATAGCAGTGGCCCTCAAAATCCTAATCACTCTATCCTAATCCTCCTCGACCTCTCAGCTGCCTTCGACACTGGACCACCCCCTTCTCCTCAACACACTATCTAACCTTGGCTTCACAGACTCCATCCTCTCCTGGCTCTCTTCTTATCTCTCTGGCTATTCATTCTCAGTCTCTTTCATGGGCACCTCCTCCCCCTCCCATCCCCTTACTCTAGGGCTTCCTCAAGGGTCTGTTCTTGGTCCCCTTCTATTCTCCATCTATACTCACTCCCTTGGTGAACTCATTAGCTCCCACGGCTTCAACTATCATTTCTATGCTGATGACACCCAAATCTACATCTCCACCCCTGTTCTCTCTCCCCCTCTCCAGGCTTGTATGTCCTCCTAACTTCAGGA
Organism: Tachyglossus aculeatus; assembly: GCF_015852505.1. NCBI lineage: Eukaryota > Metazoa > Chordata > Mammalia > Monotremata > Tachyglossidae > Tachyglossus > Tachyglossus aculeatus. The sequence continues at coordinate 99,925,083 of NC_052101.1, read as the reverse complement.
CATCTCCATCTGGATGTCTGCCCGCCATCCAAAACTCAACGTGTCCAAAACTGAGCTCCTTATCTTCCCTCCCAAACCCTGTCCTCTCCCTAACTTTCCCATCACTCTGGACGACACTACCATCCTTCCAATCTCACAAGCCCACAACCTTGATGTCATCCTTGACTCCACTCTCTCATTCACCCCACACATCCAATCTGTCACCAAAACCTGCCGGTCTCATCTCCACAACATCGCCAAGATCCGCCCTTTTCTCTCCATTCAAACCACTACCGTGCTGGTCCAATATCTCATTTTATCCCAACTGTATTACTGCATCAGCCTCCCCTCTGATCTCCCATCCTCCTGTCTCTCCCTGCTTCAGTCTATACTTCACTCTGCTGCCTGGATTATCTTTGTACAGAAACGCTCTGGGTACGTCACTTCCCTCCTCAAAAATCTCCAGTGGTTGCCTATCAACCTTTGAATCAAGCAAAAACTCCTCTCTCTCGGCTTCAAGTTACTCCATCATCTCATCCCCTCCTACCTTACCTCCCTTCTCTCCTTCTACAGCCCAGCCTGCACCCTCCACTCTTCTACCACTAACCTCCTCACTGTGCCTTGTTCTTGCCTGTCCCGCTGTCAACCTCTGACCCACATCCTACCTCTGGCCTGAAATGTCCTCCCTACACACATCTGCTAAACTAGCTCTCTTCCTCCCTTCAAAGCCCTACTGAGAGCTCACCTCCTCCAGGAGGCCTTCCCAGACTGAGCCCCCCCTTTTTCCTCTTATCCTCCTCCTCCTCCCCTCCCCATCATCCCCCTCTGCCCTACCTCCTTCCCCTCCCCAAAGCACTTGTATATAATTTGTACATAGTTATTACTCTATTTTATTAATGATGTGTATATAGCTATATTTCTATTCTGATGTTATTGACATCTGTTTACTTTTTTGTGTGTTGTTGTTTGTCTCCCCCTTCTAGACTGTGAGCCCGTTGTTGGGTAGGGACCGTCTCTTTATGTTGCCAACTTGTACTTCCCAAGCACTTAGTACAGTGCTCTGCACACAGTAAGCAATCATTAAATATGATTGAATGAAGAATGAACAGTGTATTAAGTCAGCATGCAATAATGATTGATTGAATGAATGAATGAATCAATCAGTCAAATCCCAAATGTGGAAGAAACATCATGAGTCCATCTGATACACCCTCCTGTCTCCAGAATAATTAATTCAATCAGAACAGGTACCACATTAGAGTAATGGTCTACCCTTTTTAAAGCTTTTCTGTGGGCTGGTTTGAAGATCTGGGTACATTAAAAACACAGACACTCGGAGTCGATATCGCAGGTAGAAATATTTAGGGATGATTACCCGAATGGTCTCTCTTGACTATGGGGGTCCCAGAAACATAGGTGGAGACTGGTTTAATTCTTGACCTCTGCAGGGGTCAAGTTGGAGCCCTGACTTCCCTCAGCTAACATGTGTCTTATAGCCTTTTTTTTACTTTTGGCTCTGTAGTTATCCAGGTGGTCCCCCCCACCTCCATACCATGGGTTGGATGGTGAGCAAGAGGATGTGTGTCCTTAGATAGGAATTTGTTCCACGAGTGGCGCATCATCCCATGTGGAGGTATAGTCTCTGATGAGACCATTTGCTCTGTGGAGCCAGATCTGCGCTGTATATGATGACAAATGATCAATCTATCTTTTGGACCTATAGAATGCTTATTGTGTGCAGAGTATTGCACTATGTGCCGGTGAAAGTACAATGAAATAGGGTTGATAGACATGGTCCTTGCCCAAAAACTTACTTTCTACACTCTTTGATAGTTATATTTCATTTAAATTTTATCATTCCTTCTAATTCTTGTGACAACTGATCTAGCTTCTGAGCTAGTTCCTTTCAAGATCACCGAAAAATTATTGGATTAAGAAAATTGCTGTTTTTTAAAAGGCCTCCAGAAGTTGGGAACTACACAAGGCATTCAAGGATTATGCAAATTTCAAACAAGTCTAGGAAAAAACTTCTTGGTGAAGACACAAAATGAGGCTGCAATACCAGTGAGTAACCACTAGAAATGGACAGCATTAATAGTATGTGCCATATAATTGTGATATAAAGGTAATCATGTCCAATATACTTTGATTTGCACCAGACTCAGAACACATACTTGCAGCCCTTCCTTGCTCTCCTCTTGCCTCCTGTACCCAGCAGCCAATGGAGTGACCTGTTTCCAGCAGCCAGTGGAGTGATGGAGTGACCATCGAGGCTCGGGTTTCATTCAAGCCGTCTTTTCTTCCTATTAGTAATAAGAAAATTCTGACTTGATTGATTCCCGAGTCAGATGATATACTCAGAACCGATCATCTCTTTCCATTCGTCTCCGTACACATCGACTGAATTGGAATGGCCCTCATAACTTAATAGTTTTTTCAATGAATCATCAAATCACAGACTCTCACCCCATCACTCATCACCACAGCACTCATGTATATAGCTGTAATTTATTTATATTGATGTTTATCTGTATTGATGTCTGTTTCCCCTGCTGTAGACTGTGAGCTCATTGTGGGCAGGGATTGTCACTCTTTATTGCTGTATTATATTTTTTCAAGCTCTTAGTATAGTGCCCTGCACACAGTAAATGCTTAATAAATATGGTGGAATGAATGAATGAATCATGATTCCATCAGATCCACCCTCCTGTCTTCAGAATGACTAAATTCATCCAGAAACAGTGCAAAATCAGACTGATAATCTAACCTTGTCAAAGATTATTTTGATAATTATTGTGATATGTAAGTGCTCCCCATATGCACTGTAAGATCATTTGTCATGGTCTCTGTTCCATTTGTTACACTTATCTGCTGGGTGACCTTAGGCAAGACATTTACTATATCACCATTTAACAGATAGGAAATTGAGGCAAAGATATATTAAGCATCTTGCCTAAATTCACACAGCAGATTAGTGGCAAATCATCGTAACCTTATATAAAATTGTAATAAATCTATGTGTAATACAAATGAGATGTACAACATTCCTTTGAATTCTTACAACTGAGCTAGTTCCTTAACTAGTTCTTAACAAGACCAATGATTAATTGTTGAAGTGTAGATTTGGGTTGTGATATTTGAAGTTAATCAATGAACCCATCAATAGTATTTATTGAGTGCTTAATGTGTGCAGAGCACTGTACTAAGCACTTGGAAGGGTACAATATAACAGAGTTGGTAGACGTGTTCCCTGCCCACAGCAAGCCTACAGTCTAGAAGGGGAGACAGATATTAAATAAATGAATGAATTATGGCTATGTGCATAAATGTTGTGGGGCAGAGGGAGGGGTGAATAAAGGGATCAAATCCAAGTGCAAGGGTGATACAGAAGGGTGTGGTAGAAGAGAAAATGAGGATTTTGTTAGGGAAAGCCTCTTGGAGGAGATATGCCTTCAGTAAGGCTTTGCAGGTGGGGAGTTTAATTGTTGTCAGATATGAAGAGGGAGGCCGTTCCAGGCCAGAGGCAGGATGTGGGTGTGAGGTCGGTGGCGAGATAGGTGAGAGTTAGATACAGTGGGTAGTTTGGCATTAGAAGAGCAAAGTGCATCGGCTGGGTTGTAGTAGGAGAGCAGCGAGGCAAGGTAATTGAGTGTTTTAAAGTCAATGGTAAGGAGTTTTTGTTTAATTTGGGTGTGGATGGGCAACACTGGAGGTTTTTGAGGAGTGGGGAAACATGGACTGAATGTTTTTGTGGAAAAATGATCAGAGAAGCAGAGTGAAGTATGAACAGGAGTGTGGAGAGAAAGGAGGCAGGTCAACAAAGAGGCTGAAATGGTAATCAAGGTGGGGTAGGATAAGATAGAGAAGCAGCATGGCGTAGTGGAAAGAGTACGGGCTTTGGAGTCAGAGGTCATGAGTTCAAACCCCAGCTCTGCCAATTGTCAGCTGTGTGACTTTGGGCAAGTCACTTAACATCTCTGTGTCTCAGTTCCCTCATCTGTAAAATGGGTTTTGAGACTGTGAGCCCCCTGTGGGACAACCTGATCACCTTGTAACCTCCCCAGCGCTTAGAACAGTGCTTTGCACATAGTAAATGCTTAATAAATGCTATAATTATTATTATTATTATTATTATAAGTGCTTAGATTAGTGTGGTAGCAGTTTGGGTGGAGAAGAAAGGGAAGATTTTTAGCAATGTTGTGAGGGTTGAACCTGCAGGAGTTAGTGATAGAATATCTATCTAATATCAGATAGAATATGTGGGTTGAATGAGAGTGAGTCAAGAATAATGCCAAGGTTACAGGCTTCTGTGGCAGCAAAGGATAGTGGTGCTATCTACAGTAACAGGAAAATCGGAAGGGAGGAACGGGTTTGGGTGGGAAGATGAGGTGTTCTGTTCTGGGCATTTTAAGTTTGAGGTGTTGGCAGGACATCCAAGCAGAGATGTCTTGAAGGCAGGAGGGAATGTGAGATTGCAGAGAGAGAGAGAGAGAGAGAGAGAGATCAGGGTTGGAGATGTAGATTTGGGAATTATCCACATAGTGGTGATAGTTGAAGCCATGAGAGCAAATTAGTTCTCAAAGGGAGTGGGTGTAGATGGAGAATAGAAGGGGACCTAGAACTGAATTTTGAGGGACTCTCGTAATTAGGGAGTGGGAGGCAGAGGAAAAACTCAGAAAAGAAACTGAGAATTATTGGCCAGAGATATGAGGAGAACCAGGATAGGATAGTATCACTGAAGCCAAGGTTGGATAATGTTTCCAGGAGTAGGGGGTGGTCTACAATCTTGAAGGCAGCTGAGGGGTCTGCGAGGATTTCAGAGTTCGTGAGGGTAGAGATTGTGTAGTGACTACAGATGATGAGATCGATTGTGTGTCCAAGTTGGTGAGTGGGCAAGCTCAGGTGAAGCAGGAGGTCAGTAGATTTGAGGAGTGATAGAAAGTGGGCAACACAAGGTCTTCAGGAACATCTATGTGGATATAGAAGTTCGCAAGGATCACTGTAGAGATGAAGAAATAGAGAAGGAATGTGAAAAAGGGATCAAAGTGTTAATATGCATTCAGGCTTTTGGAACCATATATGTATTCTATTATTATGGAAAATTTAAACAGGGCTAGGAAACTTCGATTTGCTTGGAGAAGGTACAGGAAAAATTTGCAGTATTGGTGACAGTAGTATAAATGGGAAAGTATGAACATTTTTTCCATGTGATAAAAAGGTAATCTGGACTGTCTGGCTTTATTTGAACCAGGGTCAGAATACTGACTCAGAGCTCATCATCCCTTTCCTCTTGTCTCCTGTACACATTGGGTAGATTGGTGTGACCATTCTGATTCTGGTTTTATTTAAGACCAGTTTTTTCTATATATACTTATAATCTGGAAAACGCTGTCTTAGTTGATACCATGGTCAGATTGTATATTCAGAGTCCATCATCTATTTCCATTTGTCTTGGAGTAGCCTTCGTTACCCTAATCATTTGACCACTGAATCATCATATCACAAGGTTGGAAGGAAGATCACCAATCAATCAGATCCATCCTCCTTTCTCTGGAATGACTAATCCATTAGATCAGGTGGAACATTATACTAATATTTACTCCCAGAAAATATTATTCTGATAATGATAATTGTGATATTTATTATTCACATACTGTGTGCCTAGCACTTTATGATATTCTGAGGTTGATGCAAGATAAACATGTCACATACAATACAATCCCACATGGGGTCTACAGTCCAAGGGGGAGGGAGAGCAGTGATATATTCTCTATTGTGCAGATCAGGAATCAGAGGCACTGAAAATGTCTGTGAATTGCCCAGAGTCACACAGCTGGTAAATGTCAAGTGATTATAACCTTCTAAAGAATTGCAGTAAATTCATGTGTAATCCATATGACTGGCCAAACACTCTCTCTCATAGTTACAAATTAGGTTTCGGTTCATATTAGACCATAATATTCTTGTAACAACTGGTCTAGCTCCTGATCTGGGTCCTAATAAGATCAGACTGATTGTTGGAGTATAGATTTGAGGTATCACATTTGTTGTTTTTAAAATGCATTCAGCTCCTTGGTCCCATATGAAACATTCAATAATTATGTAAAGTACAAAAAAGTCTAGAAAACAAGGATTTGCTTGGTGAATATAGAGAATGAGGCTTTATTATGGATGAGTAAAAACTAAAAATGAAAAGCATTACAATTCTGTGCCATGTAATTGTGATATAAACAAAATCTGGAAAATCTTGCATAAATGCATACTGTGGTGAGAATACTTATTCATAAACCATTATCTCTTTCCTCTTGTCTCGTGTACATGTGGACCAGGTTAGAATGACCATTCTGACTCTGCCTTCATTTAAGTTTAGTGTTTTCTTTACATACAGGCAATCTGGAAAACTGTGTCTTCATGGATGTCAGGGCAAGATTATATCCTCAGAAACTGTAATCTCCTTCCATTTGCCTCCATCCACATGGTTGCAATTGGAGTGATTTCCATAACCCTCATCATTTTCCCACTGCATCACGGAATCACAGAGGTGGAAGTAACATGGTGAGTCTATTTCATACATTCTCTTGTGTCTGGAATAACTAATTCATTCATAGCAGGTGCTACATTAGATTAATATTTTAGCCTTGGAATTTTTTTATTTTTTATTATTATTTCTATTTTATTAGTCTCTCAAATTCTTGAGATCACTGATATTACTTCAGATCTACTTTCTGACCAGCTCAGTGAGTGCCTGATGGAGTGTATCAATCAATCGTATTTATTGAGCGCTTACTATGTGCAGAGCACTGTACTAAGCGCTTGAGCACTGTACTAAGCGCTTGAGCACTGTACTAAGCGCTTAAAATGTAGAGTGTAAAATGTAGAGTGTAGATTTGGGTGATGATATTTGATATTTTTTGAAAGGCTTTCAAGCATTCAGAACCTCCCGCATACTCAAAATGTAAACTCCATGTGGGACAGGGACTGTATCTGACTGGATTAATTTATATCTACTCCAGTGTTTAGAACAGTGCTTGACACATAATAAGCACTTAAGAAATACTGTGATGATGATGTAAATAATAGTAATGACAGTAATAATTTGTATTATACAAGACAGTCTAGAGAAATAGCCTGACCTACTGTGGAAAAAGCATGGACTCTAGGGGTCAGAGGAACTGTGTTCTAATTCCAGCTCTGCTAGTTGCATGCTGTGTGATCTTGGGCAAGTCATTTAACTTCCTTCTGGCTCAGTTTCCTCAATTGCCAAATGGGGATTAAATGCCTCTTCTCTCTTCTGCTTTGACTGTGAGCTGGTTTGCATTATGACAGTGTAGATATCAGTGCAGATAATCTGGGAAAGCTTTCCATGACAAATACTGTGATCATATTATATACTTAGAGCCAACATCTCTGCATTTTCCTCTGTACACAGGACCAATTGTAGAGGTCTTAATAAAAGTAATCATTTCCCTATAGAATTATCTAAGGATAGCGGTCAATGGAACAGCACAAGTTCATCGAATCCACCTTCTATTCTCCAGAATGACTAATAAAGACTGTGGTGGTAGTTAAGCACATAAATGGGTAAAGCACTGTACTAAGCGGTGGGGTGGATACAAAATTATCCCGCTAGAATCTAAGCTCATTGTGGGCAAGGAATGTGTCTATTAACTCAATTGTATTGTACTCTCCCGTGAGCTTAGTACAGTATCTGCACATAGTAAATGCTCGATAAATACCATTGATGATGATGATAATCAAGTCCCACATGGGGCTAACAGTCTAAGTATGAGGGAGAGCAAGTATTGAATCCCCATTTTGCAGAGGAGGGAACTGAAGCCCAGAAAAGTTCATTGACTTGCCCAGAGTCACTCAGAAGGTGAGTGATGGAGATAGGATTAGAATCCAGGTCCTCTGACTCCCAAGCCCATGCTCTTTACACTGGGCTGGGCTGCTTCTCATCAATTTATCCAGAGCACGTCCTACATTAAGTTAATGTTCTACCCTTGGGAAAAAAACTGCTACAGAATTGTTATGGAATTGCAATAAATTAAGGATTAATCCTGATGAAATGTGAAATAATTTCTAACATAGTTAGATTTCATTTAATACCTACAAATTTTTGCCACCACTGAAGTAGTTCCTGATCAGTGAATGCTTGGGGAAATGTAAATTTGAGGTATGTTAATTTAGTGTTTTAAAATTCATTCAGCTCTTTGGAACCATAAAATACATTATATGACCGAGGAAAACTCAAGAAAATCTAAGACAAAAAAATTTCTTGGTGAAGGTACTGCATAAAGCTGCAATATCAGTGAATAAACAGGAAAAAAAAGAAAAGGAATACAATTTTGTGCCATGTAATTGTGATATAAAATTAATCTAGCCAACCCTTCTGTGTTTTCCACCAGGATCAGAATAACTGCATCATCTCACTCCTCTTGTCTCTTCCATGCATCAGAGTGACCACTGACCACTGTGATGTTGGTTTAAGTCCAGACAAGTGTTTTCTGTATATTCATATAATGTAGAAAACCTTGTCTGGATTTGTACCAGGATCAGATTATATTCTAAGGGCCCCTCATTTCTTTCCTTTTGTCTCCGATTGCTTTGGCCAAATTGGAATAGCCTTCATAACCTCCATCATTTCGCCATTGAAATATTGAATTGTAGATGTGGAAGAACATTACAAGTCCATTGGATTAACCCTCTTTTTTTCCAGATTTACTGATTCATTCAGTACAGGTGATTAATTGCACTAATAATCTTATCCCTGTAAAAATTTGTCAATTAGAACTTCTTATGGTATTGATAGTCATGTGTAGAAAATGAGATTCCCATATACTTTTTACTAGAATGATATTGTTGTTTCTCTTTTGTATCATTTCTTCCTATTTATGCAACCACTGAGCTAGCTTTTGAACTAGTTCCTAACAAGATAAAGGAGGGTTTCTTGAAGTGTAGATTCAGGGTATGATATTTGGTGGGTTTAAAATGCATTCAGTCCTTTGGATACATTTAAAACATATCATTATGGAAAATTCAAACAAATATAGGAAACAAAGATTTGCTTTGGAGGTACTAAAGTATTGGTGGCTAATCACTGAAAATGAAAATGCATAAAATTGTAAGTCATGTAATTATGAAACAAAGATAATTTGACCAACCCTTCTATGATTTGCACCCAGTTCAGAATAACTAAATCATCTCTCTCTTGTATTTGCTGACCAGGATAGAATGACCATCATGATTCTGGTTTCAATCATTCATTCATTCAATTGTATTTATTGAGTGCTTACTGTGTGCAGAGCACTGTACTAAGCGCTTGGCAGGTACAAATTGGCAACATATAGACAGGGTCCCTACCTCACAACGGGTTTACAGTCTAGAAGGGGGATACAGACAACAAAACAAGTAGACATGTGTGAATCCCATCAGAATAGGTAACTAGAATTATAGCTATATATACATCATTAATAGAGTAATAAATATGTACAAATATACACAAGTGCTGTGGGGAGGGTAAGAGGGTAGAGCAGAGGGAGGGAGTGGGAGCAATAGGAAGGGGAGGAGGAGTAGAGGAAAAGGGGGGGCTCAGTCTGGGAAGGCCTCCTGGAGGAGGTGAGCTCTCAGCAGGGCTTTGAAGGGGGGAAGAGAACTAGTTTGGCAGATGTGTGGAGGGAGGGCATTCCAGGCCAGGGGAAGGATGTGGGCTGGGGGTGTATGGTGGGACAGGAGAGAATGCGGCACAGTGAGGAGGTTAGTGGCAGAGGAGCAGAGTGTGCGGGCTGGGCTGTAGAAGGAGAGAAGGGAGGTGAGGTTGGAGCGGGCAATCCATACCAGTGTTGTTTTTTTTTCATACAGATAATCTAGAAAATTGCATCTGGACTGATCCCAGGGTCATTTTATACACAAAGAGTCCATCCACCATTTTCGTATGTCTCCTTCTGCATTGGCTCATTTCTGGTGGCCTCCATAACCCTCATCATTTTTCCACTGAAAGATTGAATTGTAGATGTGAAAGGACTTTGCAAGTCTATCAGATTGACCCTCCTGTCTCCAGAGTGACTAATCCATCCAGCACAGGTATTACATTGCACCAATATTCTACCCTTGTAAAAGGTTTTGTTGATCATAACCTGGTAAATTCATGCGTAGATGAGACCCATATACTCTTTAAGAAAGCTATGTGTTTCTCTTTCATATTATTTCTTCATATTCTTGCAACAACTGATCTAGCTCCTGATCTAGTTCCTAACAAGATCAATGCTTTACAGATGCTTAGTGAGGGTACAGAAGGAGGCTGCCATTCCATTGGCTAAACACTATAAATGAAATGTATTAAAATTCTATGCCATGTAATTGTGACAAAAATTCAATTTGTTCAACCTTACTGGATTTGCACCAGGGTCAGGATAACTCCCCTCTCAGGGTCGCACCTGGAGAGTTTCCAGTACTCTACCAGTCTTAGCTACGGGAGAGAGAGTCAAGCAGAGGCCAACCCATTCCATTCCTAGCTTGGACAGTGGCTAGCAAGTGGGAGACAATCTGCTACAAGTCAAAGCTCATTCATTTGGGGCAGCAGCAGCATGGGAGAGAGTCGAGGGCAGAGACTCAAGTTTACTGAGTGGACACCCACAGTGGTAAACCACTTCCGTATTTTTACCAAGAAGACTCTATGGATACACTACCAGGATAATTGAAGGGGGAGAGCAGGGCATTCAGGGAGAGAGGTGTCCATGGTGTCGCTATGGGTCAGAAACGACTCGACCGCATAACACAAGACAGGATAGCTATGTAATCTCTGCTCTTGTGTCCTGTATGCGTTGGCCAGATGGAGATGACCATCCTGATTCTAGTTTTAATCCATACTAGTCTTTCTATATACACAGATAATCTAGAAAACCTTGTATGGATTGTTACCAGGTTCATATTATATACTTAGAGCTCTTAACCTCTTTCCATTTGCCTTTGTCCACCTTCACCCAATTGGAGTGGCCTCCATAAACCTAATCATTTCACCACTGACACATCATATTGAAGGTGGATTTGTATTGATCGTCCTAATTCCAGAATGACAAATCTATCCAGAATAGGTGTTAAATTAGACTAATTATGAAATCTTATGGAATTGTGTTAATGTGTGCATGAGATCCTTTTTTTTAAGGTCCTTTTAAGTGCTTACTATGTGCCTGGAACTGGGGTAGATACAAGATAATCAGGTTAGACACAGTCCCTGTCCCACATGGTGCTTACGATCTAAGGAGGAAAGGGGACAATTCAATTCCCATTTTGTAGATAACTGGTGCACAGAGCAGTTAAGTGACTTGTTCAAAGTCACACAGCAGGCAAGTGGTAGAGTTGGATTGGAATCTGTGTCCTCTGGCTTCCAAGACCATACTTTTTCCACTAGGCCACTCTGCTTCCCATAATATCTGAAGGATAGTTTTGTTGTTTCCTAAAATCTCCCTTGCTCCTCTTCAGTTCCCCCATCTTCCTCCAGTCTCTTTGACTCTCCCTATATTCCCTGCAATAATTCAAGATGAAATCTCTCGCCTCCTATTATAAATCCAAATCCTCCACCTGTGCTTCAGACCCCATCCCTTCATACATTTTTAAAACAGCCCCCAAGTCTTGCCTCCTTGACTGCCATCTTCAACTATTCACATTCCAACAGCTTCTTCCCCACAGCTTTCAAATTTGCTTATGTGTACCCCCTTGTTCTAAAAAAAACCCTTCCCTTGACCCCATGGCTCCCTCCAGTAATCAATCACCCCATCTCCCTCATACCATTCCTCTCCAAATTCTTTGAGCGAGTTGTCCACACCCACTGTCTTAAATTCCTCTCCTCCAATTCTCTCCTTGACCTCCTCCAATCTGGCTTCTGCCCCCTTCATTTCACAGAAACAGCCCGCTGTAAGGTAGTCTTGACCTTCTTGCCAAATCTTATGACCTCTATTCCATCCTAATCCTCCTAGTCCTCTCAGTTGCCTTTAACACTGTGGTTTCTCCTTGAAACTTTATCCAAATTTGTATTCACTGAAACTGTCCCCTCTTGGTTCTCCTCCAATCTCTCTGACCGCTACTTCTCAGTCTCTTTTTCTGGCTTCTTCTCTGCCCTCTGACAGTAGGGGTCCCGCAAGGTTCAGGTCTAGGTCCCCTTCTATCCTCCCTCTGCACCCACTCCCTTGCAGAACAGATTCGCTCTCATGGCTTCAATTACCATCTCTATACAGATGATTCCCAAATATCACCTCCAGCCCTGACCTCTCCTCTCTCCTTCCCTGTAATCAAGCATTTCCTCCTGCCCTCAAGACCTATCTACTTGGATGTCCTGCCACCACCTCAAATTAAACATGTCCAGAACTGAACTGGACATCTTCCCACCCAATTCCTGTCCACTTCCTGCGTTTCCCATAACTGTAGACAACACCACTATCCACCTTTTCTTACAAGCCCATAACCTTGGCATGGCCCTCAACTCATCTCATAACACTTACATATTTAGTCTGTCACCAAATCCTGTTGGTTGCACCTTGAAAATATTGCTAAAATCGGCCATTTCCTCTCCATAATAATAATTATTACTATTATGGTGTTCGTTAATCACTTACTATGTGCCAAACACTGTTCTAAGCACTGGGGGTGATACAAGTTTATCGGGTTGTCCCAAGTGGGGCTCGCAGTCTTAATCCCCATTTTACAGATGAGGTAATTGAGGCACAGAGAAGTGTGCCCAAAATCCATCCAAACTGCTACCATGCTGGTCCAAGCACTTAATCCTATCATGCCTTGATTACTGCATCTGCCTCCTCGGTGACCTCCTGGCCTCCTGTTTCTCCCCACTGCAATCCATACTTCTCTCTGCTATATGAATCATTTATCAACAGAAACGTTCAGTTGTGTCTTCCCACTCCTCAAGAACTTCCAATGGCTGCCCATCTACCTCCACTTCAAACAGACACTCCTTACCATTGGCTTTAAAGCACTGTCAGCTTGTCCCATCCTGCCTCACCTCCTTAATCTTCTACTATAGCCCAGTACGTACACTCTGCTCCTCTAGTGCCAGCTTATTCACTGTTCCCCAAGCTTGCCTGTCTCTCCACCGACCCCTTTCCCATGTCTGCCCATTAACCTGGAACTTGTTCCCTTCCATATAAGCGAGATGACCACTCTCTCCACCTTCAAAGCATTTAAAAGTCACATCTCCTCCAAGAGACCTTCCCTGATTAAACTCTCTTTTACCTGGATCACTCTCCCTTCTATGTCATCTATGCACTTCAATCTGTGACCTTTGGACATTTTACATTTTCCCCACTCTCTAACCCACAGCACTTGTGTACTTACCTTTAAATTATTTGTTCACATTAATGTCTGTCCCTCCCTCTCGACTATAAAGTTCATTTTGGGCAGGGAACATGCCTGCTAATTCTGTGGTATTATACTTTCCCAAGCTGTTAGTACAGTGCTCTGCACAGAGTAAGCACTCAATACCATTGATAATTGATTGTTTCCTCTTTCAATAGAAAGCAGTGTGGTCTAGAGCAAGGGTCTTTCTAAAGTTCTTATCCCAGTTCTGCCACTGGCCTGCCATGTGACCTTAGGCAAGTCACTTAACTTCTCTGTGCCTCAGTTTCCTCGTGTGCAAATAATAATTATTCATTCATTCATTCATTCAATCGTATTTATTGAGCACTTACTGTGTGCAGAGCACTGTACTAAGTGCTTGGGAAGTACAAGTAGGAAACATATAGAGATGGTCCCTACCCAACAACAGGCTCATAAGTGCTTATTATGTGCCAGGCACTATACTAAGTCCTGGGGTGGATACAAGAAAATCAGGTTAGACACAGTCCCTGTCCCACATGGAGCCCGCAGCCTAAATCCCCATTTTACAGATAAGACAACTGTGAAGTGAAGTGGCTTCACACTTCAGCTTCTTCCCCACTACTTTCAAACATGCTTATGTTTGAAAAAGGAAGTGACTTGCCCAAGGCCACACAGCAGACAATTGGTGAGTCCGGGATTAAAATCCATGACCTTCTGACTCCACCCATGACCCTCTGACTCCAAAAAAAGAATAATTATGATTGTTTTTTTACCACTTACTATGTGCCAGACACTGTACTAAGCACTGGAGTGGATACAAGCAAGCTGGGTTGGACGTAATCCCTGTTCAACATGGAGCCCACAGCCTCAATCCCCATTTTGCAGATGAGGTGACTGAATCACAGAGAAGTGAAATGACTTGCCCAGGTCACACAGCAGACAAGTGGAGGAGCTGGTATTAGAACCCCTGATGAGGGGCCGGTCTTAGAACCCCTGACTTTGTGACTCCAAGGCACTTGCTCTATCTACTACGTCATGGGGGGATTAAATCAATCAATCATATTTATTGAGTGCTTACTGTATGCAGAGCACTGTACTAAGCGCTTGGGAAGTACAAGTTGGCAACATATAGAGACAGTCCCTACCCAACAGTGGGCTCACAGTCTAGAAGGGGGAAACAGAGAACAAAACCAAACATATTAACAAAATAAAATAAATAGAATAGATATGTACAAGTAAAATAAATAAATAAATAGAGTAATAAATATGTACAAACATATATACATATATACAGGTGCTGTGGGGAAGGGAAGGAGGTAAGACGGTGGGGATGGAGAGGGGGACGAGGGGGAGAGGAAGGAGGGGGCTCAGTCTGGGAAGGCCTCCTGGAAGAGGTGAGCTCTCAGTAGGGCCTTGAAGGGAGGAAGAGAGCTAGCTTGGCGGATGGGCAGAGGGAGGGCATTCCGGGCCAGGGGGATGACATGGGCCGGGGGTTGACGGCGAGACAGGCGAGAACAAGGCATGGTGAGGAGAATAGCGGCAGAGGAGCGGAGGGTGTGGGGTGGGCTGTAGAAGGAGAGAAGGGAGGTGAGGTAGGAGGGGGTGAGGTGATGGAGAGCCTTGAAGCCCAGGGTGAGGAGTTTCTGCCTGATGCGCAGATTGATTGGTAGCCACTGGAGATTTTTGAGAAGGGGAGTAACATGCCCAGAGCATTTCTGGACAAAGACAATCCGGGCAGCGGCATGAAGTATGGATTGAAGTGGGGAGAGACACGAGGATGGGAGATCAGAGAGGAGGCTGATGCAGTAGTCCAGACGGGATAGGATGAGAGCTTGAATGAGCAGGGTAGCGGTTTGAATGGAGAGGAAAGGGTGGATCTTGGAAATGTTGCGGAGCTGAGACTGGCAGGTTTTGGTGACGGCTTGGATGTGAGGAGTGAATGAGAGAGCGGAGTCAAGGATGACACCAAGGTTGCGGGCTTGTGAGACAGGAAGGATGGTAGTGCCATCAACAGTGATGGGAAAGTCAGGGAGAGGGCAGGGTTTGGGAGGGAAGACAAGGAGTTCAGTCTTGGACATGTTGAGTTTTAGGTGGCGGGCAGACATCCAGATGGAGATGTCCTGAAGACAGGAGGAGATGCGAGCCTCCTTCCTACTTTGACTATGAGCCTCATGTAGGACAGGGACTGTGTCCAACCTGATTTTCTTGTACCTATCCTACTACTTAGTATGGTTATTGGTGTATTATAAGCGTGTAATAAGTGTAGTAATAATAATAACTATGATTATTCCTTCATTTTCTTGAAACCACTGCTCTTGTTCCTAATCTAATTCCTAAGAAGTCCAATGAGGGACTGCTGGAGTATAGATTTGGGGTATGATATTTGGTGTTCTTTAAATGCATTTAGCCATTTGGAACTATATCAGCATTCTGTGATTTTGGAGAACGGCAGAAATCTAGAAAACTAAAGTGTTCTTGTTGAAGGTACAGAATAAAGATGCAATAGCAATAAGTACTCAAGATGAAATGTATTACAGTTTTGCATTGTGTTACATAAACATTGTCTAGATGTTCCTATTTTGACTTGTACCAGGGTCAGAATACCTGCTTGGAGCCCATCAACTCTTTCCTCTTTTCTCCTGTACACATTGGCCTGTTTGGAGGAAGTATCACAATTCTGGTTTACATTATGAAACCTGTATCTTTCAGCACAGAAAATCTGGAAAACCTTATTATGACTGATACCATGATCATATTATATGCCCAGAGTTCATCATCTCATTTCATTTGTCTCCGTGCGAATTGGCAAATTGGAATGGCCTCAATAACTTTAATCATTTCCCCTTGATTTATAGAAGTTTCTAGGTCGAAGGAACAGCATGAGTTCATTGGATCGAAGCTCCTGTCTCCAGAATGACTAATTCCTCCAGAACAAGTGCTACATTAGATTAATGTTCTAACCTTATTAAAGCTTTTCTATGGGCTGGTTAGATGTGATAGAGACACAGACACACAGAATCAATATCACAAGCTTCAAAGCTCTTCATCATCTCGCCTCCTCCTACCTCACCTCCCTTCTCTCCTTTTACAGCCCAGCCTGCACCCTCCACTCCTCTGCTGCTAACCTCCTCACTGTGCCTTGTTCTCGCCTATCACACTGTCAACTCCTGGCCCACATCCTACCCCTGGCCTGGAATGCCCTCCCTCCACACATCCGCCAAACTAGCTCTCTTCCTCCCTTCAAAGCCATACTGAGAGCACTTCCTCCAGGAGGCCTTCCCAGACTGAGCCCCCCTTTTTCCTCTCCTCCTCCTCCTCCCCTCCTCCCCTCCCCATCACCCCCACTTCCTCCCTCTGTCCTACCCCCTTCCCTTCCCCACAGCACTTGTGTATATTTGTACATATTTATTACTCTATTTAATTAATGATGTGTATATAGTGATAATTCCACTTATTCTGATGGTATTGACACCTGTCTACTTGTTTTGTTTTGTTGTCTGTTTCCCTCTTCTAGACTTTGAGCCCATTGTTGAGTAGGGACCGTTTCTATATGTTGCCGATTTGTACTTCCCAAGCGCTTAGTACAGTGCTCTGCACACAGTAAGCACTCAGTATATATGATTGAATGAATGAATTCATTTAGGGATAATTACCCACATGATGTCTCTTCTGCCTGTGGGGGCCCCAGGAATGTAAGCAGAGACTGGTTTAATTCTTGACAGCCTGTCACCTCTGTAGTTGGTCCAGTGAGACTCCCAACTTCCCTCAGCTGACATATGCCTGGTAGCTTTTTTTAAAAAAAAAAACTTTTGGCTCTCTGCATATCCCAGTGGTTCCCCCCATACCATGGGATGGATGGTAGCCAAGAGGATGTGCATCCTGTGGTACATTCTCATTCCACGAGTGGTGTATCCTCCCATGTGGAGGTGTAGTCTCTATCTGATGGGGCTCTTTGCTCTCCTGGGGTAAGATGTGTGCTGTATTGGCAGAGGATATCCTTGAGAGCCCTATTCCTTTCCATGGGTTTCCTGGAACACCCTCTCTCTTAATTTCTGAGAGAAGGTCACTCTCCTCACCTTTAAAGCCTTATTGAAGGCACAACTCCAAGAGGTCTTCTCTGACTAGGCCTTCCTTTCCTCTTTTCCCTCTCTCTCTTGTGTCACCCATGCAATTGGATTTGCACCCTTTATGAACTCCTCCCTGAGCACCACAGCACTTATGCACATATCTGTAACTTATTAATATTAAATTTTCTCCCTCCCTCTAATAATAATAATAATAATGGCATTTATTAAGTGCTTACTATGTGCAAAGCGCTGGGACTGTACACTCATTGTGCGTGGGATACATGTCTACCAATTCTGCTAAATTGCACTCTCCCAAGAGCTTATTTCAGTGCCGTGTGCACAGTAAGCATTCAGTAAATACAATTGATTGACTGCTTAAAACAACAAAGGACATTCTATGATTATGCAAAATTCACCTAGGAATTATTTGGTGATGGTACAGAATAAAGCTGCAATACAGGTGGATAAAAACAAGAAATGAAAAGCTTTAAATTTTGTCATATAACTGTGATATTAAATTAACTGTGACAACACTACTTGGATTTGAATAGCAGAATCCATACTCAAAAAGCTCCCTCACTTTCCTCTTATTGGCAGTATATGTTGAACAGGTTGAAGGGGCCGTCATGATTCATGATGGAAAAGTGATTTCTTTACATACATAAAATCTAGAAAACACTGTGTTAATACCTATAGACAGATTACATACTTAGAAACTACCATTTCTTTCTACTTGTCACCATCCACCTCTACCCAATAAGAGTGGACTTAATGACAAATCATTTTACCATTGAAATATTGAATTGATGCTGTGGAAGGAAATGGCAAATCCATTGGATCTAACCTCATTTTCCAGAATGACTAATCCATCCAAAAGAGGTGCTACATTATCTTGATATTCTATCCTTGAAAAGTTTTCCTGATTATATTCATTCATTCAATTGTATTTAAGTGTTTTCGGTGTGCAAAGCACTCTATTGTATAATTGTCATAAATTAATGTGTAAATGAGATTCCATAAACTTTCAATGATAACTTTACTAGTGTTTATCTTTCATATCATTCCTTCATATCCTTGTGACCACTGGCCTAGCACTTATCTAGTTCCTAACAAGGTCAATGTGGTATTGTTGCAGTGTAGATTTGGGGTATGCCATTTGGTGTTTTTAAAATGCATTAAGATCTTTGGAACCATATGATTATGGAGAATGGCAATAAATCTAGCACACTATGATTTGTTTGAAGGTAGAGAATAAGGCTACAATATCAGTGACTAAACACTAAAAATTAAATGTATTAAAATTTTATCCCGTGTTATTGTGATGTAATGACAATATGAAGAACCCTGTTTTCATTAGCAACGGTGTCAGAATACCCACTCAGAGATCATCATTTCTTGCCTCTTGTCTCCTGTTTTATCGGCCAGATTGGAGGGAGTGTCATGATTCTGGTTTAAGTCGTGATGAGTTTTTCTTTCAGTACAGATAATCTGGAAAAACTGGTCATGACTTATACCATGATCCTATTGCATACTCAAATCCGTCACCTCTTCACATTTCTCTCCAAACATCAGCCTAATTGGAGTGACCTCAGTAGCCGTAATCATTCCTCCATTGAATTATCAAGTATCTAGTTGAAGGAACAATACAAATTCATCAGATCCGCCTTCCTGCCCCAAGAGTGACTACTTTATCCATAACAGGTAAGTTCATTCTGATTATTATGTAATTGCAATAAATTCATGATTAATTCAGAAGAGATACCAAATGATCACTATCACAGTCACGCTGTTGTTACTATTTCATTTTATACCTTAAAATTCTCCATGTCTGTTCCAGTAGGTGCTGATCTAGTTCCTAACATAATCAATGAGTGATTGTGGTACTGTAGATGTGGGGTGTTATATTGAGTGGTTTTAAAATGCATTCAGCCATTTGGGACCATATGAAACATTGTATGATAATGGAACAATCAAACATGCATAGAAAACAATGATTTTCTTGAAAGTAGTGAATAGTGCTGCAGCGTTGGTGACTAAGTACTTTAAAGTGAAAAGTTTTAAAATTTTGAGACACACAATTATACCAAAAGGTAATCTGGCCAATCCTTATGTTATTTTTATTTAATGGTATTTAAGTGTTTACTATGTTCCTGACACTGTACTAAGCACTGGGGTAGATACAAGCTCATCAGGTTGGACACTGTCCATGTCCCACATGGGGCTCCCAGTAATTTGTACTATGGTCAGAATAACTATATCATCTCTCTTTTTGTCTTCCCTACACATCGGCCAGGATGGAGTGACTACTGTGGTTCTGGTTTCAATCCATACCAAGATTTTCTATACGTACAAATAATCTAGAAAATCTTGTGTGGATTGATATCAGGGTCAGATTATATACTCAAAAACCATCAGCTCTTTCCATTATCTTCATCCTCTTTGGCATAAGTGGAGTAGCCTCCATAACCCTAATCATTTCATCATTGAAACATCTACTCATAGGTGTGGAAGGACATCCTAAATCCATTGGATCAATTCTTCTGTTTCCAGAATGATTAATCCATCCAGCACAGGTACTACATAACGCTAATATTCTATCCTCATAAAGGCTTACAACCTGGTATGGAATCATGTTATGTTCGTGTGTGAATGAAATCCCCAATTACTCTACAATAATTATATTGTTTCTCTTTCATATTATTACTTTAAATCCTTGCAACCATTAATTAAGCTCTTGATCTATTTCCTAATAAGATCAATGAAGGATTATTGGAGTGCAGATTTGGGGTCTGATATTTGGTGTTTTAAAAATGCAGTCAGCCTGTTGAAACTATTTTGGCATTATATGGTTTTGGAGAATGGCAGCAAGTCTTAGGAAACCAGGGTTTGCTAGGGGAAGGAATGGAATGAGGCTGAAATAGCAATAACTAAGCATTAAAAGTGGAATGCATAAAGACTTTGTACCCTGTTATTGCAGTGATTCTGGTTTAAGTCATGACAGGTTTTCTTTCAGTACGTAAAATCTGGAAAACCTTGTCATGACTTATATCATGATCATATCACATATTCAATTTCCTTCATTCTTTTAAATTTTTCTCCTTACACTTCAGCCCAATTGGAGTGGACTCAATAAACATAATCATTTCCCCATTGAGTTACTAAAAGTGTAAATGTTGAAGGAAGAGCACGAGTTCATCAGATCCAGAATGGCTAATTCATCCAGAATAGGTGGTGCATTAGACTAATGTTCTACCCTTGGAAAAGCTAATTTTGATTATAACCCATTATGGAATTGCAATTTGCAATTAGTCCAGAAGAGATACTTAATGGCCTCTATCACATTACAGTCTTGTTTCTATTATATTTTGTACCTTCAAACTTCCGGACCAAGCTAGTAGATCCTGATCTAGCTCCTAACAATCAATTAATCCATTATATTTATTGACAGGATAAATGAATAATTCTGGTGTAGATTCGGGGTGTGATGTTGAGTGCTTTTAAAATGCATTTAGCCATTTGGAACCATGTAAGACATTATATGAGCCTCGAAATTTCAAACAGGTCTGGAAGACAAGAATTGCTTGGTGAAGGTAATGGATAAAGCTGCTATATCAATGAATAAACACTGAGAATGAAAAGTTTTAAAAATTTTTGCTATGTAATTGTGATAAAAGATGATTTGGCCAAGCCTGTGATTTTTCACCAGGGTCAGGATAACATTTTCCCCTTGTCTCCTTTACACGTCAGCCAGGATTAAGTGACAATCATGGTTCCGATTTCAATACATGCCAGTGTTTTCTATATGTACGGGTAATTAAAAAAAACACATCTGGATTGGAATGCTGATGTAAAGATAAACTGGACAAATATTTTTTTGATAAGCACTGGAGTCGGAATACCTACTCAGAGCACCTTGACTCTTTTCTCTTGCTTCTTGTCTTATCAGCCAGTTTGGAGGGATTGTGATGGTTCTGGTAAGTTGTGACAAGTTTTACTTGCAATAGAGATAATCTGGAAAAACTGGTCATAACTGATACTAAGATCATATTATATATACCCAGAGTCCATCATATTTTTTCAGTTGTCTTTGTATACTTCTTCCTGATTGCAATGGCCTCAATAACCATAATCATTCCCTTATTCAGTTATGGAAGTGAAGAGATGGAAGGAACAGCATGAATTCATCAGATACACCCTCCTGTCTTCAGAATTATTCGTCCAATGTTCTACCTTTGGAAAAAGCAATTTGGATTATAATCTATTATGAAAATGTAATACATTCATGATTAATCCACAGGAGTTGCCAAATAATTGGAGTTACACCGTCGTTACCCTTTCATTTCATGCCTTCAAATTATCAGGAGTGCGCCTTTAGGTCCTGATCTAGTTCCTAACAAAATCAATGAATGATTCAGGAAGTGTAGATTTGGGGTATGATACTTGATGTTTTTAAAATGCACTTAGCCACTTGGAACCATGTAAGACATTATATGATCTTGGAAAATTCAAGCAAGTCTAGAAATCAATGATTTGCTTGATGAAGGTACTGAATAGTATTCATTCATTCAATCGTATTTATTGAGTGCTTACTGTGTGCAGAGCACTGTACTAAGCGCTTGGAAAGTACAAGTTGGCAACATATAGAGACGGTCCTTACCCAACAGTGGGCTCACAGTCTGCTATATCTGTGACTAAACACTAGAAGTGAAAAACATTAAAGTTTTGTTCCATCTAACAGTGACATCAGCCTCTCAACGTCGCACCTGGAGAGTTTCCAGTACTCTACCAGTCTCGACTACGGGAGGGAGAGTCAAGCAGAGGCCTAACCACTCCACTCCTAGCTTGGCCAGTGGCTAGTGAGTGGAAGGCAATCTGCTACAAGTCAAAACTCACCAGTGCTGGGCAGCAGTGGCATGGGAGAGAGTCGAGTCAAGTTTACTGTGCAGAAAGAGGCAACGGTAAACCACTTCCATATTTTTACCAAGAAAACTCTATGGATATACTAATGATGGCATTTATTAAGCACTTACTATGTGCAAAGCACTGTTCTAAGTGCTGGGGAGGTTACAAGGTGATCAGGTTGTCCCTCGGGGGCCTCACAGTCTTAATCCCCATTTTACAGATGAGGTCACTGAGGCACAGAGAAGTTAAGTGACTTGCCCAAAATCACAAAGCTGACAACTGTCAGAGCTGGGATTCGAACCCATGACCTCTGACTCCAAAGCTCGTGCTCTTTCCATTGAGCCACGCTGCTTCTATATGGTATATGGTATATACTACCATAATGATTGCAGATAGAGGTAAGCCATCATGGGAGAGATGTGACTTTGGTGTTGATATGGATCAAAGACGACTCGACATCTTAAGACAAGACAACAGTGACATAAATATACTCTGGCTAACTGATGTGAATCAGGGTCAGAATAATTACAACATCTCTCTTTCCTCGTCTCCTGTTGACCTCGCCCAGATTGAACTGACCATCATGATTCTGGTTTCAATCCATACAAGTATTTTCTATATGTACAGATAATGTTGAAAATCTTGTGTGAATTGATAGTAGAGTCATATAGACTCAGAGGTCATCAACTCTTTCCATTATCTTCATCCTCCTTGGCCCATTTGGAGTGGCCTTCATAACCCTTCATATAGAAGCAACATGGCTTAGCCGATAAAGCATGGGCCTGGGAGACAGAGGACCTGGGTTCTAATCCCGGCTCTGCCATTTGTCTGCTAGGTGACCTTGGGCAAGTCACTGAACTTCTCTGCATCTGTTACCTCATCTGTAAAATTAAGACTAAGGCTGTGAGCCCTACGTGGGATACAGAGTGTGTCCAACCCAATTATCAGAAGGTCATAGGTTATAATCCTGGCTCTGCCACTTGTCTGCTGTGTGACCTTGGGCAAGTCACTTAATAATAATAAATCATAATATTGATGGCATTTAAGCACTTACTATATGCAAAGCACTGTTCTAAGCGCTGAGGAGGATACAAAGTAATTAGATTGTCCCACATGGGGCTCACAGTCTTCATCCAAGAGAAGCAGCATGGCTCAATGGAAAGAGCATGGGCTTTGGAGTTAGAGGTCATGGGTTTGAATCCTGGCTCCACCACATGTCTGCTGTGTGACCTTGGGCAAGTCACTTAACTTTTCAGAGCCTCAGTTACCTCATCTGAAAATTGGGATTAAGACTATGAGCCCCATGTGGGACAACCTGATCACCTCGTATCCCCCCAGCACCTTGAACAGTGATTTGCACATAGCAAGTGCTTAACAAATGCCATCATTATTATTACTATTATTATATCCCCATTTTACAGATGAGGTAACTGAGGCACAGAGAAGTTAAGTGACTTGCCCAAAGTCACACAGCTGACAAATTGGCAGAGCCGGGATTTGAACCCATGATCTCTGACTCCCAAGCCTGTGCTCTTTCCACTGAGCCACACAACTTCTCTGTGGGTCAGTTCCCTCATCTGTAAAATGGGGATTATGATTATGATCCCAGTGAGGGACAGGGACTGTGTCCGACCCAAATATCTGGTATCTACCTCAGTGCTTAGAACAGTGCCTGGCACATAGTAAGTATCTTGTATGTACCACAGTGTTTGTACAATTTTTGGCGCATAGTAAGCGCTTAAACACTATCAAAAAACCCCTAATCATTAGTCATTGAGACATCTACTTGTAAATGTGGAAGGACATCATAAGTCTATTAGATCTGCCCTCCTATTTCCAGAATGGCTAGTCCATGCTGGACAGGCACTATGCTAGACTGCAAACTCATTATGGGCAGGAAATGTGCCTATTATAGTGTTATACTGTACTCCCCCAAATGCTTAGTCCAGTGCTCTGTACACAGTAAGCTCTCAGTAAATGATTGATTGATACACTGCACTAGTAATCTGTCCTTGAAAAAACTTAATTTGATTGTAAGCTCATATGGACTTGTATTAAGCTCATGTGTAGATGAGATCAGTTATTCTCTATGATAGTTATATTGTTCAGTCAATCATATTTATTGAGCACTTACTGGGTGCAGAGTACTATACTAAGCACTTGGGAGAGTACAATATAACAATAGACACATTTCCTGTCTACAATGAGCTAATTCTCTTTCATATTATTCCTTCATATCCTTGCAGCCACTGATCAAGCTCGTGGCCTACTTCCTAATAAGATCATTGAGGGATTGTTGGAGTGTAGATTTGGGGTATGATATTGGTAGTTTTAAAATGCAATGAAGCCTTTTATAACCATATTGACATTACACCATTATGGAGAATAGCAGCAGATCTAGAAAACTGAGGTTAGCTTGGTCAAGATACCAACTGAGACTGCCCTATGAAATGCATTTAAATTTTGTCCCACATTATTGTGACATAATCTGGACAAATGTGTTTGGGTTTGCACCAGGGTCAGAATACCTACTAAGAGCCCAGGAACTCTTTCCTCTCATCTCCCATGCACATGTCAGTTCGGAGGGAGCATCATGATTCTGGTTCGTCATGAAAGCGTTTTTTCAGTATGAATAATTGAAAAACCATTGTCATGACTGAGCCCATGATCATATTATACTTCCCAAGGGCTTAGTACAGTGCTCTGCACACAGTAAGCACTCAATAAATATGATTGAATGAATGAATATTATATCTGTAGCATCCATCGGTTCATTTGTGTCCGGACACATCAGCTCAATTGGAGTAGACTCAACAACTGTAATCATTCTGCCACTGAATTATCAAAGTTTTGAGGTTGAAGGAACAGCACAGATTCATTGGATCCAAATCTTCTTTCTTCAAAATCAATAATTTATCTAGAACAGGTGGCACACTAAACTAATGTTCTATCCTTGGAACAGCAAGGGCTTGGGAGTCAGAGGTCATGGGTTCTAATCCTGGCTCGGCCGCTTGTCAGCTGTGTGACCTTGGGGAAGTCACTTCTTCACTGTGCCTCAGTTACCTCATCTGTAAAATGGGGATGAAGACACTGAGCCCCACGTGGGACAACCTGATTACCTTGTATCTACCCCAATGCTTAAAACAGTGCTTGGCACATAGTAAATGCTTAACAAATACCAACATTATTATCATTATTATGACCTAATATGGAATTGTAATAAATTAATGACTGTAGAGATGTCGACTAGTCTCTATCACAGTGTCACAGTTAGTGACACAGTTAGTGTTAGTGACACAGTTAGTGTCAAGCGCTTAGTACAGTGCTCTGCACAGAGTAAGTGCTCAATGAATACGATTGATTGATAGTGTTGTTTATTACATTTTATACCTTCAAATTCTCATGACTAATCCAGTAGATCCTGATCTAATTCCTAACAAGATCAATGACTCATTGTGGGAGTGTAAATTTAGGGTGTGATATATGGTATCTTTAAAAGCATTCAGTCATCTGTAACAATATAGGACGGCGTATGAAAGTTCAAGCATGAATAGAAAGCAAGGATTTTCTTATTGAAGGTACTAATGTTGTAATATTGATGACTAGTCACTGAAAATGAAATGCATTAAAATCTTGTCATGTAATTGTGATATCAAGCAGTCAATCTATGCATCAAGCAAAAACTTCTCACTTTCGGCTTCAAGGCTCTCCATCACCTCGCCCCCTCCTACCTCACCTCCCTTCACTCCTTCTGCAGCCCAGCCCGCACCCTCCGCTCCTCTGCTGCTAACCTCCTCACTGTACCTCGTTCTCACCTGTCCTTCTATCGACCCCCGGCCCACGTCCTTCCCGTGGCCTGGAATGCCCTCCCTCCGCACATCCGCCAAGCTAGCTGTCTTCCTCCCTTCAAAGCCCTACTGAGAGCTCACCTCCTCCAAGAGGCCTTCCCAGACTGAGCCCCCTTTTTTCCTCTCCTCCTCCCCATCCCCCCCGCCTTACTCCTTCCCCTCCCCACAGCACCTGTATATATGTTTGTACAGATTTATTACTGTATTTTACTTGTACATATTTACTATTCTATTTTCTTAATGATGTGCCTCTAGCTTTATTTCTATTTATTCTGATGACTTGACACCTGTCTACATGTTTTGTTGTCTGTCTCCCCTTTCTAGACTGTGAGCCCATTGTTGGGTGGGGACCGTCTCTATATGTTGCCAGCTTGTACTTCGCAAGTGCTTAGTACAGTGCTCTGCACACAGTAAGCGCTCAATAAATACGATTGAATGAATGAATGAATATCAAGATAATCTGGCTAACCCTCTGTGGTTTGCATCAAGTTCATTAGAATTTACATCATCTCTCTCCCCGTGTCTCCTGTTTACATCAGCCAGAAAAGATTGACCATTGTGATTCTGGTTTCAATCCAAGTCAGTTTTCTTTATGTTAAATAACCTAGAAAACTGTATCTCGATTGATGCCGTAGTCAGAATATATAGTCAGAGCTCATCACCTCTTTCCATTGTCTCCATCCACCTTGACCCAAGCGGAGTGCTCTCCATTACCCTAATCATTTCACCATGGAAACACCTAATTTTAAATGTCCAAGAACCTCTCTGGTCTACATGATCCACCATCCTGTTTCCAGAATGACTAATCCATCCTGGACAGTTGCTACCCTGTACTCATGTTCTATCCTTGTATACGCTTATTTTGTTTTTAACTTCATATGGACTTTTGGTCACGTATAGATGAGGTTCTCCTGTGCTCTGACTAATTATACTGCTGTTTCTCTTTCATATTTTCCATAATATTTTTGTAAATACTGATCAAGCTCTGGATCTACATCCTAACAAGATCAATATGGGCTTGTTGGAGTCTAGATTTGCAGCCTGCTATTTGGTGTTTTAAAAATATAATCCATCTTTTCTAATCATTTTGGCAGTATACAACTATGGGGAAATTCAGCAAGTCTAGAAAATTAAGGTGAAGGTACTGCCTGAGGCTGCCATATCAATAACTAAAAACTCAAAATAGAATGAAATGCATTTAAATTTTATCCCACATTATTGTGATGTAGATATAATCCAGGCAGCCATGCTCTGATTTGCACAGTGGTCAGAATACCTACTCAGAGCCCATAAACTCTTTCCTTTTGTCTCCTGTCCATGTTGTTCAGTTTGGAGAGAGCTTCAAGATTCTGGTTTAAGTCATGAAAGGGTTTTTTTCAGTATGAATAATCTGGAAAACCTTATCATGACTAATACCATGATGACAGTGTAGCCTCAGAGTCCATCATTTCTTTTCATTTGTCACTGCAAACATCCTCCCAATTGTAGTAGTCTCAATAACTGTATTCATTCCCCCATTAACTTATCGAAGTGTGGAGCACAAGGGAACAGCACCAAGTCATCCGACCTAATCTCCTGTCTTCAAAATGACTTATTCATCCCGAACAGGTGCTATGTCAGACGGATATTTAACCCTTGAACAAGGTGATTCTGATTATAACTTATTACACAATTCCAATAAATTCATGATTAATCCAAAGGAAATGACAAACAGTCTCTATCACAGTTAAGGTGGTGTTTGTATTGCATTTTACACCTTCAAATTCTTACAACCAATCTAATAGATCCTGATCTAGTTTCTAATTGAACAAATGAATTGTTGTGGGAGTGTATGATATTTGGGGATTTTTAAATGCATTCAGCCATCTGGAACTAGTGCTTAGGACAGTTCTTGGCACATAGTAAACGCTTAACAAATACCATCATCATTACTATTATTATTATATGACATCATATGATCATGGGAAATTCAAGCAAATGCATGGAAAACCAATCTTTTTTGTTGAATGTACTGAAAAAGGTTGTGATATTGGTGACTAAATACTGAAAATGAAAAGCATGAAAATGTTGTGTCATGTTACAGTGATGTAGAGATAATCTGGCCAACCGTTATGTGATTTGCACCAGAGTCAGAATAATTACATCATCTCCTCGTTTCCTGTACACCTGACCATCATGATTCTGGTTTCAATCCAGGCAAGCGTTTCTATATGTACAGATAATATAGAAAATCTTGTGTGGATTGAAACCAGGGTCATATTATATACACCGAGTTCATCACCTCCTTCCATTGTCTCCATCGTCCTTTGCTCAATTGGAGTGGCCTCCGTTACCCTAGTTATTTTACATTGAAACATCTAATTGTAGATGTGAAAGGACATTGTGAGTCCATTGGATCACTTTTTCTGTTTCCAGGATGACTAATCCATCCATCACAGGTACTACAATGCACTAATATTGCATCCTTGAAATATTATTTTGATTGTCATCAGATATGAAATTTTGTTAAATTCATGTGTAGATGAGATCCTGAATACTCTGATAGCTACTTTGTTGTTAATGCAGAGTTATATAAAGCAAAGGTTTTTAATATGTGACTAGTTATATTGTTTCTCTCATATTATTCCATGATATTCTTGCAACCACTGATCAAGCTCTTTCTCTAGTTTCTAATAAGATCAATGAGGGATTTAGGGAATGTAGATTTGGGGATGATATATGGTATTTTAAAAAGGCAATCAGTTTTTTGTAACCATATAGGCATTACACCATTATGGACAATGGAAGCAAGTCTAGGAAACTGAGGTTTGCTTGGAGATGTAAATGAGGCTACCATATCGATGACAAAGTACTGAAAATGAAATTCATGAAATTACTGTCCCATGTCAAGTTGAAGTAAAGATAATTTGGACAGCTGTGTTTTGATTTGCACCAGGGTCAGAATATCCACTCAAAGCCCATCAACCTTTTCCTCTTGTCTCCTGTACACATCAATCAGTTTGGAGGAAGCATCATAATTCCTGTTTAAATCATGAAAGGGTTTGTTTCAGTAAGAATAATCTAAAGAACCTTTTCACAATTAAAATCATAATCATTTTGCATATTCAAAGCCATCATGTCTATTCATTTGTCTCCAGACACAACAGCCCAGTTGGAGTGGCTTTAATAACCATAATCATTCTGCCATGGAATTATCAAAGCATCAAAGTTGAAGGATCAGCACAAGTTCATTAGATCTAATATCCTGTCTTCAAGATCAATAATTTATCTAGAATGGGTGCTGCAATAGACTACTGTTCTACCCAAGAAAAAGCTGATTATTAATTGTAGCCTATTGTGGAATTATAATAAATTTATTACTAATCCAGGAGATGCCAAATTTTCTCTATCACAATTACAGTGTTGTTTCTATTGCATTTCATGCCTTCAATTTTTTGTGAACAATCCATCAGGTCTTCATTTATTCATTCAATAGTATTTATTGAGCACTTACTGTGTGGTAAGCACTGAACTGAGTGCTTGGGAGAGTACAAACAGATATAACAGATACAGATATAACAGGTACAATCCCTGCCCACAACAAGGTTACAGTTTAGAGGGGAGACAGACATTAATATAAACAAATTACAGATATGTACACCACTACTGTGGGGCTGGGAGTGGGTATGAATAAAGGGAAATGTCAGGGAGACATGGAAGGGAGTGGAAGAAGAGGAAAGGAGGGCATAGTCAGGGAAGGCCTCTTGGAGAAGGTGTACCTTCAGCATCATCATCATCATCATCAATCGTATTTATTGAGCGCTTACTATGTGCAGAGCACTGTACTAAGCGCTTGGGAAGTACAAATTGGCAACATATAGAGACAGTCCCTACCCAACAGTGGGCTCACAGTCTAAAAGGGGAAGACAGAGAACAAAACCAAACATACTAACAAAATAAAATAAATAGGATAGATATGTACAAATAAATAAATAAATAGAGTAATAAATATGTACAACCATATATACATATATACAGGTGCTGTGGGGAAGGGAAGGAGGTAAGATGGGGGGGATGGAGAGGGGGACGAGGGGGAGAGGAAGGAAGGGGCTCAGTCTGGGAAGGCCTCCTGGAGGAGGTGAGCTCTCAGCAGGGCCTTGAAGGGAGGAAGAGAGCTAGCTTGGCGGATGGGCAGAGGGAGGGCATTCCAGGCCCGGGGGATGATGTGGGCCGGGGGTCGATGGCGGGACAGGCGAGAACGAGGTACGGTACGGAGGTTCAGCAATGCTTTGGAGGGGAGGAAGTTGATGGTGATCTGTTGGAGATGAAGCAGGAAGGTGTTCCAGCGACAGTATGTGGGAGAGGGGTCAGGAGGTTGCCTATCCACCTCCATATCAAACAAAAACTCCTCACCACTGGCTTTAAAGCACTCCATCACCTCACCCCCTCCTACCTCACCTCGCTTCTCTCCTTCTGCAACCCAGCTGGCACACTTCACTCCTCTCTTCCTATCCTTCTCACTGTGCCTCGATCTCACCTGTCTTGCCGCCAACCCCTGGTCCACATACTACCTCTGGCCTGAAACACCCTCCCTCCTCAAATCCACCAGACAATTAGCCTCTCCACCTCACCTTCAAAGCCTTACTGAAGGCACATCTCCTCCAAGAGGCCTTCCCAAACTAAACCCCACTTTTCCTCATCTCCTCCTGTCTGCATTGCCCTGACTTGCTCCCTTTGCTCTTCCCCCTCCCTCCCTTACAGCCTTATGTATACATCTGTAATTTTATTTATATTGATGTCTGTTTATTTGTATTGATGTCTGTCTCTCCCCCTCTAGACTGTGAGCTCCTTGGGGGCAGGGATTTTCACTCTTTGTTGCTGTATTGTACTTTCCCAAGCACTTAATACAGTGTTCTGCACATAGTAAGCGCTCAAATACGATTGAATGAATGGATGAGATTGAGGTACAGTGAGAAAGTTAGCATTAGAGGAGTGAAGTGTGTGGGCTGGGTTGTAGGAGGAGTGGTGAGGTAGGAGAGGGCAAGGTGATTGAGTGCTTAAAAGGTAACTGTGAGGAGTTTTTGTTTGTTGCGGAGGTGGATGGGCAACCCCTGGAGCTTCTGGTTCCTAACAAGATTGATGAATTACTGTGGGAGCACAAATTTAGGGGGTGATACTTGGTGACTTTAAAATACATTCAGTCATCTGGAACCATGTAAGGTAGTATATGATCCTGGGAGTTCAGGCAAGGGTAGAAAAGAGTTTCTTGTTGAAGGTACTGAATGTATTTGTAGTATTGGTGACTAAACATTGACTATGAAAAGCATTAAAATTTTGTGTCATGTAATGGTGATATGAATATGATCTGCCCAATCCTTCTTGATTTGCACCAGGATCGTTATAACATCATCTCTCTCTTCTTGTCTCCTCTAAATGTTGGCCAGTTGGAGTGACCATTATGATTCTGGTTTCAATCCAGAGCAGATTTTTCTTTATAGAAAATCTAGAAAACTGCAACTGGATTGATACCATGGTCAGGATATACACTCAGAGCTCATCATCTCCTTCCATTATCTCCATCCACCTTGACCCAAGTGAAGCGTCCTCCATTACCCTAATCATTTCACCATGGAAACACCTAATTTATATGTGGAAGACCCTCTCTGGTCCATTGGAGCCACAGTCCTATTTCTGTAATGATTAATCCATCCTGGACAAGTGCTACGTTGTACTCATATTTTATCCTTGTATAAGCTTATTGTGATTATAACCTTGTATGGACTTGTGTTAAATTGATGTGTAGATGAGATTCTGTACACTCTACAATAGTTGTATTGTTTCTCTTTCGTTATTCCTTCTTATTCTTGCAACCACTGACCAAGCACCTTGCCTAGTTTCTAACATGATCAAGTGGGATTGTTGAAGTGTAGATTTGGGATATGAAATTTGGCAATGCACCTCTGTAACCATTGCAACATTATACAATTGTGGAGAATGGCAACAAGTCTAGAAAATTAAGGGTTGCTTGGTGCAGGTGC
This sequence comes from Tachyglossus aculeatus, assembly GCF_015852505.1. Lineage (NCBI taxonomy): Eukaryota > Metazoa > Chordata > Mammalia > Monotremata > Tachyglossidae > Tachyglossus > Tachyglossus aculeatus. The sequence continues at coordinate 99,892,944 of NC_052101.1, read as the reverse complement.
TGATTAAGACTGCTGTATCAAAGACTAAGTACTCGGAATAAATTACAATTTTGTCCCATGTTATTGTGATCTAAAGATGATCTGGACTACTGTGCTTTGATTTGAAGCAGAGTCAGAATACTTACTCAGAACCTAACAGTTCTTTCCTCTTGTTTCCAATATACACTAGCTAGTTTGGAGGGATAATTGTTATTCTGATTTTAGCAATGAAAGAATTTTTTTTCAATATGAACAATATTGAAAATCTTGACATGACTGATGTCATGATCCTATTATACTCCATCATCTCTTTTAATTTGTCTCCATGCATATCGGCCCAATTGGAGTAGCCTTAATAACCATAATCATTCTCCCATTGAATTATGGAAGTGAAGAGGTATGAAGGAACAGCACAAATTCATTGAATCCCCCGCCCCCATCTTCAAATTCAATAATTCATCCAGAACAGATGCTATGTTGGCCTAATGTTCTTCCCTTGGAAAAGCTAATTCTGATTATGACCTATTATGAAACTGTAATAAATTCATGACCAATCTAGAGGAGATGACAAATAGTCTCTATCACAGTTACAGTGTTGTTTCTATTACATTTTATACCTTCAATTTTTCATGACTAATCCAGTAGCTCCTGATCTAGTTTCTAACAAGATCAATGGATTATTGTGGGAGTGTAAATTTAGGGTGTAATATTTGGTGTCTTTAAAATGCACTCAGTCATCTGGAACCATATACGACATCATGAAATCATGAAAAATTTAGGCAAGTGTAGAAAACAAAAATTTTCTTGTTGAAGTTACTGAATAAGGTTGCAAATATTGGTGACTAATCACTGAAAATGAAAAGCATTTTAATTTTATGTCATGTAATTGCGATATGAAGACAATCTGGCCAGCTCATCTGTGCTTCGCACCAGGGTTGGAATAACTACATCATCTCCTTTTTTCCTGTACATGCTGACCCGAATGGAGTGACCATCATGATTCTGATTTCATTCCTTGTTAGTGTTTTCTATATATATAGATAATATTGAAAACCTTGTCTGGATTGGCATCAGGATGCAATTATATTCTCAGAGCCAACCACTTGTTTCCATCCTCTTTGGGCCAATTGTATCCTCCATAAACCTAAACATTTTGAAATTGAATCATCATGTCACAGATATGGAAGGAATGTCACAAATCAGTGAGATCCACCTCCCTGTATCCAGAATTAATAATCCATCCAGATTAGACTGTATAGTAGACTAGTATTCCACTCCTGGAAGAGCTTATTCTGATAATAATCATCTCAGTCTTTGTTCTGTGCTGCTTATGTGCCTAACAGTCTAATAAGCTCCAGGATGTGACAGAATATAAACAGGTCATACACAGTTCCTGTAGTACAAGGAGCTCACAGTTCAAAGGGTAGGAAGAACAGGAATATAATCCTCATTTTTCATAACAAAAAATTGAGGCACAACAAATTAAATTGAGCTGCCCAAGGTTACACAGTAGGTAAATTGCAAATGATTGTCACCTTTTATGGAATTGTAATAAATTCATGTGAAATCCAAATGCTCTCTATCACAGTTCCACTGTTTCTATTTCATATCATTACCTCACATTCTTGCTAATAATAAGAAGCAGCAGCATGGCCTATTTGCAAGAGCATGGATTTGGGAGTCAGAGGATGTGGGTTCTAGTCCTGGTTCCACCCTTGTCTGCTGTGTGACCTTGGGAAAGTTATTTCATTTCTCTGTGCCTCAGTTGCCTCATCTGTAAAATGGGGATTAAGACTATGAGCCCCACGTGGGACAACCTGATAACCTTGTATTCACCCCAGAGCTTAGAACAGTGCTTGGCACATAGTAAGTGCTTAACATTCAATCATATTTGTTGAGCGCTTACTGTGTGCAGAGCAATGTACTAAGCGCTTAGCAAATACCATCATTATTATTATTATTGTTATCACTGACCTAGCTCCTGATCATATGTTAAGTGAACACAAGGTTCTTAAGAGAAAATAATTGATGCTTACAACTCATAGATTGTTATATTGCTTTTCTATTTTATTATGTTGTTATTTCAAATTCTTATGACAACTGACCTAGCTTCTGATCTAGTTGTTCTATAGATCACTGAGTATTTTTGAGGGTAGATTTAGGTTAAGATATTTGCTGTTTCTGAAGTACGTAAAGGTGTTTGGAACCATATAAAGTGTTTCTGATGATGCAGAAGTCAAATGAGTCTAGAAAACTAAGAATTCCTTGGTGAAGGTACAGAACAAGGCTACAGTGCCAATACTTAAACACTAGAAATGAAAAGTCTTGAAATTCTGTGCCATGCAATTGTGATATAATGATAATATGTTCAATTCTGATTTGTTTGCACTAGCATTAGAATACCTTCTCTGAGACCTCCATCTCTTTCCTCTTGTCTCCTGTACACGTAGGCCAGGTTGAAGTGACCATCGTAAATTCTGGTTAATGTCAAGGCAAGTATTTTCTTTACATAGTGTCAAAAATTGTATCTGAATTGACACCAAGGTCTCTTTCCATTTGTCTCTATTCACATTGGCCCACTTGGACTGGTTTCCATAACTTCAATCATTTTCCCAATCAATCATCAAATCTCAGCATTCAAAAGAATATCATGCGTCCATCTAGTTCATTCCCCTGTCTCTAAAATTACTAATCCATCAAGGACCAGTGCTATATTAGACTGATATTCTACACTTGGAAAAGTTTATTCTGATCATATCCTTATATGGAATTGTAATAAGTGTAACCCCTCTCAGGGTCACACCTGGAGAGTTTCCAATACTCTACCAGTCTCGACTACAGGAGGGAGAGTCAGGCAGAGGCATATCCACTCCATTCCTAGCTTGGGCAGTGGCTGGATAGTGGAAGGCCATCTGCTACCAGTCAGAGCTCACCTGTGCTGGGCAGCAGGAGCTTGGGAGAGAATCAAGGGTGAAGATTCAAGTTTACTGCATGGAAGGAGGCAATAGTAAAACACTTCTGTAGTTTTACCAAGAAAACTCTATGGATACACTACCAGAACAATTGCAAATGGAGGTAGGGTGTTCTGGGAGAGATATGTCCATGGCGTTGCTATGTGTCGAAGATGGCTCAACGGCATAAAACAAACAAACAAAAATAAATATTTATGTAATCCAGATGGGGTTCCAAATACTCTCTCAGATAGTTCCATTTCATATTAAGCAGATATTTTTATACAGATACATATTGGTGTGTGTGTGTGTGTGTGTGTGTGTGTGTGTGTGTGTGTGTGTGTCCACAGGACACTCAATATAAAATGATTGATGCTTAGCGTATAGCCAGTAATACAAATGCATGTCTGACAACCCCTTCCATAACCTATACCTGTAAAATTGTGCCTTTCTGCATTGTTGCATTTATCACCATCCAAATTTTTGTTCCAGGAATCATACCCTTTTGTGATTGCTGACAGACAAGCTCTCCACCTTTTTGCTGCTGCCTCCTGTCTCCTACTATAGTACATATTGAAGATTTTGCTCCATAGCATCTTTAAAACATTTCTTCTGTCCACCCAACTCCTCATCAAACAGAAACTCCTAACCATTGGCTTTAAAGCACTCAGTCACCTTGCCCCCTCCTACTTCATCTCAATACTTTCCTACTACAACCCAGCCTGCACACTTTACTCCTCCAGTGCTAACCTTCTCACTGTATCTCGATCTTGTCTATCTCTCTCTCAACCTCTCACCCACATCTTGCCTCTGGCCTGGAACACCCTGTGTTCTCATATCTGACAGAAAATTACTATCCCTGCCTTCAAAGCCTTATTGGAGGCACATCTTCTCCAAGAGGCCTTCCCTGACTAAGCCCACTTTTCCTCTTCTCCCACTCCCTTTTGCATCACCCTAACTCATTCCCTTTATTCAGTCCCCCTCCTAGCCCCACAGAACTTACGTACATAACTGTAACTTATTTATAGTGTCTGTCTCCCCATCTCGACTGTTAATTTGTTGTGGGCAGGGAATGGGTCTGTTTATTGCTATAGTGTACTCTCCCAAGTGCTTAGTACAGTGCTCTGCACACAGTACACGCTCAAATATGATTGAATGACTATCTGACTGGTTGCTCTGGTTCAGCTCAAAATAAAGAAGCTATATGGGTATTAGGCTACCCTCCAGTCTACTCACATATTCCAGCCACTGAAGGAGCTGCTTGTATTTCTTCAATGATGGTAGATTAACTGCATTCTCAGACTTCATTCTTTGGGATCCTATTCTGTCACCTTTTATAGATGCAAATATGTGTGTGTTCACACGTGTGCGCTTACGTGCCCAAGCACAAGTTTTGGTTATGGTAATAAGATTCCAATGGCAGAATCTGTAGCATATCAGCTCTTGCCCCTAATTTCAACGATGCACTTACAGATACTTGGCCCAACTTGAAAATATAACTTTACATTAAAATATCTGGCTATCACATATCTACCTGAGCACTTAGCACAGTGCTGTGACACAAAGTGCTTAATGAATACCACTATTATAAAAATAACATTCCATATTTTTAGTTTTGTCATATTGTAGCCACCTTCTTTCAACAATAACAATAATTGTGATGTTAAGTGCATACTATGTGGCATGTGCTAGGGTAGATGCAAAATAATGTTAAGCCAGGTCCCTGTCCCACATGGGCATCAGAGTCTAAGTAGAAGGAAGAACAGGTATTGAATCCCCATTTTACAGTTGAGGAAATTGAAGCACATATAAATTGAGACTTGCTCAAGGTCACATAGCCAAGTGGTAGAGCTGGGATTATAACCCAAGTCCCCTGCTGTTCCTTCAACCTCGTTTCTTTGACAATTCAATGGGGGGATGATTATGGCTATTGAAGCCACTCCAATTGGGTGATGTGTATGGAGACAAATGAACAGGGATGATATATATAACTGAATATATAACTAGACCATGATAGAAATCAAGACAAGGTTTTCCAGATTATCAGTATTGAAGAAACCCCATGCTCTTTCTACTCGGTCATACTGCTTCACAATCTCCCAAAGGACAATCCATCCTTCTGGATTCGGTTTTCTCCGATTGGCTTTCTGCCTTTCTCTAACACTGGAGTATGTGATAACTTTTACTTCTGAATTTCAGATGGAACTATCTGCTGGGCTCTATGATTTCCTTGTTGAAGGCTGGTATATGACCACATTGTCTTCAGAATGGTTGTTAGTCCAAATACGTCTTCTAAATGTGAAATGATCCATGTTCTCTAACTTGTCCTCTTAATGTAAGTGATTCAAAGTGTATCGCAGGTAATGGAGGATTTCAGAGACTTGAAAAAAAATGATTTTACTTCACCAGTGGATATTATTTTGCCCTTTACTCAAAGTAATTTACTGGGAAAAGGGACAAAATGATAGGCAAAGGAGTGTAGTGAAAATGGTCTCTGTGGTTTTCCAGATGTTCCTGCCTTTCTATTCCTCCTCCTGCTTTTTGCCATTTCTTGCCCTGAGAAAAATCCTCCTGTTAATTGATTTTCATTAGGTTATATGAGCATTTTTGCTCTTGGATCTAGTCCAAACTGTAGTACTAAGGTGACTACACTCCCATAATTAGATTTGTCACCCAGTGTCTCTGTTTTCTTTGGATTTTATAAAGAATAAACTAAAAACTGGTGTCAGATGCATTGAAGTGAATACCACAGTAAAAAAAGTCCCATGTGTTGCCCTGGCCATAGTGTATCAAAGACTTATTTAGCAAATGGATAGTCTTGATATTTTCAAACTAGTCCTCCCATTGTCTTTTGGAGCAGAGAAATTTGCACATTCCCAGCCTAGGCTCTGAGGCCTATTCTGTATTCCCCTTAGCGTTATTTGGAAGCAAATCAATATTTTAATAGATTTTAGCCAACTCAGCTCACAAACCAGTTTCCCAAAGTTTTAGAAACAGAAACTCTACTAACCTCACTGCTATTCCCTAGGATAATAAATAGCAAAGAAAACACGAAATAGTAAACCATGACTTGTTTAAAGGAGTAAATCACATTCAGCATGAAACGGGAAATGCCAACTGCAGGGACAGGGAGCTTTAACAGAAAATCTAATATTTTCCAGTCACCATGGCCTCTCTAATGTAGCATAAAACCTAGCTCTGCTACAGAGTTGAAAGTTTAAAAAAAATGTTATTTGTAAATGGAAATTGGCAGGATGGAGCTGTTTAATCAATGCTTACCAATACAACATATTTAATGGTGATGCCTTCATCAGCTTTAGCTGAGGTGATGATCATTTACATACACTTAAAACCACTCTTGAAGGTGTGGCATTTTGGATTATGCATTGGGTTTCAAAATGTTGTGTAACACGATAGCCTCAGGAACTACACATTTCATTTCCACGAGTATCTTGGGGAGGCAGTCATTATTACTGGAATGAACCACAGCAGCCAGACCACAGAAAACTGTACAGTGGCAGGCAGCAGTAGTAAACTGGAACTCATCCAAACTTCAGGAACCATCCCCAACTCCCACAGCATTTATTGTGGCCTGCAGTGGGCTGAGCACTGGATTAGACTCTTGGGAAAGTGCTCTTGTTGCTGACAACTGCCTCTCAACAGGGGGTCCTGTAAGAGAACCCACACCCCTGCCCCCAGCAAGCCTGTGGCAAAAAGCAAAGAAGCCACCTGCTGTCCAGTATAATTACCAATCTAAGAAGAAGACAATGAGTCAAAAGGTCCACTGCATTGCTTTATGCAGAGGGTTGGGGTGAGGGGGTGGGTTCTCTTACAGGAACCCCTGAACGTCAGAAGCAGCGTGGCTCAGTGGAAAGAGCCTGGGCTTGGGAGTCAAAGGTCATGGGTTCGAATCCTGGCTCTGCCACATATCTGCTGTGTGACCTTGGGCTAGTCACTTAACTTCTCTGAGCCTGTTACATCATGTGTAAAATGAGGATTAAGACTGTGAGCCCCATGTAGGACAACCTGATCACCTTGTATCCCCCCCACAGCGCTTAGAACAGTGCTTTGCACATAGTAAGCACTTACCAAATGTCATCATTATTTTTTTATCAGAAGCAGCATGGCTCAGTGGAAAGAGCACGGGCTTGGGAGTCAGAGGTCATGGGCTCTAATCCCGGCTCTGCCACTTATCGGCTGTGAGACTTTGGGCAAGTCACTTAACTTCTCTGTGCCTCAGTTATCTCATCTGTAAAATGGGGATTAAGACTGTGAGCCCCACGTGGGACAACCTGATCACCCTGTATCCCCCCACCGCTTAGAACAGTGCTTTGCACATAGTAAGTGCTTAACAAATACCATTATTATTATTATGAGAGTAATTTTCGGTTGGATATGAAGAAGGAGGGTGTTCCAGGCCAGAGGCAGGACATGGGTGAGAGGTTGGTGGCAAGATAGACAAGATTGAGGTAGAGTGAGTAGGTTGGCATTAGAGGAGTGAAGTATGCAGGCTGGGTTGTAGTAGTAGAGCAGCAGGGTAACATAGGGGTGAGAAAGGTGATTGAGTCCTGTAAAGACCATAAGGAGTTTCTGTTTTATTGAGAGGTGATGAGCAACAACTGGAAGTACTTGAGGAGTGGAGAAACATGGACTGAATGTTTTTGTAGAAAAATGATTTGGTCAGCAAAATAAGGACTGGACTGCAGAAAGACAGGAGTCTGGGAGGTCAGCAAGGAGGTTGATACAGTAATCAAGGCTGAGTAGGTTAAGTGCTTAGAGTACTGTGGTAGCTGTTTGGATGGAGAGGAAAGGGCAGATTTTAGCAATGTTGTGAAATCTGAGCTGACAGGATTTGGTGACAGATTTAATTTGTGGGTTGAATGAGAGATTAGTCGAGGATAATGTCAAGGTTATGGGTTTGTGATAAAGTGCCTACAGTGATGGGAAAGTCCAGGGGATGACAGGGTTTGGGTGGGAAGATAAGGAGTTCTGTTTTGGACAGGTTAGGTTTGAGGTTTTGGTAGGATATCGAAGTAGAGATGTCCTAAAGGCAGGAGGAAATGCAGTACTGCTGAAAAGGAGAGAGATTGGGGCTGGAGATTTAAATTTGGGAATCATCCATTAGGTGGTAGTTGAAGCCATGGGAGGAAATGAGTTCTCCCAGGGAGTGGGTTTAGACAGAGGATAGAAGGAGACTAGAATAGAATAGTTACATTTGTAACTAACTAGGAGGAAAAAAAATCAATGAAGTAAAAGAAGTGACCTAATAATACTGCAGAAGATACAGGTGCTAGTTGTTTCAAAGAGAAATGAAGATGAAGTTTTAAAATGGAATTAATAAGGTAATTAAATATGACGGAAAAAAAACAAACCTTCATGGGGCAGTCATACCAGTAAAAAGTGGAAGAAGAGACTGTCAGTAATATATTTCAAATTGAATAACCACAGACTAATTGGTCACTTCTTATACAAATGAAAGATGAAGGTTTGATGACAAAAGGAATAGGGATTTGGGGAAAATACCAATCAATCATATTTATTGAGCACTTACTATATGCAGAGCACTGTACTAAGTACTTGGGAAAGTACAATACAACAGAGTTGGTAGACATGTCCCTTGCCCAGATAGACGATGGACTCTCAAGGTAGAATGTTAGACTAGGTCTAGCTACTCCCACAACACTGAATTTTGCAGTATTCAGGATCAGAAACAGAATTTTCAGAACCCAACACTCTAGAAGTTTTTATTTAGCAGTATTGATATGAGATTATGTGCCTCCTACTAAATAATCCTAGAATCACATCATCATAATCTATCATGGTTTAAGTCCCCACAATTCCCTCTAATTTTTCCAGTTTCACACTCTTTACATATCGATCTATAAGTCAGTGGACATTTATGGGGTGACATATTTTGGGAAGTGTGAGGGAATTTCATGCACCAAACATAGTTCTTCTTAATGGAATTGGTCCATTTTACTTCCACACAACCTGCTGAAAATTTGCCCCTGAGAACATGGCAAATAAAATGAATGACGGACCGCGTGAAAACATCTTTCTCTTTGGTTCTACTTGTGTGCAGGGAAATTCCCTAGTGGAATCAGCTTCTCATGCAGTATTACCAAACAGAGAAATTCTGCTACACTGTACTGCCTGCAAAGTAATAGCTTTTCATAATGAAGATCTTATATTCAGCCTCTAGGTTTTAAATATAATAGGAAAACATTGATTCTAGCCAGAGGGCAATGGAGTGTGCTTGCCAGAAAGGGATAAATGAGCTCTATACATCCATTGTCTACAAACACATCTACTCGGCAATAATGGTCATAATGTGCAGGAAGCTATCAAAGGCATTAAGTGCTCAATTGGGAGGGAGGACAGATGGGAGGCTAGAAGTGGTAATGGGCAAGCACTTAAGCCATGCCATCTGTGCGATAGACTCACTTCAGATCCCAAAGACTTTCACCTCTCAGCTGAATAGGATGGAGAAAGGCTCTCCAATCACAAACACCACTTTCTGCTTCACCTACTGCGCCCTCTTGCTTCCATTCTCATTTCCCTTGCCAGTTCATCCCTACACTTTCCTTCCTCATTCTTTTCTCCATCTTGCTCCTTATCTATGCTCCCTGCTCTCAGAGCAGTGCCTGGGTCAGCACTGCAGACTGGGGGAAGTAGAGGGGAAGATGTTGTTTACTTCAGTCTATACTTCACACTGCTGCCCGGATCATCTTTGTGCAGAAAGGCTCTGGGCATGTTACTCCCCTCCTCAAAAATCTCCAGTGGCTACCAGTCAACCTACACATCAGGCAAAAACTCCTCACTCTCGGCTTCAAGGCTCTCCATCACCTCGCCCTCTCCTACCTCACCTCCCTTCTTTCATTCTACAGCCCAGCCCACACCCTCCTCACTGTGCCTCGTTCTCACCTGTCCCGCCGTCAACCCCCAGCCCACATCCTCCCCCCTGGTCTGGAATGCTCTCCCTCCGCACATCCACTAACCTAGCTGTCTTCCTCCCTTCAAAGCCCTACTGAGAGCTCACCTCCTCCAAGAGGCCTTCCCAGACTGAGCCCCCTTTTTCCTCTCCTCCTCCCCATCCCCCCTGCCCTACCTCCTTCCCCTCCCCACAGGACCTGTATATATGTTTGTACAGATGTATTACTCTATTTTACTTGTACATCTTTACTATTCTATTTTCTTAATAATGTGCATTTAGTTTTATTTCTATTTATTCTGATGACTTGACACCTGTCTACATGTTTTGTTGTCTGTCTCCCCCTTCTAGACTGTGAGCCCGTTGTTGGGTAGGGACCATCTCTATATGTTGCCAACTTGTACTTCCCAAGCACTTAGTACAGTGCTCTGCGCGCAGTAAGTGCTCAATAAATATGATTGAATGAATAGTGGAAGACAGATTTGGATTATTCTAGTCACCAACTGATGTTACAGAAAGGGTCGATGAATTGAGGAGATTTGCAGGCACATCAGCAGACTTATTTATTGTACCAGAGGAAGGACACCGAAATAAAATGCCAACCGCAAAGTATGCAATTAGGCTAGACTATATCAATCAGTGGTATTTATTGAACATGCACTGTGTGCAGAGGGCTGTACTAAGCACTTAACACTCAACTAAGTGCTTAGACATGTAATTGTATTCTGTCACTTCCTAGAGGGGAATACAGAGCTCATCAAAGACATCAAAAAACTAAAAGCATCCCTAAAAGACAGCATTGGGTCCATGAGGAAGTAACAGACACCCTTATCTGGATCGAGATGATCCAGATTTTGGAAAGAAAATTTATCCTAATACTGGCATGTACCTTGCTCGACTGAGAGTGGATAGGGAATTGGATGAAGTAAACATCTATAATATTTATAGAAAACTGATGTGGTCTATCATGGTCTGAGATTTCAAGAGACATTTAAAAAAACTAGGATTTCACTACTGATTCCTCTAGACCACATGCTCATTGCGGGCAGGGAATGTGCCTGTCAACCCTGTTGTAAATATCATTGACTGCAATATTGATGCTGGTTGAATTTGAGGAATTTGAGTTGAAAATAGAATTATTATTTCAAAAGGGGAGAAGCTGTAAGCAAAGAATAGTAGTTTAATAATGAAGGAACATCTAATATCATTTTGGTACATTAGAGAACTAGTCACATAAGCAGTCTTGTAATAAGAGGGATTAATGAACACTTTCACACATGATTTTAATAGGAATTCAATAGTTACAAAGTGAATTAGATTTAAAGTGCTTATAAGTTTTTCTGAAAATCTAATCATTCAAAAATGCTCTAGTTCCTGTGGTAATGTGTTTTAATTAAAAATACGTATTTCTAGCAGATTTTTAATTCTGTTTTGGTCATTAAAATATTATCTGGAACTATCTTGCAAATGGAGGCAGGCTATGTGAAATAAGATGCAAAGAGAGGTATAATTTAAAGTTTTTTTTCACTACAGAATTTACCATCTTAATTTTGAGAGATAATTAAATTTCTTAACTCTTTCACAGATAGCCTAATCTATTGTTTACAAGAACAGGAACTGAAATGAAATTTCCTGGTGTAAAAATGGACTAAATCAAGATGCAGTACATTCTTAAAAGAAGCAAGAGATAATTTTATACCAGGGAAACAAATCATTTCTTTTCACAGTTATTTTTAGTCCTGAACTCCTGGGGTCCTATTTTTACCTTTATCACCAACCAATCCATTGTCTGTACAACTATGGTAGAAGTATCAAATGCTCTAATAATAATAACAATAATGATAATAACTATATTTGTTAAGTGGTTACTATGTGTTAAGCACAGGGATAAGTGCTAGGGTAGATACAGGATAATCAGTTCAATCACAGACCCCTTTTACATGGGGCTCACAGTCTAAGTGGAAGGGAGAACAGATGTTGAATCCCCATTTTACAGATAGAGAAATGGAGGCACATGACAGTGGGAATTAGAACACAGGTCTCCTGACTCCCAATTCTGTGTTCTTCCCACCTACCATATCCTTATAGTCTACTAATTTTAAGTTTATACTGAGTGGAAGGGAGTATGTGCTCTCAGACAAGAGCAAAAAAACAGGCAATCAGATGAGCTTAATTTTCCAGTTATTTTAACAGGTCCTTTGAGAGGATTGTAAACAGAGAGTGCTCTTGAGGGCAGAATGTCTATTGGTATTATCCATCATTTAATCAATCAATGGCATTTATTGAGCATTTACTGTGCGCAGGGCACTGAACTAAGTGCTTGGCAGAGTGCAACAGAGGTTGTAGACACATTCCCTACCCACAACGAGTTTACAGTTCACCCCAGTCTTTCTTCTTCACCTCCAGGCCAGGGGTGGAGCAAGAGGTCAGATGTAGGCCACTTCCCTCGAGAAGTTCTATATGTTATTTCTTCTCTTTCACTAGATAAAATTGTTATGCAGATAATTGACACTGTAAATTTGGTAAACTGGATCCAAAAGATAGTTAATGAAGACTACAAGGGCTGTGAAAATAATCTAGGTCATCGCCTCTCTCCTGAATATCATGGTAATACCAGAAATTATGCTCCATCTGGGACACTATGTGGTGTACATTTTCAAAATTAAGTACCTACTTACCCTAGTAAAAATGAACTAGAATAAATTAAGGAAATCAGGAAAAGAGATGAATGCCCTGAGAGAAAATCATTAGGGAATTTTCCAGTACAGAGGAAACTACTACCAGCTTTTGCTGGATGACTGAAATAGGCATAAATCACTAAATCTTAATAATAATTACTGTGGCATTTGTTAAGTGCTTACTATGTGCCAGGCACTGTACTAAGTGCTGGGGTGGATACAAGCAATTCAGGTTAGACACAGACCCTGCCCCACGTGGGGCTCACAGTCTCAATCCCCATTTTACAGATGAGGTAACCGAGGCACAGAGAAGTGAAGCGACTTGCCCGAGTTCACACAGCAGTCAGGTGGTGAGCTAGGATTAGAAACCATGACCTTCTGACTCCTAGGCCTGTGCTCCATCCACTAGGCCATGCAGAGGAGGTTGATAAGGTGGCTCTCCAATTTATTGGACAAGGAGAGCTCCTGGCCCAGAGTCAAGGATGCTGTGAGTCTTTACTCTTTTATCTCCAAGGATGCAAAAACTTACCAAGCTAAGCAATAAATGCAGCAAAAAAAAAAAAGGTGGGTGAAAATATGGTGCCAAATGAACCGACCCCAACCTATTCTATTCCATATTTTTGTATGCTTCATGGAAAGAAAAGTTATATGTGAAAAAGTTACGTTGTATATATAATGCAATGAAGTTCTTTTTCATTTTTTTCTTTTTTCTCTGGCAAAAAGGCGGAGCATTAAACATTTTTGTACTTGTCAAATTGGACAAAATTCTTCAAAAAGAAAAATGGTATGTCACATCAAGCACTTTAGCCATCTAAGATTTTTTTAAAAACATATTGATTTTGGCTCAGGCTGGATTTCTTTTCTTCAAAGGATAGCCCTGTTCATTGTTGGACCCCAAAATACATTGGTGCTGTGTTATCAAACTTCTCTGCCAAAATATTCCACCCATGTGTACATAAGTCAAGCAAACTATAGAGGTGATAGATTAAAATAAACTGCCTTAAAATGAAATACTTAAATAGACAATGAATTATGCAAGTTTATAATAATAATAATAATGGCATTTGTTAAGTGCTTACTATGTACAAAGCACTGTTCTAAGCACTGGGGGCATACAGGGTGATCAGGTTGTCCCATGGGGGGCTCACAGTCTTCATCCCCATTTTACAGATGAGGGAACTGAGGCACAGAGAAGTTAAGTAACTTGCCCAAACTCACACAGCTGACAATTGGCGGAGCCGGGATTTGAACCCACGACCTCTGACTCCAAAGCCACCTCTTTCCACTGAGCCACACTGCTTCTCCATAAGTTTATGATCAATATTGATGAAATACAACAGGTAATTGCTCAACTGTAGGGCACTAAGATGTCCTTTACTAAATGGCTATTTCTGTGAGTACACATCTGATATTATTTTAATAATATTTTACATTATTTCTAAAAATATCTTGGAGATGACATTCTGATATTCAGTTTTCAGCTGAAGAAAATTTTATAAAATAATTACTTCCTTATCACTAGCAAATTTCAAGTGTGGACTACTTACCAATCAAACAGTGGTATTTATTGAGTGCTTACTTTGTGCAGAGCACAGATGTGTTCTCTGTGTGTATATGTGTATGGTTATTAGGTGGGCACTAGGGTTTGGCAGAGTGCTTCGTTTGATTTGTTGTTGTTGGTAGTAATAGTAATAGTAGTAGTATTCATTAAGTGTCTTCTTGGTGTTGTGCACTGTACTACATGTTTGGGAAGAACGAAATTAAGAAATGACAACCTTTCCATGAGCTGCCTACACTCTAATGGGGAAGACAAATCAATCAATCATATTTATTGAGCATATACAGTGTGCAAAGCACTGTACGAAAAGCTTGGGAGAGTACAGTATAACAGAGTTGGTAGACGTTCCCTGCCACATGAAAGATTTATAAATAGAGTGATCGTATTAAATAATTAAGTATTGATTCATGCATGAGTGCTGAAGTGGGTATGAGAAACAGCATGGCCTAGTGGATAGAGTACGAACCAGGGGGTCAGAAGGTCATGGGTTCTAAATCCTGGCTCTGTCACTTGTTTGCTGTGTGACCCTGGGCAAATCACTTCTCTGTGCCTGTTACCTCATCTGTAAAATAGGGATTGAGACTGTGAGCCACACGTGGGATAGGGACTGTGTCCAATCCTATTTGTTTGTATCCATCCCAGTGCTTAGAACAGTGCCTGGCACATAGTAAGCACTTAACAAGTACCACAATTATTAATAATGCTCAAGTTGGCTGAAGGGATGTTTGGGTACTGGATATCTGCTGCCCCTCTTGCAGTGCTCATTCATTCAATCATATTTATTCAGCACTTACTGTTTGCAGAGCACTTTACTAAGTCTGTTCCCCCAAAGGACCATCTCCCAGCTGAAAGGTTTGAGGAGTGAGGGATGATATAATGGTGTAGTTCTGCAGCACTGCAATTGTATCATAGTTGTGGGGGACCCTGAAAGCAGCGTGAATTAGCAGAAAGAGCACAGGCTTTGGAGTCAGAGGTCGTGGGTTCTAATTCCGGCTCCGCTGCTTGTCAGCTGTGTGACAAGTCACTTAACTTCTCTGTGCCTCAGGACCTCATCTGTAAAATGGGGATTAAGACTGTGAGCCTCACATGGGACAACCTAATAACCTTGTATCTAGTGCTCAGAACAGTGCTTAGCACAAGTAAGTGCTTAACAAAACTATCATTATTATTATTATTATCATCATCATTATGGCATTCATTCTACCATTTACCCAGAGTTCCCCAGGAACCATTTTTGAAAGCTGAAATCTGTTCTGTATGAGTGGCAAAACTTGTACTTTTTGCTACCAGAAAGACTGTCAGGATAATTCACCTTCAGGTCTAAACCTGGCTATGAGATCAGAAGGACAGGTAAGAAGGTTAAAATCCTCTAGCAGCATTGTTCCAGACTGAAGTTGGTGGTCTATGAATAGCTCTGTAGTGGGAGAGGATGAAACAGGACAAAGCCAAATCTTCCCCCTCCACAAATCTCTTGTCAGCTTAGATTTTGCTTTCAATCAATCAATCAATCGCATTTATTGAGCGCTTACTGTGTGCAGAGCACTGTACTAAGCGCTTGGGAAGTACAAGTTGGCAACACGTAGAGACAGTCCCTACCCAACAGTGGGCTCACAGTCTAGAAGGGGGAGACAGAGAACAAAACCAAACATATAAACAAAATAAAATAAATAGAATAGATATGTACAAGTAAAATAAATAAATAGAGTAATAAATATGTACAAACATATATACATATATACAGGTGCTGTGGGAAAGGGAAGGAGCTAAGACAGGGGATGGAGGAGGGGCGAGGGGGAGAGGAAGGAGGGGGCTCAGTCTGGGAAGGCCTCCTCTCTTTCTGTTTTTGACTGTTCAATGGGCATTTACTGTATAGGTCTACACAGGACAAAACCAGGATATCATTGTTATTCTTGGAACATAGTAAGTGCTTAACACATGCCATTATTATTATTATTATTATTATTATTATTATTATTATTATTATTATTATTATTGTTATTATTATTATTATTATTATATTGAAAGATTTGGAAGGAGGGAAAAAAATTTGAGTTTTAAACATCCCACCCATAACTTCTAAATAAGCAGAAATAAAATAAGCCTTTTATCTTTTATCTTTTCATTAAAAAAATGATATCCCTACACTCTTTTGCTGACTCACCATAAAAGTCATTTATCTTCAGCAACAGGCCTGAATCCAGTTAATGTTGGCGTGATCAGACAGAGGAATGATGTGTGATAGCAACACGGGTGTATTGGTACAATGCCTTCAGCAGAATAACAATGAAAGAAAAAGAGTTTTGCCTGTCACCTCAATATCATTTACTCTGTTTCTAGAGAAGCTGCATACCTACCTGATTATCTACCACACATTTTAAGAAAAAATTAAATAAAATGTTGGCTGCGGAGTTTGATCACATAAAAAGGAGATGTTAGAAAAACATAAATTTTCATGACAACAAATCTATAGGTACTTTGAGAAGCCCCTTTAACTGGAAGGTTATTTTTCCATTTTAAAGTAAAGCTTACTATTGTCATTGAACTTGCACACAATGTCAATTTTCCTTTCCTTGTGAGCAAATGATTAGTGATGTAGGTCATGTTGCTGAAACCAAAGCCCGTCAGGCAATAAGGACTCTGGAGATTTCTTAGTGGGTTAAAAAAAAATGCATTAAGCATAACTTTATTAAAACATAACGCACGAACGCATGAAATTAGTTTCAGCCTGCTTGCTTCCTCTAGGCCATTTCTTTGACCACAGTGTGACAACAGAACCTTAACTCCTACAACCCAAAGCCAGTCATCTCATCTATCAAACTATCTTTTTCTCCTTGCATGAAGGGTTAAGTTGCCAAATTCCCAGAAAATACAAATTCACAGACTTATCCATATATAGCATCTATCCAACCTTCCCACTTCTTCTTCCCCACCTTCTGCCGAGATTTTATAAGATTTGAGTTGGTGCTATTTATCTTTGCAATTTAGTTGGGTCTTTGGACTCTTTCACTCCTTTTTTAAAAAAATCTTCCCCTCTTTCTTGGCAAACTTTCAATCAGACCTTCAAGTATTATTCTTGATTTTCATTTGTTAAGGAAACAGCATGGCTTGGTGGAAAGATGACAGGCCTGTGAGACAGGGGACCTGGATTTTGATCCCAGCTCTGCCACTTACTTGCTGGATGACCTTGGACAAGTCAGTTCATTTCTCTGGACCTCATGGGGATCAAATACCTCTTATCCTTCCAACTCTGACTGTGAATCCCGTGTGAGACCTGGTCTGTGTCCAACCTGATTATCTTATATCTACCCCAGTTCTTAGTACAGTGCTTGGCACATCGTAAGAGCTTAACAAATAGCACAATCATTATAATTATCAAGCTCTTGCTGAAGCAATTTTATTGGTGACTTTGAGAATGACTGGTATGACCAACATGTAACCAACAATTGCTTCCCCACAGTGTGCATGTAAAGATATTCCTTTGCATTTGCCCCCCACAGTCCTTGGCATTTGTGCTTCTGTCTTTTGATGTTGAAATCTTTTGACATTCTTTGAAAATTCTAATATTGCTAATTTCTGCATGCCACGTTAGTCTCTGTTGCTCCAGTCTCGTAGGTGTTCCTAGCTATGCCACGTTTTCCGAGACTTGGTTTCATGTTATATTTAAAATATTAATTCTACTTCCTTCCTTTATTTGCAGTCTCCCTAAGTCAGCTCAGCATAAAACTACTATTTAGGTGTCTTGGCATCTTTCATTTTCCTCACTTGCCCACCCCAGAAATGGGGTGAGATTGGTTTTGATACTATTGAACTGTTCATGTTTATGAATAATAATAATAATAATAATGGCATTTATTAAGCACATACTGTGTGCAAAGCACTATGTGCTGGAGAAGTGACAAGGTGATCGGGTTGTCCCACAGGGGGTTCACAATTTTAATCCCCATTTTACAGATAAGGTAACTGAGGCACAGAGAAGTGAAGTGACATGCCCAAAGTCACCCAGCTGACAATTGGCAGAGTGGGGACTTGAACCCGTGATCTTTGACTCTAAAGCCCGGACTCTTTCTACTGAGCCATGCCAATGTCTAAGAGCTGGCTCATCATTTCACGTTAAGTATGGCATATAGGTGGCAGCAATGGAAATACTCTGAATATTAGATGTATTTTTTGTTCTTAGTCCAAGTCTCCTAGCCTGATAGGCTAGGCTCAATATTAAAATTGCTTTACAAAATTTAAGTATTCATTGAGCAGTAGCCACTGTGCCTTGGTGGTGCCTCCTACACTCTGGGAGCCAAAACCAAAGGAAGAGACATCTCTTCACCCTCCTGATTCCCCCGCCACATACCCGGTTGATCTTATCCTGCTTGACTAGACTGGGGTGAGCATAAGACAAGATGGCAGCCATGTTGCCTCAGTGACTCAATCAGTTTTTCTATTAATCAATCCATGCTACTATCAGTCATATTAATTGATCCCTTACTGTGTGCTGAGCACTGTACTAAGCACTTGGGAGAGTACAATATAACGGACAAATTGCAGAGGCTGGTGTGGTGACTACACCACCCAGGATAGGTGGGGTTTATTCTTAGCAACCTCCAGAGATAGAAACCCCATAGCCTCTCAATAACTTATTGCGATATTTTTTTTCCTGAGAAGGGTCTTTCTCACCCACCACCTCCCATATTATGGTTGACTTCTGTGCAAAGCCATATCTGAATCAATGCCCTTTCACTTCTCTTCAGGGCTCAGTGCAGCAGGTTCCACATCAGCAAGTCAGACATCACTTCTCAAAGTGATGGCAGATGAAATTCATACTTGAGGAAATTCACCAAGAAAATAACTCTGTCCCATCCTCCCTAGCCCAACAGTCTCTCTTCCTGTAGCGTTCCTGGTATCCCCTTTACCTGCACCCCAAATTTACCCCCCCCCCCCATGTCTCCCTGGGCCTCCTATGCTTCTCACAATTCCATATTTATTTACCTTTTTTTCCCCACAGCTCCAACATGATGAACTTTCCCTCTGATACTGATTCTGCTGCTCTGGTTGCCCTTTGGCACCCAGTAGTTACAACCTTTTAGGGCTGCAAAATTGAAAGGGTGGAGCTGGACCAGGTCGGGATTGGAGGAGAAACAGGTTGGGGCAGTGAAGAAGAGTCTCAGCCCTTCTGTCCTGCACCTCTCCTCTTTCTCCCTTACATTATTTCCTCCTGTGCTTTTTTTTTTTGAAATATGTCTTCTCCCCCTTGCTATTTAGTCATTCAAGGGACACTCCATTCAAATGATGTGGAAAACCACCAATTTTACCCGTACCCACAAACATGCCCCTTTAGTTTGTGCTCAGAGATATAAAGGTAAGTGGAAGACTTTGGGATTTCTGACATACATTGATTTTTTTTTCCCTAATGCTTTGAGGGTATGTCATCTTGGGTGACATTTGTGATCTCTCAGAACAAATCATCTATGTTTTTTTATTATGCGAATGGCAGTGATGCTTTCTGAAATACATTTTTTCAGAAGTTGATCTGTGACATTCATGTACAGTAGACAAGTTCACATTGGTGTACAAATTGGTATGTGATCATGTTTGTCAGCACACTGGATGTCTTATTCATTTTGACTACATTATTCAGATGACATTCTTTACAGGGTGCCAAGTAAAATGCTAAATAACTTGTCAAACCATAGTGTCACAATGGATAGATGTCATTTTCCCTACATTCTACATATTGGGCCCCATTCTCCAAGACATAAATTACTCCCTGAGAGTCAGTGCCACTTACGGAAGTTGTATTAGCTCTTTCAGGCCCTTAGGGCACCATTTAACAAATCACTGCTTCATTGCACTAAATCATAGACTTAGCAGTCCGGAAGGAAATTTGAGAGGCCACCTAGTCTATACCTTGGGGTCTGAGAAGGATCGTCCCAGTCGGGTGAGAATCATTTCTATTTTGAAAAGTTCTGGGGTATTGCAGCTTTCGAAGCAGCTGTGGAATCTCGACCCACCACAGACACCAACATTTCTTATGCACCATCCACCACAGCATGTGGCAAGACAGCATCACAAACCATGAAATCAGTTTCAGGTGGTTACGGGTGGATGGTCAATCAATCAATCAATCAATCGTATTTATTGAGCACTTACTATGTGCAGAGCACTGTACTAAGCGCTTGGGAAGTACAAATTGGCAACACATAGAGACAGTCCCTACCCAACAGTGGGCTCACAGTCTAAAAGATGCCGGTCTGCAGATGCCGGCTGTAGGTGGGGATTATAGTGCTTGTGTAGGTCTTTACTCTGGGACCCCTATTCACCAGACCCATGTCCTCTTAGAAGGTTTCAATTCACATTAGAAATGTTTTTTTCTTCCTTCCAAGGGAACAGATGCCCAAGATCTGTGGTCGCAATGGATAAGCTCGTTATGGGCAGGGAGTGTGTCCGTTCATTGTTATATTGTGAGAAGCAGGGTGGCTCAGTGGAAAGAGCCCGGGCTTGGGAGTCAGAGGTCATGGGTTCTAATCCTGGCTCTGCCACTTGTCAGCTGTTTGACTAAGGACAAGTCACTTAACTTCTCTGTGCCTGTTACCTCATCTGTAAAATGGGGATTAACACTGTGAGCCCCATGTGGGACAACCTCATTTCCTTGTATTTCCCGCCCCCCCCCCCCCCCACCCGGCACTTAGAACAGTGCTTGGCACAAAGTAAGAGCTTAACAAATGCCATTATTATTGTTTTATTATTGTACTCTCCCAACCGCTTAGTATGGTGCTCTGCACACAGTAAGTGCTGAAAATGATTGAATGCATCACCCACATTTTTTCCACTGTTTATTGCCATAATTGCCTCAAAGCTCATATGTCTGGTGATTTTGACCATTTCTTTCTTCAAAATGAAGTGCATAACATTAACCTATTTGGAATATTTAAGATTAGTATTATTTTTGTGGAAAAGGATGGAAGAGAAAAAAGGTAATAATAATAATGATGGTATTTGTTAAGCCCTTACTATGTGCATGAAAGAGGGGCACTGGGGGCACTGAGAATTCTTTTAGTTCAATGATACACTTTGGTTAATTTGTTTGAATTCAAAGGTTAATTGACCTCTCTCCTACTAATTTAATGTTTTTCATACTTAGCTTAAAAGGTTGAGTTCACTAATCACCCTCTTCCCCCCAACCATGTATCTTCTTTCCACCATAACAAGCCAAAGGTGATGCAACCCAAAAGTGAAGAACCTGAGTGCAATTGATATGATACTGGCGTGTATCAAAATACATGAAATATCATCTTAAATTCATCAACTCATGACTCTTTTTCTTCAGGGAAATGAAGTTTGAGGAGTCAAGACCTGGAGGCTTCTTGCATACCCTCTTTTGGAGTTCACACAATTGTGACATGCCCTCAGAGAAGATGACTAGGAGTCCCAGATCTTCTAAGGTACCTTACTCTCACTCCACCCAGGGGAATTTGCTTTGGAGAAGTTCTTTCATGTATCTGATTTATCTGACTCTTTTAGGCATCCAACACTTACACCTACTTTTAGAGGAGCAGCACGGACTAATGGCAAGAGCATGGGCTTGGGAGTCAGAGGTCATAGGTTCTAATTCCGGTTTCACCACTTGTCTGCTGTGTGACCTTGGGCAAGTCACTTAACTTCTCTGTGCCTCAGTTACCTCATCTGTAAAATGGGGATTGAGACTGTGCGCCCCACGTGGGACAATCTGATGACCTTGTATTTGCCCCAGCGCTTAGAACAGTGCTTGACACATAGTAAGCACTTAAATACTATAATTACCATTATTACCATTAACTCCCAGTCATTGACAGATGATGGATTTTCTTTCCATTTTTTCCTTTTCCCTGTCATAGAAGGGCTACCAGTTACCTTGTGCTGGAATACAAGAAAAGGAAGATAAATTGTTTATTCCAGCCCAGGAATGACAGAATGTGTGAGCATGCAATTTACCCCTTCATTCAGCAAGACAAAGAAACACTATAGTGGGTGTAGACCCGGATCATCCCCTCTTCTCAGTCAATCAGTCCATCAATCAATGGTAGTTATTGAGCACTTACTGTGTGCAGAGCACTGGCCTAAATACTGGTAGAATTGGTGTTAAGATCCTTCCCCACAAAGAGCTTACAATCCTTTATGGAAGTCAGGCCTGAAAATAAATTACAGATACTACGGTGAGAAGATGAGAGGTTAGTCAGGAAAGGCTTCCTGGAGGAGATATAATTTTAATAGGATTTCAAACTCTCTCCCCCTTTATATTTGACAGACTACCATACTCTCCATCTTCAAAGCCTTGTTAAAATCACATCTCCTTGGAGAGGCCTTCCCTGACTAAACTCTCTTTTCCCTTCTGTGTCACCTAATCACTTGGATCTGTACATTTTAAACACTTGATATTCACTCCACCCTCAGACCCACAGCACTTATATCCATAATTTATTTTAATATTTGTCTCCCCCCTAATAATAATTGTGGCAATTGTTAAGCATTTCCTATGTGCCAAGCACCATACTAAGCACTTTGGTAGATACAAGATATTGAGCTCCCACATGGGACTCACAGTCTAAGTAGGAGAGAAAACAGGTATTGAATCCCAATTTTACAGATGAGGGAACTCAGGCCCAGAGAAGTTAAGTGACTTCCCCAAGGTCACACAGCAGGTACATGGCAGAGCTGGAATTAGAACCCAGGTCCTCTGACTCCCAGGCCCATTCTCTTTCCACTAAGCCCCACTGTTTTCTAAACTGTAAGTTCCTTGTAGGCAGGGATCTCACCTACCAACTCTATTGAATTGCACTCTCCCAAGTCTTTGGAACAGTGTTCAGCATATAGTAAGCATTAAATATCATTGATTGGGTATTTGTTAAGCACTTACTATGTACCAAGCACTGTACTAAGTGGTCAGGTAGATACAAGATAAACTGGATGGAAACAATCCCTGTCCTACTTGGGATTCACAGTGTAGGATGGAGAGAGAGCAGGTATTTGATCTGCATTTTACAGATGAAGAAACTAAGGCACAGAAAAATTAGGTGATTTTCCCAAGATCACACAGCAGGTAAATGGTGGAGTCGGGATTACAACCCAGACCCTCTGACTCCTATGCCTGTGCTCTTTTCACTAGTCCATGCTGATGGGGAATGGGGACAGTAGTGGTCTGTTGGGTTTGAATGGAGTTGAGGGAGTTCCAGGCAGGATGGAGGGAGTGAGCAAGGGGTCAGTGGTAAGAGAGATGAAGTCCTGATGCCTGCTTACATATTTATGCCTATTTGTTTACTTGTACTGATGTCTGTTTCCCCCCCACCCCACCCCCTCCCTCCAGACTATGAACCCATTGTGGGCAGGGATTGTCTCTCTTTATTGCTGTATTGCATTTTCCAAGAGCTTAGTGCAGTGCTCTGCAGACAGTAAGAGCTCAATAAATACAATTGAATAAATGAATTAATAAATAATTTGTTAGAGGAGTTAAGTGTGTGGGCTGGGTTGTAGCGGGAGAAGAGTGAGGTCAAGTAGGAGGGGGAGAGCCGATTGAGTGCCTTAAAGCCAATGGTGAGGAGTTTCTGTTTGATGTGAAAATGGATGGGCAACTATTGGAGGAGTAGGGAAATGGACACGGAAAAATATATTTTTAGAAAAAATGATTTGGGCAGCAGAGTGAAGTATGGACTGGAAAGGGGAAAGGCTAGAAGCCTTCCTTGATTCACCCCTCTTTTCCTGTCTCCATCTTCCTTCTGTGTCATCTATACACTTGGGCATTTTGGTATTGACCCTGCCCTCATCCCCACAGCAGTAATGTACATATCTGTAAATTATTTATTTATATTAATGTCCGTCTCTCCCCCTAGACTGTAAGCTTATTGTGAGCAAGGAACAAGTCTACCAACTCCATTGTACAGCACTCTCCCAAGTGCTTAGTCAAGTGTTCTGCACACAGTAAGCAATCGATAAATGCTATTGTTTGATTGAAACAGTGAGGTTAGTGAGAAAGTTGACCTAATAGTAAGTAATCAAGATACAATATGACAAAGGCTTAGACGAACGTGATAACAGTTTGGAGGGGGAAGTGGCAGGTTCTAGAGATGTTGTCAAGGTAGAACTAACAGGATTTGCTGATTGACTATGTGGGTTGAATGAGAGAGATGGGCCAAGGATAATGCCAAGGTTATGAGTATGTGACAGGGAGGGTAGTGGTGTTTTCAAAACACATGGGAGAGGAGAGAGTTTGGGTAGCAAGATGAGAAGTTCTGTTTAGGACATATGAAGCAGTGTGTCCTAGTGGAAAGAGCATGGGCCTGGGAGTCAAATGATCTGGGTCCTAATCCTGGATCCACCACATGCCTGCTGTGTGACCCTGGGCAAGGCACTTAAGTCAAATTGCTTAGGAGAAGCAGCGTGGCTTAGTGGGAAGAGCCCAGGCTTGGAAGTCAGAGGACGTGGGTTCTAATCCCGCCTCCACCACTTGTCTGCTGTGTGACTTTGGGCAAGCTACTTAATTCTCTGTGCCTCAGTTGCCTCATCTGTAAAAATGGGGATTAAGTCTGTGTGCCCCACATGGGACAACCTGATTACCTAGTAACTACCTCAGGTGAAAAAATACAGTGGTATCCCTTTTTGAACCTATGAAAAATGCATTCTTCTTCTCGAGTAGGCATATCCATTTGGGATCTTCCTTGAAATTTGGAGTTGAAATATAGTAAATTACTTCATATTTAATTTATCTCCTGTGAGGAAAAAAGGTGGCTTATTTTTCCATGGGAATTAACCTCTGTCAACAATTCAGTAGCCACATAGCTAAGTTCAATGACTTTTCTATTGATCAAAATTGTTTGGAATATAATTATCTAGCCACATATTAGGCAGCAGAAATGATTTATTGCACAAGGAAATGCAATCTGTGGAATGGCTAAATAAGCAGAGAACACTTAGCTCATTTTTTCCAGTTTGTATAAAAACTTTTTTGTAGTTACAGTAAATAACAAAAAGTTATAAGGCTCACAATAGGAACATTAAGAAATCCGTTCTTTTAAAATCAATAAACCAACAGTCATTACTTCTCTTTGCTTGAGATCAGCTTGGAGAAAATTGATCCTGATTCTTAGAATTAAATCGAAAGAAATATAATTATTACAAGAATATATGTGTATTTTTGACATTCTGCAAGATGGCAAAAAAAATTAAAGAGTAGCATAGATTTTATATTCTATTAATTATTTGCAGAGAAGTTAGACCATTCAGTGTAACCTAGTGGATAGAACACAGGCCTGGGAGTCAGAAGGACCTGGGTTCTAGTCCCAGTTCCCCCACTTGCCTGCTGTGTGACCTTGGGCAGTCACGTAACTTTTCTGTGTCTCAATTACTTCATCTGTAAAATGGGGAGTAAGACTGCCTGTGAGCCCCATGTGTCCAACCTGATTAGCTTGTATCTACCCCAGCACTTACTACAGTGCCTGGCACATAGTAAGCCTTAACAAATATCTTTTAAAAAAGGGAATTACTTTTAAATTGACATTTTAATACAAAATAATTCATGTACTCAGCCATGAAAATCAGTGGTATTGGAATTTCTCTAAATGTCAGATGAAGTGTATGGGGTAAGTCTAAATTCTCATACCCTGCGATCCATCAATACATCAATCAATAGTATTTATTGAGTGCTTACTGTGTGCAGAGCACTGTACTAAGCACTTGGAAGAGGACAGTAGAGTTGGTAGACACCTTCCCTGCCTACAAGGAACTTACGACCTAGAGGGAGCAACATACATTAAAATAAATTACAGAGAGGGAAAGTAACAATATTATAAGGCTATGTACATGAGTGCTGTGAGGCTGGGGTTGGACTGAGTATCAGAGTGCTTGAGGGGTACAGACCCAGGTGCAGGTGAAGATGGGGAAGGTGGTGATCTGTCAGATATGGAGGGGAGGGATTTCCTGGCAAAATTGAGGTACAGTGAGTTGCTTTGCATTAGAAGAGCAATGTGTGTTGGGTGGGTTGTAGTAGATTAGGGGGGTTAGGTAGGAGGACAAAAACTGATTGAGTGGAGAAGCCACTGAAAAGGTTTGACTCTGTCCAACCTGGTCAACTTGTATCTACTCCAGAGCTTAGAACAGTGCTTGGCTCATAGTAAGCACTTAAAAAGTACCATTAAATTTTAAAAAAGTTGAACAAAGGTAATTGTTAGTCAATCTGATATGTTGTCCTTCTTGATTCGATTTCTCTGTATGAGTGATTCATGGACTCCTGATGCTATTAGTCAGAGTACCCAAGTTGGTTCCATGAAGTGTCATTTTGAGTTATGACCCCTTTATCAGGTGACCAGATAAGTGGCCTCCTTATCTTGGCACCTCCTCTAAGTGGTTTAAACTGCATTAGCTACCTGCCTAGTGACAAAGAGGTGGAGCCAGGGAAGAAGGAGATGGGACATTCTGTTATTCCCCCTCCTACCACTCCCACAGTGGCTCAGTGTCCCATTCCCCCCAACAACGACCCCATCACCAGCTTTCTCTCTGGTCTCCAGAGGGACAGTGGTGACAGTGGTGGCACGATACCCCCAGAGCCTCCTGGAGCTACTTTTCTGTCCTCTGGAAGGTCAGGGGTCATGGAGATCTGGTTTATGGAAGCTTACGTGACCACATCTCTCAAAGAGGTGGGACACAGCAATGTGAGACTCACGGGGGTAACCCCAACCCCCTCTGAGCAGATGAACAGTATTGTGGGGCTCAAAAGGGTGTGTAAGGCTAGCCCTCCTGCATCAAATTGCATTACATCACTGGCAGATGTTCCAGATGAATTAGAGCCCATTTGCAGGAACCAGAGGGCATGACTCATTGGTGGATCGTAAATCAACCAAACTGGAAGGAGGATAATTAGTTATTCATTTATATTAATGTCTGCCTACCTCTTTAGATGATATGCTCCTTGTGGGCAGGGAACCTGTCTACCACTCCGTTATACTGTAACCTACCAAGCACCTAAGTGCTCTGTAGACAGTAAGTTCTCAATAACTAGGATTGATTGATATCCCAATGGTCCACTGCTATTTCATATTGATATTTATGACATTCATTAAGGACTGGCTTTGTGCTAAGTGCTGGATTATCAGATCCAGCAAAGTGCTTGTCACAAATGGGACTCATGATCTCCCCCAACCCCATTTTATGGATGAGGAAATTGAGGCCCAGAGAGGTTAAGTGATTTACCCAAGGCCACACAACAGGCCAGGGGCTGAGCTGGGATAAGAACCTGGGTCACCTGACTCCCAAGCCTGGGCTCTTTCCACAAGCTCACATTGATTGAATTTGTGCTTCACTATGTTCTTAAAATATTTGTTCTACAAAGCTTCCTAGATGTTCAATTTGGTTTGTTACTCCAGTGTGGCCAGAGTCTGTGAATAATCAATATTTGAATGTATAGGTTTCATCCCAAAGGGTTTTGCATTTAGGATGATACAAGGATTTTTTTTCAAAAGATAGACTGCAGAGACATTTTATGCTTGTGTGCAAGGTAATGGGAAAAAGGCTCAACAATTACCAAGAATAAAGCTTTGCAATTTTGCATGACTCCTTTGTATCTGAAGGAACTTACTGTTGGACAGCTATTGAGGGGATTTTGAAAAATCAAAGAGGGGTTTAAAACAGAAACAGAGGAAATATTGGTTGATTGTGATCTGTCAGACTTTGATTTTCTAAAACTAGGAAATTACATTATTTTGTTGTTGGTGAGAGAAGGAATTCATAAGTTGAAATGATTCTGTAATATACATGGACAAATTTCCTCAGGCTATAATGGCATTTTGCCAAGATATTGGAAAATGTCAGCAGTCTGCATATGTTAGAAATGTCTTTTCTTTTATTCAGTAAGGCAAATAGTTTGAATATTGAATTGCACTACTGAAATCCTAAAATGATCTGACACTTTCAATCTGGAAAGGTTTAACTTTTTGAAAAGTCAAACCTTTTCAAAATTCCCATCAAGGCATTATTCATATAGAGGTGTGAAAAAGATAGTTCCTGAAGTACAATGTGAGTTTCACAGGTAGGATTCAGGCCCATCTTCTAGACTGTGAGCCCGTTGTTGGGTGGGGACCGTCTCTATGTGTTGCCAATTTGTACTTCCCAAGTGCTTAGTAAGGTGCTCTGCACACAGTAAGCGCTCAATAAATACTATTGAATGAATGAATGAATGAGGGACTCCTCCCCTCCCTATAAAGTCAGAATTGGAAAATCCTTCAATGTGAAAACCTAAAAAAAAAAAAGACAACATAACTGATTATGAATCAGGTGAATGGGCCCTCTCAAGGAAGGAGAAACAAATTTGATTTATTTAGCCTGAAGAAGAGAATGCTGAGGTAAGCTTAAGAGTAATCTTCAGTAACAATAATCAATCAAACAATGGTATTTATTGAGCACTTATGTGCAGAACACTTTAATAAACACTTGGGAGAGTACAATGTAAAAGAGTTGGTAGACATAGTTCTTGCCCATAACGAGTTTACAGTCTAGAAGAGGAGCTTGCAATAATACCTTGAATTTGTAAAGCGTTTTTATTTTTGCAAAACACTTTTAAAATATTGATTTTATTTTGTCCTTACAGTGTCCCCATTTATTATTTATTATCCCAATTTTACAGATGGGGACATAGAGGCCCAGAGAAATGAGCCGCGTGCTTGAAGTCATGCAGCAATCCTATGGAAGAAACTGGGCCTAGACCCTAGGGCTCACAGTAGTAGAAATGGTATTTACTGAGCACCTACTGAGTGTATTGCCCACAAAGAGAAGACCAACACAAATGTAATGTTCTATACCACCACCTGTCCTCATTTATCTACCTGGAGGTTCAGTGCTTCCTTGGTCTTCACACCATTGTGTTCCTTTCACTTTTTACCATTAGGCATTTTCCAGATAATGTTTGAGGGGTGTGGTATAAGCCATTTTAGAAGTCTTATTTTTCCTATATTTTTTCACAAGCATTGAGAAAGGGAGGATTACTATAATAAAATCCTAATCTTAAAGGTCTTTTACTAGGGTTTCAGTCAACACAAATTCACAGGATTTTCAGTATTTTGAAGGTGGATGGATAGAGAGGGTGCTCTTAAGTGGACCATGGAGAGCATGAAGAGGAGAGTTCTGGGACCTTATTTTCTTAATCATCAAAACTTCACATTTCATCAATTGATCAATGGTATTTAATGAGTGCTTGTTGCATGCAGAGTACTATACTAAGTGCTTGGGAGAGTACAATATAACAGATTTAGTAGGCATGCTCCCTGCCCACAAGAAACTCCTCACCCTCTGCTTCAAGGCTCTCCATCACCTCGCCCCCCCCCCCCCCACCTCACCTCCCTTCTCTCCTTCTACAACCCAGCCTGCACCCTCCACTCCTCTGCCGCTAATCTCCTCACTGTGCCTCATTCTCACCTGTCCCGCCGTCAACCCCCGGCCCACATCATCCCCCTGGCCTGGAATGCCCTCCCTCCCAACATCCACCAAGCTAGCTCTCCTCCTCCCTTCAAGGCCCTACTGAGAGCTCACCTCTTCCAGGAGGCCTTCCCAGACTGAGCCCTTTCCTTCCTCTCCCCCTCCTCCTCCTCCTCTCCATCCCCCCCGCTTTACCTCCTTCCCTTCCCCACAGCACCTGGATATATGTATATATGATTGTACATATTTATTACTCTATTTATTTATTTTACTTGTACATATTCTATTCATTTTATTTTGTTAATATGTTTTGTTTTGTTCTCTGTCTCCCCCTTCTAGACTGTGAGCCCACTGTTGGGTAGGGACCGTCTCTATATGTTGCCAACTTGTACTTCCCAAGTGCTTAGTACAGTGCTCTGCACACAGTAAGCGCTCAATAAATACAATTGAAGGAATGAAGGAATGAAAAGGACCTTACATCCCACTGGAAGCAGCGTGGCTTAGTGGAAAGAGCACGGGTTTGGGAGTCAGAGGTCATGGGTTCTAATCCCGGCTCCGCTGCTTGCCAGCTCTGTGACCTTGGGTGAGTCGCTTAACTTCTCTGTGCCTCAGTTACCTCGTCTGTAAAATGGGGATGAAGACTGTGAGCCCTATGCGGGACAAACCGAATAGCTTGTATCTACCCCAGTGCTTAGAACAGCGCTTTGGCACATAGTAAGCACTTAACAAATACCAACATTATTAATCTTTTTAACAAACCTGAACTCAAGCCCAACCATGAACTATTTTGTGTGATAAATGAAGCCTGTGTGTACTAAAAGCATAATGCATTTCAACAACTCAGCTATTGGTAAGTATGGGTTTGCCCTAGCAATGTCGATATCATATTAGTCATAAAGTAGCATTCCTACTGAGACTAACCCAGGCATTAAAAAAATCCAATAATTGCAGATTGAATTTTGCGGAAAATGCACTCTGGAAGTGCTGGATTAGTAGGACAATTTTCCAAAACCTGAACATGAATTCTAGAAGTGAATAAACTAGCATTAAGGCAGCTATGCCACTTATCACAACTCACAGGCCAAAGATGTGAGGGAAAGAAATAAGGTGGATATTAAAATGGAAAGTAACATACTTATTATAAGAATATATATACAGATTGGTAAAAAAAATTAAACAGTACATAGATTGTTATCTCATATTGGTTATTTGGTGAGAGGTTGGAGTATTTGTGGAGAACAGTTAGCTTCTCCTCAATTTTACAGATGAGGAAACTGAGGCAGAGAGAAGTTAAGTGACTTGTCCAAGGTCACACAGGAGGCAAGTAAGGTAGTCAGGATTAGAACCCAGGTCTCCTGACTCCTGGGCCCAGGATTTTTCCACTAGCCCATACTGCACTTGAGGATGTTATTATCTTATAAATTCTCTACTCTTCTCCTTCTAGTGGTGGAGAGGAAGCTGAGAGCTAAATGTGGAATGCTAATACCTACTATTACATATTTAGTTTTGTTACTGGTGGGGACAATGAAGATAGTAGTTGTAGTAATAGTAGTAGTAGTAATAATAGTTCTAGACTGTGAGCCCACTGTTGGGTAAGGACCGTCGCTATATGTTGACAACTTGTACTTCCCAAGCGCTTAGTACAGTGCTCTACATACAGTAAGCGCTTAATAAATACGATTGATTGATTGATTGTAATAGTAATAGTGTTTATCAAGCAATCAATGGTATTTGAGTACTTACTATGTACAAAACACTGTCCTTAGCACTAGAGAGACTACAGTACAAAAGAGTTGGTAGACACGTTCTCTTCCCACAAGGAGCTCACAGTCTAGAGGGGGAGACAGACATTAAAATAAATAAGCAAATTATGGATATGTACATAAGGGCTGTGGGGCTGAGAGTGGGGTGAATATCAGTGCTTCAAGGGTACAGATCCAAGTGCACAGGTGATGCAGAAGGGAAAGGGAGTAGGTGAAAAAATGGCATAATCGGGGATATGATGTTAATAAGGCTTTGAAGGAGGGGAGTGGTGGTCTGGCATATAAAGAGAGGGAGGGAGTTCCAGACTAGGGGGAGGACTTGGGTAAGGGGTCATTGTCAAGATAGATGAGATTGAGGTACAGTGAGTAATTGTCAAGAGAGGAGCCAAGTGTGTGGATCGGGTTGTAATCAGAAATCAGTGAGATAAGGTAATAATAATAATGATAATAGTAAAAATAAGAATAATGATTATGGTACTTGTTAGGCACTTACTACGTGCCAAACACTGTTCTAAGCACTGGGGTAGATACAAACTAATCAGGTTGGATGCAGTCCATGTCCCACATGAGGCTCACATTCTTAATCCACATTTTACAGATGCGGTAACTCAAGCCCAGAAGTGACTTGCCCAAGGTCACATAACAGACAAATGGTGGAGCCAGAATTAGGACCCAGCTCCTTCTGACTCCCAGGCCCATGCTATATCCACTAAGCCATGCTGCTTCTCTGTCCTTTAATAAGGTTTTGAAGTGGGGAGAGTGATAATCTGTCATACATGAAGAGGGAGTACTTTCCATTATTACAAGAGGCAGGATGTGGGTGAGAGGTCAGTGGAGAGAGATAAGATCGAGGTACACTGAGTAGATTACTCCGGCCACCTGTGCATCTGGCCCCATTCCCGCTCATCTTATGAAATCTCTCGCCTCGTCCCTCCTTCCCTCCTTAACTTCCATCGTCAACTGCTCACTCTCCACTCGTTCCTTCCCCTCTGCCTTCAAGCATGCCCACGTCTCCCCCATCCTAAAAAAACCCTCTCTTGACCCCACCTCCCCTTCTAGTTATCGTCCTATCTCCCTCCTACCATTCGTTTCCAAACTCCTTGAATGAGTCGTCTACACACGCTGCCTCGAATTCCTCAACACCAACTCTCTCCTCGACGCCCTCCAGGCAGCTGAGAAGTAAAGGAGGATAAGGATGGAGTAGAGGGCATTGGATTTAGCAATAATAATAATAATAATAATAATGTTGGTATTTGTTAAGCACTTACTATGTGCAAAGCACTGTTCTAAGCACTGGGGTTGATACAAGGTAATCAGATTGTCCCACGTGGGGCTCACAGTCTTCATCCCCATTTTACAGATGAGGGAACTGAGGCCCAGAGAAGTTAAGTGACTTGCCAAAGTCACACAGCTGACAAGTGGCAGAGACGGGATTTGAACCCACAACCTCTTGACTCTAGAAGATCAACTGATGACCTTTAAGAGGTCAGTTTCTGTGGAGTGAAGGGGGCAACACCAGATTGGAAGGGGTCAAGAAAGGAAATGGAAGAGAGCAAGTGGAGACAGTAGTTGTTAGACAACTCATTCAACTGGTTTTGAGAGGAAAGGTAGAAGGGAGATGGGGCTATAACTGGAGGGCACCTTGGGGTCAGGGGAGGGTTTGTTTTAGGATAGGGGAGACATGAACATGTTTGAAAGCAGTGGGGAAGAAGCCATTGGAGGGTGGATGGTTAATAGTTAACAGTTCATTTCTTTATGCCTCAGTTTTCTCATAACAAAACAATTGATAAAGCAGTCACTGAGTTTCATATCAGTTAATCAGTGATGCTTATTGAATGCTTTCTGTGTGCAGAGCAGTGTACTAACGACTTGGAAAAGTATAATACAATAGAGTTGGGTATAATACAATAGAGTTGGTAGACCCATTCTCTATCAAAAGTTTATCTAGAGAAGGAGATAGGTATTAAAATAAATTACAGATGTCTATGTAAGTGCTAAGGGTGAGTAGAATATCAAGTGCTTAAATGGAACTCTTTGGCAGCCAGAGTTGGTGTAAAATACAAATGAAGGTCAGGCATGAATGATCAGAATAATGAACAGATTTTTTATAAAGGGACTACTTTAATTCTCACTAAGTAGGATGTTATACCTCCTACTTAGGA
Organism: Tachyglossus aculeatus; assembly: GCF_015852505.1. Lineage (NCBI taxonomy): Eukaryota > Metazoa > Chordata > Mammalia > Monotremata > Tachyglossidae > Tachyglossus > Tachyglossus aculeatus. The sequence goes on along the minus strand of NC_052101.1, from coordinate 99,859,499 downwards.
GGTATATTCGCTGCCGCGAATTCAACACCAACTCTCTCCTCGACCCCCTCCAGTCTGGCTTCCGTCCCCTACATTCCACCGAAACTGCCCTCTCAAAGGTCACCAATGGCCTCCTGCTTGCCAAATCCAACAGCTCATACTCTATCCTAATCCTCCTCGACCTCTCAGCTGCCTTCGACACTGTGGACCACCCCCTTCTCCTCAACACGCTGTCCGACCTTGGCTTCACAGACTCTGTCCTCTCCTGGTTCTCCTTTTATCTCTCCGTTCATTCATTCTCAGTCTCTTTTGCAGGCTCCTCCTCCCCCTCCCATCCCCTTACTATGGGGGTTAACCCAAGTTCAGTTCTTGGTCCCCTTCTGTTCTCGATCTACACTCACTCGGTGACCTCATTTGCCCTCAAGGGCTTCAACTATCATCTCTATGCTGATGACACCCAGATCTACATCTCTGCCCCTGCTCTCTCCCCCTCCCCCCAGGCTCGCATCTCCTCCTGCCTTCAGGACATCTCCATCTGGATGTCTGCCCGCCACCTAAAACTCAACATGTCCAAGACTGAACTCCTTGTCTTCCCTCCCAAACCTTGCCCTCTCCCTGACTTTCCCATCACCGTTGACGGCACTACCATCCTTCCCGTCTCACAAGCCCACAACCTTGGTGTCATCCTCGACTCCACTCTCTCATTCACCCCTCACATCCAAGCCGTCACCAAAACCTGCTGGTCTCAGTTCCGCAACATTGCCAAGATCCGCCCTTTCCTCTCCATCCAAATCGCTACCCTGCTTGTTCAAGCTCTCATCCTATCCCATCGGGACTACTGCATCAGCCTTCTCTCTGATCTCCCATCCTCGTGTCTCTCCCCACTTCAATCCATACTTCATGCTGCTGCCCGGATTGTCTTTGTCCAGAAACACTCTGGGCATGTTACTCCCCTCCTCAAAAATCTCCAGTGGCTACCAATCAATCTGCACATCAGGCAGAAACTCCTCACCCTGGGCTTCAAGGCTCTCCATCACCTCGCCCCCACCTACCTCACCTCCCTTCTCTCCTTCTACAGCCCAGCCCACACCCTCCGCTCCTCTGCTGCTAATCTCCTCACCGTGCCTTGTTTTCACCTGTCCCGCCATCGACCCCCGGCCCATGTCATCCCCCGGGCCTGTAATGCCCTCCCTCTGCCCATCCGCCAAGCTAGCTCTCTTCCTCCCTTCAAGGCCCTACTGAGAGCTCACCTCCTCCAGGAGGCCTTCCCAGACTGAGCCTCTTCCTTCCTCTCCCCTTCGTCCCCCTCTCCATCCCCACCGTCTTACCTCCTTCCCTTCCCCACAGCACCTGTATATATGTATATATGTTTGTACATATTTATTACTCTATTTTACTTGTACATATCTATTCTATTTATTTTATTTTGTTAATATGTTTTGTTTTGTTCTCTGTCTCCCCCTTCTAGACTGTGAGCCCACTGTTCGGTAGGGACTGTCTCTATGTGTCACCAACTTGTACTTCCCAAGCGCTTAGTACAGTGCTCTGCACACAGTAAGTGCTCAATAAATATGATTGATTGATTGATTATAATTCATAGCCAACTCCTCCAGTACTTTGGTACAATATTCAGCACAAACCGACGATTAAATCAATCAACCAATCAGTGGTATTTATTGAGCTCTTACTATGTGCACTGTACTAAGTGCTTGGGAGAGTTCAGTACAACAAAATTAGCATATACCTTCCCTACCATAATGAGTTTACAATCTAGAGGGCGAGACAGACCTTATTATGAACCAATAAGTAATTTATAATGCATACTTTAATGACATATACGTAAGTGCTGTGGGGTTGGAAGTGGCACAAATAACAAATACCCAAAGGTCACAGATCCAAGCACATAATACAGAAGGGAGAGAGAGACCAGGTAAAAGAGGGCTTAAGTAGGGAAGGCCTCTTGGAGGAGCTGTGACCTTAATAATGCTTTGCAGGTGGAGAGAGTGATGGTCTGGCTCATATGGTGGGGAAGGGAGTCCCAAGCTAGGGAGAGCATGACTTACTAGCATGATTGATTCAAGCTTCAGAGAGAAACAAAAGACAGAGTCTAAAGCTCCCTGTGAATTCCCAAATACTTGAAAATGTGAGGAAAGCATAATTCAACTATTTGTAAATTCTCTTTTCCGCCTTCTTGCCCCCACTTCCCCTTTCTCCACCTCCATCTCATGTACAGAGTGAAACTCTCCCTCTGGAGTCTCAGCCCCTCTCACAAACAGCAGCCTCTACAATGCCCTACCTGGGCTGCAGGTCTGCTATGACAGGCAGAGTGCAAAGACCTTCCTCTGCCTAGGAATTGAGAGGGTATGGACTGCATTGCATGACTTTCAGCTCTAAGCCCTGCTTCCAACTTTCTCGGCACTAACCCTTTTTCAGAAAGTCTGGTGATCTCGTAATATAAAGTATGCAGAGACCTCATGAGGTGGCTCCATAAACAGCTGCTTAATGGGATCATATCAAAGGAGGATCTCGTTTCATTAACGAGTTGCTGAACAATGTCTGGAAAAATGTCGCAGAACTGCCATGGGAACAAATGAGTTAACCAAGAGAGTGCGCTTGGATAGAGAATTAAAGGGAACCCAGAACTGAGCCTTAAGGGACTCCCACAGTAAGAGGGTGGGAGGCAGAAGAGTAGGATGTAAAAGAGACTGAGGAGAGGTCAGAGATAGAAGGAGAACCAACAGAAGGCACTGTCCATGAAACCAAGGTTAGATAATGTTTCCAGGAGAAGGGGATGGTCCACAGTGTCAAAGGCAGCTGAGAGGTCACAGAGGATTAAGATGGAGTAGAGGTTGGTGGTCATTGGTGACCTTAGAGAGGGAAGCTTCCACGAAGTGAAGGGCCAGAAACTAGATTGGCAGGAGTCAAGGAGATAATTGGAGGAGTGGATGTTGGAGGCAGTGTAAACAACTCACTCAAGCAGTATGGATAGGAATGGTAGGAGGGAGATGGGGTGATAATTGGAAGGAACTGTGGGGTCAAGGGAGGGTTTTTTAGAATAGAGCTTATATGCATAAAGCACTGTTCTAAGTGCTGGAAAGAATAAGTAGTTGGAAATTAGACCCAGTCCCTGACCCTAGAGGGAAAGACAGAAAAATCAAAACAGAGGATCCACATGAAGGCAACCCCAAGAATAGGAGCATGGCTTAGTGGAAAGAGCACAGGCCCTCAGAAGATCTGAGTTCTAATCCTAGATCTGCAACTTGCCTGCTGAGGGACCTTGTACAAGTCACATAACTTCTCTGTGCCTTAGTTTCTTCATCTGTAATAATGGAATTCAATACCCATTATCCTTTTCCCCTACACTGGGAGCCCACAAAGGACAGAAACTTTGACTGACCGATTATCTTGTATTTACTCCAGTGCTTGGCACATAGTAAACATTTAACAAATACCATTAATATGAGAATAATATGGAGCATTTCCTCCCCTCCATTAAAATCCCCAACAAAGGAAAACAGCAAGCCACAAAAAGTGAAGGATTTAAAGATGTGGAAAAAAAAACAAAGAGCTATATTCATTCATTCAATTGTATTTATTGAGTGCTTACTGTGTGCAGAGCACTGTACTGAGTGCTTGGAAAGTACAATTCGGCAACAAATAGACAATCCCTACCTAACAACAGGCTCATAGACTAGAAGGGGGGACAGATAACAAAACAAAACAAGTAGACAGGCATCAATAGCATCAGTATAAATAAATTGAATTATAGATATATACACATCATTAATGAAATAAATAGAATAATAAATGTGTACATATTTGTGTACATATATGTGTACATATATACACAAGTGCTGTGGGGAGGGGGGTAGAGCAAAGGGAGGGAGTAGGGGTGATGGGGAAGGGAGGAAGAGCAGAGGAAAAGGGGGTCTCAGTCTGGGAAGGCCTCCAGGAGAAGTTGAGCTTTCAGTAGAGCTGTGAAGAAGGACAGTGTGCTAGTTTGGCAGATGTGAGGAGGGAGGGCATTCCAGGCCAGAGGTAGGACGTGGGCCGGGGATCGACTGTGGGACAGGTAAGAACGAGGCACAGTGAGGAGGTTAGCATCAGAGGAGTGGAGTGTGTGGGCTGGGCTGTAAAAGGAGAGAAAGGAGGTGAGGTAGGAGGGGGCAAAGTGATGGAAAGCTTTGAAGCCACTAGTGTGGAGTTTCTGCTTGATATGAAGGTTGATAGACAACCACTGGAGGTTGTTTGATTGTCATATCGTAGCTCCAAATACACCAATCTGTCTTGGAATCATCAATACCTCACAGTGATTCCTCCTGTTTCAAAGAACAATGACTTTTTCTCTGAAGTTCCCTTCTACCAATTTTCTCCTTTTTTTAATTAAGGTATTTGTTAAGCACTTACTGTGTACCAGGCACTGTACTAAGCGCTGGGGTAGGTACAAGCTAATTAGGTTGGACACAGTCCCTGCCCCACATGGGGCTCAGTCTTAACCCTTAAGTCTTAACAGAGAAGCAGCGTGGCTCAGTGGAAAGAGCCCGGGCTTTGGAGTCAGAGGTTTTGGGTTCAAATCCCAGCTCTGCCAATTGTCAGCCATGTGACTTAGGGCAAGTTACTTAACTTCTCTGAGCCTCAGTTACCTCATCTGTAAAATGGGGATTAAGACTGTTAGCCCCCCATGGGACAACCTGCTCACCTTGTAACCTCCCCAGCACTTAGAACAGGGCTTTGCACATAGTGAGTGCTTAATAAATGTCATAATTATTATTATTACTATTAACCCCCATTTTACGAATGATGTAGCTGAGGCACAGAGAATTGAAGTGACTTTCCCAAAGCCACACAGCAGACAAGTGGCCGATCCAGAATTAGAACCCAGGCCTTTCTATCTCCCAGGCCCGTGCTCTATCCACTAAGCCATGCTGCTTCTCAAAAACAACATCTGTTCGAAGTGGGATAGGAACCCCTGTCTCCAGGGGAGACTGTGATCTGAACACAGTGCTTTAGTCCCCTCGGCCATGGAAAAAGCAGGACTATCAAGAGCTTCAGGGATTGGAGGCCCATAAGAGATAAGCAGCCTTCATCAAGCTCTATCTGCCACCTTGCAAACTGGCCTAATTCAGTTCCCTGCCTCCCAAATTTCTCTAAGGTAAAATTTGTTAAAATTTCCCTGGGCACAATCGGCATACCTTCTAAGATTTGGGTGATGTTCTTGTAGTGAACAGAGTAGTAGTATTTAGGGAATGGAAACACTGAGAAGCAGCATGGCTTAGTTGATCAAGTATGGGCCTGGGAATCAGAAGATGTGGGTTCTAAACCCAGCTCTACCACTTGTCTGCTCTGTGACCTAGGGAAAGTCACTTACTGCTCTGTACCTCACTTACCTCATCTGAAAAATGGGGTTTAAAACTGAGTTCTCTGTGGAACAGGGGACTGTGCCCAACCCAATTACCTTGTATCTACACCAGCACTTAGTACAGTGCCTGGTGTATAGTAAGTGCTTAACAAATACCACAATTATTGTTTTTAATATTATTTCAAACCAAGATTAAGGTGTGGGGAAACAAGTTTTTCATTCATAATCATTTTGAAGTATCTGTGTTGGCCATTAAATTAAAACTGATTGAAAAAATTCCACTATAGTATATAGTCTTTTTGTCCTATATTTGTATATCTGAAATAAACTGAACAATGAAAGCATTAATACTATTTTGTGTTCTGTCCAAATGATATGGCTTCAGGGATTCTAGATTAAAAAAGTAATGTTCCCAGAAAGTTAACCTACTTATCTGAACAATATAACTTTTAAAGAGTACCATTCCAAGAGAATCCTGAAAGAAGGACAGTCTGTGATAATTCTTTCTGTTATGTTTGGAATATTCCTCCAAATTATAAGCAATGCTGTTTTGCGGACTGTCTACACAAGATCAAATAGAGAGCTGAGCAATTTCCAGATCATGGAGGCAACAAATTGAATGAAATAATCTAGGTGAAACTTATTATTTTCCTATATTGTAAGTTTTCTGGTCTGACAATTAGATAATTGCCTCAATTAGCCAATTTGTCAGAGTAGACACAACCTAATTTCCCCAAAAAGCATTGACATTACTGCACTAATATTCCCCTTGTTCTGCTTCACATTGTCTAAACAAGGCAGCATGGCCTAGTGGATAGAGCATGGGCCTGGGAGTCAGAAGGACCTGGGTTCTAATCCCTGTTCTGCCACTTGTCTGATGTATGACCTTGTGCAAGTCAATTCACTACTCTGTGCCTCAGTTGCCTCATCTGTAGAATGGGCATTAAGACTGAGCCCCACGTGGGACAGGGACGCAGTCCAACCTGATTACCTTGTATCTACCACAGTATTTACAGCAGTGCTTGGCACATAGTAAGTGCTTAACAAATGCCATAATTATTAAGTCAAGGCTTCCTCCACACAAACTATATTGTTTGGACCAAAGCATTAACTTGTTTGTTACAGAGTCCAACTGACTAGAATCAGGACCATTATGGAGGTGAGCACCCTGTTCTTATCTTAAACATTACTGTCTAGTAGTCAAAAGTTTTGACATTCAGTCTGTCATGAATACTTACCCCAACCAAGGAACCGTGGAAGCATGGAAAAGCATGACCCATTGTTAATTAGCCATATTGGCTGGAAATAATTATAGGAAATATTTGGTATAAAGAATCTACCATCTATGCTCCTTCCCAAAATGTTTACTACCTGTCATGCAGGATAAAAGCTAATTCCACTTCACTCTTGTAAATAGATAACAAAAAAGAGCATATAATTAAAGGTACAGATTAATTGAAAAGTAGAGCTTAATTCCACCAGCCAAATGAAATTTTTCCCACCAAATGGGGTTTCATCAAGTAACATCTCAACAAGATAAAATGTTTCTGTTGAAATGAATCAGACAGCCTATCTTTGTCAATTCCTCAGGGTACAAATTTGTAAGAGCTGTCAAAATACGTTGTCTATCTAACTTCACTGCCAATATGAATTGTGTTGCAAATTTGATAGCCATCTGCTTTTTGCATTCAGATTAAACCTAACTTGACAGTGGAATCTACATGGCATGGGAAACGTTTGCATTCTAAAACAACTATTATAGAATATTTTCATTAACCCAATGGCTTTTATTGGTGGATGCAGCATGGGACTGTTGGCTAATCATCACTATTTAAGATTATTTTCAAGTGTATTTTTAAAATCAAAATTTCTACCTAAAAACTATATACCAAGGCTCCTTAAATAGCACTGCTCAGATTACTCTATCAGTTCATCAAGGCATAATTTGGGCTAGAGAGGAAGTTGTAAATAATTGGAGTTTTACTTAAGCTAAATCTTATTAATTAGTCAAATGTCCCTATTGTGCATTTGCTACTAATCAAATGATGTATACCATGCTTTGCCATTAATTGCGGTTTCAGGTTTCCATCTGGAGTTTTCATAAAAGCACATATCTTCAAAATCAATCATATTTATTGAGAGCTTACTGTGTGCAGAGCAGTCAACTAAAGGCTTGGGAGAGTAAAATATAACATAGTTGGTAGACATGTTTCCTGCCCAGTGAGCTTGCAGTCAACATGCTGCCTTTTCCTTGATATTTTCCAATCCACTATTGTTACCCATTTTCTGGGGGCAGAATCTAAACTGTCTCCCCTCAGCTGCCATCATGTTCCATGAGCTCTCATCTACTCATCCATTACTGCCTTTCTGTTTTCCATAGTGATTCTGGGCACTCTTTGATCAGTTGGTCAGGTCCGTAGTAGAGTGTAAGCACATTGTGGGCAGGGAATCTGTCACCAACTCTACTATATTGTATGCTCCCAAGTGATGATGATGGTATTTGTTAAGCGCTTAGCATGTGCCAGGCACTGTTCTAGGCACTGGGGTAGATACAAACTAATCAGCTAGGGCACAGTCCCTATCCCATGTGGGGCTTTCACGATGGCAATTTACAGATCGTGATTTTACAGATGAAATAACTGAGGCACCAAGAAGTGAAGTGACTTGCCCAAGGTCATGCAGCAGATGTGGCAGAGTCAGGATTAGAACCCAGGTCCTTCTGATTCCTAGGCCCATGCTCTATCCACTAGGCCATGCTACTTTCCTGATTAACTTAACTGGACAAGTGCTTGCATGTAGTAAGTGCTTAACAAGTACCATAATCATTATTATTAATAGTATTACTCTATGTGCTTAGTACAGTGCTCTGCACACAGTAAGCGCTCAATCAGTGTGATTGAAAGACGTGAATGGATCATTTTGTATCTGCTCTAGTACTTAGTGCAGTGCATGCACATAGTAAGCACTTAGGAGAAAGACATCTTCCCTGATTAACCACTCATCTCCCCATCCTATTCTCCCTCTCTTCTGTGTCAACTATGTCATCTACACACTTAGGTCCCTATCCCCTAAGCACTTTGATACTCACCCCACAACACTTAAGTACATATCCTTATACACAGAAGCAGCGTGGCTTAGTGGAAGGAGCCCGGGCTTGGGAATCAGAGGTCATGGATTCTAATCCCGGCTCCACCATTTATCAGCTGTGTGACTTTAGGCAAGTCACAACTTCTCTGTGCCTCAGTTTTCTCATCTGTAAAATGGGGATTAAGGCTGAGTCCCACATGGGACAACCTGACTACCTTGTATCTACCCCAGCATTTAGAACAGTGCTTGGCACATAGTAAGCACTTAAATACCTTCTTTATTATTTCCCCCATCTGTCTTCTCAACTAGACTGTAAAGTCCTTGAGGGCAGGAATCATGTCTACCAACTCTATTATATTCTTCTAAGCATTTTGTATAGTGCTCTGCATACTTAGCATGTGCTCAATAAATACAATTGACTGACTGATTGACTATAATGTAGCCCTATCAGTACATGTAGTATTTACTACCTAGCCAAGTATTTCTCTTGGTGGAAAAACTGAAAGTAAAATGAACAAAAATCTTTTCATGAGTAGGCAATTGGCTATTTCTGAGGTTACTCTAAGGTGCTTCTTTGTACATCTTCAATCGTTTTGGCTGTGATCCTTACTCTTTATCATGAGACTGGAAACATCCTTGGATTGGAACTATATTACTACTATCACAATTCTTATCTCCTGCAACTTGAAAGCAAAAGCTGCATAATGTGGTTTCTTACTTAAACGATTCAGATAGCTGCAATCACAGTTTAAAGTAGGGAAGCTTGCCTTGGCCTCTCTTATCACTTAGCTTGGGCATCTCTGTATTTTATGAACTAGCCCAGTAAGCAATGAACCGAAATATTAAAAAACAATTATTGCAGAGCTTTGAAAACATCTCCTGACTTGAGGGCTTTCAGACACAGGTCAGATAAGGACAGCTATAGGGAACAACAAGCTTTCTAACTGCTCGTTGGAAGCAATCTGACAACCATTTAGAAAAATACTTAACATTCACCAATTTCTAGGTTCTGCTTTCCCCTTAGGAGTACACAGAAAACAAATCTATTCGTCTCATTCCTATCCAGCAGCAGAGAATACCCAGCAGTATCTTAGCAGCAGCCAGGACTTCCAGGTCAGTATAATTCATTGAATCAATAATTCTAAGGTTGTACTTAAGAGGTTGGAAAATGTGATGTGACCTGGTGCATGATGAATGATGGCAATCTTCAGCTCAATGTCCAGACTCTTTGGTGTCAAATTTAAAGTATCTAAGTCAGAAGGATTACCAAGCGCTCAACAGAATGATTCATTTTGCAACATTTTCTCATCACAAACCACTGAATATTGAGACTGAGCAACATGAAATTTTTAATTCAAGCCTGCACTTTAACTTTGTTGCCTAACTATAATTTTTTTTATTGAATTCAAAAAATTATTCATTGAAGCCACCAGTTTGTTCAGGTCATTTTCTTGACCTTCATTTTTTTAATCTCATATTCACTAGAAAGTGAAGCAGTGTGGCCTAGTGGAAATAACATGGGCCTGAGACTCAGAAGACCTTGGTTCTAAACCCAGATCTGCCAATTATTCTGCCAATTGCTTGCTGTGTGACATTGGGCAAGTCACTTAACTTCTCTGTGCCTCAGTTCCCTCAACTGTAGAATAGGGAGTCAATATACCTGTTCTCCCTCCTACTTAAGACTGTCAGCCCCGATGTGGGACAGGGACTGTGTCCCACCTAATTAACTTGAACCTATCCCAGTGCTTAGAACAGTGTTGGACACATAATAAGCTCTTAACAAGTACCATAAAACAAAAGAACAACAAACATAGATATGTGAATCTAGGAGAATTAGCCAGAAGTGATACCCTCCAGATTGGACAAATATAAAATTATTATTTCTAAAAGACCAAAATGGATATAATTTTGTGTGAATTTTAGAAATCTTTCAGGTGAAACAGTGCTAAAAGCATTTTATAAATGTGAATCAAGTGAAAGCCTACATAGATAGGACAGAGTTAATCAATCAATCCTACCTAACTGAAAGAAACCCCCTACCATCTTGTATTTGTAATTCAAAGCCTGCTCGGAGGTGGTGGGTGGGAGCAGTGAATAATGGGCAATGGAAGCAGTAGTGGCAGGTGAGGGGAAGCATGGTGGGAGTAGAGGGGGAGGTATAGGGGCAAGGAGGGGAGAAATGGAGAGAAAGGGTGAGTCACAACTTCTCTGTGCCTGTTTCTCATCTATAAAATGGGGACTCAATACCTGTTCTCCCTTCTACTTGGACTGTAAACCCATGTGGGGCTTACAGATTGGACTATGTCCAATCTGATTATCTTGTACCTACCCCAGTGCTTAGAACAGCATTTGATACACAATAACTGAGAAACAGTGTGTTTCAGTGGAAAGAGCACAGGCTTGGGAGTCAGAGGTCATGGGTTCTAATCCCAGCTCCACCACTTATCAGCTGTGTGACTTTGGGCAAGTCACAACTTCTCTGTGCCTCAGTTACCTCATCTGGAAAATGGGGATTAAGACTATAAACCCCAGGTGGGACAACCTGATTACCTTGTATCTTCCCCAGCGCCTAGATCAGTGTTTGGCACATAGTGAGTGCTTAACAAATACTATTATTATTATTATTATTATTATTTACTATAAGCTTTTGTGGACAGGGAGTGTATTTATTATTTTATTGTACTCTCCCAAGTGCTTAATAATAATAATGGTATTTAAGTGCTTACTACATGCTGTGGAAGAAAAATTTTACAGACTTTGCATTGTGTTTAGAAAAGGGTATGTCAGAGACAAGTTCTATTACTACTAGCGCTACATCCAGCACTAGTAGGGAGAGGCATTAAGCAGCAGAGTCCCCCTGCTAGACAAGGCCAGCTATTTTCTATCTACAATTAGAAAATACGGATTAGACAAACAAGTCTAATTATTTCAGGAGTCCCTTCAGGTTCCAATAGATGGTCAGATCTTCCCACACCCTGTTGTCATTTCAGCTGCAGCTGTCAACTGGGAGGGTTTCTTTTGGTCTTAGTTTCTCGGGGGGGCCGCAGTCTTCCAAAGGTGAGAGGTGTAGATTTAGGAGTTCAGGTTCTGGCACTTGACGGCAGTGTTAGTGGTCAGGAGGCTCTGAAATGGTCATGTCCACTGCGGTGCCAGGGCATCATTTTATTTATGAACTTTGACTTATCTCCAATCTCCTGGTTGTGGAGACTGGCAGGGTGAGTTGAGTTCCTCTGGGAGGATCTCTAGGAGGTGGTGGGTAACTGAGGCAGAGAGAAGTTAAGTGACTTGCCCAAGGTCACTCAGCTGACACGCAATGGATTTGGGATTAGAACCCACATCCTCTGACTCCCAGGCCCGTGCTTTTGCCACAAGGCCATGCTGCTTCTGTAGACTGTGAGCCCGTTGTGGGCAGGAAATGTCTCTGTTGCTGAATTGTACTTTCCAAGCACTTAGTACAATGCTCTGCACATAGTAAGTGCTAAATAAATACGATTGAATGAAATACTTAAATTCTTATAATTATTATTATTAAAATTATTCTAGGTAGGAAAGCAATTTTAAATTCTCACCCAATCACCTCTTTTGCAGTTTCACACTTAAATATTCAGTTGAGGGAGGTGCCTTCTCTCAAACAAATTCCTTCTTTTTGATCTTCTAAAGTGATAGATCCAGCCCCCTGATGGGTTTTGTTATTCCTATCCCCATGCCTTAGTTGCAGATTTCTTGCAACTAACTAGGTGATTTCACGAATTGCTAAATGAAAGGGGGAAACAGCTTAAAAATGCACAACAATAAAATGACTTTCAACCTTTGGTGCACATTTTCACAACACTGGTCAGCCCATACAACTAACTCATTTTACACATACCTTCACACAGACACACAAGTGCAGTCACTTCTTCCTATCAAATGAGGTGTTAATTTCCATTCCCCCAGAATAAATGCCTAAATCCTTATTTAGCATTCTCTTTCCTTTCTGTGACATACACATTTCTTTTTTATGTTTACTCCCTCATTATGTTTTAGGCCTTTCATTCTTTTCCTTCAAGCCATAATCTCTCTTTATAGGCATCACCTCAAATCTCAACTCCTTGGCGCTTCGAAAACATCCTATGTAACCATTCTAGCACAGACAAGAGGGGGATCTTAATCCCAAACACGTTCATGCAATCTTTTCATCTCTTAAAGCAGACCACTCTATACACTCCCACAAACACAAGGGTGCACCCAATCTCAACACAATCACACATGAAACAGAATGAAGATATTCTCAGGCATCATCAGGAACTTTCCTTTACCATGGACGTAAATTTCAGGTTACAATCAATCAATCAATCGTATTTATTGAGCACTTACTGTGTGCAGAGCACTGTACTAAGCGCTTGGGAAGTACAAGTTGGCAACATATAGAGACAGTCCCTACCCAACAGTGGGCTCACAGTCTAGAAGGGGAAGACAGAGAACAAAACCAAACATATTAACAAAATAAAATAAATAGAATAGATATGTACAAGTAAAATAAATAGAGTAATAAATATGTACAAACATATATACATATATACAGGTGCTGTGGGGAAGGGAAGGAGGTAAGATGGGGGGGATGGAGAGCGGGACGAGGGGGAGAGGAAGGAGGGGGCTCAGTTTGGGAAGGCCTCCTGGAGGAGGTGAGCTCTCAGTAGGGCCTTGAAGGGAGGAAGAGAGCTAGCTTGGCGGATGTTGGGAGGTAGGGCATTCCAGGCCAGGGGGATGACATGGGCCAGGGGTCGACGGCAGGACAGGCGAGAACGAGGCACGGTGAGGTGATTAGTGGCAGAGGAGCGGAGGGTGCGGGCTGGGCTGTAGAAGGAGAGAAGGGAGGTGAGGTAGGAGGGGGCGAGGTGATGGAGAGCCTTGAAGCTGAGGGTGAGGAGTTTCTGCCTGATGTGCAGATTGATTGGTAGCCACTGGAGATTTTTGAGGAGGGGAGTAACATGCCCAGAGCGTTTCTGGACAAAGACAATCCAGACAGCAGCATGAAGTATGGATTGAAGTGGGGAGAGACACGAGGATGGGAGATCAGAGAGAAGGCTGATGCAGTAGTCCAGACAGGATAGGATGAGAGCTTGAACGAGCAGGATAGCGGTTTGAATGGAGAGGAAAGGGCGGATCTTGGCAATGTTGCAGAGCTGAGACCAGCAGGTTTTGGTGATGGCTTGGATGTGAGAGGTGAATGAGAGAGCGGAGTCGAGGATGACACCAAGGTTGTGGGCTTGTGAGATGGGAAGGATGGTAGTGCCATCAACAGTGATGGGAAAGTCAGGGAGAGGGCAGGGTTTGGGAGGGAAGACAAGGAGTTCAGTCTTGGACATGTTGAGTTTTAGGTGGCGGGCAGACATCCAGATGGAGATGTCCTGAAGGCAGGAGGAGATGCGAGCCTGGAGGGAGGGGGAGCGAGCAGGGGTAGGGATGTAGATTTGGGTGTCAAGGTCTTTGAGAAGGGTCTTTCTTAAACACTGATCTTTTCATGTGAGGCTATTTTGGCGCCTGCAGTTTAAATTTGTTTAGCGTTGATTTAAAACGTATTTTTCAATCCCAGGAGAACACCGGACTCAATTTTTACAAATTCCATCGTTTGAACTTAGATAACAATCTCTCTCTCTCTCTGAGCCCCAAATAAATCACCTGATAAGGAGAGAGTCAAATGTGCATATAGAATCACACCCAGGTTTTTGCAGTTTGGACACGGAGGATCCTGCGTACTGCTATCCAAAACGGGTGCTAGGGTGCCCAAAACATCGTGGCTTAGTGGCAAGAGTCCGGGTTTGAGAGTCAGAGGACGTGGGTTCTAATCCTGACTCCTCCACTTGTCTGCAGTGTGACCTTGGACAAGCCACTTAACTTCTCTGTGCCTGTTACCTCACGGGCTTGGGAGTCAGAGGTCATGGGTTCTAATTCCAGCTCTGCCACTTGCCCAAAGTCATGCATCTGACAAGTCACTCAACTTCTCTGTGCCTCAGTTATCTCATCTGTAAAATGGGGATTAAGACTGTGAGCCCCACATGGGACAACCTGATTACCTTGTATCTCCCCCCAGCACTTAGAACAGTGCTTGGCACTTAGTAAGTGCTTAGCAAATACCATTAAATAAATAAATAATTAATAATTAATGCATTCATTCATATTTTTTAAGAACTTTCTGTGTGTAGAGCACTGAACTGAAAGTACAATATAACAATAAAGAGTGAAAATCCCTGCCCACAACGAGCTGACAGTCTAGAGGGGAGCAGGCAGACATCAATACAAATAAATAAAATTACATGTGGGACAGAGAGAAAGGGGAAGAGCAAATGGAGAAAGTCAGGGCAAGGCAGAAGGGCATAGGAGATGAGGAAAAGTGGGGCTTAATCTGGGAAGGCCTCGGAAGATATGTGCCTTTAGTAAGGCTTTGAAGGGGAGGAGAGTAATTGTCTGGCAGATTTGAGGAGGGAGGGCTTTCCAGGCCAGAGGTAGGACGTGGGCCAGGGGCTGGCAGTGAGACAGGCGAGATCGAGGCACAGTGAGAAGGTTAACACCGGAGGAGTGAAGCATGTGAGCTGAATTATAGGAGAGAGGCTAGGTGAGGTAGGAGGAGGTGAGGTGATGGAGTGCTTTAAAGCCAATGGCGAGGAGTTTTTGTTTGATATGGAAGTGGTTAGGCAACCACTGGAGATTTTTGAGGAGGAGGGTGACCCATCCTGAATGCTTCCTTAGAAAGGGCAGCAGAGTGAGACTGGAGTGGAGTGGACTGGAGTGGGAAGAGGCAGGAGGCTGGGAGATCAGCAAGGAGGCTGATGCAGTAATCTAAGTGGGATAGGATGAGTATGGTAGCAGTTTGGACAGGGAGGAAAGGGCTCATCAGTGTTACCAGCATTTGGTTTTCAAATGACAGACCAAGAACCATGTTTGGTGGCAAACTTGGATTGATACCAGACACAGAACAGTGTCTGGCACATAGTAAGTGCTAAACAAATACCATTAAAAGTATTATTATAAGCCCAGTCATTTGATTGACTCAAATAACTTGGCTTTACAATTGACTTAAATCTAGTAGCCCAGCTCCAGCTGAGTCAACCACATTACAACATGGTAAAACCCCTCCCTTTAATTAAACAAGCCTCTGGCCCTGCTTATCACCTAGAACAAAACAGGTTTAGGGCTAAGCAGAAAATGCCCCAGGATTTACTGCTTTCTATCCTAAATTAAATAATTTTGCTTAAAAAGTGAATTAATTCTGTTTAAAAAGGAAATTCTGATGATGGACAATATTTTAAATGGAACTATAACAACAAGCAGCCGGGCAGCTTAGTGGATAGGGCACAGGACTGGGTGTCAGGAGACTTGGGTTCTATTCTTGCTTCTGCCACTTGCCTGCTGTGTGACCTTGGGCAAGTCCATTAATTACTCTGGGCCTCAGTTTTCTGTAATTTACTTTAATGTCTGTCTCTCCCACTAGATTGTAGGGTCACTCAAGGCAGGGGTCATGTCAACTTACTCTATTGTACCCTCCAGGTGCCTAGTATAGGGTTCTGAAAGTGTTCAATCAATAAATAGTATTTATTGAGCACTTGCTGTGTGCAGAGCACTGCATTAAACACTTGGGAGAGTATAATTTAATGGCTCAGTGGAAAGAGCACGGGCTTGGGAGTCAGAGGTCGTGGGTTCTAATCCCCACTCCACCTTGTCAACTGTGTGACTTTAGGCAAGTCACTTAACTTCTCTGTGCCTCAGTTCCTCATCTGTAAAATGGGGATTAAGACTGTGAGCCACACGTGGGACAACCTGATTACCTTGTAACCTCCCCAGCGCTTAGAACAGTGCTTTGCACATAGTAAGTGCTTAATAAATGCCATTATTATTATTATTATTCATTCATTAATTCAATCATTTATTGAGTGCTTACTGTGTACCGAGCACTGTACTAAGCACTTGGGAAGTACAAGTGGGCAACATATAGAGACGGTCCCTATCCAGCAGCGGGCTCACAGTCTAGAAGGGGGGGAGAGACACCAAAACAGAACATATTAACAAAATAAAATAAATAGAATAAATATGTACAACTAAAATAGAGTAATAAATATGTACAAACATATATACAGGTGCTGTAGGGAGGGGAAGGAGGTAAGGTGGGGGGATGGGGAGGGGGAGGAGGGGGGAGGAAGGAGGGGGCTCAGTCTGGGAAGGCCTCCTGGAGGAGGTGAGCTCTCAGTTATTGGCTTAATTATTATTCAGCTCCAAAAGACAGAAAAACAAAATCTACAAACCTGGGCCAGGTACTTTGCTTAAATTTTAAACTAGATATTGCCCAGTTCTCTGACAATTCTGGTTGGAGAAGGTAATTTCTCCTTCACTTTATCTGCAGCTGTCACTTCGAAGTCAGTGACACCTTGACTCCAATTATAGCAACCAGTTGCTCGGAGCTGCTCTTTACACTTTTATCTGCAGCCTTTTGGGTTTCATCAAGGATCACCTCAGGTGTTTGGTTAGGAATTCCTTCAACTCCAGCCATATCGGCAGCACCTCAGTTCTGACGTGTGCCGCAGACAATAATTATTTCCTCTTACATTTAGTTTTTGCAGGAT
Organism: Tachyglossus aculeatus; assembly: GCF_015852505.1. NCBI lineage: Eukaryota > Metazoa > Chordata > Mammalia > Monotremata > Tachyglossidae > Tachyglossus > Tachyglossus aculeatus. Next base: position 99,842,477 of record NC_052101.1, on the reverse strand, counting down.
GTGGTGGAGTTTAATAAAGATTTATGTGGGTAGTTAAGAGATTAAGGAAGGCCATGGTCCCCATGGAATTCACACAGAGGGAGTGATGCTGTTAGTTTTCAGGAGGACCCCTACTTATTTGGATCTGGAAGTGGTGGTAGGTTGTCACTTCCAATTTTGGGCTCCTACCAACAGGCTACAGGCAGAACTTCTCTGTTATCTAGATGGGAAATATTAACCCAGGCACAATAGGCTCTCTTTGGGGAAATACCAGGACTGTCATAGTAAAGAAGAAGAAGGAAGAACAAGAAGAAAAACAAGAAGAAAAGAACAAGGAGAATTGTGATGCTTACTATGTGCCAAGCACTGTATTTTGCACTGGGTTAGATACAAGATAAGCAGATCATCACAGCTCCCCTCCCACATGGGGTTCACAGTATAAATGGGAGAGGTAACAGGTATCTCGCCTCAGTTTCACAGATGAGGAAACAGACACAGAAAAGTTAAGTGATTCGCCCAAGGTCTCACAGCAGGTAAGTGGAAGAGCAAGGATTAGATTACAGGTCTCTTGACTCTCAGGTGTGTGCCCTTTCCCTTCTACCTCCCTAAACCTCCCTCTAGTACTCTCTAAGGACCATTGGTCTGGCCCAGTTAAGGCACTGCCCATTGTCTTATGTTCATACTTCCCTGAAGAAAGGTTTGTACTGTGTTACTATTCCTAGAGATTAATTCATTAATTGGTTGATTAGAGAGAGCACATCTTTAAACCCCACTTCCATGGGCCTCAACTGCTCTCAACATTCAGCAAACTGAGGTGTGCCTTCACTAGTGCTCTGAAGGGGGGAAGAGTGATTGTTTGGCAGATATGAGGAGGGAGGGCATTCCATGCCAGAGGTAGGACATGGGTCACGAGTTGACAGGGAGACAGGCAAGATCGAGGAACAGTGAGAAGGTTAACACCAGAGGAGAGGAGAGTGTGGGCTGGGATGTAGAAGGGTAGGAGGGGGCAAGGTGATGGAGAGCTGTAAAGCTAATAGTGAGGAGTTTTTGTTTGATACAGAGGTGGATAGGCAACCAGTGGAGATTTTTGAAGAGGGGAGGGGTGACATTCCCTGAATGTTTCTGTAGAATGATAACCCGGGCAGCGGAGTGAAGCATGGACTGAAGTGGAGAGAGGCAGGAGGTAGGGAAGTCAGACAGGTGTTTGATGCAGTAATCCAGTCAGGATAGGATGAGTGATTGTACTAACGTGGTAGCAGTTTGGAGGGAGAGGAAATGGCAGATCTTGGCAATATTGTGAAGGTGACACCAGCAGGATTTGGTGATGGTTTGGACATGTGGGGTGAATGAGAGAGTGGAGTGGACACCAAGGCTGTGGGCTTGTGAAATAGGAAGGATGGTTGTGCCGTCCACAGTGACAGGAAAGTTCAGAAGAAGACAGGGTTTGGGAGGGAAGATAAGGAGCTCTGTATTGGACATGTTGAGTTTTAGGTGGTGGGAGGACATCCAAGTAGAGATGTCCTGAAGGCAGGAGGAGATACAAGCCTAGAGGGAGGGAGAGAGAACAGAGGAGGAGATACAGATTCGGGTGTCATGCACATAGAGGTGATAGTTTAAGCCAGGGGAGCAAATGAGTTCTTCAAGGGAGTGAGTGTAGATGGAGAATAGAAGGGGACCGAGAATCCTGATCTTGACATCACCACTGCATCCAAGTTAATGGATGGCAGAGTACCCATAACATTTAAAACCATCAAGGTTGCAGCTATGCTGCCTAGTGGGCTCTTTAGGAGCACTGCACCTCCTTCAGGCCCAACTTTCATTTTGTCTAAGTCACAGGAGCACAGAAAAGGGCATCTTCAACCAGCCTGCTCCTGTGCATCTTTCACTTTCACATGGCTTCAGCTACTACCTCTATGCAGACGACTCTCAAATTTATCTTTAGACTTAATCTCTCGTCTGACCTGGAATCCCACTTCTCGTCTTGCTTCTAGGACATCTCCACATGCCCTGCTAGCACCACAAGCTCAGTATGACAATCGATCAATTGGTGGTGTTTGTTGAGTGCTTACTGTGGGCAGGGCACTGTACAATGCATTTAGGAGAGTATAACAAAAGCAGTCTTCATCTTTCTCTCTAAACTCACTTCTACTGCTGGTTTTCCCACCTCAATGGACAGCCCCTCTATCCCTCCCATCTCAGAAGCCTACAATCTTGATGTCATCTTTGATTCTTTGTTATTGTTAACCCCTCTCATCCAGTCCATTGCCAAACAAATCCTGATGTCTTGTTCCCATACATTTCCCAGATCCACCCCTTCCTCTTCACCCAAACTGCTACCCACCAGGTACAAGCTCTAGTCTTGCCAGAGCTATTGCATTGACCTCCTTGCTGGTCTCCCAGCCTCCAGTCTCTCCCCACCCTGATTTATACTACATGCAGGTGCATGGATCCTCTTCCTGAAGCATCACTTGGCCCACATTTCTCCTCTCCTGAAAACCATCCACTGGATCCCTGGCTTCCAGAGTATCCCTGAGATGGCCCCATTTGACCTATTTGCTTCATTCTTCTACTATTCCCCAGTGTGCTGTCTTTGTTCCTCCAAGACAACCTCTTAGCTGTTCCTCGATCTCCATTCTTATGCCTCTGTCTTGCTTACGCTGTTCCCCCGACTTCAAGCACCTTTCTTCCCATCAGACAGACCACAGCTCTCCCCAAATTCAAATCCCTCCTCCTCTAGACTCTTCTTCTCCTCTAGATGGTAAACTTGTTGTGAGCAGGAATTGTGCCTGTTTATTGTTGTAGAGAAGCAGCATGGCTCAGTGGAAAAGAGCCCGGGCTTTGGAGTCAGAGGTCATGGGTTCAAATCCCAGCTCTGCCAATTGTCAGCTGTGTGACTTTGGGCAAGTCACTTCACTTCTCTGGGCCTCAGTTACCTCATCTGTAAAATGGGGATTAAGACTGTGAGCCCCCCGAGGGACAACCTGATCACCTTGTAACCTCCCCTGTGCTTAGAACAGTGCTTTGCACATAGTAAGTGCTTAATAAATGCTATTATTATTATTATTATTATAGTGTACTCTCCCAAGTGCTAAATACAGAGCTTTGCATGCAGTAAGCATTCAATAGCTATGAATGACTGACTCCTAAAAGCCCACCTCTTCCAACAAGTTTTCCCCAAATAATTTCTCACTACCCTGAGTAGCTTGTCTGCTGTGTGGCCTTGGGCAAGTCACTTCACTTCTCTGTGCCTTAGTTATATCATCTGTAAAATGGGATTGAGCCCGTGAGCTCCATGTGGGACAGGGACTGTGTCCAACCTGATTTGCTTGTATCCACCCCAGTACATAGTACAGTGCCTGGCACATACTAAGCACTTAACAAATACCACAATTATTATTATTATATCATCTCCCCAGTCAACTCTAGCACTTATGAACCTATTTAAAACTCTTACTAGCACTCATATATATGTCCACTTTATTTTTGACCACACTACGTAAGAGAAGGGCAAGGGAAAGTAATGTTCCAATAACCTTCCCCCTTCCTCTGCCACACCAGAACATCGGAACAGCAGCTGCCTCCAGCTGATGAGCTCCCTCTTTGAAGAAGTAGTGTCCTGCACCTGACACGCCCCCCCAGTCCCAGGAAGGAATAGCCTTGGATTTGCCATTTCCTCTAGGGCAATGGGGGTGTGCAGGGTTTCCCCACCCCCCCTCCCCGCAGGACTCTGGACTTTGAAAACAAAACAGTTAGCCTTCTGAGTTTTGAAAGAGGACCAAACCCTTTTCATTTGAAAAGGAGTCAATCAATTAAAATGCACTTAACCACAGGGGACCTATTAGAAGGACAACGATGAGGGTAATATTTCATATTTGAAGGCCAAAGACTATGAAGACCTTTCTCCTTCCTGCTTTCAGAATGAAGAGAGGAAGGAAAAGTAGAGTAGGTTTATCTGATAAACCATAAAACAGTGTGGATAATCCCTATGGAATGTCAAAGGGAACATCTGGCTAAGGGGGAATGGAAGAATCCTATTATAATTAAGTTTTGATTAGATTATAATTAACCTTTAAGATATAACTATTCATCAAACTGATTGTCCCAGAAAAGAATGGTCTCAGGAATCTTGCCAAGTTTAGAAGCCTAAAATTAAAGGCCGACTCCATCTCATTCTCTTTCACTAGTAGTGCTTAACTTGGTGATCAAAAAGAGAGAAATTACCTGCAAGCAACGTGCACTTTTGTTTTTATTGACCCAGACCACAAGTCTTTTTAACACTCCAATTTCCCTAGAGCACTTGTTTTTGGTTTTTTCCTCTGGAAATTATGCCCCCTAACCCTCCCCCCACCCCCCCATAATAGGTATTGGAGCAACCAGCTTTTATGGCTTTTAAAACCAGGGGTGGGTCTATGTGTGTGTGTATGTGGATCTGTTGTGATGGGAGAGTTGTAGTAGTAGTAGTAGTAGCAGCAGCAGTATTAATTGAGTACTTACTTGGTGAGGTGTACTGTACTAGGTGCTTGGGTAGCACAGAAAAAAGAAGTGACACATTCCCTTCCCACAAGGAGCTTATACTCTAAAGGGGAAGACAAGCATAAACATATTTACAACTAGTCAAAATAAATAGTCCGAGAAAGCAGTGTGGCCTAGTAGAAAGAACACAGGCCTGGGGATCAGAGGAGCTGGGTTCTAATCCCAGCTCTGTCACTTGCCCACTACAAGACCAAGGGCAAATCACTTCACTTCTCTATGCCTCAGTTTCCTCAACTGTAGGCTTTAAGCTCCTTATGGGTAGGGAATGTGTCTACTAATTCTGTTGTATCATGCTCTTCCAAGTGCTTAGTACAGTGTTCTGCACTTAGTAAGTGCTTAATAAATATGATTGATTGTAAAATGGGGATTTAATACCTGTCCCCTTTTTAGACTGTGAGCCCCATGTGGCACAGGTACTGTGTCCAACCTGATTAACTTGTACCTACTCCAGCCCTTAGAATAGTGTTTGACACATAGTAAGCACTTATCACATACAATAATAATAAAATCATTCAATCATATTTATTGAGCACCGACTGTGGGCATAGCACTGTACTAAGCACTTGAGAAAGTAAAATACAGCAATAGAGACAATCCTTGCCCACAACGAGGTCACAATAAATATCCCATGCTTACTTTGTGCAGAGCATTGTGCTAAGCACTTGGGAGAGTATGATACAATAGAGTTAATAGAATCCCTGGCCTTGAGAAGCTTACAACCTTCAGAGGTTCAGGACCCTGAATATCTACTTCATGCATCCAGGCACATCTCTTGGAACAGGATGACTCTGTTTTCCTGCTGTCAGTTATTCTTCATTTAAGTTGTTCTGTGTGTTTTCCTCCTCCCCCATTAACTGTTTGAGCACTCATTCATTCATTCAATCATATTTATTGAGTGCTTACTGTGTGCAGAGCACTGTACTAAGCACTTAGCACTGTACTAGCACTTCACTTAGCACTCCAGACCCGTGCAATTTTTTCCTATAGAAAAAATAAAGTCCTACCACTGACTTGTTGATGAGCTAAAGAACAGCCTCCTAAACACCATTTCCAGAACAGCTCCCCTCAGTGCTTTGAAATAAAGACCAACCATCGTAATAGGACTTCTGATTTTAACGACAATTTCAAAACTCATACGGTCGACACACTCAGGCAAGACAATTTCTCTCCAATAAATGAGCCCTACATCAAGATGTGCATGGTGGAGTCTACGACTCACTTCTGGGTGAGCAGAATTGAAGTTCCAGAATGAATGATCTCAGAGCCAGAAGTCAGCAGAACCTTTGGGAATAGAGTATTTGGTAATGCATGGCATGGAAGTGGATCATGCTACTAATTTTAGGTTTTAGCTCTAGATAAGAGAGGGACTGTAGAAAGAGATGGTACTTTTTCTCGTCCTGGGCACGAAAATAACATTGATTGAATAATGCTTTAAACTTCCCTCTTGGTTTGCATCTAGGGCTTGCAAAGGTCTCCACAAAGATGAATCATTCCCTACTTTATAATTGAGGAGCCTGAGGCAGAGGTTAGTGAAGTAAGCAAGGCTCTCACTACTCAGCTGCACTTGTTCAATAATGAACTTTTTATTGTTATGTTCTGTTCAAAAGTCTGCGTGTTCAAGGATTGGGGGTGAGAAGAGGTGGGTTATCGGGGAGACTGGGTAAGTATGTAAATAACATTTCCTGGGAAGGGAGGGAGCAGTGTGGAAGAAAAAAATTATAATAACTGAATCAATCAATCTTATTTACTGAGCACTAACTGTGTGCAGAGCACTGTACTGAAGCAAAATGAGTTGTTCCCAATAACTCTTTTGTAGTTCTACCAGAGCACTGGGGAAGTAGGGGGCAAGGTATCTCTGTATATGCCAAATTGGCACCACTGTGATGAATCCTAGAATTTCAGGCACCTCACCCTGAAATCCCACAAACCTGAGCCAATTGCAGAGCTCCCACAGTCAACCTAGGGCTATGGGTCCAAATCAGTCAATCAATCAATGACATTTATTGAACAGTTACTACATGCAGAGTACGGTACTAAATGAGAGAGTGCAATATAAGATAATTAACAGAAATATATCCTGTCCATTAGTCAGTCAATCAATGATATTTATTGAGTTGCTTACTGTGTGCAGGGCACTGTACTAAGCACTTGGGAGAGAACACAATAACAGACATATTCCCTGCCCACAGCAAGCTTACAGTCTAGAGGGGGAGACAGACATTAATCTAAATAAACAAATTAAAGATATATACATAAGTGCTGAGGGCCTGGGAAGGTGGTGAGTAAAAGGAGCAAGTCAGTGCAGAAATGAGTGTTTAATCAGGGAAGGCATCTTGGAGAAGATGTGACCTTAACAATACCTTATTTATTAAGTGCCTACCTTTTGCAGAGCATGCTACTAAATGTATGGGAGAATACAATAGAAATGATATACATGATCCCTATCCTAAAGGAGCTCACAATCTAGTTGGGGAAACAGACACTAAGATAATGTAAAGTAGTCTGGCCTATAAGTAATAGAGCATAAATGTATGTACAAAAATAAAAGGTGTTGTGAATACTAAAGTGCTTAGGTGGTGCAGAAGAGCTGAAATGGCAATTAGGGGAATGTAAGATGGGGAGATGGAGAAATTAATTGAGGAAGGCCTCCTGGAGGAGATGTCATTTCAGAAGAACTTTGAATTTGGGGAGAGCCATGGTCTGTCAAGTGTGAAGGGGAAGGAAATTCTAGGAAGGAGTGCGAGTTTAAGGAAGAGATCTCTGGCAGAAAAAAAAATGAGAATGAGGCATAATGGGTAGGTTAGCTTGATAAAGAGGAAGGAGAGAACTTATCATGGCTTTAAAGTCAGTGGTCAGGAGTTTCTATTTCTGCTTTATGTGGAGAGGAATGGACAGCCATTGGAGGTTTTTGAAGAGTGGGGAATAGCATGCAGAACAACACATTAGAAAAAATAATCCAGGAGGCAGAGTGAAGTATGGACTGGAGGAGGGACGGACAAGATGCAGGGAGGCTGATGCAGTAGTTGGGATATTACAAGTGCTGTAAAATGGAGATTTAAAATCCTACATCCTCTTACTTAGATTGTGAGCCCATATGGGGCAGGGCCTGTGTCAACCTAATTATCTTGTATCTACCCCAGAACTTAGTAATTGCCTGAAACATAGTAAGCACTTAATAAATACCATAATTAAGATTAAGTGCCCAGACCAGCATGATGGCAGTTTGGATGGTAAGGAAAGGAGGTGACTGACTATGCAGGATGAAAGAGAGAAGTCTAAGAAAATGGCAAAATTGAGGGCTCCAGAGGCAGAGAAGGTGATGTTTTCAACTATGCTGAGAAAAAGGGGTGGAGGAAAGAATTTCGGGGGGAAGATGAGGAGTTTCATTTGGAACCTATTGAATTTGAAGTGCCAGCAGGAAATCCAGTGGAGATATTCTGAAGGCAGGAGGAAATGCAAGATTGCAGGAAAGGAGAGGGAGGTTAGGACAGGGGTGGTGAATTTGGGAATCATCCATACAGAGGTAACAGTTGAAGTCCTGATAGCTAATGAGATGCTCAGGGGAATGAGTGTAGAATGGGAAGAGAAGACAACCCAGAACAGAGCCTTTAGGGATACCGATAGATGGAGAGTGGAAGGCAGAAGCAGTGCTGGCAAAAGAGACTGAAAACATCAGCCAGAAGGGTAAGAGGAGAACCAGGAGAGAGAGCTGTGTCATAAAGAAACAAGGCTAAACAGTGCTTTGAGGGTGAAGGAGTGGTCCACTGGGCTGATTGAAGACAGCCAAATGGTTGAGGAAAACTGGAATAAATAGAGTGCATTCAAATTGGCAAAAAGAAGGTCATTGGTGACCTTGGATGGTGGAGTGCAGGGTGGGGGGAGGTGTCTCAATGGAACAAAGGGGGCAAAAAGTGGACTGTAAAGATCCAGGAAGGGAATTGGACAGGAATTGAAGACAGCAGATGTATTCAATTTGTTCAAGGAGTTTGTACAAGAGTGGGAGGAGGACGGGGCGATGTGCTTGAAGGCAGAGGGGAAGGAATCTGTACAGATTGAGCAGTTGAAGAATTGTAGCCTAGAATATAATAATAATATTAATAGTAATAATTGAATTTAAGTACTTACTATGTGCCCAGTACTAAGCACTGGGGAAGATACAATATAAACAGATTGGACAGAGCTCCTGTCCCAAGTGGGGATCAAGGTCTAAGAGGGAAGGAGAATATGTATATAATACCCATTTTACAGATGAGGTAACTGCAGTAAAGAGTACAGTTAAGTGACTTGTCCAAGGGCACATAGCAGCCAAGATTGTAGACTGTAGATTATAGACTAGACTGTAAGCTCATTGTGGGTAGGGAAAGTGTCTGTTATATTGCTATATTGTAGTCCCCTAAGCACTTATTACAGTGCTCTGCACACAGTAAGCACGAATAAATATGACTGATTCATTGAAGTGACAGAATTGGGATTAAAATCCAGGCCAATCTTACTGTGTGTGCAGAGCACTGTACTATGCATTTGGAGAGTACAATTCAATTAGTAGATACATCTCCCTCCAATCATCCCTCCCCATACTCTTCAAATTGTTTGCACCCATTTCTTCTTCCTCTCTTTCAACTCTTCCTTGACTCCCTGCATTCTGGCTTCTCCCCTCTCCATTCAACTGTCTCCCCTTCTAGACTGTGATCTCATTGTTGGGTAGGGACCATCTCTATGTGTTGCTGACTTGTACTTCCCAAGCGCTTAATACAGTGCTCTGCACACAGTAAGCGCTCAACAAATACAATTGAATGAATGAATGAATAAATCCAATTGTTTGATTGCTAAGAAGCTGGACTATTTCCAGGGCTCCCAGCCTAATTGTTTTGTTCTTCTGGGGTGGCATGGAGGATGGAGCAATTCAGTTTTCCCCAGGAGGCTCCATTATGTAGGAACCCTATTCTACCAACAAACCCTGCAGTTTCATTATTACTTGAAGCTTCATTACCTCCTGAGAGACAATTAAGCCTGCTTTTCCCACCCATTGAATTGAAAACTCTTTGAGGACAGCAATCAAATCTATGTTCCTAAGTTCCTCGTACAGTGCTCTGTATTCAGGAGGTACTCAATACTGATGATGAAGAGGAGGAGGAGGAGGAGGAAAAGGGGAGAATCTAACTCGATGATAATAGTAATTGTGCTATTTGTTAAGTGCTTACTAATGCCAAACACTGTACTAAGCACTGGGGTAGATACAAGATAATCAGGTCAGACACAGTCCCTGTCCCACACAAGGATCACAGTCTTAGTAGGAGGGAGAATAGATATTACTTCCTATAAATTCTTTGGATACTTGAGATGAAATATAAATGTATTCTTCTTTAAATAATTAATTCTAATGGTGATTCTAAAACTAAAAATTTATGAAGTCTGTATTTTTCTGCCAGAAATCCTATTCTTATGACTTTTTAAAACATCCGTTAGTGGCAGAGCACATTTACAAATAAAAATTTCTTAGAAGAGCTCAACTTGGATTTTCTGAAGTGAATATAGTTAGGACTTCAACAGTCTTCTCCATGTGCTCTATGTCCTGTATACAATGTCCTCCTCATTGCATAGTACACAGCTGAGTTTTCAGTGATTAGAATGGATAAAAATGGGCCTTGATAGAGAATTTCTGTTTTTAAAAGGGCAAGAGAAAAATCACTACAAAATCTAAGAATGACTCATTTCTAAATGATCTATTTTATTTCCTGACCCTGTTCTAGGGGTCATTGATTGGATCACTTGCATTGAGTACAGTTTAAAGTTATTTGTCCCACTTCAAATCTTTACATAGACAACAATAGAACATACTTGAAATAAATGCATGCGATGGAATATTAGACCTTGATATTGTATCATTCTAGATGTAGTTGTAATAGAGAAAACTCTATTCTGTGCTCCGTGGCTTCAGGCATGATTCAGAACTTGGAAAGTTTCTTCATCACCATTTTTATTCTTCCATTCTCTTTGTTCTCCACAATGCTTTATGGACCCCTGTCAGGTTGAATGGTGGCAGGCAGGTTAGGCACCCTATCAGAATAGAGAAGAGCACAGGCTGGGTGAATGTTAGGTAGGGAGTTTGGGAATTGTGTGCTGAAGATCTAAGCCTTAATTTCTTGGCAGACTTAACGTATATGCTTAGAGTGCATCCTTATTACTGGTAAAAATATCAACCTCTTCTCAGCTTTAGAACCACATGTGAAAGGATATATGCCCACTATTCCACAACCAGCTAGACGTTTTTCACATAGAAGAGGGTTATTGGAAAGATTAGTTGTCATTAAACAGGAACTTATTACAACTCATTTTAGAGTTGACCAAATTTGAGAATTATAGTCGAAAACAATTAAAATTCTGTTTTGGTTAGGTTAATATTGCTAACTTCTCTCTAGACTGTACTTCTCTCTAGACTTACAGTCCCTCCATTCATTCATTCATTCAATCATATTTATTGAGCACTTACTGTGTGCAGAGCACTGTACTAAGCGCTTTGGAAGTACTAGTCGGCAACATATAGAGACGGTAGCTACCCAACAACGGACTCACATTATAGAAGGGGGAGACAGACAACAAAACAAAACATGTAGACATGTCAAAATCGTCAGAACAAATAGAATTAAAGCTAAATGTACATCATTAGTAAAATAAATAGGATTGTAAATATGTACATGTAAAATAAATAGAGTAATAAATCAGTACAGATACATACAAGTGCTGTCGGGAGGGGAAGGAGGTAGGGTGGGGGGATGGGGAAGATGTGGGGAAAAAGGGGGCTCAGTCTGGGAAGGCCATTTGGAGGAGGTGAGCTCTCAATAGGGCTATGAAGGGGGGAAGAGAGCTAGCTTGGCGGATGTGTGGAGGGAGGGCATTCCAGGCCAGGGGAAGGACGTGGGCCGGGTGTTGATGGCAGGACAGTTGAGAACGAGGCACAGTGAGGAGGTTAGTGACAGAGGAGCGGAGGGTGTGGGCTGGGCTGTAGAAGGAGAGAAGGGAGGTGAGGTAGGAGGGGTTGAGATGACAGAGAGCCTTGAAACCGAGAGTGGGGAGTTTTTGCTTGATGCATAGGATGACAGCCAGCCACTGGAGAATTTTGAGGAGGGGAGTAATATGCCCAGAGCGTTTCTGCACAAACATAATCCAGGCAGCAGAGTGAAATATAGACTGAAGTGGGGAGAGACAGGAGGATAGGAGATCAGAGAAGAGACTGATGCAGTAATCTAGTCGGGATAGACTGAGAGATTGAACCAACAAGGTAGCAGTTTGGATGGAGAGGAAAGGGCAGATCTTGGCAGTATTGTGGAGGTGAGACCGGCATGTCTTGGTGACGGATTGGATGTGAGGGGTGAACAAGAGAGCGGAGTTGAGGATGACACCAAGATTGTGGGCTTGTGAAATGGGAAGGATGGTAGTGCTGTCAACAGTGACAGGAAAGTCAGGGAGAGGGCTAGGTTTGGGAGGAAATATAAGGAGTTTAGACTTGGACATATTGAGTTTTAGATGCTGGGCAGACATCCAGATCTATTCATCTATCCATCCAATGGCTGCCCGTCAATCTATGCACCAAGCAAAACCTCCTCACTCTTGGCTTCAAGGCTCTCTATCACCTTGCCCCCTCCTACCTCACCTCCCTTCTCTCCTTCTACAGCCCAGCCTGCACCCTCCTCTCCTCTGCCGCTAACCTCCTCACTGTACCTCGTTCTCGCCTGTCCTGCCGTTGACCCCCAGCCCACGTCCTCCCCCTGGCCTGGAATGCCCTCTGCCAAGTTAGCTCTCTTCCTCCCTTCAAAGCCCTACTGAGAGCTCACCTCCTCCAGGAGGCCTTCCCAGACTGAGCCCCCCTTTTCCTCTCCTCCTCCCCATCCCCCTGCCCTACATCCTTCCCCGCCCCATAGCACCTGTATATATGTTTGTACAGATTTATTACTCTATTTATTTTACTTGTACATATTTACTGTTCTATTTATTTTGTTAATGATGTGCATCTAGCTTTATTTCTATTTATTCTGATGATTTGATACCTGTCCACATGTTTTGTTTTGTTATCTGTCTCCTCCTTCTAGACTGTGAACCCATTGTTGGGTAGGGACCATCTCTATATGTTGCCAACTTGTACTTCCCAAGCGCTTAATACAGTGCTCTGCACACAGTAAGCGCTCAGTAAATATGATTAAATGAATGAATCCAGATGGAGATGTCCTGAAGGCAGGAGGAGATACGAGCCTGGAGACATAAATTCATTGTGGGTAGGGGATATTCATTCATTCATTCATTCAGTTGTATTTATTGAGCGCTTACTGTGTGCAGAGCACTGTACTAAGCATTTGGGAAGTACAAGTTGGCAACATATAGAGACGGTCTGTACCCAACCACAGGCTCACAGTCTAGAAGGGGGAGACAGACAACAAAACAAAACATGTGGACAGGTGTCAAGTCATCAGAATAAATAGAAATTAAGCTAGATGCACATCATTAACAAAATAAATAGAATAGTAAATATGTACAAGTAAAATAAGTAGAGTAATAAATCTGTACAAACATATATACAGGTGCTGTGGGGATGTGTCTGTTGTATTGTTATATTGTACTCTCCCAAGTGCTTAGTGCAGTGTTCTGCACATAGTAAACGCTCAATATGAATGACTATCTTTAGCCTATGTAGGCAGGAAAAATAGCTACATTTCTGATCATTATTCTCTGTAATGTAACAGGATTGTGTGAAATATTTAGACTCTTTTTAAAGCTTATATTTACCCCTCTCCTCTTCCATGTGGACTGTCTCCTTGGTTTTGTCCCCATCTGTCACTCATCATAAGAACATGAACTATTCAAATGAGGGGGAGGGAGAGGGTTTGAAAGGGAAGAGGAGAGAGAGGAGCTAGGTGACAGTGACATTATCAGGGGTGGAATAATAATAACTGTGGCATTTGTTAAGTGCTTACTATGTGTCAAGCACTGTACTAAGCACTGGATAATCAGGTCCCACATAGGGCTCACAGTCTAAGTAGGAGGGAGAACAGGTATTGAATCCCCATTTTGCAGATGAGGGAACTAGGGCCCAGAGAAGTTAATTAAATAATAATAATTATAATGATAATAGCTGTGACATTTGTTAAGTGCTTACTATGTGTCAAGCACGGTACAAAGCACTGGGGTAGATAAAAGATAATCAGGTCTCACATGGGGCTCACAGTCTAAGAAGGAAGGAGAACAGGTATTGAATCCCCATTTTGAAGATGGGGGAACTGAGGCACAGAAAAGTTAAGCGATTTGTCCAAGGTCACAAAGCAAACAAGTGGCAGAGCCAGCATTAGAACCCAGGTCTGTCCTTTTTCCACTTGGCTGGCTTAGGTCACATAATAGGTCCATGGCAGGGGTGGTATTAGAACCCAGATCCCTTTCCTCTAGGTCACACTGTTTCTCATAAGTAATGTGCATTGTTTCAGAATAGAGAACTGGTTAAATGATAAGTATCTGATCGTCCATTCAGTTTGGAGTTGTTTCCAAGTGAATGGTTTTGGGGTTTGGGGTTTGGGAATTATCTGCATCAAGTAGGGAATGAGACTAGTAAGGAAGGATTTATCTGTATTCAGCTTGGGTCAAATCACCAGCAAATTCCTCAACTTTGCATTGCATTTCCACTGTGTAGACAGCAAAACAAAGTAATTATAAAAAGTATTTGAAGTACATAATTACTGTTCGTTCTCTATGAATAATTACATTGTAGTCTTTGATCAAGACACCATGATTCTTAGTTTATGTATAGTGTTGGTCTTCTCCTGTTGAATGCATATTTTAACACAATTTGAACAAAAAACTGTGGAACCAACCTGTTTCTAAACCACAGAGAAAAGATAATTTGTTGTAATTTTGTTAATAGTACGCTGGAGGACTAAAAAAATTAATGCACATTCCAAAAGTGCATAACTTACTTCAAGGGAGTAGTTTAGACACTGGGAGAATAGCGTTTAATGTTTCAGATCCTTGTGAAAAAGACACTTTGCTATATAAAAACAAAGTTGCATTAAAGGCATTATAAAACCTAGCGAATCTTACATTTACTTCAGGCATTTTATTGATATAAAATAAATTAATGAGAATGAAGCGGATGTAAATACAAGATAATTGAAATCTTTTGAAATGTTAGTCTACTTGGCTCACCTAATTTTCTATTACTATTATCATTATATTCACATTAAAGATGTAATTATACATCAAATGGAGAATCCATTAAGCTCTCACTGATCTGTCTTACAAAGCAATGAGATAGTCAGTCATTCAGACCAAATAATCCAAACCAAAATGATGATAAAATGAGTTTTCTTACCCAGCGATGACTAACTTCTTGACCATCTCTAAATTCCAAGCCCACCTGAACCAATCAGTCGATCTCATTTATTGAGCACTTATTGTGTGCACAGCACTGTACTAAGTGCTTGGGAGAGTACAATATAACAGAGTTGGTAGACACATTACCTCCCCATAAGAAGCTTACCAACCCAGTGATAAGAGAGAGAATGCAAGACTGAGTCAATTAATTAGGGAAACGAAACATTTCATAAAGAGTATTCTCTAGGTGGGAAGCAGTGTGGCCTAGTGGAAAAAGTCCAGGCCTGGGAGTCACAGGATCTGGGTTCTAATCCTGGCTCTGCCATTTGTCTGCTGTGGGACCTTGGGCAAGCCACTTAACTTCTCTGTATCTCAGTTTCCTTGGCTGTAAAGTGGGAATTCAATACCTTTTCACTCTTCTACGTAGACTTTGAGCCCCATGTCAGGCAGGGACTGTGTCTAACCTGATTGTTCATCTTGTATCTACCCCACTGCTTAACAAACACCACCAAGAAATCACATCTCATCCAGGAGGCCTTCCCTGATTGATTTCTAGTTTGCCACCTTAGGTACCCAATTGCTATTTCCCCACTTCCACATCACCTAAGCTCTTAAGCATTCACAACTTCTTCTTAGCATTTATTTTCATATCTTTATACAATATTTCTTTTTCCTAGCTGTAAGTTATTTTTATGTCTATCTCACCCTCTATATTGTAAGCTCCTAGAGGGCAGGCATCATGTTTACTACTTCTATTGTACACTCCCAAGTGCTTAATTAAGTGATTTGTAGGCACTTAATAAATACAACTGATTGATTGATGTCCATATAAATAAATGATTTGGATAATTTAATTCAGAAAACTTTGGCTTCTATTATTCACATGTTTTAGAGAAGAGTGGATTTTGTTGGTCTGAAATAACTAGATAATTGAGGCATATCGAATGCCTATTTTGACGTCAACTCTCCAAAAAATTTGATAATACAAGCCTCTCCTTAAAAATGCCAACCGTTTACAAGTCCCCAAAGTGTAAATTTGATCCCTTGAACAATTTCCCAAAATACTGGGACCAATATTATCGAGTAAAAGTTCCTAGTAGGAACATGATGGTCAGAGATGAGGGATTGAGAAAGGCACCGGGCAAACCACTGTCACTGTAATCAATTCCTTTGTGCAGGTTCTTGGTCCTGAAGTCTCATCTGTAATTCTGAATGGGAAATTCCATCAGAAGTAAAGAGAAAAGGCAAAGAGCAAACTCTGGACTTAAAAATGGGGAAAAATCTTTATCCCTGCCATACATGAGCAGAACAGATCAGGCAAAAACTCCTCACCGTTGGCTTCAAGGCTCTCCATCACCTCGCCCCCTCCTACCTCACCTCCCTTCTCTCCTTCTACAGCCCAGCCCACACACTCTGCTCCTCTGCCGCTAATCTCCTCATTGTGCCTCGTTCTTGCCTGTCCTGCTGTCGGCCCCCAGCCCATGTCATCCCCCTGGCCTGGAATGCCCTCCCTCTGCACATCCGCCAAGCTAGCTCTCTTCCTCCCGTCAAAGCCCTACTGAGAGCTCACCTCCTCCAGGAGGCCTTCCCAGACTGAGCCCCCCTCCTTCTTCTCCCCCTCCTCCCTCCTCCCCCTCCCCATCCCCCCGCCTTACTTCCTTCCCCTCCCCACAGCACCTGTATATATGTATATATGTTTATATTTATTACTCTATTTTATTTGTACATATTTATTCTATTTTATTTTGTTAATATGTTTTGTTTTGTTGTCTGTCTCCCCCTTCTAGACTGTGAGCCCGCTGTTGGGTAGGGACCGTCTCTATATGTTGCCAACTTGTGCTTCCCAAGTCCTTAGTACAGTGCTCTGCACACAGTAAGCACTCAATAAATACGATTGAATGAATGAATGAACAGAAGTATTTATAAACGCTCTAGACCAGGGGTTAGAAGCCTGTGACTCTTGAACCAGACATAGCTCTGAAACCAGGGCTCTCAAGCAGAGGTATCCACTTTGTAGGCAAACTCAGAACCATGAGTGGGAATCAAGATGGTGGCTCCATGTACTGGCTTCTGCCTGCAGGATGAAGTGGCCCCACACAGGGATCTGGGGTCTCCGCTGACTTCATTGGATGGCAGAACCAGCTGGGGCTGTGCTCATGCCCTCCTCGCCACCAGCTGTGCAAGGAGCAGAGGTGCCAAAGTGGGCTATCCAAAGTGTACAGGGGCAGGGGGATGCCTTAATCCCTCTTCTCCCACAAATTCTGGGGGTTCTGCACACCAGCACAACAGCAGTTAGCTGAAAACTGAGAGTCGGTCAATCAATCATATTTATTTAATACTTACTATGTGCGGAGCATGGTACTAAGCACTTGGGAGAGTACGATCTAATGGAGTTGGTAGACATATTCTCTGATCACAATGTGTTTAGAGTCTACAGGGTAAGACAGACATCAATATAAGGATGTGGGCTCTAATCCTGGCTCCATCACTTTGCTGTGTGACCTTGGACAAGCTACTTAACTTTTCTGTGCTTCAGTTACCTCATCTGTAAAATTGGCATTAAGACTGAGACCCACATGGGACAACCTGATCACCTTGTATCTGCCCCAGCACTTAGAACAGTGCTTGGCACAGAGTAAGTGCTTAACAAGTACCATTATTATTATTATTATTATTGAATCAAATATGGATGTATACATAAGTGCTGTAGGGCTGAGGGACGGCTGAATAAAGGGTGGAAATCCAAATGTAAGGATGACACAGAAGGGAGTGGGAGAAGAGGAAGTGAAGGCTTAATCAGGGAAGGCCTCTTGGAGTCAGAGGATCTGGGTTCTAATCCCAGATCTGCCATTGCCTGCTTTATGATCTTGAGCAAGTTGCTTACCTTCTCTGTGCCTCAGTTTCCTCATCTGTAAAATTGGGATTCAACATCTGCTCTCCTTCTTACTTTGACTGTGAGTTCCATGTGAGACAGGGACTGTATCTGACTTGATTAGCCTGTTTCTACCCCAGTGCTTAGAAAACTCCTGGACACATAGTCAGTGCTTAATAAATACCCAAATTATCATTATTAACTAATCAAAGGTTTCATTTGATTTGGCTCTTCTGAACAAAAAGATTACAGACTGCCACCACCCTCCCCTGCCCCACCCCACCCCGCCCCGCTTTTAAACAATTATAGTTCTCAAAGAGTCCAGAGGGAGCAATGGCTCAAAGTTGTTTTCTCCCTTCCAATGGATGATGAGAGCCAAACCCTACACTCTCTTCAACCTTCAGAGTGATGGGATGGTGGTTATGATAATCTGGACTTTCCTAGCTGACTTTACTAACCTGGAGATGTGTAGAGTCAAAAGACCAGAACTAGTTTTCTTTTTTTAGTCTTATCCTTTACTCTTGAATGGTTAAGATTGGCCTATTACCCTTTATCTGTCCTCCCCCATTCAGACTGAGAAGGAGTGTGGCCTAGTGGAAAGAGCAAAGGCCTAGGAATAAGAGAATTTGGGTTTTAATCCCAGCTCTGTCACTTGTCTGCTGTGACCTTAGTCAAGTCATTTAACTTCCGTGTGCCTCCGTTTCCTCATCTGTTAAATGGGGATTCAATGCCTGTTCTCCCTCCTACTTCTTCTGTGAGTTCCATATGGGACCTGGTTATCTTGTATCTACCCTAGCTCTTTGTACAGTGCTTGATGGATTGAATGAATAATAACATCTTAAATATCACAATTATTATTATCATCATTATTATTATTAGTCCTCTGAGGTTCAGAAACCATGTCTTAATTAATAAGCATGTATACATTCCACTTAGTATAGTGGTTCACATTTTGTAAGTGTTTCAAAGATGTTATGATTTACTAGTTGACTTTCAAAGGAGATATGAGGGTAAATATATGGCTAGGAAAATTCAAGATAAAGTATATTTTGTATGATATTGTTTGCACCTTGAATTTCTACTGTACTTGTAATTTTGTGTAAAATGTATATTATTTCACATGAGCAATTCCTCAGAATAAAATTTCCATCATATTTATTTTTTAGGATCCTTCACAGAATTTTTTTAGCATCTAACAACAATGGAAAAGCTCATTGCTTTCCACTTAGGGGTAATGGGCTCTCCACTTACTTTGGTAGGGAAAAGAACTATTCAAAATAAATACATATTTCTCCTGCTGAATAACTTCAATGTTTGAAGGTTTCCAAGAATTATAAATGACTGTTTAAACTGATTTGCCATCTAAATCAAGTCTTTCAAATTTGTTATAATAAACTTTTGGTCTCCTTGACAGGTTTTATAGCTTTGTAAAAGACTCACCTTGTTTGGAATTATATATCAACCTGTTCTATCTGAATGGATTAAATCTGTTTTTAGGGGCTGTTGATATATTTTGGTTTGCTTTTCACTAGGATCCATTATTCATTGAAATCAGATTTCCATGGACAGTCTGGATTTCTTATTTGGGCATCATTTAAATTAAAAAATAATATGGGAACCTATATTCTTTTCTTCCATTATGTAGAGATGATAGGTGTTCTTTGGAGATTTAGATTGGATAATCCCCTATTTTGAGGGCAAAACACAGAAGGATCTTGGACAATTAGAGCACCTTAGAGAAATCTGCTTCGCAGTGACAAATAGGGAAAATACATATGCCAAAGGAGACCATTTCAAACATGAGTTTACATTATTTTCCACAGGTTTTACCAAAGAATGCATGGGTTACTAAGTGGAGCAATAGCAGTCCATTGGCAGTACTTTAAATGTCTATGTCTCCTGGACTCAAGTGGCATTTCAGGAATCTTGTGCATTCACTCCACTAAACAATTGTATTATTATTATTATTATATTAACATTAATAATAATGATGATAATAATTCCGCACCACCACCTGTCATACTATCCCCTCAGCAACTTCAGTACTCATATATTTAACTATTTATTGGTTATTGACTTATTCACTTCTATTTATTATTTATGCTTATTCTCACATTCTTTTAACTAGTGTATATACACTGATTTATGTCTGCTTGTCTTCAATCATAAACTCCATGGGTACAAGAATTGCAGTCCATATGTTGAATATATGTTTTCCAGGTCCCTAAAACAGTGTTCTACACACAGTAAACACTCAATAAATGTTGTTGATGATGATGATGATGACAATAATGATGATGGATTTATGGTGCAAACAAAAGATGCAATCTTTATCTGCAGTATGATGCTGAGAAAAAAAGTTTAATCTTTGTCCAACCAGTCAAGCTGACCCAGCACTGTATTACTTCCATTCACATTATGAGAAGAAATTGACATCATCCATTTCTTCTTATTCCGTAGGTATAAAAGTTTTAAAATACTGACTCAATTAATCAATCAATCAATCATATTTATTGAGTGCTTACTGTGTGCAGAGCACTGTACTAAGCGCTTGGGAAGTACCAGTTGACTCCCTAAACTAAACATAAAACTGTCTAGTTCAGATGGATGGACCTTGCTCTACATGCTTATATTTGTCTGGAAGAATGGAATGACCAGGCTCCACCATTAAAATTCTGCTTTCTAAACCCTTCTGAACTATTTTCCTTCATCTCATTCTGAAAAAAAGAACTCTTCAATGATAGGTCACTATTGGAAAACAACTGAAATTAAGGTGTCATTTTTCTTAAAGACCAATTTGCCCTTTTGATTGAGTTGGAAATTTGCATTTCTAGTCCATGAAGTTTTAGGAAAAATAGATGTTTCATCTTTCCTCTTTTCTGCACTTCTGCACCATTTCTTGACCCTGAAAAGTATCCATTCATCTAATCAACTTACTGAAACGTTTCTGTCACTTCTTCCTGCTAGCCACAATGGAACTTTCATAACACACAAACCATCCTCATTTTTCACAAAATGTTCACTCTGAACTATTGAGTTAATACCTCTCTCCACTTGTCTCCTTTCCATATTCTTCAATAGTAATTGTGGTGATCCCACAAATCAGCGTGGCTCAGTGGAAAGAGCACGGGCTTTGGAGTCAAAAGTCATGGGTTTAAATCCCAGCTCCGCCAATTGTCAGCTGTGTGACTTTTGGCAAGTCACTTCACTGCTCTGGGCCTCAGTTCCCTCATCTGGAAAATGGGGATTAAGACTGTGAGACCCCCGTGGGACAACAGGATCACTTTGTAACCTCCCCAGTGCTTAGAACAGTGCTTTGCACATAGTAAGCACTTAATAAATGCCAGTATTAATATTATTATTATTAATGACTGTTTGTGAGCCTGCAAACAACAAGGAAGAGACTTTGCGAAGGCACTGATGGGCGCTACCTGAGACAGGTGATTGCGGGCCTTTCCAGGTGGAGCATGGAGGAAGGCATGACTTTCTCTCCCTGTTCTACATGGTAACGGGCCTGGACCAATAAATGACTGCATGTAGTGCCACAGCTGCGACGCCTAAGGCAGATAAAAGGTGGTCTCTTTGGATGGCAAAGGGGCACTTTGAGGCAGGCAGAGGGCAGACAGGCAGGCAGGCAGAGGGCAGGTGGGCAGAGGGCAGGCAGAGAAGCAGCACAGAGGCATGCTGAGATGCAGGGAGAATCAATCAATCAATCATATTTATTGAGTGCTTACAGTGTGCAGAGCACTGTACTAAGTGCTTGGGAAGTACAAGTTGGCAACATATAGAGATGGTCCCTACCCAACAGTAGGCTCACAGTCTAGAAGGGGGAGACAGAGAACAAAACCAAACATATTAACAAAATAAAATAAATAGAATAGATATGTACAAGTAAAATAAATAAATAGAGTAATAAATATGTACAAACATATATACATATATACAGGTGCTGTGGGGAAGGGAAGGAGGTAAGGCGGGGGGGATGGAGGGGGAAGGAAGCAAGCATTGGAGCAGCAGAAGCAGCAGGAAAGCAGCACTGGAAAGCAGCAGATGACAGCAGCACTTTAATTCATTCATTCATTCAATCGTATTTATTGAGTGCTTACTGTGTGCAGAGCACTGTACTAAGTGCTTGGGAAGTACAAGGTGGCAACATATAGAGATGGTTCCTACCCAATAGCAGGCTCACAGTCTAGAAGGGGGAGACAGACAACAAAACAAAACATATTAACAAAATAAAATAGAGTAAATATGTACAAGTAAAGAAAATAGAGTAATCAATATGTACAAACATATATACATATATACAGGCGCTGTGGGGAGGGGAAGGAGGTAAGGCGGGGGAGATGGGGAGAGGGAGGAGTGGGGGAGGAAGCAGAAAGAAGAAGCATTGGCAGAAAGGGCTCCTTTGACCATAGACTGATGTTGGGTCCTTGGAGGAGTGAGTAAGTGAGTGTGTGTGTGTGTGTGTGTGTGTGTGTGTGTGTGTGTGTGTGTGTGTCACTCCCTTGCATATTGGTAAAACTAAGAAAAAAACTTTACACATTAACCTTGGTGATCAGAGATGTGGTTTGACTTCTACTACGTGTCACTGAGGCTCCCCTGGTCCAGGAAGGTCCTGGTTGGTACAACCCAGGGGCTTGTGACAGTAATAACAATAGTAGTCCATACACATCACACCTCTAACACCAACCTTCCTACTGTAATTCCATCTTGTCTTTCTCGCCACCAAACCCTTGCCCCCATCGTCCCTTTGGACTAGAGCTTCTTCCCCCTTCATATCAGACCACCACTCTCCTCATCTTCAAAGCAATAATAATAATAGTAATAATGATATTTGTTAAAGTGCTTACTGTGTGTCAGTTCCTGTACTGGGGTAGGTACAAGATAATCAGGTGCTACATGGAGCTCACAGGTTAAGTAGGAGGGATCTGTCCCAGCACTTGGATCTATACCTTTTGGGCATTTGGTATTCACCCCACCCTCAGTCCTGCAGCACATATCTGTGAATTACTTACTTATATTAATGTTTGTCTCCCTTCTTGACTGTAAGCTTGTTGTAGGCAGGGACTGTGTTCTGCCAACTGTGTTGTATTATATTTTTGTTTTGTTGTCTGTCTCCCCCTTCTAGACTGTAAGCCCATTGTTGAGTAGGGACCATCTCTATATGTTGCCAATTTGTACTTCCCAAGCACTTAGTACAGTGCTCTGCACACAGTAAGTGCTCAATAAATATGAATGAACAGATGAATACTCTCCCAAGTGCTTAGTCCAATGCTCTACACACAGTAAGCACTCAATAAATACCACTGAGGGAGAATAAGTACTGAATCCCCATTTTGCAGGTGAGGAAACTGAGGCACAGAGAAATTAGGTGATTAGGTGATTAATTGGTATTTGTTAAGTTCTTACTAGTAAAGGGCTCTGCACATAGAATTGCCCAAGGTCACACAGCAGGTAAATGGCAGAGCTAGGCTTAGGATCCAGATCCCCTGACTCCCAGGCTCATGTTCTTTGAGAAGCAGTGTGGCTTAGTGGAAAGAGTATGGGTTTAAGAGTCAGAGGTCATGGGTTCTAATTCCTATTCTGCTGCTTGTCTGCTGTGTGACTTTGGGCAAGACACTTAACTTCTGTGGGTCTCAGTTACCTCATCTGTAAAATGGGGATTAAGACTATTAGCCCCATGTGGGACAACCTGATTACCTTGTATTCCCCCCAGCGCTTAGAACAGTGCTTGGCACATAGTAAGCGCTTAACAAATGTCATTATTATTATTATTATTACTACCACTAATCACATCTCCAAGCGGCCTTCCCTAACTAAGCCCTAACTTCTGCATCACCTAAGTATTTGGATTGCTCCCCTCAAACACTTTAATCTTCACCTCTTCCCCAGCCCCACAACACTTGCGTACATTTGCCGACTTATACTTCCCAAGCACTTAGTACAGTGCTCTGCACACAGTAAGTGCTCAATAAATACGATTGAATGAATGACTGAATGAATATCCATTTATAATGTATGTCTGTCTCCCCTTGTATCTGTAAGGTCCTTGTGGGCAGGGATTGTCTATAACTATTCTTTTGTTTTGTACTCTCCCAAGCAATTAGTAATACAGTGATCTGCACATAGTAAGCCCTCAATAAATATGATTGATTTGTTGATTAATTGGTATTTGTTAAGTTCTTACTAGTAAAGGGCTCTGCACATAGTAAGCACTCAATAAATGCCATTGATGTGTCAAGCACTAGGGTAGATACAATACAATCAGATCAGATACAGTCTCTATCTCACACAGGGCTCATAGTCTGAGGGGAGGGAGAATAGGAATTGAATCCCCATTTTACAGATGAGGAATTTGAGGCACAGAGAAATGAAGTGACTTGCCTGAGGACACACAGCAAATAAGTGGCAGAGCCAGGTCCAAACCCCGTTTCCTGACTCGCAGTCCTGTGCTCTTTCCACTAGACAAACGCAATTAATCTGTTGCTTACATTTGCTTACATTTGAATTACAGGGATGACAGATTGAGATGAATTGGCTAAAATCTAAATTCCCCATCCTCATAAGGGATCAAATATACTATTTGCCTGTAATACTACATATTGATCCTCTATATTTTACTCTGGAAACTGGGATGGAGAAGGGATAGATCATAAGTGTACATATACATGCCTTTCACACCCTGATCATCATTTGGGAAATCCTCCCTGCTACCATGGGATAGGTGGTTATTATTCACCTTAGAAATTGTTGTAAAAAATGGGACATGGGGCAAACATGGGTTGGAAAGAGTCACCCATTACCTAGATTTTTGGCTTCTAAAAACTATAAGCTCCTCAAGGACAGGGATTGTATTTTTGATTCCTGTGGTTTACTCCCAAGAACATAGTATAGTGCACTAAACCCAGATGGAAAGAACAAATGAGCTTCTATCCCAAGACTTCAGGACTGAGAATCTGCAGAGAGGAATTGATAATAGTGCCATTGTTTTGAGCAGCATCCCACACATTCTGTCTTCCCTACCAGTCATGTTACCATTGAGACATGTAGTGCAACAAGCAAGTAGGCAGGCAGGGGTGCAGCATGTTGCAATGGTCATGGACTGTCTTTCCTCCGTGTTAGCCATATACAAGTAAATCTGGGACTCAGCCCAGGTCTCATGATTCTCAGAGCAGTGGGAATCCACGTTGACCTCTTGGCTCTATTGACACTTCATCTCTCCCTACTCTTAGAAAATGCTATCTCATTTTGGTTTCATGGACATAGAATACCCTATCAGGCAGCCAGGCAGTTGTATTTATTGAGTGCTTACTGTGTGCAAAGCACTGTTCTAAGTGCATGGTTGACACTTCATCTCTCCCTACTCTTAGAAAATGCTATCTCATTTTGGTTTCATGGACATAGAATACCCTTGCCAGTCAGCCAGGCAGTTGTATTTATTGAGTGCTTACTGTGTGCAAAGCACTGTTCTAAGCGCATGGGAGAGTACAATGTAACAATAATCAGACTCATTCCTGTCCACAATGAGCTCATTGTAGAGGGGGACAGACATTAATATAAATGGTTCTACTCTTAGTTCTCTGACAACTCTTTCTAAGTCTCTTCTTTTGCCTCTCATCCTTTAATTATGTATGTCCCACGGGGCTTTATTCTAGATCTATTATTTTACTCACTTTCTTGGCTTGAGCTACCATCTCTGAGTGGATGACTCCCAAATTTACCTCATCATACCCTACCTCTCTCCTGCTATACAATTTGACATAACCTCCTGCCTGCAAGACAATTCTGCATAGATGCCCTGCTGGGCACCTTGAACTGACCATGTTTAAAACTGAACTTGTAGTAATAGGGTGCAACTTAACATACTTGAGAAACAGTGTGGCCTAGTGGAAAGAGCAGAGGCCAGGGAGTTAGCGGGACCTTGGTTTTAATCTTGGCTTCTCCGTTTGTCCGCTCTATGACCTTAGGTAAGTCACTTAACCTCTATGCCTCAGTTACCTCATCTGTAAACTGTGAGCCCCATGTAGGACAGGAACTGTGTCAAACCTAATTTGCTTGTTTCTACCCCAGTGTTTAGTACAGTATCTGGCGCTTAACCAATACCATCAGAAAGAAATGTATAAAACAGGGTTACTGCTCTGGGGACCCTACTACTGAGACAGACAAATTTGAAATACCAATTATATACACTAAATTACAGATATGTCCACAAGTACCGTGAAGATTTGTCCTCCACAAGGCTTCTGTGATCAGTGTAATGGAGGGACAGCCAGGGAAGTCTTTGTACAGACCATGTGTTTGAGTGGATTTTGAAAGAGGAAAAGAAGATGGTTTGGTGAAGCTGAGGGAGGTTTGGTATGGTATTTGTTAAGCACTTTCTTTGTGCAAGGCACTGTACTACGTGCTGGGGTGCATACAAGCAAATTGGGTTGGATACAGTCCCTTTTCCACATGGGACTCACAGTATCAATTCCCATTTTACAGATGAGGTAACTGAGGCACAGAGAAGTTAAGTGACATGCCCAAGGACTAATGGCAGACAAGTGGCAGAGCCGGGAATAAAACCCATGATCTTCTGACTCCCAAGCCAGTGCTCTATCCACTATACCATGCTGCTTCTCTGTACCCTTTAAGCACTTGATATTCACCCCACCTTCAGTCCCACAGCACTTACGCACTTGTCTGTAATTTATTTTAGTGTCTGTTTCCTCCTCTCGACTGTAAGCTGCTTATGAGCAGGGAACATGTCTACCAACTCTATTGTATTGTACTCTCTCAAGTCCGTAGTACAGTGTTATTCACACAGTAAATTCTCAATAAATACCATTGATTGATTGATTTGTTGATTGCCCCAAGTTACAGACAATGGTTACTAAAATCCTTTTAACTGTATAAAGCCCCTGGGGTGGCAGGGAAGTGTGGGGAGGGATAAAATTCATTTTCATTTATCAATAAGGTCGGGACAGGTGGAAAGGTGTAGCAGGAAGAGACTTTCCATTTCTAAAAATGAATAAGGAAGAAACATTGACCAAAAATAGGCATTGTTAAAAATGGGTCCGTCTTAAGGATTCTGGGAGAGAGAATGGGGCCAAGTACCAGAGCAGCCAGAAATGTGCTAAGGGAGGAAGAAAATCAAAATTGGAAGTAACTAAACATCATATTAAAACAAGTGATTGAGAAAATCTAAACTGAAAGGCAATTGTAGCGTTGCCAATCTGAAAGTACAGTGGATGTTCTGGTGTAGAAATATGGGTGTCCTTTAGCAGATAAATATAAAAATGCACAATAGGCAAAGACTAGAGACTGACAATAATTCCACACTACAGAATTAGAAGCTTCAGGTCAGTCTTGGAAAAGTACAAATCTCACCAGAAGGCTTGAGGCAAGGATGGTGTGGAATTAAGTTTATTAGGATATGGGACAGAGAAAATTCTCAAGAATTTACAAGTGAGAAATCATGCGTCATCTAAGAAAGGTGATAGGATGGAGAATAGTGCTGGGGAGCCCATTCTCAAATGAATACATTGGCAGACATTTGAGTTGGCATGCTAGTTCAGTATCCATTTTAGGTCCTGCCAAACCTTACATATTCCTGACCTCAATCTGCTATACAGATCTTTTTCCTGATCTCAGAATGAGAAAGTACCAAAAAGGAGGGGTAGGAGGAAGAATGGAGGGAGGCGAAGGGGAAGAGAGACCTTGAGACTGTGTCTCTCTTCTCTCAAATGTCTATGCCAATGTTCTGTACATAGTAAGTGCACACTGAATTAATTTATCTCTCTGTTGTGCTGTCACAGGTCACTCTACTCCTCTACTACTTCCACCGTTGTTGTTGTCTTCACTGGGCTGTGATGTCAGACTAGAGGCTGACCTTGGCCCCAGTCCTTACGTTGGTGGAGGTAGGAGGCCGATGATGGTGTCCATTGGAAAATAGTGTGGTTGTTGAGCAGATGATGCCTCTGGGTGGCAGTGGCTTCCTCTGCTGTTTCCCCCAACAGATCTGGAGTGGTAGTAATAGTATTTATTAACTGCTTATTATGAACAGAGCACTGTATTAGGTGCTGGGAGAGAATACACAGTTACGAATTACATATGGTCCCTGTCCTTAGGGGGTGGGGCATAATCTAGGATAGTAGAGTCTGAAAAAATCACTCTAGCCACATTTCAGGTGGCAGATTGGCATTTAGAATTCCTTGACCATCCTGCCCAAATTTGATTAACTTGTCATTTACATTACACACTTCCACACACATGTTTTCACAGCATACCAAACTTTGAAGGTGCATTAGGAAATGGAGCTACACCTAAAGCAGTTAATGCTCAGACTCTATAGGGCACCTTAGACTATAGACTGTAAGCTCATTGTGGGCAGGGAACATATCTACCAACTCTGTTGCATTGTACTCTCCCAAGCTCATAATATGTGCTCCGCACACATTAAGTGCTCAATAAATATCATTGATTCATTGAAAGAACACTTTGTGATTTGCACTTGGAAACAAATAGTTAACCAGTCCCAATTACTCAGCATTACTGTAAAGGGTTCCCCATGACTCAAACCTAAAATGTTGCAATCTGTCCCAGTTGAAGTCTCTGAGTGTGGTCCCTAGCTCAGCTAGATGAGGAGATGGCATGGAGGAGGAACTCCCTGGGGTTGCCCAGCCTGCAGGGTGAAGAGTGGAGGAGGTGGGAAGCCTGAAATGCCACAGTTGATACTGTGGTGAGTAACTGTTTGGCAAGGGAGAATAAATACATAAGTCACGGTGCACTCAAACTGTTCAAAGAGCTTTTCCTCTACAGGGAAAATGGAGTCTTCATGGCCCCAGGGCTTTGTCAATGGGCTTCACTGCTTGGAAAGCATTCTTGGGGTGGATGCCAATTTGCCACCTGCAATGTGGCCAAAGTGATCTTTTAAAATTCTACTATCCTAGATTATGCCCCACCCCCTAAGGACAGGGACTGTATGTAATTTCTACCCGTTTATTCTCTCCCAGCACCTAATACAGTGCTCTATCCATAGTACGCAGTTGACAAATACTATGGCTACTACTCCAGATCTACTGGGGGAAACATGAAGCTCTAGAACTCGAGAGCTGTTTTACCAGAAAGAAAACAAAGTTGATCTCAATCCTGGGCTCTGGATAAGGGTAGTAGGTTGCTGTCTGTCTCATAAAAGTGTGAGACTGAAGAATCCACCGCAGCCCCTTTTGACCTTATGAATGCACTGTTGTTTCCAAGTTCCCTCCTCCTAGTCCTTAACCTCTTTTCAAAGCTGCCTGACAGCCAGATAGAAGCACTCCCAACTAATGGTTAGTCCTGCTGTTCTCTCCTTCCTCTCTTTCCCTCCCAAAGGTTCTCTCCTTGTTCTTTTGGATTTATATCAGAAGGTAATTTTCCCTTGCTTTGCCTCTGCTTTGGGTTCATTTACATAATGGAACTCTGCTCTTCTAGAAGTGCCAGAGGGCTACAGAAATGTGGCATAGAAGAACAGAGTGAAACCTGACTGAAGCTCTACTTTATGCAATACTCAGTTCCCTGGCTTTCATCCCTTCAAGAGATGTTTAGAACTGGAACGGCTAGCTAGAGTGTTTTTGTTCACCTCTATGCAGTGGGTTTGTGTTATGTTCTCTTTTCGGGTAGAAGTGCATCTTGAGAAATTCAGGGCAAAAACCACATTAGGCAAATTGTGGGTCCAATTAAATGAAAGTTTCTGCAACTACTGACTAAATCAGTGAGTCGGCTCTTTATCAAATACTCCCTTGGAATCTGTCTTTAAAACAACTACCAACAGGGAGATTTGAGCAATTGGCTGTTTTGAGTGTACTTACTGCCTTAAAAGACCCTCTATGTGCAAGCAAACTTGGACTTTTTCTTTCATTAACAGTTTCTGAATATGGTAAAATAAAGCAAAACCTATCTTTTCTATTAAAACTCTGTAATAAAATATATCCGGCAGATGCAATCAGGCCCCGAGGTAACTTAACTATAACTGTTATAAAAGTTCTTGAGACTAAATTAGCCTTACTATTTGACTCAGCATTTCACAAGGTAATACCCAAACATCTATTTAGGTATTATTAAAAACCCTTGAGAACACTATAATCTCATTCATGTGAATTTTAAAAGAACTGAAAATGTCTGGAGAAAGAAATTCTGAATATGATAAATCTATTTTCTCATGTAATTGTGTACTCCACACAAAGGTCATAGAGGTTAAAATTAGTAAATAAAGCCTCACAAAAACAAAGCACGAGTCTGTATGGTTACTTTACAAGAGAAAATAACCCAAGCCTTCATCTTCTGACCTAAGAACATTGCATTGTTCTTGTAACCACAGGTTCCTTTGTGTTACCCTACCTCCATTTCTCTGAAAACCTTTCTAAGAACGATTTAGACCTAAGGGATTAAGGAGCACAGAGAATTTTGCAAAAAAAAAGCCTCATGGTGCCTAAACGGTTTTTATCAACAAAATGCTCAATGCCGTTTATAAACCCAGTAGTCAGAGTTGTTCTTTTCTCAGTGAATTTATCTGCCTGAAATTAGAATGATCAAAGTGGGTGGGGGATGGAAATACATTTAGAGGAGGGTTGGTGACATTTTATTATCTTCAGAACTTCTTTTGCCCTAGTTGGAGATGTTTTAATAGAATTATGTAATTACACACCTATGTAATCAGTCAAAATACTATTATAGAAATTTCTTCTGAAATTTACAAGCACCAATTGAAAAAAAATGTATCTAGGATTCATGAGTGTGACGTTTTGTTTACACTCTCATCTTAGGAATGCCTGTAAGATTTTATCACAGACAAAAAAGAAACCTTATGCCTTTCCTAGAATTGTGATGGTCCCTTTCAGAATATGGAATTTACTTGATCATGGTGAAGTTCATAAGAATTGAAGAGACTTAAATCACAGCCTAAAAGTGAAAAACATACTAAATTCCAAGAGTATCATCATTGTTTTCCTATTTCCTTTTTCTATCATCTGGGTTTAATGAGAGCTACCTAAAATTAATGTTTTTTTTTACCAATATTGTCAAATCCATTATTTTAAGGGCATTGTTCTTGAGGTTTGAATTCCAAAGTCCCAGTTTTGGTGACTGATGCTTTAACCGAATCAGAGCATGCATGGATTATGTATATGAATTCCTTCGTTGTCAGGCTAGTGGCTCTCTGGACCATAAATTATAGACAAGCACTTACATCATTGAGACTTCTTCCACTGACTTCTAAATCCAGCTGAACAACTACTCTCTAGGTTATTCTTGATAAATCTATTAAGAAGGCACATTTCAAGTCACAAATTTCTGGTAAAGTGAGTCCATGATGAAAATATAATTAGATTTGAGCTGTTCATCGTCTCACACCAACCATAAATATCAAATAGCTGCTTTTCCCAGCTCTCTTTAGTCTGCACCTCCATATTTAAGTTGACAGCTGCTCTACTATCTGCAAATGAAATACCCAATTTGAGAGACAATTTATTCTGTTGGGCTTCAACCATAGAGAATCCATTAGAATTATCCTTGGTGTGATGCCCATGAAAGCTAATTTAATTCTTCCTCTCAAGTTCTTCAGTATTGTTTCATCTTGACTCTGAGGCTGGGTACTGGTAATTTGACTTTTCAAGTTAACCAAATGATAAATTCCTTTTCATATAGCTTTAAATAGAAAGGGTTGACACTGAACATATCAATGCTGCCAACAACTCTTGAATATTCAATGATTGAATAATCCAGGCTTTGGGGTCTCCTGCTTCCCAACTTTCAGCAGTCTTGCCCCAACAGACAGAAGGTAGATCAAATCGCTTAAAAACTTCAGCTTTCTTAGTAGCTCTTCCAAAGTCTTGATAAGATATGATGAGGATAATAAATGGTTCAAAGGGTGTTCACCTTTGAATTGGTGTTCACCAAATCCCATAACAATATGTTAGGAGGCACCCACTGTAGCTTGAAGGTAGTAAATTGAGAAAAAACAAAAAAGGAAATCTTCCCTCAGCATGTGGTAAACAGAGAAGCAGCGTGGCTTAGCAGAAAGAGCACAGGCTTGGGAGTCAGGGGTCATGGGTTCTAATCTGGCTCTGCCACTTATCAACAGTGTGACTTTGGGCAAGTCACTTAACTTCTCTGTGCCTCAGTTATCCCATCTATAAAATGGGGATTAAGACTGTGAGCCCCATATGGGACAACCTGATTGCCTTGTATCTACCCCAGTGCTTAGAACAGTAAGCACTTAACAAATACCATAATTATTATTAGTATTATAAAATTTACCACTGGAAGTGATGCAGGTAAAGGTTCAGGAGGGTTTGGATGAATTGATCACTGAGTGAGGATGGAATCTCCCATCCAAGATGTTTGAGTCTGTGCCATCTCTTCTAGGGTCTAGGATATTCTGCGGCCTACATGGAGGACAAGACACGAGCCACAGAGCCAACCAGAGACCACACCCTCTGGCTGTTCTGCAGCAATCGGCGTAGTGTATAGGGCATGAACCTGGGAGACAGAAGGACCTGGGTTCTAATTCTGAGTCCACCACATGTCTGCTGTGTGATCTTGGGCAAGTCACAACTTCTCTGTGCCTGTTCCCTCATCTGTAAAATGGGGAATAAGAGTGTGAGCTCCATGTGGGACAGGGACTGTGTCCAACCTGATTAGCTTGTATCCATCCCAGCACTCAGAACATAACACATAGTAAGCACTTAACAAGTACCACTATTATTATTATTATTACTTGAAGTTGCCTTTCTTTCCCCTAGTGTGTTAAATGTAATTGTACTTGTATGAACTACCCATAATGGAAGGATTTTATACTACAGAATAAGGAAATTTCTCCTTTGGAGCAGTGACAAAGGGACTGTTAGGAATGTTAGAGGTAATCTGCCGCTAATCTCCTCACCGTGCCTCGTTCTTGCCTGTCCCGCCATCGACCCCCGGCCCACGTCATCCCCCTGGCCTGGAATGCCCTCCCTCCCCACATCTGCCAAGCTGAGGCCCTACTGAGAGCTCACCTCCTCCAGGAGGCCTTCCCAGACTGAGCCCCCTCCTTCCTCTCTGCATCCCCCCTGCCTTACCTCCTTCTCTTCTCCACAGCACCTGTATATATGTATATATGTTTGTACATATTTATTACTCCATTTATTTGTTTTACTTGTACATATCTATTCTATTTATTTTATTTTGTTAATATGTTTGGTTTTGTTCTCTGTCTCCCCCTTCTAGACTGTGAGCCCACTGTTGGGTAGGGACCGTCTCTGTATGTTGCCAACTTGTACTTCCCAAGCGCTTAGTACAGTGCTCTGAACACAGTACGCACTCAAAAAATGCAATTGATTGATTGATTGACTGTGGTCATCTAGACTGTAAGAGCCTTGTGGGCAGGGAATATGTCTATCAACTCTATTTTATATTATACTCTCCCAACCACTTAATATGGTGCTCTGCACCCAATAAGCACTCAGTAAATATGGTTCACTGATTGTACAGATGGCTAGCAGGACAACCATCACACTGTTCCTCTAAGACGCCTATTGCCACTGTCAGAGACAGACTACACCAGACGGGCCAATAGGCTGAGTCAGTGTTAGTGTTTCTGTGTTCTAATCAATTAGTTTTATTGAGTGCTTACTGTGTGTACAACACTTTACTAAGTGCTAGGAAGAGTACAATATAATAGTGTTGGTATATGTGAATACTGCCCACAAGGAGTTTACAGTTTAGAGGGAGTTTGGGCTTCATACTGGACTTCATGCGGCTAACACAGCAGCCAAACTCACTGCTTTAGTCCTGCTATATACCACCATGCTAAAGGGAATCCTACCTTTTCAAAGGGGAGGAAGGGGGCAGCAAGAGTTACTTTTAAAATCACCTGCCTCAGCCTAGAGGATAATCACTACACCTGCAAGTAGTGATTAACACAAATAGGGGCTAATCAATGCCCTGCCCCAAAGCTCTTCCTCATCAAGCACTTAGTACAGTGCTCTGCACACAGTAAGCACTCAATAAATATGATTGAATGAATCAGAAAGTACCTTATTAATTCTTCTTTTGGGAAGAAAGACCTGATAGTGTGAATAGAGAGGGGGAAAGTATGTTTGTTGTTAGAGTGATAGATGTGTGCTTACTAATCGGGGTGCTGCCCTCCGGAAGAAAGAGGAGCAAGTACCCCACCCCTTTTGCTCCCCATCTCAGCCCTCAGTGGCCTTGGCTTTCCGGAGTTTAACTTATAACGACTCTCATACCTGGTACTGTACCACAATTATTAGTCCTCTAGACTGTACACTCCTTGTGGGCAGCGATTGAGTCTACCAACTCCATTATATTGTAATCTCCCAAATGCTTAGTAGTGCTCTGCACACAGTAAGGGCTCAGTAAATACCATTGCTTGAAGAACAAGCCACAGGGTGAAGGGTGGTGGTGGGGGAGAGGTGTGACAGGAAACACCTGTCTTCCTGATTCCTGCTCTCTCCTTCCTCCCTCCCTCCTCACCGCCCTCCCCCTCAGCCAATTAGCATCTAGGCTTTAGGTCTTTGTTGTTGAGGTTGCCTGCGGTTCCCATACATTTCTGTAGCTTTTCTGGCTGGTGGCATTGTAATGACTTCACTGAAGTTCACGAGATGGGGTAAGTACTTAAGAGCTTAGAGGGGTTGGTCAGAGGACACAGCTTATGAGTGTGTCATAAAGCAATTCTTTCAACCCCTGAGGTTTAGTCCAAGAAGGTCACTCAAGGATGCCCAGGAACCAACCAGTTGTAGGTTAGCAAAGGTGCACTCTTCTGTGTATCTGTTTCATTAATGTGAGGAGGGATGGGCTTAGCACAAATGGGGTGGAGGGGTGTCTCATTTTGAGAGTCAACTGTGAGGCATGAGAAAGTGAATGGGTTGTGGGGGGGCTATGGGGGTGGCACTATGGAGGTGAAGGGGAGATGACTCACAGGTGAGATTTTTAAATAGGTTTTCTGCATGAAGAAAGATATCTCTTAAAGTCCCTTATTCAGGGGCCCAGACCTCCTACGATGTCAGGAAGGTTTCGTTGGTGAGAATGATGGAACAAAATACTAGGAACAATTTAAGATTAGTCATGACCACAAGTCAAAGTGCAGGGAGCTTTGTCTTCTATTGAAGTTTCATGTGTGAATCTGATTTTGGGAAAAAAAAAACTTACCTTATTTCTCTGTTCAAGAAACTTTGTCGTTGTTATCATAATAATGTGCAACCTCTGCTACTGTTAAGGTATTTTCACTATATGCAATAAAATAAAAGACATAGGATCTGTTTGTTACTCTTTAATAAGATGACAGATGGCAAAGATAATAAAACACAGAAAATAAGATCAAATAGGAAGGTCCAGCACAACAGATGACTGGAGGGAAATACAATAATGGTCTTTACATAGATAAAGGGCTCTGGCACAAGATGACCAATTCTTCTCTATATCTAAGGGGAAATGGACTTACACTATAAATATTTTTTGGATAGAGAAAATGAAGAATTTCTGATGAGATGTCAAATACTGGAATATGTTCTTAACATAGGTTATGGAACATTTGTTTTGGGGAGGTCCTACAAATAAGAGAGGTTTTTAACCCTTCTGGAGCATCTTAGGTCCTACTTGAAAGGGCTGTGTTTGGACTAAATGACTTCAATATTATAAAATTGATCCCTTTGAACCTGATGAGCATCATGGAACAAAACATTTGGTTTCTTGATATACTGATTGCTATATTCTTCTGGGTTACACATATGAAATAACAGAATGAAATGACAAAATATCTCATACAAGTTTTGAAAACATGCCTCTATCTTTTCATTCTAATATCTTCTACAAAAGCATTTTAGCTGAGATCCTCCCAAAGTTAGTAATTTCCTTTCACAACAGCAATATTGGGGAATAATAATAATAATGCTGGTATTTGTTAAGCACTTACTACGTGCCAAGCACTGTTCTAAGCACTGGGGTAGATACAAGGTAATCAGGTTGTCTCATGTGGGGCTCACAGTCTTTATCCCCATTTTACAGATGAGTTAACTGAGGCACAGAGAAGTTCAATGACTTGCCCAAAGTCACGCAGGTGATAAGTGGCAGAGCCAGGATTAGAATCTGTAACCTCTGACTCCCAAGCCTGTGCTCTTTCCACTAAG
The DNA here is from genome assembly GCF_015852505.1 of Tachyglossus aculeatus. Taxonomy (NCBI): domain Eukaryota; kingdom Metazoa; phylum Chordata; class Mammalia; order Monotremata; family Tachyglossidae; genus Tachyglossus; species Tachyglossus aculeatus. Next base: position 99,806,597 of record NC_052101.1, on the reverse strand, counting down.
CCATGCTGCTTCTCTAATAACAGGGTACAAATAGGAACACCATGCGGTGTAAATAGACTTTATTACAATCTATTTTCATAAATATATATTTTATCAGTGTAGGAATAACTTCTGTTGAGCAAAATTTGAGATCTGTTTCAACAAAGTGAATCCTCTGACATTCAATGTCTGTTTCCTTGGCAATATCTATTTTTCATTGACATTCAACCCAAACCTAAGTTGATGTCTTTTCATATCTCCTTCCCACAATATTCTACAACTGTTTATCAGCCCCCAGGAGCCCAGGATTCCCATCTCTAAGTAATACTGCATTTAATGATTCAGTATTGTTGTGGATGTTCGGGGGGGGGGGGGGGGCAGGGGGGGCACAAAATGTTGCCAAACCACATCAGAGCATTGCATCCTCCTGTGACATTTTAAACTGACAAAATGAGAGCTTCACCTACAATACAGAGTGATATAGAGCTAGTCCAAATGTCATTTGGTGAATTATTGGCTTTCGAACCTGAAAATGGACAGTCAGCAAGTACAGATAAAATGTTCACTGAAAGCAGATGTGCTCTGGATGTTATTTATCTGGTACAAATAAGCCAGGCTTATGGGTGATTTGTTGAAGAGGTGGGTAGACAGCATTAATGTACGATGCTTCCCATGATGCACTTGTATCCTTTACACCAGCCACGTCTGTTTGATTACAAACCTGGAGGCAAGCTAAAACATTTTCACAGAACCCACCTGGGTTCTTTAGAAAAGGAGTCTGCGGAAAATATATGCACACAGATCTTTCAGGTGAATTCTCAGCTTTGTCACTAAGCAGGTGGGTGCAGCTTCACCACAAACTTGCTGATTTTCGCAGAATTCCATTTCTTAGAATACTATTAATAGGTTAAGTGTAAATGGGCCCTGATGATATCTAATTACCTAACAAGCTGATGTTAGGGGGATTTGATCCTAGGTTTCTGGAGAGTTTTGTTTGTGCCACAAACTGCATTCATTATTAATTCAATAGTACGTATTTGTACTTAGGTACAATGTCCTGGGGGGAAAACAACCTAGAAGAGAATTAAATGTGGTTCCATGAAACCCAAGGGCCTCACAGTTTAAGATTTATTTTCTTCTCCAATTAATCAATGGTATTTATTGAGCACTTACTGTGTGCACAGCACTAAGTGCTTGAGAGAGTACAAGACAAGACTTGTCACATGTCCAAGACTGAACTCCTTGTCTTCCCTCCCAAACCCTGCCCTCTCCCTGACTTTCCCATCACTGTTGATGGCACTACCATCCTTCCCATCTCACAAGCCCACAACCTTGGTGTCATCCTCGACTCCACTCTCTCGTTCACCCCTCACATCCAATCTGTCACCAAAACCTGCCAGTCTCACCTCCGCAACATTGCCAAGATCCACCCTTTCCTCGCCATCCAAACCGCTACGCTGCTCATTCAAGCTCTCATCCTATCCCATCTGGATTACTGTATCAGCCTCCTCTCCGATCTCCCATCCCCCTGTCTCTCCCCACTTCAATCCATACTTCACGCCGGTGCCCGGATTGTCTTTGTCCAGAAACACTCTGGGCATGTTACTCCCCTCCTCAAAAATCTCCAGTGGCTACCAATCAACCTACGCATCAGGCAGAAACTCCCCACCCTCGGCTTCAAGGCTCTCCATCACATCGCCCCCTCCTACCTCACCTCCCTTCTCTCCTTCTACAGCTCGGCCCACACCCTCCGCTCCTCTGCCACTAATCTCCTCACCATGCCTCATTCTCACCTGTCCCACCTTTGACACCTGGGCCACGTCATCCACCTGGCCTGGAATGTCCTCGTTCCCCACATCCGCCAAGCTAGCTCTCTTCCTTCCTTCAAGGCCCTACTGAGAGCTCACCTCCTCCAGGAGGCCTTCCCAGACTGAGCCCCCTCCTTCCCCTCCCCATCCCCCCCGCCTTACCTTCTTCCCTTCCCCACAGCACCTGTATATATGTATATATGTTTGTATGTATTAATGTACGATGCTTCCCATGATGCACTTGTATCTTGTGTACATGATGCACTTGTAAAATTACTCTATTTTACTTGTACATATTTATTCTACTTTATTTTGTTAATATGTTTTGTTCTCTGTCTCCTCCTTCTAGACTGTGAGCCCACTGTTGGGTAGGGACCGTTTCTATATGTTGCCAACTTGTACTTCCCAAGCGCTTAGTACAGTGCTCTGCACACAGTAAGTGCTCAATAAATATGATTGAATGAATGAATGACAACAGAGCTGGTAAACATGTTCCCTGTCCACAAGGAGTTTACAGTTTAAATGGGGAGACAGGCATTAAAATAAGTTATAGCTATGTACATAGGTGTTATGGGTGCTATGCTGAGCATAGGATGAATATCAAGTGCTAAAAGGGTACAGATCCAAGTTTACAGGTGACATAGATGGGAAAAGAAGTAGAGGAAATGAGAGCTTAGTTAGGGAAGGCCTCTTGGAGAAGATGGGAGTGTTAGTAAGACTTTGAAGGTGAGGAGAGTAGTTGTCAATTTCTCCTTGCTTTGTATACTCTACCTCAACATTCATTTATTCACTCATGTTGAGCACTTTCTGTGTGCAAAGCACTGTCATAAGTGCATAAGAGAATATAATACTACAACAAACAAACACATTCCCTGCCCACAATGAGCTGACAGCCTCGGGGGTTGGGTATGGAGATGGACATTAATATACATGAATAAATTACAAGTATATACATATGTGCTATGGGCGTTGGAGGGAGAAAGAATGAAAGAGCAAGTCAGGGTGATGAAGAAGGGAGTAAGAGGAGAGGAAGGCTTAGTCAGGGAAGGCTTCTTGGAGGAGATATGCCTTCAATAAGGCTTTGAAGTGGGGGAGAGCAATTATCTGTCTGATATGAAAAGGAAGGGCATTCCAGGCCAGAGGTAGGATGTGGGTGAGAGGTTGGCTGAGAGATAGAGGAGACCAAAACTTCTGTCCAACTGCATGCACACTTAGGTATTCACACACTCCTTTAGCACTTACTCATCTAGTATCCTTTTTTCCATTTATCTCTAAGCGATTTTGTATCTGTCTCCCTGCTAGGTGCTAAGCTCCTTGAGGGCAGGGATGCTTAATCTGCATACCATAAATACTATTAATTTTACAGATGAGGAAACTGAGGTACATAAAATTTAAGTGACTTGCCCAAGGTCACACAGCAGGCAAGTGTCAAAGCTGGGTTTAGAACCCAGGTCTTGAGACTCCCAGTCCCAAACTCTTTCCTCTAGGTGACAAAAGCTCAGCAAACTCTAAAATACTTAGGCATAGCTCATTTTTATCACAATTGTCTTTGTGGGAGGATCCTGAGTGTGTGTGGTGTGGGCAGATACTTGAGTTCTCTTAATGTACTGCCATGGCGAGGAGTGGAAGGCAGTGCAGATGGGTCAGGGAAAGGAGGGCAAGGGAACTAAAGAGTATTTCAGCAGCCTTGGGATTTTTAAAAGTCATTTGGAAGTTGGTGCAAATACTCCTTACAAACATTGAAAGAACAAATGAAATTGTGCATGTGAAATGCTTTGAATCCCTTGTAATGCAGATATTTGTAAATCCCAAGTATTTCTAAATGTTCATAATGATATCCTGTCACACTGTTAGATTTCTTAGAATGTCAGGATGTTCACTGTTAGAATGATTAAGACTGAAAGATGCAAAAAGACAAAACAGGTCAAGTAATTGATTCCCCACTGTATTTCAGAATTCATACTCATGGGCACGGAAATCTACAGACCATTGAATGTCCATTGAATTGGAAGCAGCTAAATTGTGCTGTCCTAGGAATTCTCAATAGCTTCCTCAAAATTGAAATGACCAGCTCTTTAAATTTTTCTCAGTTGCCCATTTTCAGAATTTCACTCCAAAATGGACAAGCGTGATTTTTTTCTTAATGTCCCTGTTCTAAAGAATTGAGAAGTGTGAGCAGTGAGTCACTTGGTTATCACCTCATTCTTCCTGAGGGTGAAACAAGCCTTTGATCGTAGGCACAAATTTTCATAATGATTTACTAGCAGAGTCATTCAGAACTTTGACTGTCTAGGACAGCAGGCAATAACAGCCTCTATTTTCAGGCCGTCCTTAAAATTCTTCCCAGTATTCCCTGTTCCATCCCAGACCACACTTAGATTAATTCTTAGGTTAGCACCCTGGGAAAACATCTTTCCCAGTACCCAACCTTACAATGGTCTTTATTGTTGATGTACAACTTATACTGTCTTCAGTCAAATCTGTAGTTTGATTCTGATAATACAATAATAATTGTGATATTTACATGTTTACTATATGCCAAGCACTCCACTAAGCAGTGCATTTGATATAAGCAAATAAAATGCAGATCTTTCCCCCTCCCAACAAAAGACAAACACGTGTCTTAATAGATTTTTGAATTACATATTGGTTTTTCAACTTCATTTAATTTTCAACCTTGATTGCAATTTAAATCCTCTGTCAATTCCTACGACTTTAAATTGGTTGGATGCTGCAATTTGTATGATCATTTCACATTTCATATTGATCTTTCTGACCTTCTGTATCATGCTTCATGTTTTTATTACATCTTATCACATCAGATCTTATCGTAAAATGTTTCATTTTCTCATCCAACTGAGATTTAATGTGCCTAAAGGTTCTCAATTTTTAGAGGCTACTTTATTTCAATTTTGTGTGTCATTCTGAAATGTTTCATTAATTAATTAATAATGGCATTTATTAAGCACTTACTATGTGCAAAGCACAGTGCTTAATAAAGTGCTGGGGAGGTTACAAGGTGATCAGGTTATCCCAAGGGGGCTCACAGTCTTAATCCCCATTTTACAGATGAGGTAACTGAGGCCCAGAGAAGTTAAGTGACTTGCCCAAAGTCACACAGCTGACAAGTGGTGGAGCCGGAATTTGAACCCATGACCTCTGACTCCAAAGCCCATGCTCTTTCCATTGAGCCACGCTGTTTCATAATATACTTACATTTGGAGACTAGATTCCAACTGCTACTTCTTCATTAATTTCCTTTTGAGTAGAAGACCAGATCTACATGATGCCAAAGATGTGGTTATTCAAGGTTCAAATAGGGTATACATTTTTATTCTAATGGTAAAATGAGTTTCTTGAAGAAAACATTTCCTAGAAAGGAACTTTGTGAAATCATTGTATCCCATTTCAGCTAGCTATCCATTTGGGGATGGGGAGGGGGCTATCTTTGCTCATACTACTACTACTACTACTACTACTACTACTACTACTACTACTACTACTACTAATAATAATAATAATAATAATAATAATTATAGCATTTGTTAAGCATTTACTATGTGCCAGGCACTGAACTAAGCACTGAGAGGACTACAAGAAAACCGGGTTGGACACAGGCCCTGTTCAACATGGGGCTCACAGTCTTAATCCCCATTTTGCAGATGAGGTAACTGAGGCAAAGAGAAGTGAAGAGACTTGTCAGGGTCACACAGCAGACAAGGGGCCGAGTCAGGATTAGAATTTCTGACTCCCCCGGCTGTGCTCTATCCATGCTGCTTTTCATAATCATTTATCTAGGATAGCTCCACCCATCACAGCTCAAGGGAAGTTTTGTTAATGGCCTGATCTCATGGTCACCCAGCTGAACTGTGAAGAATGACCAACCTAACAGGCCACCTGTCACCTTGTAGATATTGAATCTGGAGGCACTATTGGGTTGACGTCCCCCTCCCCCTGACACACACACATACATATATATATTTGGCCTAATGGTACAGATTCAAAGGTCATTTAATATCAGCCCCTATCACATCACTCTTCCATATTCAGTCTTATTAAAGGCACATTCCCCCAGATCTAAAGGTCTTGGTGGTTTATTCCACTATTCTGCACAACACATATTAGTTGCTACTTACTAGCCTGACTTCATTTGACACTGTGGACAGGAGCTAATTCCACAGATGGGCTCTGAACCAGCAGTTCACATCCACGAAAGATATCTTGGAGTCAACTGTCTGTCATTCCTTTAAATTACCATCCCCAATATGTGCCAGTAGCCAAAGAGACATATCAATGCAAAGTTCTAGTCATCACTCTTTTAGGAATGACATAATAAAGCTGGCAAAGATAGATAGAGGGGCACCCAAAATGATCAGTGGCTCTTGTCTGAAGGTAAACTGAAAAGATTAGGACATTTCTGTTTGGAGAGGAGATGTGAAACCATAAAAGATGTGTCCAGGATAAATATGGAATTGTTCAGTAAATCATGCACTTAGGACAACTCTTGAAGGTGATAGGTTCAAAATAGGAAAGACTTCTTCACCTAGTGGGTGGTAAGCATACAACCTCCTTAGCACTTGTGTATACCTATATGTTGGTACTTATATGTTGCGATGCTGATGATGATGAGTCAAACGACACTGTCTCTAGGTTTAAGCACAGATATTCTTTATTGAAGCTCCATAGCACCATGCATAAATGATGGGACAAACTGTCAAAACTAACAGATTGATGTTAATTAGTACAGTATTCTGCTTTTTATACCATTTCTGCCCTTTCTCCCCGACATGCCTCTCCTTTCGGTTGTGACATCATTCCCCTAGTTCCTATCTTTTTCCATTCCCCATTCCTCTCTTGATATGGCTCATGTATGATTGTGGAATCATACGCTGTTGGGTGGTGCTTTCAGCATATCATTACATTTTTTTCTGCGTGTGAACCCTCCTGCCCCAAAATGCCACTTAGGTTTCAACATTGATTTGTGGGTAGCTTGACCTGGGTGGTTCCCTTCAGTTTGGCTCCTCTTTTCAGCTTGAAGTACTGCTTAACAGGAAGACCCAGACTAAAGGCCCCTCTGTGGGGCAAGGGAGGTCTGCAAACCAGGAAAACCTGAAAACAGTCCTTTTGTAACAGTTTGTCCTCTGCCTCTAACAATATGCACACAGATGCTTTATTTTGACCCTTTTTAATTGTAAGTATTTTTGTTTATCTGCCCTGTTAAAGAGTAAGTTCTCTGAGGGCAGGGGACATGTCACTGTTAGTCTGTATTTCCCAAATGTCTAGTACAGTACATAATGCTAGATGGATACTCAAATGCTGCTGCTACTACTAAAGAAAGTTGTGCGGCCCCAAATAGTTCACAAACGATAAGGATAAATTCATGGAGGAGCAGCTCATACCTGGTCATTAGAGCAAGGTTAGCAACCTAAAGAGACAAGTTAAGGAAGTTAAAAGTCTAAAGAAAGGTACTTGGAGAATAGTTCTATACTAAGTTGTTAGAGATGTTAGATGCTACAAGCATAATTGTGAGGATGTGCAGAAGGGCAACTATCACAATGCTCCTCTCAAATTCTTTTGGTGCACTGTCAGACAGGATATTGGGCTGCATAGGTCAAGGGTCTGCCACAGTATGGCATTGCTTATTTCCTCATTGGGGTTTACTTGCATACTGTGTGCTCAGGAAACCAATGCCTAAGTATCCTCTTGGAGGATGGCAGTACACAAACCTCCTGTGCCATCCTAACTAGCAGCAAGGGAGAATGCCAAAGAGGCAACTGCCAAGATTCTCCCAGCTCCCTTAAAGTAAATGTAGTTCTGCCCTGAAGAATAGTTAGAGATTAAAAATACCCAAAAAAATCATCATGCTGCAAGTATTCTGTTCTACACCTGCCCCACCCACTTACCTATTCCAAGCAAGGACGAAGTGTGGCCACTAAGTGGCCCATTTCATAAAGGGAAAGATCAATCCTTCTCCTGTGTTAAAATGAGTAAGTGCTCCCAAGATATCCCTAGTGGTTTTTAATATGGTCCATTCCCAAAGGGAGGGAGGAAAGAATAGGGCTGGAGGACAAATGAGTGGTTTTCAGTTATTTTTTTATTCAGAAGTATATTTTTGTTAGAGCCAAACAAAAGATGAATGTCATCAAGAGTGAATTATCTATGTCATTAACGTTCAGCCCCAGATGACTTGGGCAACCTTAAGTCCCTAGTGAGTCCAGAAACATAACGTTTAGGACAGATTCCTGAATATAATTTGTAGAGATGTGTATGTTAGTTTGATAGACAATTTGAATTCAGACCAGCCTATTAAGGAGGAGAGAAAAAAAAAAATGACATCGTCTAAAAGGAAAATGTAACTATGATTCACTGTAGTTGTTAAGCAAATAAAATCATTATTTGGTAAGAGGATTGCCTGTTTAAAGTATATTTTTAACCTTTCAAAAGCATTTGGCATTTTTGTTTCCCCTCTGAAAATGTTACTGGTAATTAGTATCCGTTGTTTCAAGTAGTTCTTTCCATATCAAAAGAAGTGGGGAACAAAACGATGCAAACATTTCTCAAAATACACCGAATCTTTAAAGGTTAAGATATGCTTTGTGGCATGTAACCCTATATTTTACTGTAGTTACATTTCCAAGAGGGATTATCTGTCACATTGGTTTTACCAGTCACCCTTATGCACACTGATTAGAATCTCACTGTCCATTGGTTCAGCTATCCCTCAGGTTGAAAGATGATGTGTGTGTGTGTATAGTAATAATAATAATGGCATTTATTAAGCTCCTGCTATGTGCAAAGCACTGTTCTAAGCACTGGGGAGGTTACATGGTGATCAGGTTGTCCCACAGAGGGCTCACAGTCTTCATCCTCATTTTACAGATGAGGTAACTGAGGCCCAGAGAGTTAAGTGACTTGCCCAAAGTCACATAGCTGACAAGTGGTGGAGCTGGGATTTGAACCCATGACCTCTGACTCCAAAGCCCGGGCTCTTTCCACTGAGCCACGCTGCTTCCCCAATAGCGTGGCCTAGTGCAAAGAGCCCAGGCTTTGGAGTCAGAGGACCTGGGTTCCAATCCCCAGTCTGCCCCTTCCCTGCTGTGTGTGTGTGTGTGTGTGTGTGTGTGTGTGTGCATGTACAATCTCCTTTGGTTTCAAATATAGTATGGATGTTTATATACAGAATGTGATTTATATATTTCAGAACATTTCATATTCAGGGTAGTGAACTATTCACAACCAAGGAAATCATCCTGTTAGACTGCAAGCTCCTTGAGACCAGATCATGTCCACTAATTCTACTGTACTCTCCCAAGTACAGTAGAAGCACTCTCTTCTGTACTAAAGTACAGTGCTCTGCACAGAGTAGGCACTAACATCCTACTTACTGATGGATTTGTTGTCACAATTCTTCAGTGGTAAGTGAATTATCGGGGTTTTTTTGTACAAAAGGGGATGCAGAAAGGACATGAGAAGTGAGTAATAGGATAAGTACTTTTAACCTACCAAGATAGATTTGAATTTGAGTGTCCTAAAATAGTGCATTTTGTTGACTGTAAAGTTCAAATGATAATAGTTGTGGGAAATGGTATATCAGTTTCAGCAGATGTGTTGACTGCTGCTGCTAGGTTACATTGAGAACCATCAGGCATATAAATCATATTCAAGTAGAAATTATACAGTCAGATTCTCTTAGGTACCTATGCTTCTCTGGTACTGTGGTAAGTGAGGGTCATAGTGAGATTGCTTCATTTCATCCAGGTCATTGAAGTGGGGAATGCATCTGTTACATTGGACTCTCTCAAGTGCTTAGTCCAGTGCACTGCACACAGTAGGTGCTCAATAAATACGATTGATTGACTAAAGTAAAGCTGATGGTTGTGTCCTGTTCCTATTAACTCATGACTCTGGACCAGGGTTGCCAACTGGCTATAAATTCACTAATTTTTTGCCTCCCGAGGTGCTAAGGGCTGGAACAGTGACACTGGGATTTACAGGCACAACTAATTTTGGCTCATTTTTTATGAACTGAGGACAACCTGGCAACCTTGATTTGGATCCAAACTCATTTCTTCTATGCCCTGAACTTGTGAGCCTGTGCTAATTTGTATATCTGAATGAATTTCCCTCACACAGTGTCTAGCTTTCAGCCAAGGAATATCCTATTTGCTATGTTGGAACTGGCAAAGTAGTCTGAAATTTTGTCCTTTTTGTAATTGCTTACATACTCTATACAAATACTAGTAATATATGGTGAAATAAATTCTATGTTCATTCTTAGGAGGGGGAGGAATGTTCCAAACTTCTCACTCTATTTCTCCAAAGCATTTGATTCCACTGTTTTGTGAATTTCTATATATTTCCCTTCAAGTTCCCAGTGAACAGTTCAGGCTCTCTGTCCATTAAATGAACCCCAAAATCTAAAGACCTAATACTTTTTTCTCTGGTTTGTTTGCTATGACATTCCAAAACAATGGAGACTTTTTCATCTTTGCTTTTACCCATTTGAATTCAATTTAGGTTCTTTCAAGCTCTCAAATGCTGAATCTGCATCACTGGGACTGAATCATGATCCTTTTGATTTAAATGGAAAAGCTTTATTATTCTCAACCGTGTACTTTGGGGGACATGTTTCTGCTACCTGAAAATGCCATCAGGATTTATCTAAATAAACTGAACTCTCTGTACATTTCTTTTTCCTCTTTGACTATTTTGAGAAGCAAAGCTGGAAGCTGGGGAAAGTCAGGCAAGAATCTGTAGAGAATGCTTAAAAGAAATGGAGTTTTGAAATGGAATATATGTGCACTCCCCACATCCTAAAAACCTGGACTTAGAACAGTGTGTAAAGCTCTGGTTTCTTTAGAGTTCGTGTAGCCCAGGGTTAAAGGACCTCATATTGACCTTAGATGGGGCTCTACTATTATCAAGTGACACAATTTGGATTGAGATGTTTAAATGTATTTTTTCAGTTTATTTTGCCTTTTTCTGTCAGGTGAGGAATGTTGTCATATTTTTAAGATTAGAACAACCATTTGTCTTTCAACAAAATGATTAAAAATCCTCTCTTTCCTCATTTCCATCTCCACTGATTTTTGTTAACTGATAATTGGGAGGGTTTGTATAGTTAGCTTTCCTGGATATGGGAAGCTTGTCTGTTAAGGATATTATTGTTTTATTGCTCACACTGGCTCCTTTAGACTGTGTTATTGACATTTCAGATAAATAAAGGCAACTATGTTCTCAACTCAAAACAGATTCATATTACATTATATACTCTCTTACCATCATGAACATCAATGGACTAACAGAATCTGCACCATTTAGTCTATTCCTTAGTGTTGATCTTTTTAAAGTCAATGATTCTGAGGGAGGTGAAGGTAGAAAAAGTACAAAGGTGTCAAAACTACAGAAAAATATCACTATTCACAACTCTTGATGTGGGGCTGGATGAGATGGAATGCCACTCCGTATCCTCTGAGAGGTGCTTGGATCCATCCCACTAATGCTTAGAGAACTCGACACCCCTCTGGTCCCATTTAGGAGGCTGGAAACTGTTCTTTTATGTTTACAATTACATAGGACCATCTCACCTAGCATTGTGGTGAAATACACTCAAATACAGAGTTCCTCAGGCACTGTCTCTCACAGCTAATCCCTTAACCTGGGTGCATTTCCTGCAAAGATAGGCATATTCATTCTCTTAAAAAATCTGAGGTGTTATAGTCTGTATAAGTAGTAAAGGACGGTATCTTGAAAGGTAGTGGTGTAGTTCAGTAGGATTTATTAAGAACATATTTTGTCTAGAACATTGTTCCAATCACTTGGGAGAGAGCACAATGAAGGAAAATGCAAGTTCCTTGCCCACCAAGAGCTTCAAATGTAATGGGAGAGGCAGGAAGACTTAGATTATTTACCACTAGGAGGAAAACCCAAGATACAAGTGCTGATAACAAGAGAAGGTAAAGATGGATATATTAATAAATGCACAGAGAGTAGAGTATGTAGATCAATACGTCCGCAAGTGCTGCGAGTGGCTGGCCCAACTTGGGGAGAAATCAATCAAGGAATGCTTCCTGGAGGAGGTAAGATGGATCAATGGTATTTATTGAGTACATACTATGTGCAGAGCATTATACTAAGCATTTTGCTCCGGTCCAGATAAGCAAAATTTGTATCAGCTATTTGTAGATATATTTCTTGAGCTCTGTAATGATGCCACAGAAATACATGCAATATTTCCACTTAGAGCAACACCCCACATACTCGTCAGAAGTGGAAAGAGCATAAATTGGGAGTCTGGAGATCTAGATTTGAATATTCTGGCTCTGCCATTTACCTGCTGTATGACCTTAGGCAGGTCACTTCCCTGGGCTTCAGTTTCTTTAACTGTAAAATGGGGGTTAAATTCTTGTTCTCCCTCCCCCTTAGACTGTAAGCCCCATGTAGAACAGAGACTGCATCCACCTTGATTATTTTCTATCTGCTTCAGTGCTTGGCACATAGTAAGTGCTTAACCAATGTCATGATTAAATTATTATTAAAGGGCATGTCACCTGGATGCTGTGGAACAGCTATAGGTAGTCACATGGGTGGAGATCTCCAATTCTTGCTACCTAGAGTTCAAAATGTACAGTGTCAGGTGCTGGCAGCTGAGTATTCTGTTTAGTGGGGCACCAACATGCTTCTAAGATTCAGACCAAACTGACACTTTAGGAAGCAATTGGAATGTCCAGTCTTTAGTTTAGCTCAGACCTAGACCCGTACATAGATGCCATATCCACCTTTTAGAGCAGCTCCATCAATGCACCATACTTAACATTAAATAGCATGGCAGGATCACAAGCAAGGAGATACTGGAATGTACTCAGTTCACTAGCAAAACAGTGCTTGTTTATCTCAACACATTTTTCCAGGATATCCAGGATATCCAAACTGATGCTCAATCATGAGCTGTAAAAGGGAAAATGTACTCACTGTTACCTTGATCTTGTGTATCTTGCCATGGACCCCTCACCCACATCCTGCTCCTGGCCTGGAACTCCCTCCCTCTTCGTAGCTGACAGATGATCACTCACGGCCTCATTCATTCCATCATATTTATTGAGCACTTACTGTGTGCAGAGCACTGTACTAAGAGCTTGGACAGTACAATTCAGCAATAGAGACAGTCCCTGCCCACACCGGGCTCCAACTAAGTCTTCACTTCCTCTTCTCCCATTTTCTTCTTTGTCACCCTTGCACTTGGATTTGCACCCTTTCTTCACCCCTCCCTCAGCTCCACGGCACTTATCTATCTAGCTATAATTTATTTATATTAATGTCTGTCTCCCCTCTGGTCTGTAAGCCCAGTATGGGCTGGGAATATATCTACCAATTCTATTACTGTACTTTCCCAAGCATGTAGTGCAATATTCTGCATAGAGCAAGTGCTCAATAAATTGATAAAGCAGGCAGAACTGTTTAAAGACGTTATGAAACCATCTTTAAATATTTGGCATAGCTGTAGGTGGGAGACAGTGGTGGACTAAGATCACTCTGCTGCTTTGCAGTTAGCTTTGTAACAAAGGTTTCAGGATGATAGCAACATCAATATAGATCAGGCGCAATAATCCAGGAATGTTCATATACACACAATTTGGAAGGGATTGCCAGTCATGAATTGGTCTAATTAGTCACATTAGCACATGCTGAAAATAATTTCCCCATCAATACTGTCAATCTTCAAACCCAAAGGACTGTCTGTGTAGGAAACTGCTCATGTCTTAAGCTTTGTTCTAATAATGTAGAAAGGGCTTCAGAGATTCCCCTTAGCTATCAGTGTAAGACAGTGAGAATTCCTGCTTTATGTGGGAGAGTGACACCATTTTCGGGTTCTGTCTTACCACTTGACAGGCCTACGGAGAACCCCTCAGCCATAGTGGAGATTGCAGCAACAAGAAAAAAAGAGCCATAGTGGCTGCAGCTACTATTGCCTCTTCTGTTGCCATCATTCTCGCTAGGACAGAACTAAGCTTGGGAGTTTCTGGCATGGACAAAAATACATCATTTGTCCACATTACAAATGCCCAAGTTCAGCCTGGAAGGACAATTTTGATACAGCTAAACTAGGGTCTTAACCAGTGGCATTTTTTACACCTGCTGCCACTGCAGAGACTGCTGACCTGGTCAGACAGCCATTATACTGGAGCAGCAGTGGCAGATGGCCAGCAGTAGAGGCAGAGGACAGCATGGAGTCAATTGGACTTTATGGACAGGTGTCCTCTTGTTTCCTCAAAGACTGTTTTAGAGCCAGCTTATCAAAGTGACTACTCTTTCTCAAGTGTTCTAAAACTCTATTTTGGTACTTCTAGTGGAAAGGGGGAGGCAGGAGAGGGAGTTTTAGAGCAGCCGCTTCATATTTCCTGGGAGATTCACTTCTCCTCTTTGGAGGAGCCACCATAGATCTCCTTCACTCCCCTCTTAATGATAATAATAATAATGATGGCATTTATTAGGTGCTTACTATGTGCACAGCACTGTTCTAAGCACTGGAAAGGTTACAAGGTGATCAGATTGTCCTGCGGGGGGCTCACAGTTTTAGTCCCCATTTTACAGATGAGGGAACTGAGGTCCAGAGAAGTTGTGACTTGCCCAAAGTCACACAGCTGACAGCAGAGCCGGGATTTGAACCCATGACCTCTGACTCCAAAGCCCGTGCTCTTTCTGTTGAGCCATGCTGTTTCTCTTCCCCTGCCTTGCCACCGCAGTGTGGCAGTGTTCCATCTGGTTTGGAGAGGATACGCGATCAGGGGTTCAGAACATGGTGAACTCAACAGGCAGATTTGCTCATGAATCAGATCATGCCTGGGAGAACCAGTCAGAGGAGGGGCAGATAACAAATTAATGTTTTAATGGAAGAATCTGAATTACAAAAATTTCCTGGAGTTGTAACTTAGCCTGTAAACTATCTGCACTCAGGAGGAGGAAGTAGTCAGCCTTCCTTGTGTTTTCTCTCTCTCTCTCTCTCTCTCTCTCTCTCTCTCTCTCTCTCTCTCTCTCTCTCTCTCTCTCTCTCTCATCTCTCCAGTTTCCATTTTCTTGCTTTCCTACACCCTCTTTGGCCCCACATCTACCTGGATTTGAACTCTCCAAATTCTGGCTACTTTTCATAAGTGGACATCAGGATGTTTCTTTCATTGGAGAGTACCGATTGGCAATATCCTGCTGCTTGCTGGCTAGGCTAGTTGGGTTCCTGCTGCTCCTAAACTCTGTGGCATATATTCCTGATGCCCCTAAGGGTTTCAGAGGAATTCTTGTTCCTATAGGCCTATCTATAGAACATTAAGACCAAGGGATGGCCTGAAGATAGTGAGTCAGAATTGCCCTGAGTTTTGCCTCTCCTAATCACTCAACTGACATCTGCCTTTGTGTTTCTTTTTTAAGTTGACACCTGAATTTTACCTCTGAGCTCTTTCTTCAGCTGCCCCCAAATTCTCTGTACCTATTACCCCTTAGTTTCTGAACCTAGCACTTCCTATCTTCTCCATCCTCTTCCTCCATGCATTCAGATTCCCCTTTCCAAATCTGCTTAAAGCTTTTAACTCTGCTGGGTTAGAACTGCCCTTGTGAATAGTTCCACTCCTGGCCTGACCTCTCTAGCACCTATTTACAGCAGGCAACCTCATCATCTCCTTTCACTTAACAGAGGCATGAGCATGGGGATGGAGTTCTTTGGGTGAAGATCAGGCAAAGCACTGATTATGCTGCCTGGGTATGATTCACAATTGAGTTGCCTGATGACTGAATATCATACACAATTTTTGACCCTAGCCTCATCTAATTTGTTCTCATCCCACATGAGACTTGAAGCAGCCCCTTATTAATCCAGTGGCACTGAGAAGAGAATCATAGCTGTAGCATTTACCACAAACTGCCCTGCCATTGAGAATCTGGAGATTACATGACCCTGTTCCCCCGCAGCTACACACCACCAAAGGCTGGCCGTGATTTGAATACAGAGTGTGCAGCCTAGTGGAAGAAGCATGGTCCTGAGTGTCAAAAGGCCTGTGTTCTAATCCCAGCTCCTCCACTTGTCTACTGTGTGCTCTTGGGTAAGTCACTTAACTTCTCTGTGCCTCAATTTCCTAATCTGTAAAATGAAGATGGAATACCTGGTCTCCCTCCTCCTTAGACTGTGAGCCCCATGTGGGACAGGAACAGCTTCTGATTTGATTATCTTATATCTACCCCAGTGCTTAATGTTGCTGACAACTGCCTCCCTACAGCAATGCACAGGGGTTTCTCTAAGAACACCCTGAAAAAAGGGAAAGATCCTACCTGTCTCCTGGGTATAATTACGAATCCAAGAATGAAATGACCTGACTAGAGATCAACGACA
This sequence comes from Tachyglossus aculeatus, assembly GCF_015852505.1. Classification (NCBI taxonomy): domain Eukaryota; kingdom Metazoa; phylum Chordata; class Mammalia; order Monotremata; family Tachyglossidae; genus Tachyglossus; species Tachyglossus aculeatus. Next base: position 99,790,436 of record NC_052101.1, on the reverse strand, counting down.
AACCAGCTTACTGGCTCACCCATACACAGGTGCAGGAACAATTGGATTCTGGCCCACAGAGCCAAGACCATTGTCCCCCAAACTCCTAAGATACCCTTCCAACACTCCTTGTCCTTTTTCTTTTCCGCCCTTGGGCATCCTCGCCTCTGATGTCAATCTGGGTGGTCCGGGGCATTCCTGAGATGTATTTGGGGTGTCCCCTGGTTGGGAGGCTGCACAGTTCTTTCTAAGGGGTCATCAATCAATCATGCTTATTGAGTGCTTACTGTGGGCAGAGCACTATACCAAGCACTTGGAAAAGTACAGTATAGCAGAGTTGGCATACACGTTCCCTGCCCACAACAAGATTACAGTTAAGAGGGGGAGTCAGACATTAATATAAATACATTATGGCCAGGTACATAAGTGCTGTGAGTCATGGTTGGGTCCGCTAGTATGACCTTCTTGGGATGACTGTCCAGGGGAATGTTTCCCCACCCCTTCAATGTTGCCCGGGCTTGGGAATCAGAAGTCGTGGGTTCTAATCCAGCTCCGCCACTGGTCAGCTGTGTGACTTTGGACAAGTCACTTCACTTCTCTGTGCCTGTTACCTCATCTGTTAAATGGGGATGAAGACTGTGAGCCCCATGTGGGACAACCTGATTTCCTTGTATCTAACCTGGAGCTTAGAACAGTGCTTGGCACATAGTAAGCGCTTAACAAATACCGTCATTCAATTCAATTCAACAGTTTTCCTGGTGTTGATGGGAAGACCTATTCTTTGTTTTAGCCCTATTTTCCCTTCTTTGTTGTGCTGGTAACTGTCCTCTCATCTCATCCTCCTTCGGTATGCCATGTACTGTTGTGTGACTCCTGATATTGTGTGATTCTTGATACCTGCCTTTTTGTGTTACTACCTCACCTCATTCTCCTGTTCCTTCTACTATTTCCCCACTCCTCAAGAATCTCCAGTGATTGCCTAACCACCTCTGAATCAAACAGAAACTCCTCACCATTGGCTTTAAAGAACTCAGTCACCTTGCCCCCTCTGGCCTCACCTCGCTACTCTCGTACTACAACCCAGCCTCCACACTTCACTCCTCTAATGCCAACCTACTCATTCTACCTCAGTCTCATCTATCCCACTGCTGGCCTCTTGCCTACATCCTGCCTCTGGCCTGGAATATCCTCCCTCTTCATAACCCACAGACAACTACTCTCCCCAACTTCAAGCCATATTGAAGGCACATCTTCTCCAAAATGCCTTCCCTGACTAAGCCCTCTTTTCCTTTTCTAACACTCCTTTCTGTGTTACACTGACTTGCTCCTTCTATCCCTCCCCCTTCCCAGCCCCACAGCACTTATGTACATGTCTGTCATTTTTTATATTAATGTCTGTCTCTCCCTCTAGACTGTAAATTCACTGTGGGCAGTGTTATATTGTACTCTCCAAAGCTCTTGGCACAGTACTCTGCATACAGTAAACACTCAATAAATATTATTGATTCTGGTCCTATTGCCTTGAGCAGAACAGTACCCAGATGTCAAGAAGGCGATGAGGAAGTGCAGTGCTGCAAAATCCTCAGAGCAGAAGCTTTCAGTCAGGTGGAATCCTAGGCTGAATAGGAGGCCTTCCTTTGGACCCAATCTTACATTAAAACTTCCCCATCTGCATGACCTTAAATGAATTATTTTTCTGTCTAACACCAAGCATTAGTGGTAAGAAGCATCATTAGTTGGTCAGCAAGTCAGATGATATTAACTCCATGGCTCAGACATAGATTGTGAACTTTTTCCACTTGCTATTTGCTGTGTGTATAAAATAGTTCTGATTCAAAATGAAACTCACCAAAGATACCACAAGAAACATGGCTAAACTTTGATTTCTCCCTTTGTTTTATCCAACATTCTTTTTCTCTCCCCTTTTTCTTTTCCTTTCCCTTTTGTGTTTCCTTGTGCCTGTCAGTGGCATCTATGGTCATTTTCTAGCCTTGTTGTTGGCTGTTAGGCTCACGGATAATGCCTACCTGGGTGAAAAGCATATTCCCTCTTGACTACTCAACCAAATATTTTCACTTTGTTACTGCAGCACTAGATCTCTCTTCCTGTTTAACAAATTTGGGTGATTCTTCTACCTTTTTTCATATTTACCTTCTCCTTAAGATTTTAAACACCATCAACTTCCAAATCCCTCCATCAATTCAATTCCTCATACCTAGTCACTCTTTTCTCCTGCTTCTGATTTATTACAGATAAATATCTGTAATTATATTTGTAATTTAGGTATTATCTGCTGTATTTGTTTTTTATTTTTATCAATGTATGCCTCCCCCTCTAGGCTGTAAGCTCATTGTGGTCACAGAATGTGTCTGTTTATTGATATTTTGTTACTGCTCTGCACACATTATAATGGTCAATAAATACAATTGAATGAATGAATGAATTCACACCACCTTATTCATTCATTCAATCGTATTTATTGAGCACTTATGCACTTCACTCCTCCCAAGCAAACCTCCCAACTTTTCTGCCTGTCTGTAACTCCTTCCTAACGCAGCTTGGCCAAACCACATCCCTCTCCTCCTTCAAAGCCTTCTAAAATGTTACGTTCCCAAGATACAGCCTAACAAATCCACCACTTCAGTCCCCTCTTAGGCACTATCTGTATGTTCCCTTACAGTGGGTTTTTATCCATGTGGGCTCACTTACATCTAGTCACATGCTCTTTAACTATTATCTGCTTGTCTTTCTCATTAGAAAATGAGCCCCTCAACGATTAGATTGTTTTATTCTTCTGTATATCTCCCAAGTGCTGTGTACATTATGGGTGCTCAATAAGTACTGTTATTTTGCAATTATTCACTCACCATTGCTTTCTTCATTTTTTTTATTAGTCCATACTACTTCTGCTTGATCTTTAGATTACATTTCAGAACAGAGTTGGTGAGTAATAGATATGGTGCTGGATTAAAAAATACTAGAAGTGAAAGAGGAATTTAAGAAATCGAGCAGAAATTTTAGGGAAATTATCCTGATTAAATTCACCTTCATAAGCTTGTAAGTGATCCTGGGCAAACCTGAAGCAGAGAGATTTTCAATTATTTCTTGTTTACTGTGTATTCCATTTGTGAATATCCAATATGTTAACTCCACTTTCAGTTTATTCCTTTGTTTTTGTTCAGATATGCATTTTATTGATGAAAACCATGCTTAAGAGATTTTATTAAGCCATCTTGTTCTACAGAAATGAATCTCCCCAGGGTTTTTCTGCAACTCTCCTTTGCTGAGCAATAAACCAAATCTGTGCCATTTTTTCTTATAATCATTTATACAAAATTTAGCAGTTTATGGTAGTTACTGCACAGTTGAGAAAGGACTCTCCAAGAGACTTAATAAAATAAGCATAAACACAAGGTGGGAATTGTTTAAATTATCCATCTCTTTATGGACACATGCCTTTGTTTTTTCATTAGCTGGAACATTTTATTTCCCCAACTCATCATCTCCAGTCACTATACAATTAATCTCCAACTTCACAAACTCTGCATTTCCTCTCTCCTACCACAACCTCCTCACCTGCCTTCTTCCCCACAAAACTGTCCCGTTCTCCCATAGAGACACCTGATCTCTCAACTCCCCCTCTCCCCTCCTCCCCGGCTCCAATTTGCCAAAGTCATCATGCCTCATTTGTTCTTCATAGCCAACTTACCTATTCTTGATGCACAAATCCAGCCCACAACTCTGCCCTCTCCACTGAACTCAACTCCCTTGCTCCTCTGTCCCTCTGCTGATCTCCTACCACTAATGTGCAACCCAGGACGACCTCCACCTTGAGTTTCCTCCTCCTGTGCATAAACTGTGGGGTGCTTTAACTCTGCCCTCTCCTCCACCCAACAACCATATTTCTCCATACTTTTTGACTCCCATCCTCACTGCCCACTCCAGCTGTTTCAGCCTTTCAATTCCTTCCTCAAACCTCCTGCTTCCCCATCTCTTGCCCCTAATGACCTGGCCACCTCTTTCATCATAAAAAAAAAAAACTGAAGCCATCAGGCACGATCTCCCGGGCACCTCGCAAATCCCACCCTCCTCCTGCCCCTTCTTCAAGTCTCCCAGCCTTCCCAGCAGTATCACAAGAGATCTCCCACCTCCTCTTAAAAACCTATGCCCTCTACCTGCAGTTCCAACCCCATCCCTTTGCACATTATTAAAACACTCACCCCTTCCTTTCTTCACACCTTGACTGCTGTTCTCAAACATTCTCTTTCCAATGGCTCTTTCCCCACTGTTGCAAACATGCTTGTGAAACCCATATCCTGTGATAAAACCCTCCCTTGACCTTATGGCTCCCTAGAGTTATTGTCCCATCTCCCTCCTACCATTCCTATCCAAACTTTTCGAGTTGTCTACACCTGCTGCCTTCACTGCCTTTCCTCTAATTTTGTCTTTAACCCCTTCCAATTTGGCTTCTAACCTTTCCACTCTATGGAAACTGCCTCTCTAAGGTCACAAATGACCTTCTTCTGGTCAAATCCAATGGCTTCTATTCCATCCTAATCCTCCTTGACCAATCAACTGTCTTCAACACTGTTAACCATCCTTTCTCTTGGAAACATTATCTAACCATGGCTTCACTGATATTGTCCTCTCCTGGTTCTTCTCAGGCTAGTCATTCTTAGTCTTTGGTGGGCTTCTCCTCTGCCTCCTACCCCCTAACTGTGGGAGTCCCTAAAGGTTTAGTTCTGGGTCCCCTTCTATTCTCCATCTACAACCACAGCTTCAACTATCATCTTGATCAATCAATCAGTGGTATTTATTCATTCAATTGTATTTATTGAGAACTTACTGTGTGCAGAGCACTGTACTAAGTGCTTGGGAAGTACAAGTCGGCCACACGTAGCGACGGTCCCTACCCAACAATGGGCTCACAGTCTAGAGGGACTTATTGAGCACTTACTATGTGCAGGGATCTGTACTAAATATTTGGAAGAGTACAATATATGGATGATTCTCAGATCTACCCCTCCAACCCCAACTTCTCTTCTCTTCTTTGCAATCTTGCATTTCTTCCTGCATTCAGGACATCTCTACGTGGATGTTCCACTGACACCTCAAATTTAACATGTCAAAAACAGAACTCTCATCTTCCTACCCAAAACCTGTCCTCCCCTTGACATTCTATCACTGTAGAAAGCACCACCATTCCCACTGTCTCATAAGCCTGTAACCTTGCTAATATCAACTCTTTTCTCTTTCAACTTGTATATTCAATCTGTCAAAAAATCCTGTCATTTCTACCTTCACAACATCTCTAGAATCCACTCATTCCTCTCCACTAATACTAGCACATGCTAATCCAAGCACTTACCCTACCCCACCTTGACTACTGTATCTGCCTCCACCCTGACTCCTGTCTCTCCCCACTCCAGGGTATACTTCACTATGCTAGACTGTAAGCCTTTGTGGGCAGGACTGTCTGTTATATTGTTATCTTGTACTCTCCCAAGCACTTAGTACAGTGCTCTGCACAAAGTAAGAACTCAATAAATACAATTAACTGACTTCAATAATTATTTTTCTTAAAAAAACACTCAGTCCATGTCCCCCTCTCCTCAAACACCTCCAGTGGTGCCCCTCACTTCTGCATCAAACAGAAACTCCTTACCATTATCTCACCCACTCCTACCTTACCTCCTTAATCTCTAAATGAAGGTACATCTTCTCACAGAGACCTTCCCTGACTAAGCCCTCATTTTCTCTTCTCCCACTCCCTTCTGCATCATCCTTGCAGTTGGATTTGCTTCCTTTATCACCCCTCTGTCAGCCCCACAGCACTTATGTACCTATCTGTAATTTATTTGTATTCATGTCTGTCTCCTCTTCTAGACTGCAAGCTCATTGGGGGCAGGGAGCATGTTCAAGCATATAGTACAGTGTTCAACATACCGTAAGTGATCAATAAATACGATTGATTGTTCTGCACGTGGCAGGACCATAAATGCATGACTATTAGAGTCTTGCTTTAAATGCTTATGCACATTTCTTAAAAAATAACTCCTTAGCCTCCATCGTTAAAAAATCCATTGTGATTTCATTTCCCCAGAGAGTTTCAGACCAGTTCTAACAAATGCAATGGCCCCGTGATAATGAAGACTGTCAGCTGGAAATTATGATCGATTCTGACCTGCAGTGAAATATCTCCAGGTGGAAATAAGGAAATTTTAATATATTAGGTATGCTTTGCAAGATGTTATGAGAAGTGTGCATCAGAGAAGAGGTGCCTTAATTCATGATCATCATCACCACCAGATATCATATAGTTTTTAATGAGACCAATTCTCCTTTCCATAAAAGAACACTGGCAGCACAGCTGCTGGAAGCCAAAGAAGACTTTTTTTCCCTTTTCAGAGAGGATCATGCTCCCAACAGATATATGCCCCTTTAATCCCTTCACTACAGACAACAACCCCACACTTGGTTCAAGTGGAGGCCTGCAGAGTGGTCTGACACTCATCCCTTAGCCCCTGCTTCCATCCCCTGTCTCCTGCCTAGAAAATCAAAGCATAAGAATTCTTTCAAGAGTCTTCTGAACTTTTGACACCTTGTGGAAAGAGTTCAGGCCTGGAGGTCAGAGAATCTGGGTTCTAATTCTAGCTCTGCCATTTGTCTGTTGAGGGATCTGGGACCGTTTAACTACTCTATGCCTCAATTTTATCATCTGTAAAATGGGGATTAAATACTTGTTTTCCCTCCCTTTAAGACTGTGAGCTCCATGCGGGACAAGGATTGAGTCCAAATCAGTTATCGTGTTTCTACCCCAGTACTAAGTAAATGCTCGGCACATAGTAAGAGCTTAACAAATACTGCAATTATTATTACCCTTGGATGGGGAGAATCAGGCTCATTCAATCCATCATATTTATTGAGCACTTACTGTGTGCAGAGTACTGTACTAAGTGCTTGGAAGAGTCCAATACAAAAATAAATGCATTCCCTGCCCACAACGTGTTTACAATCTAGATGGGTGGGAGACAGACATCAATGCAAATAAATAAAATTACAGATAGGTACATAAGTGCTTTGGTGCTAGGAGGGGGGAAGAGCAAAGGGAGCAAGTCAGGGCAATGCAGAAGGGGGTGAGAGATGAGGAAAAGTGGGGCTTAGTCTGGGAAGGCCTCTTGGAGAAGTTGTGCCTTCAATAAGGATGGGGGGGGAGAGTGGATGTCTGTCAGATTACAGGACAGAAGGTGTTCCAGGCCAGAGGCAGGATGTGGGCTAAGGTTCAGTGGTGAGACGGGTGAGGTGGAGGCACAGTGAGAAGGTTAGCACTAGAGGAGCGAAGTACCTGGGCTGTGCTGTAGAAGGAGAGAAGTGAGGTGAGGTAGGAGGGGGCAAGATGGTGGAGTGTTTTAAAGCCAGTGGTGAGGAGTTTTTGTTTGATGCAGACGTGGATGGGCACCCACTGGAGTTTATTGAGAGAACAGGGTGACATGTCCTGAATGTTTTTGTAGAAAAATGATCTGGGCAGCAGAGTGAAGTATGGACTGGAGTGGGGAGACAGGAGACTGGGAGGTCAGCAAGGAGACTGTTGCAGTAATCTGGGCAGGATAGGATGAGTGACTGTATTAACATGGTAGCAGTTAGGATGGAGAAGAAAGGGCAGATTTTAATGATGTTGTGAAGGTGGGACTGACAGGATGTAGTGATGGATTGAATATGTGGGTTGAATGACAGAGAGGAGTAAAGGGTAATAATAATGATGGTATTAAGCATGTACTATGTGCAAAGCACTGTTCTAAGTGCTGGGCCACCAAGGTTACAGGTTTGTGACACAGGAAGGATGGTGGTGACATTTACCATGATGGGAATGTCATGGGAAGGACAGGGTTTGGGTGGGAAGATAAGGAGCCTTCATTCAATTGGAGCTAACTGACCCTGACACCCTAGGGGCTGATGATCTGAAATTGTTAAGAAATGAGGAGAGATGTGTGTGTGTGTGTGTGTGTGTGTGTGTGTGTGTGAGAGTGTATAAAAACAACAGTAGTATTATTGAAAGAACACTAACCAAAAATAAGTTTTGAAAGGAAGGAATGGAATATTTGCATTAGGTACACATGTGAGTGTTGTGGTTGTTAAGACTTGTGTCCAGATGAGTCTTATAGCTGTGTGCCATCCTAAACATAGAGGGAAGAAGAGTAAGAAACTTTAAGAAGAACAGGTAGTAAATACATGAGATTTGCCTTTCAGGATGTTCAGCGTAATTATTTTGCACAGAGCTTATGCCTAAGAACCATCTTTCAACAGCTAGAAGAATCCACCCTCTCCACCTCTGGCTAAAAACTGGGGTCTGTGCAACCATTTTATTTACACTCATGTTTTTTGGCTGGTTTCTAAGATAATTTTGAGTACATAAAGTGATTCATTTCTAACTTCAAGTGCTGCTTGAAACATTTCTCATTTCCGTGAAGTGTAAGAAAGAGCTGAAGAATTTTTAACTCCACCCCCTCAACAACATCATCTGCTTCTCATGCTCTAGGTAAAACAATTTTTAAAATATAAAATAAATGAAACAGACTTTACCAATTAATTTTGTGTGGCAGTATAGTCTATGTGGTTTACAAACTACTACTTAAAATAAGCCAATTGGTCTGTGAATGTCCACATGTTTATAAAGGAGATTATTATGGTATTTGTTGAGTGCTTACTATGTGCTAGGCACTGTACTAAGCACTGGGGTGGATACAAGCAAATCAGGTTGGACACAGTACTACAGAATGCATGGATATGGCATGTAGTTATTTGGGGGATAGTCTCAATGTAACTCTGGGAGGATGGGCAATGATTCTATGTAAACTTTTTTTTCATTTCTTAAATGCCCTTGTACATTTATGCACTTACACATGTGTGTTTATCCAAGAGGAAAATAGCTCTTCCAGTAAGGATAAGAATCTGGAATGAGTATTGGGAAGGAATGTTGATTGTAGGCCTAGGGGCCAGGTTTTCTAACATGGTCATAGGTATCTCTATGAGTAATCAATCCATAATATTTATTGAGCACTTGCTGTGTGCAGAGCACTGTACTAAGTGCTTGGGAAGTATAATATAACTGACTTGGTAGACATATTACCTTCCCACAACAAGCTTAACAGTCTAGAAGGGGAGACAGACATTAATATAAATAAATTACAAATTTGTACATAAGTGCTGTGGGGTTGAGGGAATAACCCCATATTACCTTCCCACAACAAGCTTAACAGTCTAGAGGGGGAGACAGACATTAATATAAATAAATTACAAATTTGTACATAAGTGCTGTGGTAAATAAAGGGTGTAAATCCAAGTGCAAGGGTGATGCAGAAAAGAATGGGAGGAGAGGAAATGAGTGTTTTGTCGGGGAAGACTCTTGGGGATGTGCTTTGAAGGTGGGTAGCATGAACATCTGTCAGATATGAAGAGGGAGGGTGTTCCAGGGCAGATAGGATATGGGAGAGGGGTTGGCTGTGAGATAGATGAGCTCGAGGTACAATGAGTAGGTTGGCATTAGAGGAATGAAGTGTGCAGGCTGGGTTGGAGTAGGAAATTAGGGAGGTAAGATAGGAGGGGGCAAGGTGATTGAGTGCTTTACAGCTGATGGAAAGGAGTTTCTGTTTGAGGCAGGATGCCAGGAGAGAGATGGGCAACCACTGGAAGTTCTTGAAGGGTGTAGAAAAATGATCTGGGAAACAGAGGTAAGTAGGTACTGAAGTTGGAAGAGACAGGGGCTGGGGAGGTCAGCAAAGAGGCTGATGGAGTACTGGAGGTGGGATAGAAAATGCTTGGATTATTAATGTGCTAGCAGTTTGGATGGAGCAGGAAGCATGGCTTTTTAGTGATTTTTGTCATAATTGAATCAACAGGATTTGGTGCAGATTGAATATGTGGGTTGAATGAGAGAGATGAAATGAGGACAATGCCAAGGTTACGGGCTTGTGAGATATGGAGGATGGTGATGGAATAATTTGAAAGATGGCTTCGTGGCAGTAATATCTTCTGCTCAACTAAATTGTTGTTAGTTCCCTGAAGAAGCAACAACTTTGAGCCCCGAAGTGCATGCCTTTTCTGGGAGCATAGCAAGAAACCGTTCTACAGTGGTGGCATTTCTCTTCTTACCCATTCTGGCTACAGCTGCTCCTCTTCCTTGGTTTCTGTGAGTTAATCTGTGTACGTGTGAGGGATGAAACTGGGAAAAGTGGGTGGGAGGGGATATAAACAGGAGTAGGTCATAAGAAAGTTAGATGTAGGAGTAAGCATGGAGGGCAGCGTCAGTTGCTAAGGGAGGGAACTTCAATTGGAACTTTGATAATGCAAAGGGTATGTATTTAAAACAATTCATGGTATTCATTGAACACTTACTGGGTGCAGAGCACTGTACTAAAGGCTTGGGAAAGTGGAACATAATGGAGTTAATAGACATGTTTCCTTCCCGAAGGAAATAGAACATGAGGACTATCCCGAGTCTGGGGCTGATCAGAAGGTAGAAATCTGGGGTTCATGGTGGACCACAAGCTGCAAATGAGCATTTCTGTATTTCCTTGGTGGAAAGCTCTGACTGTGCTGTTGAAAGCAATTCTTGGGATCATTTGGGGAATTAAAAGAATTGGGAGAGAGGGTATCTGAAGAAACTGTTTTTCATACGAAGAGGGTACTGGCTAGTTATGGAAGGGATAAGAGGGAATGGAACTTCTAAAAGGCTCAACAGTGAACTTCAACCTGTCCTGCTCCAACTCGATTCCATTCCCCTTTCCTTAAAGTTGGAGTTTTTGAATATTGTAATGGGTGATAAAGGGATATTGTGGAATCCTCTTCTCTGGATAAATGGCAACCTGTCTGCCATGGTTTAGGTTTATGGTTCTTCAGATATGCCACTGGCCATTCTAGATCATCTCTAAAGCTCCCTATCAGCCCTAAAATCATATTTTTGTAATTAATACAATGCAAATACAAATAATCAAAGTCTTTAACCATCATCTGTGTATACCTTGATTCTCAAGTAAGCATAAATACTTTGTCTAGTAATATTGCAATGTGAAATATGCCACATTGTGGAAATGAAATAAACCACTAGAGGTCCTTTATGATCCAAATTATACTGTCCGTCTACCTAATTATTCATTCAATAGGATTTTTTTAAGTTTATCTAAATGAACACTGTGGTTGTTTAATACTGAAAGATGGTTCAATGCACATTATGAATAATCAGCAGCTATTACATACGTGAGCTGATGATCATAGTGTATATCTTTAAGATATATTTTTGGCAATGGATATAATCTGAGATTTGTATTTCCCAGCAATTCAGTTTAATATTGGCAAAGCATATTACATATGTTAATTGGACAAATCTGCTAAGAAAATACAATGTTGGCAAAGTAGCAGTGTGTCAATTTAAAAGTAATAGATGAGACCATTGCTAGCAATATCACGCAAATGTTCAAAGTACACCAATATTGTAGATTATGACTCGTGTTGAATCAGCATTTGATCTTTACTATTTTTGTTAATGATGTTCATATAGCTATAATTCTATTTGTTCTGACAATTTTGACACCTGTCTTTATGCTTTGTTTTGTTGTCTGTCTTCCCCTTCTAGACTGTGAGCCTGTTGTTGGGTAGGGACCGTCTCTATATGGTGCCGACTTGTACTTCCAATTAACAATAATAATAATAATGGCATTTATTAAGCACTTACTATGTGCAAAGCACTGTTCTAAGCACTTAGTACAGTGCTCTGCACACAGTAAGCGCTCAATAAATATGACTGAATGAATGAATGAATACAGTTCTCTGCACACAGTAAGTGCTCAATAAATACCATTGAATCTCAACTTTCATTCATTCAATCAGTGCTTACTGTGTGCAAAGCACTGTACTAAACACTTAGGAGAGTACAATATAGCAATGAACAGACACATTCCCTGCCCACAATGAGGTTAGAGTCTAGAGGGGGAGATAGGCATTAATGTGAATACAGAAATGAATTACAGATATGTACATAAGTGCTTTGGGCCAGTGGAGGGGAAGGTAGAAACTTCTGCTCCACTAACATCCATCTTTCCTTTCTTCCCCTCCATTGGCCCAAGTTGTAGCTGAGAACCGGGAAGCAATCAAGCCAGCAATCCAGGAAAAGCTAAAGGGATAAGTAACATGGGTCTTGTGGAGAGGATTGCAAAGCCAGGCTTCCATAGTAGGGTCTCTCATTGATGGTCTTTCCTCTCCTCCCCTGAGCTACCTGAGGTGGCATTCATTCATTCATTCATTTAATCATATTTATTGAGTGATTTCTGTGTGCAGATCACTGTACTAAGTGCTTGGGAAGTACAAGTTGGCAACATATAGAGACAATCCCTACCCAACGGGCTCACAGTCTGCCCCAGCTTCTGCCAGAATAGCTTCCCTTTCATTCTGCACATCATGGCAACATCCCCTTAGATTAATATTTTTGTGTTCTCATGTTTCCAGTAATTTTACTTAATGTTGGAATTATTAGAGAAAGAGTACAATATGATGACTCATAAATCTACAGCTTTATCCACTGAAAAACTATCCAATGGTACATTATACAGTCATTAGTACAGTAGATCACTGTACCAGCATAGTAAGACTTAAGCATCCTAGTGGCAGACCCGCTAGGGGATGCCCTTACCTGCAAGAGATTTCTCTGCTGTTACCTGATGGGATCTGGAGCCAAAAAGACAATTTCCACTCCAGTGAGCTCACAGCATGGCATAGGGGAAACAGCGAAGGTCTGGGAGTCGGAAGACCTGACTTCTAATCCTGGCTCTGCCAGTTGCTTGCTGTGTCACCTTGGGCAAGTCACTTTATTTCTTGGTGCCTCAGTTTCCTCATCTGTAAAATGGGGATTTAAATACGTATTCTCCCTCCTATTAAGACTGTGAGCCTCTTATGGGACAAGGACTGGCTGAGCTGATTACCTTGTGTGTATTACAATGTACATGAGAGAAGCAGTATGGTCTAGTGGCAAGAGCACGGGCTTGGGAGCCAGAGGATGTGGGTTCTAATTCTGGCTCTGCCACTTGTCTGCTGTGTGACCTTGGGCAAGTCACTTAACCTCTCTGTGCCTCAGTTCCCTCATCTGTAAAATGGGGATTAAGATTGTGAGCCCCAGGTGGGACAACCTGATTACTTTGTTTCTACCCCAGCACTTAGAACAGTGCTTGGCATATAGTAAGTGCTTAATAAATACCATCAACATTATTATTATTATTATTATTATTATTAGAACAGTGCCTGGCATGTAGTAAGCACTTAACAAATACTGTAATTATTTATTATTATTATTATTATTCCTCAGAGCTGAATACAATATTTGGCAATTAAACAATGGTATATATTCATTCATTCCTTCAATCGGGTTTTTTAAGCACTTACTCTGTGCAGACCACTGTACTAAGCACTTGGGAAAGTACAATACAACAATGAACAGTGACGTTCTCTGCCCACAACAAGCTCCCAGTCTAGAGGTGGGAAGAGAGACATCAATACAAATAAGTAAAATTACAGATATATACATAAGTGCTGTGAAGCTGGGAGCCAGGAGAAGGGCAAAAGAGCAAGTCAGGGTGATGCAGAAGTGAATGGGAGATGAGGAAAAGTGGGGCTTAGTCTGGGAAGGCCTCTTGGAGGAGATGTGCCTTCAATAAGACTTTGAAGATGGGGAGAGTAATTGTCGAGTTTGAAGAGGGAGGATGTTCCAGGCCAAAGGCAGGACGCAGGCTAGGGGTCAGTGGCAAGACAGGAGAGATTGAGTCACAGTGAGAAGGTTAGCAATAGAGAAGTGAAGTATGCGGGCTGGGTCGTAGAAGAAGAGAAGTGAGGTGAGGTAGGAGGGGGCAAGATGATGGAGTGCTTTAAGGTCAATGGTGGGGAGTTTGTGTTTGATATGGAGGTAGATAGGCAGTGCTTACTTTGTGCAGGACGCTGAACTAAGCACTTGGGAGGGAACAGTACAGTAGAGTTGGTAGACATGATGGGCAGCAGCATGCCCTTGTGGAAAGAGCATGGATCTGGGATTCCGAAGTTCTGGGTTCTAATCCCAGCTCCACCGTATGCCTGCTGTGTGATCTCAGGAAAGTCACTTAACTTCTCTGTGCCTCTGTTCCCTCATTTACAAACTGGGGATTCAATCCCTGTTCTCCCTCCTACCAGGCCCCATGTGGGACCTGGTTATCTTGTATATACCCCAGTGTTTAGTAGAGTGCTTGGCACATCTTGTCTTATGCTGCTGCATCATCTCCGACCCATAGCGATGCCATGGACAGATCTCTCCCAGAACTCCCCGCCTCCATCTGCAATCATTCCGGTAGTGGATCCTTCGAGTTTTCTTGGTCAAAATACGGAAGTGGTTTACCATTGCCTCCTTCCGTGCAGTAAACTTGAGCCTCCACCCTCGACTCTGTCCCATGCCGCTGTTGCCCATCACGGGTGAGTTTTGACTTGTAGCAGAGATCGCCTTCCACTCATTAGTCACTGCCCAAGCCAGGAATGGAATGGACAGGCCTCTGCTTGACTCTCCCTCCCATACTCGAGATTGGTAGACTGTGAGCCCACTGTTGGGTAGGGACTGTCTCTATATGTTGCCAATTTGCATTTCCCAAGCACTTAGTACAGTGCTCTGCACATAGTAAGTGCTCAATAAATACGATTGATGATGATGATGGTAGAGTATCGGAAACTCTTTAGGTGTGACCCTGAGAGGGGGCTTGGCACATAGTAAGGGCTTAACAAATACTATAATTATTATTATTACATGATACCTGCCTTCAAGTGGTTTGCAGTCTAGCCAGCACTTAACAAATACTACTATTATTGTTATTATGCTCCTCTTTGGAGCAATGGGGTGCTTCCTCCATTATGCCTGGAATGTTGCAATATTCCAGATTTATTGGTTAATGAACCTCTGTACCCTTGCTGGTATTTGTTAAGCACTTTTTTTACAACTAAAGTGGTCAAAATAAATGATTGAATGTATATGGAAATAAACACATGTACAAAAGTGTGAAGGATGTGTATAAATACATTTATAAGTGCTAGAATTGGTCCAATGGGTTTATACAGATTAGGATACTGGGAAATTAATTGGGGAAAGCTTGTTGGTGGTTAGATTTTTAGGAGGGCTTTGAATGAGGGGAGAGAAGTAGTTGATCAGTTTTGTCAAGGAAGGGAGTTCTAAGGAATGGCATAAACAAGGGGATGGAGGCAGTTGAGGCAGGAGTGGTTTGGAAATAGCGGGTGAAGAAGGCTGATGTGAAAAATGGGGAGAACTTGATGCCGAGAAGCAGCATGGCACAGTGGATAGAGCATGGGCCTGGGAGTCAGAAAGTCGTGAGTTCTAATCCCTGGCTGTGTCACTTGTCTGCTGTGTGACCTTGGGCATATCACTTCACTTTTCTGTGCCTTGGTTACTTCATCTGTCAAATGGGGATGGAGACTGTGAGCCCCATGTGGGACAGGGACGGTATCACCTGATTTGCTTGTATCTACTCCAGCGCTTAGTACATTGCCTGGCACACAGTAAGTCCTTAACAAATACCATAATTATTATTATTATAGAGAGACCTAGGAAGACTGTGAAGGGTTTTGAGAAGGAAAAATGTGGGATGATTGACGCTTCAAGAAAATGATCCTTGCAGCAACATGGAGAATTGAATGGAGGGGGTGAGGGGCTGGAAGCAGGGAGTCCAGCAGGAAGTTGATGCGATAGTCCAGCCACAGTATAGCCAGAGGTTGTACCAGGGTGGTAGCTGTTTGGATGGACAGGAAGGAGAAGGCCATAGGTTTTAGTCCCGGCTCCACCACTTGTCATCTGTATGACCTTGGGCAAGTCACTTCACTTCTCTGTGCCTCAGTTACCTCATCTGTAAAATGGGGATTGATACTGTAAATCCCTACATGGGTCAGGGACTGGGTCCAACCTGATTTGCTTGTATCCACCATAGTGCTTAGTACAGTGCCTGGAACACAGTAAACGCTTAACAAATGCCACAATTATTATTACTATAGTCAGTCAATCATATGTATTGAGTGCTTACTGTGTGCAGAGTACTGTACTAAGCACTTGGGAGAGTAAAATATAACAGACACATTCTCTGCTTACAATGCATTTTTACAATCTAAGTAAACTGAATATGAAAGTTGACAGTGAGGTGTCAAGGATGACACCGAAGTTGTGGGCTTCTGGGGCAAGGATGGTGGTAGAGTTATCAAATGAGATTGGGGGAAGTGAGAAGGAGTTGTTAGTTGAAGGGAAATATGCTCATTGTAGGCAGGGAACAAGTCTACCAGTTCTGTTTTATTCTATTCTCCCAAGCACTTAGCACAGTGTTCTGCACACAGTACATGCTCAGTAAATGATTGATTGATTGAGGATTCCTGGAGAAATGAGAAATGACTGAGCATCTCATTGAGGATACTTAGATATCTGGTTGTTTGAGAATTGGAAAATTGGATTGACTGTCCAATTTCTCCTGCACCCATTTCTGTATGCCCTCTAAATTTGAGGTTTCTCTATACTAGTAGGTGCATTGGAGAATTATGATGGGGGGAGATGAGTCATTCTCATTTTCTATAAAAACTAGGAGAAGTTCCTTGGATTTCCAGTGTTTTAGCCATTAGACAGTGCTGCTACTCTTTATTGATAACATAATGTGGAGGCATAAAAAAAATGAAACATTTTATATACGCAGCCTGCCGGGTGGAATGGGAACTATTAATCAATCAAAGGTATTTACTGAGTGCTCATTGGGTAATGAGCACTGTACTAAGCACTTGGGAGAGTACAATACAACAGAGTTGTACATATTTATTACTCTATTTTACTTGTACATATTTACTATTCTATTTATTTTATTTTGTTAATATGTTTTGTTTTGTTGTCTGTCTCCCCCTTCTAGACTGTGAGCCGGCTGTTGGGTAGGGACCATCTCTATGTGTTGCCAACTTGTACTTCCCAAGCGCTTAGTACAGTGCTCTGCACACAGTAGGTGCTCAATAAACACTATTGAATGAATGAATGAGTTGGTAGACACATTCCCTGCCCACAGTGAGCCTACAGTCTAAAGGGGGAGGCAGACATTAATATGAAAAAAAATTATATTATTTACAGATATGTACATCAATGCTATGGGGCAAATGCCCCAAGATCACAGGTCCAAGTGGATACATGATACAGAAGGGAAAGGGAGCTAGGGAAAAGAGGCCTTAATCAGGGCACTATCCAGTGAAGAGCAAAATTCAGCAATCCCTCTATCACTTTTGTTATTAGTATTAGTAATCATAATTTTTATTATATTAAGCATGTAATGTGTGTCAAGCATTGGTCTAAGCACTGGGGTAAATACTAGTTAATCAGGTTGGACACAGTTCCTGTACCACATGGGGCTCACAGTCTAAGTAAGGAGTAGAACAGGATCTTTAAATGTGAGTGTATGTGTAAGTCAGAGCAGAATTTTTGCCTCTAGGATTATGAGTAATAGGTATTGCTCTTGCAGACCCAAGGTGGGAAAGTTTAATTGGTTCTGTGATGCATTTCATCTCTGGAGAATGAGGTAGTAGATTGTATTTATTTATTCTCTTAAGCACTTATTATGTGACAAGTAATATACAGAGTCCTGGGGTTATATACAAGGCGAGTGAGAGATGTGAATGATAGTGAGAAACAAAGTAGCCCACTCTCCTCTGTTCCAATGATGCTTTTCACCAGCAGAACTGGCTGCACTCTGAAACAGCTGCCAGCAAAATTCTGATGACAGCATTACAATTGCACATAAAAAATCCCTTGGGAAACAGGAAACAAAGATTAAAATGCAGAGGAAATGCAGTTTGCAAAGTCTTCTTCAGGCTGCAGTCAATTTCTAGTGGATACTCTCCTCCTTGGGCATTTCAGGCTACTGAAGAAACCTGCCATTTCAAACTTGTGGCATGAACCACACATTAAATGTATGCTTCGTCCTTTGCGATCTCTGAAAAATGAGGCTCATCATGATGTGAAAATGAAATATTGTATGTAGTAAGGAACTCAGAAAACAACATTGTATGAGTAATATACAATATTATCACTTTTTTGGATCTACAGGTCACTATAATTTTACAATGGCAAGATGAATTCTCAGCACATCTTATTCATCAAGCTTCCTGTTTCCTTCTTATCCGACAATCACTCTTCTCACCTTCAGAGCCTTATTGAAATCACACCTCCTCCAAGAGGCCTTCCCTGACTAAGCCATCATTTCCTCACCCTATGTGCCCCACACCCCCATCTGCACTGCCTATTCATTCATTCAATCATATTTATTGAGCACTTACTGTGTGCAGAGCACTGCACTAAGAGCTTGGGAAGTACAAATTGGCAACATATAGAGAATGTGTGTGTACCTTAGCATATACACACTTACTAGAAAAAAACATTCATTCAATAGCATTTCTTGAGTGCTTGTTGTGTGCAGAGCACTGTACTAAGAGCTTGGGAATATACAACAAAATAATAAGCAGACATGTTCCCTTCCCACAGCAAGCTTACAGTGTATGATGGGTGTGTACCCCTTAAAAAGTTTGATACTCACTCTGCCCTCAGCTCTATAGCATGTATGAATATATCCTTATACCGTGCCATTTTCCCTACCTGTACTTTATTTTAATGTCTGTCTGTACTTCCCAAGCATTAGTACAGTGCTCTGAACACAGTAAGCACTCAATAAATACGATTGAATGAATGAATGAATGCCCCTCTATAAGCTCACTGTGGGCAGGGATCATATCTACCAACTCATTGTACTCTCCCAAGTGCTCTGTACATAGAGCAATAAATACCAACAGATTGATTTCAACTGAAATTTGGATTGTAGGTTATAGTAATAATAATTATTATTATTATAATACAAGTCATGGTATTAAGCACTCTCTATGTGCCAAGCACTAAGTACTGGGGCAGATACAAAACAATCAGATTCCACATGAGGCTCACAGATTAAGGGGGAGGGAGAACAGGTATTGTATCCCTTTTTGCAGATGAGGAAACTGAGGCCCAGTGAAGTTAAATGACTTGCCCAAAGTCACATAGCAGGTATGTGGCAGAGCCGGAATTAGAAACCAGCTCCTCTGATTCCCAGGCCCGAGCTCTTTCCACCATGCCATAGTGCTTCCCCAGGTACTGAAAGGACAGTGTGATGTTTAACTCCTAGGTAATTAACTGGGAATGATACAGTTTATTATTTTATAAACTGAGAAACTAGTTTGGAAAGAATTGATAGAATATGAATGGAAGGACCTTATTTTTACAAATACATATTTATAGAAAGCACTTTGGCTCTAATCGCATTTTCCAACAGCCTTCCACTTGAGAAGAATTGCATGAAAAAAGGTGTTAGAAGTTAACACTCTGGCCATGTTTTAAAATCCATTTCCAATTTTAACTGTGGAGGAACTGCCTATTTAGTTTCTCCAGTTTCCATATAACCTAGCCTTGAAAATTATTTAAAAAAATCATTAAACATAAAAATTATGTTCACTACCAATATTTGCACTCATTTTACTCTCCAGCACCAAATCTATGCCTATTTAACCATCCTCACTTCCTTCTTCCTTCTCCCCAAAAGATTTGAAACTTGAAACATTCTTTTTCAGTTCAGTTACCTCGTAAACCCAAATTACCAATCAAAAGTAGGTAGAAAGGAGAGAGAGCATATTAAGTTTCTTTTAGGCCACTACACCTTTTTTTTTTTGCTTCTAATCAGGACTGTGTGTTCTTGATATGAAAATTCACTGGATTCACTCAATTCTCTGCTTCACTTTGACTTAGTGGACTTGGTCCGAGTGGGATAGGCAAAGTAAGCAAATCCTCAGATTAATATATTTTCATGAAACCTAGAAAAGGGGACTGTGAACTCATGGGCAGGGAACTATCAACTATTTCAACTATCATTCATTCATTCATTCAATCATATTTATTGAGCACTTACTGTGTGCAGAGCACTGTACTAAGTGCTTTGGAAGTGCAATTCAGCAACAGAGACAATCCCTGCCCAAAACGGGCTCACAGTCTAGAAGGGGGGAGACAGACATCAAGTTGTCTGTCAACTCTGTTATATTGTAATAATGACAATAATGATGACATTTATTAAGCGCTTACTATGTGCAGAGCACTGTTCTAAGCACTGGGGAGGTTACAAGGTGATCAGGTTGTCCCACGTGGGGCTCACAGTCTCAATCCCCATTTTACAAATGAGGTAACTGAGGCACAGAGAAGTTAAGTGACTTGCCCAAAGTCACACAGCTGACAAGTGGCAGAGTTGGGATTTGAACCCATGACCTCTGATTCCAAAACCCATGCTATTTCCACTGAGCCACGCTGCTTCAGTTGTACTCTCCCAAGTGCTTAGTACAGTGCTCTGCCCACCATAAGCACTCAATAAATGTGATTGATTGGAAGGGGGAAGCAGCGTGGCTCAGTGGAAAGAGCACGGGCTTTGGAGTCAGAGGTCAGGCATTCAAATCCCGGCTCCACCAATTGTCAGCTATGTGACTTTGGGCAAGTCATTTAACTTCTCTGTGCCTCAGTTACCTCATCTGTAAAATGGGGATTAAGACTGTGAGCCCTCCGTGGGACAACCTGATCACCTTGTAACCTTCCCAGCGCTTAGAACAGTGCTTTGCACATAGTAAGCACTTAATAAATGCCATTACTATTATTAAGGGGGAGCAACTATCAACTTTCATAACATGTTTTTGATTGCAAAGCAGGTAATATCAATATTCGTAGTGAAGAAAAAAAATCCTTTAGGGGCCTGAATTAATAGATTAACTGTCAGTGCTGCACAAATCCACCTAATTGTCTTTGCTTCAGATTGCTTATATTTCCATATGAACAGTCAAAGCTGTTGCTGAAAGACTAAACAGTAAATTCTTCCTAAACAGGGAGTCAGTCTTTCATGGGTCCTTCCCAAACATTTGGTAAAGTGTTCTGCAAACAATAGGTACTTAATGAATGAATCAAACCAATGCACTAGCCAATCAATCAGTGATATTTTACTGAGCACTTATTTTGGATAGGGCCTTAGGAAGCCTTGGGAAATTACAATAGAGTTGACAGACTCAATTGTGGCCTTCAAAAACCTCCACCCTAATGTTTTCTGATGGTGATAACAGGTTGCTTAAACAATGTCCTTGACACCCATCCTCATGTTTAGAATTGATCACTTTAACATCCCCAACTTTTCCCCCTACAACTCAAACTTTCCCTCTAGCAGGCCCACCCTATGAACGTATCCAAACCCCTAATGATCCTAACTATGGACTGAATAACCTTAATGATTAGGGGAAAATCTGTTTGGGAGGGGCCGTCAGAACTCCCTGGACAATAACCAACTTCATCTTGTCCTATGAACAAGACTGGACTTCATTAGCTTTTATTTTTTTAAAATGCAAACTTTATTTCATAAGATTCCAATGATGAGGTGGTGTTTTCAAAATACCAGCAAAATATATCAGGAAAAATGCTTCATACAAAAATATTTCTAGCAGGAAAATTTTTGTTAAAAATAATATGCAGGTATTTTTTTTTTTTTTTTTACCAAAGTCATTTAGGAAAGGGAATTGTTTTTTCAAATAAAAGCATCTCTGGTGACATTGTTCAGTTTCTTCAGAAGGGGGCATACTTGTGCTTTGACTAGCAAATGCATCAGATCTGCCAGTGTATGGATTTATACATAATCTTTTGGTAGACGATGACAAATATTTCTCATTACCATGGATTCAGAGACTACTATCAAAGCCTTTAACATTTGCATATTTAACTTATTAAATATGAGCTATTTTAATAAGTCAAATAAACTATTTTAAAAGCCCAGAACAATTTTGAAGAATTATTGCTGAACCAAGTAAATATTTTTAAGGAGGCAATGGCATATTCACATTGGCAATGCCGCTTTCTTTTCTTTTGATAGAAGAAAATGATCTTTAAGCTGTGTTCCTCTCCAAGTCTTTGACAAAAGTTTAAGGGAAAAATTTGAGTTGTCCCTAATTTACGCAAAGAAGTCTTTGAAATAGAATAAGGACTTTGGGGATCCATGGAAAACTATTCCTCAGGCTATGTCTACGTTGGCTTCAAGGAAGTAGGAAAGCCAAGTTACTTGGCTTAGAATACACCTCCCCATGGCCATCTAGACATTAAATAATTCTTCCCAGTTTCTTTCATGGTGATGTTCGGCAGCCTGAGGGATTATGTCCAGTATGAGGGATTCAGGATTCGGATTCAAGAATTTGGTCACCCTGAAGCTGGGAAAAATTTGCAGCCCTGCTCCCCTCTACTCCCTACTCCTTGTTCCTTATGATGTCATGGAAAAATTTAGCAGAAATCTGACCATAGAGTTTTTCACTGCCACCACTCAATGAAATGATATTGGGCAACTCATCTCGAGGACCCTAACATTTGCTCCCACTGGCGTGTCACTTTTGTGTGTGTGTGTGTGTGTGTGTGTGTGTGTAGTAATTGTTAAGCGCTTATTATGTGCCAGGCACTGTGCTAAGTGCTAGGGTAGATACAAGGTAATCAGCTTGGACAGAGTCCATGTCCCATATGGGGCTCACAGTCTTAATCCCCATTTTACAGATGAGGTAACTGAGGCCCAGAGAAGTGAAGTGACTTGCCCCAAGGACACACAGCAGACATGTGGCAGAGCTGGAATTAGAACCCAGTTCCTTCAGATTCCCATGCTCTATCCACTATGCAACACTGATCACTTCTGCTGCCCCATCTTGGGCAAAGGGCTAAATAATAATAATAATAATTATGGTATTTGTTAAGTGCTTACTATGTGCCAAGTACTGTTCTAAGTGCTGGGTTAGTTACAAGGTGATCAGGTTGTCCCACATGGGGCTCACAGTCTTGATCCCCATTTTATAGATGAGGTAACTGAAGCACAGAGAAGTTAAGTGGCTTGCCTAAGGTCACACAGCAGACAAGTGGCAGAGTCGGGATTAGAACCGACATCCTCTGGCTCCCAAGCCTGTGCTCTTTCCACTAAGCCATGATGCTTCTCCTATGAGCCATGCTTCTGCCACCCTTGTGAGGGGCCATACGGCCAACGCCCCTGCTGCCCTGCCACCACCTCCATGTCCACACTACCACTGCTCTCTAAAGTTGCACCTTGAGGCAGCCACCTCACGGTGAAAGCCAGCTATGCCCAGTATTGAACAGAATTTCCTGCAGAGCTATATTGGGCCACATCAAATTGTTTCCCAGGAAATGGCAACATATATTACATTGTTTTCTGGGTGGCAGCACCGTGAGGAAAGGGTTTAGAAATAATCATGGCTTCTTTTTGTTGTTTTTTTCCCCTAAATTTCAAGTTTCTTTTCACTTTTTGTTTCCCCCACAGAACCACTGCCCCACTGTGGAAAATCACTGAGAAGGATTAGAATCCTTTGAATCCTTCTCAGATTAGAATAGGATTAAAGTCACTGAGAAGCAGCGTGGCTCAGTGGAAAGAGCACGGGCTTGGGAGCCAGAGGTCATGGGTTCTAATCCTGGCACCACCATTTGTCAGCTGTGTGACTTTGCGCAAGTCACTTAACTTCTCTGGGCCTCAGTCACCTCATCTGTAAATTGAGGATGAAGACTGCGAGCCCCACATAGGACAACCTGATCACCTTTTATCCCCCCCAGTGCTTAGAACAGTGCTTGACACATAGTAAACGCTTAACAAATGCCATCATCATCATCAAGGAACTTTACATTTAGTAAAAAACATACACATAAACCAACTTTGTGAAGGGTTGATTTTTTTTTTTTCCTTCAAAGGCACAGTTTTCCCTTCCCTTCCTCTTCCTCTCCCCCAACCCTTAGTTCGCTGCCATAAAGAGTGGTGGAGGTGAGTTAAGCAGTTCTCCACTGACACTGAACAATGATTTGTCAGGGAGCCCTACAACCTAGGGAAATTTCACAAACAAAAAGGCTCTCTTAAGGAAGGACATTTGAGGTCAGACCAATGGTCAATCAGGCCAGCCTTCTGTCTCCAGTAGTGGCATGAGGAAGTTTGAGGAAAAGGTGTGGTTGCCCTCCTTGACCTTCATCTGTAACACTACTGTATTGTACTCTCCCAAGCACTCAGTAGAGTGCTCTGCACATAGGAAGTGCTCAATAAATAAGAATGATTTTTAAGGGATGTGTTTTCTAATATTCCTGATTCTTTTTCCTAATAACCCATGCTTCCACCCTGATTCAGTTATCATTCTGTCAGATGGTGAGTTTACTGAGGGCAGTGATGAGAAGCAGTGTGGCTTAGTGGAAAAGAGCATGGGCTTGGGAGTCAGAGGCCCTGGGTTCTAATCCTGGCTCCACCATTTGTGAGCTGTGTGACTTTGGGCAAGCCACTTAACTTCTATGTGCCTCAGTTACCTAATCTGTAAAATGGGGATTAAGACCGTGAGCCCCATGTGGGACAATTTGATAACCTTGTTATCCCAGCGCTCAGAACAATGCTCGGCACATAGTGAGTGTTTAACAAATACCATCATCATTATTATTACCTACTTTACTGTAGTCACTCAAGCGCTTAGTATAGTGCACAGAGTTCACTGTTTAATGTTCAATAAATGCCACTGATTGATTTTTTTGATCATTCATTCATTCAATCATATTTATTGAGTGCTTGCTGTGTGCAGAGCACTGTACTAAGTGCTTGGAAAGTACAATTCGGCAACAAATAGAGACAATCCCTACACAACAATGGGTTTACAGTCTAGAAGCGAGGAGACAGACAACAAAACAAAACAAGTAGACAGGCATCAATAGCATCAATATAAATAAATAGAATTATAGATATCACATCATTAATAAAGTAGAATAATAAATATGTATATACGTACACAAGTGCTGTGGGGCGGGGGGGTAGAGCAGAAGGAGGGAGTAGGGGTGATAGGGAGGGGAGGAGGAGCAGAAGAAAAGCGGGGCTCAGTCTGGGAAGGCCTCCTGGAGGAGGTGAGTTTTCATTAGGGCTTTTTAGGGGGGAAGTGTGCTAGTTTGGCAGATGTGAGAAGGGAGGGCCTTCCAGGCCAGAGGTAGGACGTGGTCCAGGGGTCGACGGCTGGACAGGTGAGAACGAGGCACAGTGAGGAGGTTAGCGACAGAGGAGCGGAGTGTGTGGGCAGGGCTGTAGAGGGAGAGAGGGGAGGTGAGGTAAGAGGGGGCAAGGTGAGGGAGAGCTCTGAAGCCAATTGTGAGGATTATGGACTTCTCATTCATAAATCTATCCAAAACCTTTCTTCCAGATCATGACATACTATCAGCCACCTTAGCATTCATGTACTCATTTTTTTGAGAAGCAGCATGGCTTAGTGGAAAGATCACGGGCTTAGGGGCCGGAGGTCATGGGTTCTAATCCCAGCTACACCACTTGTCAGCTGTGTGACTTTGGGCAAGTCACTTAACTTTTGTGTGTCTCAGTTACCTCATCTGTACAATGGGGATCAAGACTGTGAGCCCTACCTACAAAGTAGGTGCTTAAAAAATACCATTATTGTTATTATTGTTATTATTATTATTTCCCACTAGTGTCTTAGTTATATCTTTTCTCACGAGTTTTATCATAGGAATTTCATCAATTTATGTCTTCAAATAGCTCATAGAAGTCTTTTACTTTTGTGTTTTCTAAATATGTAGTAGAGTATTCTACACATTTCAGCAGCCCAACAAATACTACAGAGTATATATTAAAGGGATTAGACGAGGAACGCCTTCTGGAGGAGGTGGCTTCTTAGGAAGGCTTTGAAGGTGTAGAGGGATGTAGATAAATGGATTTGAGGGGCAATATTCTTTTTGCCTGAAATCCACCCCAGATTTCATGATCAATCCCAAATTCCTTGTGGGGAGGAAAATCATCTAGCAACTCCATTATATTGTACATTCCCAGGTGCTTAGTACAGTGTTCTGCACTAACAGCATGGTGTAATGGATAGGACACAGGCCTGGGAGTCAGAAGGTCATGGGTTCTAATCCTGCTCTGCCATTTGTCTGCTACATGACCTTGGGCAAGTCACTTCACTTCTCTGTGCCTCAATTATCTCATCTGTTAAATGGGGATTGAGACCATGAGCCCCATGTGGGATAGTGACTGTGTCCAACCCAATTCACTTGTATCCACTCCAGCACTTAGAACAGTACCTGGCACATAGTAAGCACTTAACAAATACCATAATTACTATTAAACACTCAATAAATACCATTGATTGAACAGGTGAGTGCAAGCTAAAATACAGCTATAAGTTATCCATAGAAGCTATAATAATAATAATAATGGCATTCGTTAAGAGCTTACTATGTGCAAAGCACTGTTCTAAGCACTGGGGAGATACAAGGTGATCAGGTTGTCCCATGAGGGGCTCACAGTCTTAATCCCCATTTTACAGATGACGTAACTGAGGCTCAGAGAAGTTAAGTGACTTGCCCAAGGTCACACAGCAGAAATGTGGTGGAGCTGGGGTTAGAACCCATGACCTCTGACTCCCGAGCCAGTGCTTTTTCCACTGAGCCATGCTGCTTCTTCTTAATACTTGTCATCAGCAGCAGCATTATGATATTAAGCACCTATTATGTGACCAGCAATATGTCTATTGTTGTTGGCAGGGAATGTGTCTACCAACTCTGTTATATTGTACTTGCCCAAGCACTTAGTACAGTGCACTGCACACAGAAAAGCACTCAATAAATATGACATTAGTAGATACAGGATAATCTTAGCAAATTTGCTCTGGATAATGCCTTCAAATGCAGTAACACAGCCAGGAGATTTTTACCTCATGGCAGCTACACGAGGCTTTGCTGGAACTCTTTGGAGAAACTTGGATTCACCAGAAGACTAGCAAATCTTGAACTGAATCCAGGCAGTGGAAAGATGGCACTGAAGGCGGGGAAACAGACTTTGCCTAAAAGCTTCAAATCATGGAATTTAAAAGAACATTTTGAGAAAATAGAAAATCCTAAAGGATCATGGTTTTTGAGGGGCTCACAGATAGCCTTGAAAGAGCTGAGCAAACCTCTTGGTTTATTGGATTGCTGATCATTAAATGTTTAAAATTTGAAATGCTGTATTTTCCATATGGTTGTCAACTCAAATAATGAAAGTTTTTCCAAGGCAGGTAATGTGTCTAATTTGTTCCTCTAGAATTTACCAAGATCCCAATTCAAAGTGAGCACTCACTAAATACTAGGCTTGATATTTTTCTGCAGAGATGAATAAAGTGCAGTGTCATCTAACTTGTTCATATATCACCAGTAAACGTTTTACTCCAAAATATAATGTTATTGAGCCTCATTCTGTTTCCTGCAGTGGGGAAGCACAAACAGATTTCCATAGATACACACAGGGATGCCTCCACAGATTTATATATGGTTGGGAATGGGGTGGGGGAGGGGGACAGAGATCATAATTTGATTTTCCTCCTATGAGCACAAAATAAGGATGCTGCATAACCTCATTAAACTGGCTCCCAAATAATTGATGTTTGAACTAGGGCAGAGCTCTGGGTGCTTTCAAAATTGAACCCCTCCACCTTTACTTCTGACCTTACTCCTTCTCACCTTCTTAAAACACCTTTACCCACTCTTCTTCCTTTTCCAACCACCATCTTCAACTACTCATTTTTTCCTCCCCTTCCCTTCTGTCTTCAAACATTTCTTTGTCCCTGCTATCTTATGAAAAGTCTTCTCATGACCTCCTTGCACCATCCAACTATAACCCCATCCTCCTTTTCCCGTTCGTGGACGAACTCCTTGAGCATGTTATATACACCCACTGCCCTCACTTCTCCTTCAACTCCTTTCTTGAACCTTTACAAGCTGGTTTCTACTAACTTTACCCCACTAAGACCTCCTTCTTTTAGGTCACCAGTGACTTTCTTGCCAAATCTTACAGACTATTTTGTCCTAATCCTCCCTGACCTCTAGGCTGTTTTTGACACAGTGGACAACCCCTCTCCTCTGGAAACACTATGTAACCTTGGTTTTTCTGGCACAATTCTCTCCTGCCTCTTTCATCTCTCCCTCTCTGTGTTCGTCGTCCATCTCCAACCCCACTAGATTGTAAGGACCTTGAGGACAGGGATTATATCTTGGTACCCAGTTTTACTCTCCCAAGTGCTGCATAAAGTGATCTGCCTGCAACTGGAATCCTATGAAAGCTATTGTTGATTCAAAGTATGTTCATCGTGATTCTGCAAGGATCATTGCTGCTGCTGCCCCTGGAAAGACTTCACACATAAATATGAGCAAATCAAACCTAGGATAGATGCCTTGGAGGTGGCACAACCAAATGCATGCTCTATTCAGGCTTAAGTAGCAGTAGTATTTATTAAGCGCTTACTGTGTGCAGAACACTGTACTAAGCCCTGGGAAGAGAATACGCAGGTGGGAATTAGACATGGCTCCTGTCCCTTGGTGGGGCTCACAATCTAATGCTTGTGACGAGATGAAAAAAGGCAAGAGTGTGTCAGAGTTTCCCCAACCAGCGCTATTGAAATTCAGCAGGCTGTTGTCATGCTCTGGCAACTCAGTAAGGTTTATTTGCTATCTAGGAAGGCTCTGTATTTCAGGGAGCTGCAGATAAACTGCCATAAGAGGCCCCCAAGCAACAGCAAGTCCCGGTGCTCTCTCTCTCACACAGCTTGCACTTTATGATACTCAACATCCCGGGTAGGGTTCCTGCTGCCTAAATAGTGTCTGAGCTCCACAAAAAAAAGCACCTAGGTATTCAGATCCTGTTGTCTGCATACAGTAAAAATAAGGAGTCCTGGGATTTTTCCCATGAGGTCTGGGTCCTGAGGAACCTATTCACTTCTAGAAGGGAATGAAGTTCTTATCTCCACTTTGGAAAATTCATTCAAGTAGCTCTGCCCCATCCTTCCTAGACTAACCCTTCATGATTTTGCAGACTAGTGGCAGTGGTGGAGAGGGGAAGAGGACTGCAGAAGCAGAGGTGGATGTGCTCCCTGTCACCAATCCCTGATATCCCATCCCAGCTCTGCTACTTGTCTGCTGTGCAACCTTGGGCAAGTCACTTTACCTCTCTATGCCTCAGTTACCTCATCTGTAAAATGGGGATTAAGAATGTGAGCCCCACACGGGACAGGGACTGTGTCCAACCTGATTACCTTGTACCTACCCAAGCGCTTTGAACAGTGCCTGGCACATAGTAAGTGCTTAATGAATACCACAATTATTATTAGTATTATTTCCTCTACAGCCTGATCTCTGGTCACAGCAGTGGTGTGGTCTCTGAGGATGGGGGAGGGTGGCAGGAATCAAGAGTTGGCTAGTTGTAGGTAGAGCCTTGGGAAAAGGATTGAAGACATAAATGCTGCGTATGGGAATTACTCTTAGCCTTTTAGCTGCATCTCCAGAAAATGGCTGAGCTCCAGGCTTTCTGATGACCCCAAGCTCCTTAGTGATCCTGCTTCTCCAGGCTCCAGGCATTTATCCTCCGTGTTTCAGGATGACTGGTACCTTGTGCTGAGGTTGAGATTAATCCCATTGGTATCCATCTTTTCATTATTGTCAAAGAAAAGGGAAGTCAGCTTCCCCCAGACATGTGTATACATACACATGCTGTGGCCCAATGGAAAGAGCACAGGCCTGGGAATCAGAAAGACCCGGGTTCTAGTCCTGGCTCCGCCACTTTCCTACTGTGAGGCTGCTGTTGGGTAGGGACCATCTCTATATGCTTGTACTTCCCAATCAATCAATCAATCAATCATATTTATTGAGTGCTTACTGTGTGCAGAGCACTGTACTAAGCGCTTGGGAAGTACAAGTTGGCAAGCGCTTAGTACAGTGCTCTGCACATAGTAAGTGCTCAATAAATATGATTGAATGAATGAATGCTGTTGAACTTGGGCAAATCACTTTGCTTTTCTGTTCCTCAGTTTTCTCAGCTGTAGTATGGGGATTCAATGACTATTCTCCTTTGTACTTAAACCATAAGCCCCATGTGGGACAGAGATTGGGTCTGATCTGAATATCTTGTATCTACCCAGTGTTTAGTACAGTGCTTGGTATATAGTAAGGGCCTAACAAATACCACAATTATTATCATTACTACCCTTATTCTGAGCAACTACAAAAACTGAAGGGAATCTTTTGGGGACAGGCAGAAGGCATGTGGCTATGCCCCCTCGAGGTACTAAAGTGGAATAAAACTCCTCCTCCTTATCTGTAACCCATTTCTTCAGTAGCCCTGCACTGTCCCAGGTGTATGAAGAGTGTTATTGCATCTGGTAAGTTTTGGTCCTCTGCCTTAGATGAACTTCCAGTCCAATGGGAAGATGAGGTAAGCAAACAAGTCAGACAGTGCCAAAATTAGACTGGGAATGAGCAAGGGGCCTTTGAAGGAGGGCCTGGGGCAGAGCCTGTAGCTTTGAACTGAGGAGATCCTGCTCTCCTGCCACTACATTGAGCAGCAGTGTGGCCTAGTACAAAGAGCACAGGCCTGGAAGTCAGAAGGACCTGGGTTCTAATCCTGCTGTGTCATTTGCCTGCCGTGTGACCTTGGGCAGGTATCTCTGCCTTCTATCTGTTTCAATTTCCTCATTTGTAAAATTGGGATTAAGACTGTTCACCCCATGAAGGACAGGAACTGTGTCCAACCCGATTGTCTTGTATTTACCCCAGGACCTAGTACGGCACCTGGTACATAGTAAGCACTTAACAAATTCCATTTTTATTATTTTGTTTAGGAGTTTCTGGAAATATATTCATGTAGTCCTAAAATAGCCCTGAAACCTGCTGTACTTAAATCCTAATGCCTTCTAGAATGCTTTCACTCTTTTATTGCCGAGCCCCTCTCTACATGTAAGAGTGTAGGAGAGAAAACTTTCCCTCCACATTGCTCTAGCAGTCTCTTCTTTGGCCAGCCTTAAGACCGGTTGAAGTGTGAATCCTACAGAAAGAGAAGCATTGCTCTCTTAGGGCTTTGGAAGACCCTAAGGAGGCTTTCTGATGGTTCATAAGGGATGATTTGCCCTGGGAACAGCAACTCATGCTGCTGCATGAGAAACAGAGATTCTGCTTGTACATCACTGATGACTCTGCCTTATAGGAATGTTTACCAAGCCCCTTCTCCCACTGCCTTCAGAGCTGTGGCATGATTCCAAAGGCACCCTCTGTAGCTTTCTGGCATTCTGCTCTCCCTCAAAAATCGGGTTGAACATTCAATGATAAAATGGAATCCTCTCAGAGAGAAATATTAGATGAAGGCTTAATCTGCTTCCGGGAGACTACGTGAATTAATATTAGATTAAATATTCACCAAGAAGGACCAATTAGTTCAGTCTTGCAGGATCTAAGAAAAATAAACTCATTTGGATGAACTCTCCTTTCTATTGCTTCTACACTCCTCACTGAACTATCATGAAGGTGACAGATAAAAGTCACAAACAACAATTAATTTATTATATGTAAAATAGTTAACTTTTCTGTAAAAGTCAGCACAAAATGTAGCCATCTACCCTGGATAGGCAGGGAATAAAGTATTTGTGATGTTTAATGTGGGGCTACAGAAAAATTAATGGGTTTGTGATCCAATGTCCCAAACCTATGTCTCAGGGTGTGATTTCACAATTGAAGTAACTTTTTTACCCTGAGGGCAACAATCTTACACTGCTATTGTCCAAGAAAACAGCTATTGTTTCCTATTACCCTTTCTTTTCATTTTTCCTTAATAAAATGCTCAGTGTTACTCTGAGGAAATCTATTACACAATTTTGAATTATTGCCTGCTTTCTAGGCAATCTTTATCCCAATCAATCAATCAATCAATCGTATTTATTGAGCGCTTACTATGTGCAGAGCACTGTTTCCCAAGTTACCGGAAAACCATTGAAACTAATAAGAATAGAGAAGTGAGCAATACTGAGTAAACTTTTCAGCAAATCAATCCATTCATCACATTTCCTAATTTAACTTTTATGGCCAACCACTTAGAGAAGTAAGATTCATTGTATGCTGTGTGACTTTCTTTGCTGCGGATGGTAAATAGAGTAGGGTTTCAAGTGTAGGCCAGACTTTAATTATGAAGTTTATTTGTAATATGAATTATTTAATATTACTGCCAGAAAGGGCAGTTCTTTAGCCTGATAGAGAAGAGACTCTTGGATGCAACTGTGTTCTAAGCCTTTCAAAGAAAGAGATTATTTTTTTTCCTCAGTCTATAAAGCCCAATTAGAGTTCATGGCTAATGATCTCCCTTTGCTAGTGTCAGACCTTTAAACCAAAAACATTCTAAAATTAGAAGTTGTGACTTGCCGAAGGTCAATGACAGGCAAGCCGCACAGCTGGGACTGGATCCCAGGTCTCATGTCTGTGCCTCAGTTTCTTCAACTGTAAAATGAGATTGGATACCTGCTCTCCTCCCCCTTAGACTGTATGCCCCATGTTGGACAGGGACTGTGTCAGGCCCAATTGTCTCATATTTGCTCCAGCACTTAGCAAAATGCTTGGCACATAGTAAGTGCTTAATAAATACTATTATTTTTGAATTGTGTGTGGCCACATGTGAGTGAATGCACCATTGGGTCATTCTGTTACAGTTTACTTTGGGGGTTCTCCAGAAAGTTGGAATTTGGGAATGTTTCAGACCGGCTGTATGTAGCATGATAAATCCCCTGGTGGATTGTCCAATGCTCCTTTGCACCGACAAAGACAGAAATAGTCTCAGAGATCTCATTATAAAAATGTAGCCAGGCATTCAAAAACAGCCTCCACAGATTATATACTAAACCTGCACGGTTTACTCTAAGCCCCCAATTTACAGGCTTGGGTTATGCCACTATGGGAAATGTATTTTGGGGGCTCCACGTGAAAAAAAATGCCTAAAGGAACCTGATAAATGTATTGTGTGCCCCTCCTAAAGAGAAACAAATTAGCTTGTAATTGCAAAGTTCACCCCCAGAATAAACCCAAATCATATACAGTCAGACCACTGGGAAAGCCAAAATGTTTTCCAAATGAGGGAAACTGCATTATAGTGTTTTATGTGCCACTTGGCCAAAAGTGGAGAATCAGAGGCTGTATAAGACTCTGTTCCTTCTTTACCTCATGAATTGCATAGGGTAGGAATTTGAGTTCATCTGCAGAGTCTTTAAAATACAGTTTCAAATTGAATATGGAATTCCTTACATTTAGAAGGTATGAATTCATTTCTCACACCATTTATTATTATTGCATTGGATAGACTGTGAGTATATAAATAAAAACTGACTCTCCTCTATTTCCTTATAATTCTGATGTGCAGTATTTGGTATTCATCCAGCCTAAAAACCTCAGTAGATAAAAACAACTGGGAAGCTCTGAATCTAAATGAAAATATTTGTATCTAGAGGAGTGGTGAAGCCGAAGTGGGCCCTTAGGGCAGGAAACAGCTTTAAACTGCCCCATGATTGTATTCTACTCCCTTCTCCCTTCTTGAACTCAAAACCCAAACTCTAAGTGAGTTTTAGCCACTGAGACTAGTCTATCACCTCCAGGCCACCCTCAGGCATACTGGATCATCATCATCAACAACAACAGCAACAACAACAAACTGACTATCTATTCTGTGCCATTGGTTCAGTTGAAAGGGTGTGGCTCAGTGAATTGGGAGACCTGAGTAAGTAAGAGAATGCTTGATGGTGCTATGCCATTAGTGATGAAGGTTTCTGAGGAGAGAACTACTTAAAGTGTTCCAATATCAATCAATCGATTGATGGTATTTATTAATAATAATAATAATAATGATGATGGTATTTGTTAAGCGCTTACTATGTGCCAAGCACTGTTCTAAGCACTGGGGGAGATACAAGTTTATCAGGTTGTCCCAGTTGGGGCTCACAGTCTTGATCCCCATTTTTCAGATGAGGTAACTGAGGCACAGAGTAGTTAAGTGACTTGCCCAAGGTCACACAGCTGACAAGTGGTGGGGCCGGGATAGGAACCCAAGACCTCTGACTCCCAAGCCCGTGCTCTTTCCACTAAGCCACGCTGCTGTATGCAGAGCACTATACTAAGTGCTTAGGAGAGTACAGTATGTTGGTAGAAACATTCTCTGCCCACAAGGAGATTACAGTCTAGAGAAGGAGACAGACATTAAAATAAATTACCTACATGGATGAATGTGCTGAGGGTGGGGTGAATAAAGGGTGTGAATCCAAGAGCAAGGGAGACGTAGAAGAGAGGGGGAGTAGGGGAAATGAGTGCCTAGTGAGGGAAGGTCTCTTGGAGGAATTGTGATTTTAATAAGGTTTTGAAGGTGGGGAGAGTGATGGTTTGTCAGATGTGAAGGGGGAGGGAGTTTCATACCAGAGGTAGGATGTGGGTGAAGGGTAGGTGGCAAGATAGATGAGCTCGAGGTATAGTGAGTGACTAGGTTGGTGTTAGAGGAGCAAAGCGAGCCTGCTGGGTTGTAGTAGGAAATCAGTGAGGTAAGAGAGGAGGGGACGAGATGATTGAGTGCCTTAAAGCCAATGGTAAGGAGTTGTTCTTTGATGCAGAGGTGGATGGATGACCATTGGAGGTTCTTGAGGAGTGGGGAGATATGAATTTTGTTTTCTTTAGAAAAATGATCTGGGCAGCAGAGTTATGGCCTAGAGTTATGGCCTGGGTGGGGATATGCAGGAGGCAGGGAGGTCAGAGGGGAGGCTGATGCAGTAGTCATGGTGGGATAGTAATCCTGAAAACTTCCTGGCTAATGAAGGCATTGATTGCTCATATACATGCTTCAATATCACTCCCATTAGCAACCGCTATCAGTCAATGGTATCATCATAATGGTATTTATTGAACACTTATTGTGTGCAGAGCACTGTACTAAGCGCTTGGGAGAGTATGAAGAGAAGCAGTGTTTCCTAGTGAACAGAGCAGGGGCCTGAGAATTACAAGGACCTAGGTTCTAATGTTGACTCCACCACTTGGCAACTCACTTAGCTTCTCTGTGCCTCAGTTACTTCATCTGTAAAAGGGGAATAAAAACTGTGAGCCTCCTGCGGAAATGGAACTATGTCTAACGCGATTTGCCTGTATCCACCTCAGTGTTTAATACAGTGCCTCACACATTGGAAGAACTTAACACATACTACTATTATTATTATGCAACAGAGTTGGTAAACATGATCCCTGCCCACATGGAGTTTACAGCCTAGAAGGGGAGACAGATGCTAAAATAAGTTACAGATGTGTATATAAGTGCTGTGGGGTTGACAGTGGTGAATATCAAGTGCTTCAAGCAGGGGGAGTTAGAGAAGCAGCATGGCTCAGTGGAAGGAGCATGGGCTTGGGGGTCAGAGGTCATGGGTTCTAATCCCAGCTCCTCCGTTTGTCAGCTGTGTGACTTTGGGCAAGTCACTTCATTTCTCTGTGCCTCAGTTACCTCATCTGTAAAATGGGGATTAAGACTATGAGCCCCACGTGGGACAACCTGATCACCTTGTATCCTCCCCAGCACTTAGAATAGTGCTTCACACATAGTAAGCGCTTAACAAATGCCATCATTATTATTACAAATCTAAGTACAAAGGTATTGCAGAAGGGAGACCTTGAGGGAAGTGCTGTCTGCATTGTGGCCAACTCACCAACCCCCAGGGTCTATTCCTTGCTAGCCTTCTTTCACCACAGGTCTGCTACCACATTAATCCAACCACTTAACCCATCCCACCTTGATTACTGTATCAGCCTCCTTGCTGACCTCCCTGCTGTCTCTCCCCACTCCAGTCCATACTTCACTCTGCCACCCAGGTCATTTTTCTGCAAAAACGTTCAGTCCATGTTTACCCATTCCTCCAGAACCTCCAGTGGTTGGCCATCCAACTTCACATTAAACAGAAATGCCTTATCATCAGCTTTAAAGTACTCAATCACCTTGCTCCCTCCTACCTTATCTCAAGTTTTCCTGCTTACAACCCAGCCTGCACACTTCGCTCTTCTAATGCCAGCCTATGCACTGTACCTCTGTCTCATCTATCTCACCACTAACCTCTTGCCTACATCCTGCCTCTGGCCTGGGGTCCTTCCCTCTTCATATCTGACTGATGATCACTCTCCCCACCTTCAAAGCCTTATTAAAATCGCAACTCCTCCAAGAGGCCTTCCCTAACAAAGCCCTCATTTCCTCTTCTCCCACTCCCTTCTGCATCACCCTTGCAGTTGGATTTATACCCTTTATTCACCACTCCCACAGCCTCACAGAACTTTTGTACCTCCTAGACTGTAAGCTTGTTGTGGGCAGGGAATGTGTTGTATGGTTGTTACATTGTACTCTCCCAAGTATAGTGATGTGCAAACAGTAAATGCTCAATAAATATGATTGATATCCATAATTAATTTATGAATATTGATATCTGTCTCCCACTCTAGACTGTAAGCTCATGTGGGCAGGGAACATGTCTATCAACTCTGTTATATTGTGCTCTCCCAAGTGCTTAGTACCATGCTGTGCACACAACACTCAGTAATTATGATTGATTGATCTCTATGCTTTAATCTGACCCTACTTTTAGGGCCTCTGAATCTGGGTTTGCACATGGGCACAGTTATAATAGCTAAATGAGTGATTGTTTTTATTTATAATCTGTTTGGTTTGGGTCTTGTCTTATGCTGTTGAGTCATCTCTGACACATAGCGATGCCATGGACACATCTCTCCCAGAACGCCCCACCTCCATCTGCTATCATCTGGTAGTGTATCCATAGAGTTTTCTTGGTCAAAATACGGAAGTGGTTTACCATTGCCTCCTTCCGCACAGTAAACTTGAGTCTCTGCCCTCGACTCTCTCCCATGCCTCTGCTGCTCAGTATAGGTGAGTTTTTACCTGTAGCAGATTGCCTTCCACTCGCTAGCCATTGCCCAAGGTAGGAATAGAATGGATATGCCTCTGCTTGACTCTCCCTCCCATAGTCGAGACTGGTAGAGTACTGGAAACTCTGGAAACTCTCCAGGTACAACTCTGAGAGGATTTGGTTTGGGTATTCACTGAATTTCTCATTTTCCAAGGGTACTTTTTACCTTTAAAGAAACTGACAAACCCTACCCAGAACAGAGAAAATGCCACTCATATGGAAATTGGCCTGTGGAAAAAAAAAAACAACTAATAAAACACGTTTGACAGTCCCCTCCAGCTTTTGCAGTCCCACTACTCTCTTATGGAAAACTGAACCTTCCTTTTTATGAGAGATTGTCTGACAGATACAGATCTCTATCTAGCCCACATAAGCAAGTCATGTAAATTCTTCCGTATTTAATTATTTTGAAAAATGGATGTGCAAATTAAAGTAGCTGACAAATAATTTAAACTTACATGAAAAGGGGATCAACATAGATTGTACTGACCTACTAGTTGTGATTTCAACATAGAGATGCTCTCTGGAGCATTTCTACATTTTCCTCAGCATCATCAGATTTTAATGTTTAATTTTTCCATTCAGTGTTTTCATAACAAATGTAGTCTACTATGATAGGAACACACTACTCCCCACAAAGTGTAAAGCTCTATCCACACCAATAGTTTACCCACTGATTCTCCCCATGTAAGCTATAAGCTCCTTGTAGGCAGGGAACATGTCTACCCACTCTGTTATATTGTGCTCTCCCAAGTGCTTAGTACAATGCTCTGCACAGAGTAAGTGCTCAAATAATACAATTGACTTACTGATTCATCAGTTCACCAGGAAATCTGACAGATACTTTGTTAATCCTGAGAAGCAGCATAGCCTGGTAGAAAGAGCATGGGCCTGGGAGTCAGAGGACCCGATTTCTTCTAATCCTGGCTCTGTCACTTGCCTGCTATGTGACCTTGGGCAAGTCACTTCACTTCTCTGTGCTTCAGTTACCTCATCAGTAAGATGGGGATTAAGACTGTGAGCTCCATGTGGGACTGTGCCCAACCTGATTAGCTTGTATCCTTGTGTCTACCCCAGGGCTTAATACAGTGTCTGGCACATAGTAAGTGCTCAAAGAATACCATTTAAAAAAATGCCCAAGAGGATTAGAATTCCTAGAACTTAAAAATTTCAGCAGAGGCAATGCATCCCCTCGATCATCTGACCTATGTTGAAACTTCATGTCCTCTTCTCTGCCAGTGAACATTGTCACTGAATATGAAATCAGTTGTAACTTTTGTATCCAATTTTTTTTACCATTGAAAAACTACACTCCATAATGACATGAGTCCATTAGTTAGTGTCCTCCTGTCACCTCAAGCTTAACATGTCCAAAACTGAACTCCTTATCTTCCAACCCAAACCCCATCCTCCCCCTGACTTTCCCATCACTGTAGATGGTACCATTCATTCATTCATTCACTCAATCATATTTATCAAACACTTAGTGCAAAGCACTGTACTAACCACCATCATTCCTGTCTCACAAGCCCATAACCTTGGCCTTATCCTTGGCTCCTTTCTCTCATTCAACCCAAATATTCAATCCATCACTAAATCCCACCTTCACAATATCGCTAAAATCCACCTTTTCCTCTCCACCCAAATGGCTACCATGTTAATACAGTCACTCATCCTTTCCCGCCTGGATTACTTCATCAGCCTCCTTGGGGACCTCCCAGCCCCCTATCTCCCCCCACTCCAGTCCATAGTTCACTTTGCTGCTTGGATCATTTTTCTACAGAAATGTTTAAGACATGTCACCCCGCTCCTCAAAAACTCCAGTGGTTGCCCATCCACCTCTGCATCAAACAAAAACTCCTCACCACTGGCTTTAAAGCACTCCACCACCTCACTCCCTCCTGCCTCACCTCAATACCTTCCTTCTACAATCAGCCCACACACTTTGCTCCTCTAGTGCTAAACTTCTCACTGTGCCTCGATCTCACACATCTCACTTCTGACCCCTAGCCCACTTCCTGCCTCTGGCCTGGAACACTCTCCTACCTCAAATCCGACAGACAGTTTACTCTCCCTCCAAGAAGCCTTATTGAAGGCAGATCTCCACTAAGAGCAGCGTGGCTTAGTGGAAAGAGCCCGGGCTTTGGAGTCAGAGGTCATGGGTTCAAATCCCAGCTCTGCCACTTGTCATCTATGTAACTTAGGGCAAGTCACTTAACTTCTGGGCCTCAGTTACCTCATCTGTAAAATGGGGATGAAGACTGTGAGCCCCCCGTGGGACAACCTGATCACCTTGTAACCTCCCTAGCACTTAGAACAGTGCTTGGCACATAGTAAGCCCTTAATACATGTCATTATTATTATTAAGAGAACTTCCCAAACTAAGCCCCACTTTTCCACTCCCATCTGTGTTGCCCTGACATGCTCCCTTTGTTCTTCACCCCTCCCAACCCCACAGCACTTATATACATATCTGCAATTTATTTATTTGTATTGTTGTCTGTCTCCCCTGCTCTAGTCTGTAAGCTTGTTGAGGGCAGGGAATATGTCTATTGTTGTATTGCACTTTCCCAAGCACTTAGTACAGTGCTCTGCACACAGTAAGCGCTCGATAAATATGATTGAATAAATGAATGAATGAATGGTGTCAGTGGAGGGGACAGAAAGGAGGTGGAGGTGGCTTGGGGAAGGGTGGTGTTGGAGAGAGACAGAGAGGCCACTGAAGGACAGATAGGAGCTGGATTCACTGGAATATATGTATATTGTATATATACATACATAAGTGCTGTGGGGTGGGGAGAGGGGGAAGAGCAAAGGGAGCAAGTCGTGGTGACAAAGAAGGGAAGGGGAGATGAGGAAAAGTGGGGCTTAGTCTGGGAAGGCCTCTTGAAGGAGATGTGCCTTCAGTATGGCTTTGAAGGGGGGAAGAGTGATTGTTTGGCAGAATCGAGGAGGGAGGGCATTCCAGGCCAGAGGTAGGACGTGGGCCAGCGGCCAGCAGAGAGACAGGCAATATTGGGGCACGGTGAGAAGACTAGCATCAGAGAAGTGGAATGTGTTGGCTGGGTTGTAGAAGAAGAGAAGGAAGGCGAGGTAGGAGGGGACAAGGTGATGGAGGGCTGTAAAGCCAATCAATAGTGGGAGTTTTTGTTTGACATGGAGGTGGATAGGCAGCCACTGGAGATTTTTGAGGAGGGGGTGACATGCCCTGAATGTTTCTGTAGAAAGATAATCCAGGCAGCAAAGTATAGCCTGAAGTGGGAAGAGGCAGGAGGTTGGGAGGTCAGAAAGGAGGCTGATGCAGTAATCCAGTCGGGATAGGATGAGTGATTGTACTAATGTAGTAGCTGTTTGTATGGAGAGGAAAGGACAGACCTTGACGATGTTGTGAAGGTGAGAACGACAGGATTTGGTGAGGGATTGGATATGTGGGTTGAATGAGAGAGTAGAGTCAAGGATGACACCAAGGTTGTGGGCTTGTGAGATGGGAAGGATGATTGTGCCATCTAAGGTGACAGGAAAGTTCAGGAGAGGACAGGGTTTGGGAGGGAAGATAAGGAGCTAATTGTGGTATTTGTTATGCACTTTCTATATGGCAGACACTGTACTAAGCACTGGGGTGGATACAAGCAAATCAGGTCGGACACAGTCCCTATCTCTCGTGGGGCTCACAGTCTCAATCCCCATTTTACAGATGAGGTAACTGAAGCACAGAGAAGTGAAGTGACTTGCCCAAGGTCACCCAGCAGACAAGTGGAGGAGCTTGGATTAGAACCCAAGTCCTTCTGAGACCCAAGGTTCTGCTCTATCCACTAAGTTATGCTGTTTCTTCCCCAGCTCTACCTCCTGGTCACTAGGCTGGTGACCAACATAGTTTAAACTAATTAAACCATGGGTGAGATGGTGAGAAGCTGTAGTTCAAATTGATGATAATCCTTCATGGAGACCCCCCCACCCCACCACCACCTCATTGTATGACCCCAGTTTCGACCTCAGCCTGGCATTGTTAGGTGAAGGCTTTCCACTC
The DNA here is from genome assembly GCF_015852505.1 of Tachyglossus aculeatus. NCBI lineage: Eukaryota > Metazoa > Chordata > Mammalia > Monotremata > Tachyglossidae > Tachyglossus > Tachyglossus aculeatus. Next base: position 99,749,524 of record NC_052101.1, on the reverse strand, counting down.
GGATGGAGGGTGAGGATTCAAGGATGAAGGAGCGTGGCTCAGTGGAAAAGAGCCCGGGCTTTGGAGTCAGAGGTCATGGGTTCAAATCCTGGCTCCACCAATTGTTAGCTGTGTGACTGGGCAAGTCACTTAACTTCTCTGTGCCTCAGTTACCTCATCTGTACAATGGGGATGAAGACTGTGAGCCTCCCGTGGGACAACGTGATCACCTTGTAACCTCCCCAGGACTTAGAATAGTGCTTTGCACATAGTAAATGCTTAATTAATACCATCATTATTATTGTTATTAAGGATGCCAGGGTAGCAGTAGGTAGATGTGTGTGAACCAGGAAGTAGGGGAGAAGTTGAGGGCTTAGAGTCCAAACCTCCTGTTGCTACCCTGGCCTCCATTGCAAGGTTAGAAAGGAGAAGGGACAATCAGAAGATCTAATATCAGCTCTGAGGTAAGTAGGGGAGCATTTGGTGCTTGAAATCCAGGTCCCCTCCTTCTCTTTGCCCACAAAGTGACTTTGTAAGCTACTCTTCTGGATCAGAGAGTGAGTGACACCTTAGACATACAAGAGGGATGTCTGAAAATTTTGATTATTCCCCCTCCCATAATACCTTTATTGGATAATTTAAGAGGACATTCATCGGGACATACAGGACACACCCAGGGACAAAACATGGGAATACACAGGTACAAGAGCACAAACACAGAAGGGTAGGGTTAAACAACCTCCAAAGAGGAGGCCAGGTAGATTTCTTTGGGTAGAATTCATTCATTCATTCATTCATTTGTATTTATTGAGCACTCATTGTGTGCAAATCACTGTACTAAGCACTTGGGAGAGTACAATACAACAATAAACAGACACATTCCCTGCCCACAACCACCTTACAGGACCACAGCTTTTGAGAACAGATGGTGTCCTGCATGCTGACACAGGGAGTTATGATTATGTGCAAGTTGTCCCTCTGGAAAAATGCCAAATGTAAGACTGAGATTCCTGACCCCCATCAAATTCCTGAATGTCTTCTGCAGTAGCCTGACACTATACACGGGAATACATATATACATTGGAGTAGTAGGAAAGGCATTTATTGAGTGTATACTGGAGAAGCATAAAAAGAAGCATGAGATACATCCCCTATCCACATGGAGCTTATACTCTAATGAAAGAGACAAATAAACATTTTTACAAATACAAGAATCAGAATACTTGTTTTGTTGTCTATTCCCCACCGCCACCCTTGGCTGTAAGCCCACTGTGGGCAGGGATTGTCTCTCTTTCTTGCTGTATTGTACTTTCCAAGTGCTTAGTACAGTGCTCTCCACACAGTAAGCACCCCATAAATACAATTGAATTGAATGGACTGAACAATCAAGTTCGACATTTGTACGTAAATACATGTGAGAGACAGACGAGAGATTGGCAACAGAGTAGGGGGCAGAGGAAGAGAATGTAAAGAGAACACAAGGAAGGAAAAGGGAAGAGAAGAGAAAAAGAATGACAAGTACACATTGCACCTTATTTTTTATGAAAATAAGAGTAGGAAGTAATATAGTAGCCTAGTTCAGCAGAATTTTATCTATGGGTTGATGGCCCTTGAAAATGATTGGCTGGCCACTAAGATTTTCAACTACTGTCAATTTGCCACTTAACAGTGGGCCATATGATTTGTGGGTACGTGAGGAAAATTTCACAGCATCTTAGCAAAGTTCAATTTTTTTACACAAGGCTGTGTTTTCACTGCAGATTCAAGGAGTTCTCTAGCCTCCACTCCCCTGTCCTACTCTACTCTCCTGTTCATGATCAGGTAACAGTGAGGGTTAGGTTGATGCCTTATACTTGGAGTTTGAGCTCCTTCAATCAAAAATCATAGCTCTCCTTTTGATATTATTGGTAGCATTACAATAGGTATTTCAAGAATAATGAACATCTGCTGCCAATTCTTTTCACTGCAAAATTCAAATTAAAACTAGAGAAATGTTTTGTTTTAATAATAATTGTGGGTTGATAGGTATTTAAGCGCTTTCAATGTGCTAAGCATGGGGATTGATGCAATATAAGCAGATCAGACACAGTCCCTAGTCAAATATAGGGCTCATAGTTTGAGAGGAAAAATAGGTATCTTATCCCCATTTTACAGATGAGGTAACTGAGGCACAGATAAATGAAATGATTTGCCGAAGGTCACACAGCAGGCAATTAATCAAATTTATTGAGCATTTACTGTATGCAGAACACTGTAATAAGCACTTGGTAGAGTACAATATAATAGAGTTGGTAGACACATTCCTTGACAAGAGCAAACTTACAGTCCGGAGGGGGAGACAGAAATTAACATAAATAAATGAATTATGGATATATACATCAATGCTGTTGTGCTGGGGGAGTGGTGAATGAAGGGTATAAATCCAAGTGCAAGGATGATGCAGAAGGGAGTGGGAGAAAAGAAAGTGAGGGCCTAGTCAGGGAAGGCCTGTTGGAGGAGATGGGCCTTCAGTAAGGTTTTGAAGGTGGGGAGAGTGATCGTCTGTTGGACAGAAAGAGGGAGAGTATTTCAGGCCAGAGGCAGAACGTGGGTGAGAGGTTGATTGAGAGATAGAGGAGATCCAGGTTCAGTGAGTAGGTTGGCATTAGAAGTGCAAATTGTGCAGGCTGGATTCTAGTAGGAGATCAGCGAGGTAAAGTAGGCGGGGACAAGGTGATCGAATATTTTAAAGCCAATGGTAAAGTATTTCTATTTGATGCAGAAGAGGAGGTTCTTGAGGAGTGGGGAAACATGGGATGAATGGTTTTGTAGAAAAATGATCCGTGCAGCAGAGTGAAGTATGGACTGGAGGGGGGCGAGACAGCAGGCAGGGAGGTCAGCAAGGAGGCTGATGCAATAATCAAGGCAGGATAGGATAAGTGCTTGGACTAACATGGCAGCAGTTTAGATGGAGAGGAAAGAGCAGATTTTAGCAATATTGTTAAGGTTGAACAAACAGTATTTGGTGACAGATTGAATCTGTGGGTTGAATGAGAGAGCTAAGGATAACGCCAAGGTTCTAGGCTTGTGAGACAGGGAGGATGGTGGTGCTGTCTACAGCAATGGGAAAGTTGGGGGAGTTCAGAGTTTGGGTGGGAAGATGAGGAGTTCTGTTTTGGACGTGTTAAGTTTGAGTTGTTGGCGGTACATCCAAGTAGACATGTCTGGAAGGCAGGAGGATATGTGAGACTGCAGAGAAGGAGAGAGTTCAGAACTGGAGATGTAGATTTGGGAATCATCTGCATAGAGATAGTAGTTGAAGCCATAGGAGTGAATGAGTTCTCCAAGGGAGTGGGTGTAGATGAAGAATAGAAGAGGATCTAGAACTGAGTCTTGAGGTGCTCCAACAGTTAGGGGGTGGGAGGCAGAGAAAAAGTCAGCAAAAGAAACTGAAAGTGAGTGGCCTGAGAAATAGGAGAAGCAGCAAGAGAGGACATTGTCAGTGAAGTCAAGGTTGGATAATGTGTTCAGGCAAGTGGCAGAGCCAGGAGTAGATTCTGACTCCCAGGCCTTTGCTCTTTCCACTAAACCGTGTGGTTTTTCTCTATAGAGTTTTTTTTTTTTAACTTTATAGAGTGTTCTCTATAGAGTTGTAATTTCAGAAAATACCATAACCATATAAATGGCATATTTGTTTGGGCCAACACTGCAGACTGAAAGCTCCCTCTAGATTGTTAACTCCTCATGGGCAGGGAACAATTCTACCAAGTGGACTGTTCACTCTCCCAAGCGCTCACTATAGTGCTCTGTGCACAGTAAGCACTCAGTGAATACCATTGATTTACTGATATAGACATCCATATAGTTGATATTATGGCTACATAATAAAATTATAACTTTAATGTGCCTTTGCAGAATACCTGCTTACCAAAATGAGCATTTTCTTGGTAAATGGTATTTTTAAAAGCAAACCTAAAAAAGGATTGCTAATGTGTGTTAAAAATGTTAATTTTTATTTCCTATGCTTACCAACTTGTTGAAAAATGATAAAGGGGTATGTTACATATTTTTTTCTAAAGAATGTTTTTCTTCTGTTTTTAAAAGGCCCTTTAAAAGTAAATGGTATGTTCTCAAATTAACCTTAGCTACTTTTCCCACTTGCATTCATAATACTTATATTAGTGAATTGATTATCAAAGCATCAACACTGTTTTTTTCTCAATTTTATTTTTACCATTGTAAATAAATTATGTATACACCCCAAAGTAATTGGCAGAGACATTGTTGTTCAGCTAAATTTTGAACTAATCAGACCTAATTCCTGTCAAAAATGATTAGGATAAAATATGTACTCCCTAAGCAACTCTTTCAAGCTAGGACTTTGAACATACTCTTTCCAATGTATGTATAATAATACATTCAATTGTTAGGTCTATTTCTTTAACACCTGTAGAGAAAACTCTGCCTTATGAATTCCTACCTAGGATTTCCCTCCACTTTCTCCATCTGTAAAGGACAAGAATTGATAAACACATGATAAACACACTAAAAAAAATATTCTAACATGAGAATTCCAAACTGTAAGCTCTTTGTGCTCAGGAACATGTCTGCCAACTCTGTTATACTGTACTCTCTATAGTGTTTAATACAGTGTTCTGCCCACAGTGCTCAATAAATACCACTGATTGACTGATGGGGAATGTCCCTAACCACTTAACGTATGCATAGTTTGCTGGATAAATAAGCTCTCTTGCAAAATCGATGTGCAAAAATGAAAACTCCATCTACCTCATGAAATTCTTCTGGTTGTCACCATATGCCCTGGATATTTTTATCCACCAAATTTCACTAGGATTAGGATGAATGCCCCCACTGTGTTGTAAATTTTTCAAGGGCAGGAGTCATGTCTACCAGCTTCATTGTAATAATAATAATAATAATAATCATAATAATAATGGCATTTATTAAGCACTTACTATATGCAAAACACTGTTCTAAGTGCTGGGGAGGTTACAAGGTGATCAGGTTGTCCCACAGGGGGCTCACAGTCTTAATCCCCATTTTACAGATGAGGTAACTGAGGCACAGAGAAGTTAAGTGACTTGCCCCAAGTCACACAGCTGACAAGTGGCGGAGCAGGGATTTGAGCCTATGACCTCTGACTCCAAAGCCCGGGCTCTTTCCACTGAGCCACGCTGCTTCCCCGAGTGTACTCTACTAAGCATTCAGTACACAGCTTTACATACAGTAAATGCTCATTAAATATGATTGATGGACATCTAGTCTCTTTCAAATACACAGTACCATACAGTGGTCGGCACATAGTGAGTGGTCAATAACTACTATTGATTGACTGAATCTCAATCCTCCACTGGCATCAAAAAGAGCTGTATGTCTGGTCTCTTAGCTCAATCCATTTGCCTAATGCAAACCTTATTAAACTGTCCTTTGATTTCACCCCAGTCCCACAGATAGGCTTTTAAGATCCTTAGTGACTAATGAAATGAGGTGATGTTTTGGTAAGAGCTGTGTCTAAAGCTATATCCATCTGGAAAAAAGCTTTACTTACAAATATCACTTGACAAGGAAGTTGAGATGATGTATGGTAGCAATGATGGCAAATGTCTGAGTATAATGGCTTTTGCTATTAAAAGCTCCTCCAGAAGCATTGAGTACTGCTCTATCATTATGTAATGTCCCCTCTTCCTTAGTCTGTAACCTTGCTCTTCAGAATGTTAAGAAAGCATTCTGGGGGCAACTTCATTCTAAAGTACATATCACATTGTTGAACAGTTCAGTGTTAATAATTCCCTTATTAAACCCTCTGAACCCATTATGTTTTGTGATTTCTTTTTTTTTGTCCAAGCTCGTTTCTAGGCAACCAATAAGCACTGAATTACATTAAACGATATTTCAAGCCTGTGAGCAGTTCAGAATTCTATGGCATATTAGTTAAGTCACTCATAGACTGAATCTTAGAACCACTTCATCGGTTAACTTTCCCTGATGTCTAGTTCATTCCTTATAGCTCAGTACCTGTTGTAGTTAATTTTACTAACTCTGTGTTATGGTCTCATATTTTTCTTGGTATCACCTTACCAGCCTATTTGATGTAACCTATCCTTTACTCTACAGCAGTTGGTTCATTTATAGCTATGTGATTTTTCAGTTTTGAAAAGATCTTTCTACCTTCTCCTGGAATGTATAAAATTATTGTAGCCATCATTAAAGCATTACTTTCTAAGGTAAAGCCCTAGATTATCCTGAAAATATATATATCTTTTAGGAAGGAGTCTAAAATCAAGACTTAATTTTGATATTGCATATGAGGATAGAAGGTGCATTAGTGAATACCTTAGGATCAGAATACATTATGCACTCTAATGCAAAAACCACTAGGGAAGGTATGCAGCAATGGATTTCTGAATCAAAGTCCCAAAGAGGTGATAGTGTTTCCATTCTTACTGAATCTCATTAAAGATGAACACCCAAGTGGCTTCAGACCAATATACTGCACAGCAAAAATGATCCCTGCAGCAAGAGAAAAGGAAAGTGCATGGAGCAATACCAAGTTGTCTTTATCGATTTGGAGATCTTATAATAATGGTGGTGTTTCTTAAAAGCTTACTATATGCCAAGTGCTGGGGTAGCTGCAAGGTAATCAGGTCGGACACAGTCCCTCTCCCGCACTGGGCTCTTGGCCTAGTTGGGAGGGAGAACAGGTATTTACTTCCCATTTTACAGAGTATGAAAGCGAGACACAGAGAAGTGAATTTACTTGCCCAAAGCCACACAACAGGAGGAGGAACAAGGTTATGACTGGTAGTAGCAAAACATCTAAGGATGGAATATATGAATAGCTAATTGAATATACATAAAACAACAGATGCTCAGGATGGGTATAAGTACATAAGTGGCACCATGCTTGTGGATGCAATAAGGGACTTGCAAACTGGTGGTGGACTCTGTGAAGCTATGGGAAAATTGAAATTAGAAAAAAATGACAGGACCTGAAGTACAATCTTGATATGCACAATGTTAAAAGGACTGAGGGTCACATATAAGCCTTTTCAGCCATAAACTCACTCATTAATAGAATCTCACTGTCAGCACCATCATCATTATCATCATCATCATCACCATTAACAACACTGATTTATGGTGAAGGGTATGATAAGAGGCACTTGACAACACGTATTAAGACTGATAATCATGGCATTTGTTAAGCCTTTACTGTGTACCAAGTATTATACTAAACACCTGGGTAAATACATTATAAGCAGCTCAGACGAGGTCCCTACCCACAAGGAGCTCACAATCTAAGGAGGGAGAGAAAGGTATTTAATCCCCATTTTACAGGTGAGGAAAGCAGCATGGCCTAGTGGAACAAGGAAGCACCATGGCTCAGTGGAAAGAGCCCGGGCTTTTGAGTCAGAGGTCATGGGTTCAAATCCCAGCTCCGCCAATTGTCAGCTGTGTGACTTTGAGCAAGTCACTTAACTTCTCCATGCCTCAGTTACCTCATCTGTAAAATGGGGATTAAGACTGTGAGCCCCCACCGTGGGACAACCTGATCACCTTGTAACTGCCCCAGTGCTTAGAACAGTGCTTTGCACATAGTAAGCGCTTAATAAATGCCATTAAAAAAAAACCCCAAGCATGGATCTAGGAATCAGAGGAGCTGGGTTGTAATCTCAGCTCTACCACTTGCCTACTTTGTGACCTCAGGCAAGTCATTTGACCTCTGGGTGCTTCAGTTTCTTCATCTGGATAGTCACCCGCAGCCCCGGACCACCTTCACTGTTTGCTTTCTCCACTCTTGTGCATGAACTGCAGAATGCTGCTGGCAGAAATCTGGATTCCAGGCCTGCCTCATCTCACCTCCAGCTCCTCCTCAACTGCTTTAATTCTGTCTTCATTTATAAACTTGGGGGAGCCTGGGACCCTCGCCAGCTCCCAGGAACAGTGGACTGGACCTGCAGTAGGCTGGATACCAGCCAGGAGCATCCCCAAGCTCACCAAAATCGCCCAAATTCCAGGGCAGCCTCAGAACCTAGACTCAATGACTAGTTAGCACATTGCATTCTGGACCACTTGTCTTCTAGACTGTGAGCCCGTTGTTGGGTAGGGACTGTCTCTATATGTTGCCAACTTGTACTTCCCAAGCACTTAGTACAGTGCTCTGCACACAGCAAGTGCTCAATAAATACAATTGAATGAATGAATGACCATTTGGAGCTGATTTGGGATTGAGCTGAGCAGAATAATCAATCAATAGTATTTATTGAGCCCTTACTGTGCTCAGAGTTTGGGAGTACAATACAACAGAGCTGATAGACACATTCCCTGACCACAAAGAGCTCACAATCTAGAATGGCAGACAGACATTAATATAAATAAATTGTGGATATGTACGTAAGTGTTGAGGGGCTGAGAGTGGATTGACTGTCAAGTGCTAAAAGGGTAAAAGGTCGAAGTTCACAGATGACAACAAAAAAAACAATAGGGGAAAAGAGGGCTTAATAGGGAAGGAGCAGCATTGCCTAATGGTTAGAGCATGGGCTGAGTCTGAAGGACCTGAGTTCTAATCCCGGCTCTGCCACTTGTCTGCCGTGCAACCTTGGACAAATCACTTCACTTCTCTGTGCCTCAGTTACCTCATCTGTAAAATGGGGACTAAGACTGTGAAGCAGCATGGCACAGTGGATAAGGCATGGGCCTGGGAGTCAGACGGTCATGGGTTCTAATTCCAGCACCGCCACTTGTCTGCTGTGTGACCTTGGGCAAGTCACTTCACTTCTCTGGGCCTGTTATCTCATCTGTCAAATGGGGATTGAGGCTGTGAGCCCCTTTGGGACAGGGACTGTGTCCAATCCGATTTGCTTGTATCCACTTCAGCACTTAGTACAGTGCCTGGCACATAGCAAGAGCTTAACAATTACCATCATCATCATCATTGTGTGGGACAGGGCTGTGTCCAACCTGATTACTTTGTATCTACCCCAGCGCTTCGAGCAGTACCTGGCATATAGTAAGTGCTTAACAAGTACCATAAGAAAAAATTAAAAGGTCTTTTGGAGGAGATATGATTTTATAAAGGCTTTGAAGGTGGGGAGAGTGGTGATCTGTCATACATGGAGGGGGAAGGAGTTCCCGGTCAGAGAGAAGATTTAGGCAGTGGGTCAGCGGTGAAATTGATGAGATTGAGGTACAGTGAATTCAGCACACTTCCTGGACTGATCATTTTGTGGCTGAGGCAGGCATCAGCCTATCTCTCCACTCTGCCTCTCCAGGAGGTTAGTAGCTGCCACCTGATGAGAATAAAGGTCATTATCTGAGAACTGTGATTCTATGAAATAGATGTGAAAAGAAGAGATTGCTGTTGTTAGTTCTTGTTAGGAGACTTTACCGAGCAAATTTTATAAGACCACAAAGGTTCAGGGAAGAGGAAGGAAGACTTAAATATACAAACAATGGCACAGACGGAAAGTAACAAAAGCTACCCAATTTACTTCAGGTCTGAGTATAGAAACTACTACAAGTGCCCATACATGAATTCTAAGCAATCTAATGTGAGTCTCAGAGAAAAAAAAAAAGTTCTCTGTCAAAAATGACCGCAAGGTGACAGGCCATGGAAACAGAAGAAAGATGCTGTGGTCATTAAAAGCAGTCGTCAAAGAGGAAAGAAGGAACAAATGTTGAAGAGTATTGGTGAGCAACAGCTCAGCTTTCTCCCACATTCATTTTGAAAAAAAAGTTGGATGCTATCCAAAGTTTAATACCAGAAAGGCAGTCGGGCAGCATTGGTTGGTAGAAAGTGCAAAGTATCTTCTGTCACTGTTACAAACATACAGCCAATGTCCATAGTTTCAAGAAGCCATAAAGATGTAGAACAGGATGAGAACCAGAGGAAGATTCTAAGAGGGAAACAGAGCAATATGGATCAAAGCAGGGATGCAAAATGGAAGAGTTAACAAAGGAGTCAGGAGTGAAGTAAATGGAGATTTGATATCAGCAAATGAATAATCCCATAGTCAAAGCTTGGTTACTCACTATGATGGGGAAATGATGGGGCCAATTAGTCCAAAATTTGAGGTGCATATAGCAAACTTTATTAGCCTTTCTTTAGCATGGAGCAGGAATGTGTCCAATCTCATAACCTTGTACCTTCCCTGGTGTTTAGCCCAGGGCTTTGCACATAATAAGTACTTAATAAATGCCATCATTATTATTATCATTATTTAATAACAAGTGAATAAGACCGACGCAATTAGAATTGTAAAGAGCATTTTGTTGCGCATTAGATCATTTCTCAAAGAAGTTATAGCAGCATAGCATAATGACCCTTTCCTAAAAGGATTTTGAATATAGCAAAGGATGAAATGAAACATATAATACTGTACTTACATAATTGTCTCCACCACGTAATCCATCCCAGCTCCAATTTTTAAGGAGGAAATATAATATTTTTTGAGTCACGTGCTGATAATTGTAAGCTGTAATAGTGGCACATTCCCGAACGGGAAGAGAGACAGGGTTAGAACTTGGTAATACTAAAGAGATAGGTTTGTGTTTGGGAGTTTCTTCTTTAACACGTGCTGCTCTAGAGTAGAATGAGGGGAAGGGAGGATTCCCCTAATTCACTGAGCACTTATTACATAAAGTATTTGGAGAGTGAAATAGAAGTAGGAAATGCAATCTCCAGTGCCCACTTACCTGTCCCTTCCATCTCCCCTCTTGCCTCCTTTTCCTTACAACAATAATCATAATAACAATAATTGTGTTTTTTAAGTACTTACTATGTGCCAAGCACTGTACTAAGCATTGGGGTAGATACAAGACAATCAGGCCTGACACAGTTCCTGTCACATGGGGCTCAAAATCCAAGGGGGAAGGAGAACATGTACTGAATCTCCATTTCATAGATGAGAAAACGGAGTTACAGAAAGTTAAATGACTTGCTCAAGGCCACACAGCAGGCTAAGGTTAGAAAGCAGGTCCTCTAACTCCAAGCACTTAATTTAGGAGGAGCAGAGCTATGCTTGACAACAGGAGAGAAGAGTGAGTCCAGTGGTGCTGAAATAGGCAACAGTGGCAGGGCCTCCAGTTCAGACTGCAATCAACTGGAGAGGCAGCAGCGTCTTGGAGTTAGTAGGCAACACTATTCTGGGGTCAGATGAGGCTGCTCCTGCCTAACCACTTTCCCTTTATATGAACCAAATCCTCCTTAAACTAAGCTCAGGTTAGGCCCTAAAATTTCAGCCTATGCAGAACTGTAGTGGCTTCTAAAGCTTTTTCCTCATGACCCTCTATTTGGATGCCTCACTGACACCTCCAACTTATCATATCTGAAACAGAACTCCTCATCTTCCCACTCAAATGCTGTCCTCTCCTGACTTTCCCATCTCTGTAGACAGCACCACCATTCTCCCATCTTACAAGCCCCCAACATTGGCAGTATCCTCAACTCATCAGGCAGAAACTCCTCACCCTCGGCTTCAAGGCTCTCCATCACCTTTCCCCCTCCTACCTCACCTCCCTTCTCTCCTTCTACAGCCCAGCCCGCACCTTCTGCTCCTCTGCCACTAATCTCCTCACCGTGCCTCGTTCTCGCCTGTCCCACCATCAACCCCCGGCCCACATCATCCCCCTGGCCTGGAATGCCCTCCCTCCCCACATCCGCCAAGCTAGCTCTCTTCCTCCCTTCAAGGACCTACTGAGAGCTCACCTCCTCCAGGAGGCCTTCCCAGACTGAGCCCCCTCCTTCCTCTCCCCCTCGCCCCCCTCTCCATCCCCCCGTCTTACCTCCTTCCCTTCCCCACAGCACCTGTATATATGTATATATGTTTGTACATATTTATTACTCTATTTATTTTACTTGTACATATCTATTCTATTTATTTTATTTTGTTAATATGTTTGGTTTTGTTCTCTGTCTCCCCCTTCTAGACTGTGAGCCCACTGTTGGATAGGGACTGTCTCTATATGTTGCCAAGTTGTACTTCCCAAGCGCTTAGTACAGTGCTCTGCACACAGTAAGCACTCAATAAATGCGATTGATTGACTGATTGATCTCTCTCACTCAATCCATATTTCCATCTGTTACCAAATTCTTTCAGTTCAACCTTCACAACATCATGAAAATCCACCATTTCCTCTCCATCCAAACTGCTACTATTCCGACAGAGCACTTATGCCATCTCCCCTTGACTACTGCATCCATCTCCCTGCTGACCTCCTTGCCGCCTATCTCTCCCCACTCCAGTCTATATTTCACTCTGCTACCTGGATTATTTTTCTAAAAAACATTCAGTCCATGTTTCCCCACTCCTCAAAAACCTGCAGCGGTTGCCCATCCAGCTCCACATCAAACAGAAACTCCTTATCATTAGCTTTAAAACACTTTTTTAAAAAATGGTATTTGCTAAGCACTTACTATGCAGCAGGCACTATACTAAGAGCTGGGGTAGATACAAGGTTGTCAGATTATACACAGTCTTCATCCTCATTTTACATAGGTAACTGAGGCAGAGAAATTTAGTGAACACCGTGGGGTGTTCTGTATTTTCTTGGCTTTGTACCACTTAAAGAGGCATTGTGTCTGACCTGATTATCTTGGATCAACCCCAGTGCTTAGTGTAGTGCCTGGCACAATGTAAGTACTTAAAAACTACTATTAGTATTATTGTTAGAGCAGCCAGACAGCTCCTGTAACACAGTGGAATTACATCATTCATAGAATGGGCTACTTTCTGCTCCTCTGGAGTGTTCAACGTCAGCCAGGTGGACATTGCTTCCTCTCAGAGTGATATTTGATTAGATCTCCACTTTCCCAGGGGAGTAGTCTTTCTCTCTGCACCCTTAATTTGCCTCACCAGCTTCTTGGTCCCTCCCAACTCCCTCCATTCTAAATCTATTTTTTTTTAACTTTGATGTTGTTTTTTTCAGTAACTCCAAGGCTATAAACCTTGGTGCTACTGCCGCCACTTCCAACACTCCAACCCCTTCCCCGGTTCTCGGTCCCTGCCTTCTATGGTTGCAAAGTCAGGGAGTAGTGCCCATCTTAGGGAGGGTGGGGAGAAGACCAGGCAGAGGAGGAGGTATCACTTTGGAGCTGTGAATAGAGGGATATGTGGGAGATCAGAGAGACAAGAGGATGAATTTGGGGGCACACAGAGACAGGATCCAGGAATGCCCAAATGCCCTGGAACCCTAAAGGATATGAATGGGGATTCATACCACAGAGGGGATGGAGCTAGCTTGACATTGCTCAACAGGAAATAGGTTGAATATGAAACTCCCAAGATTCCTAGAGCAACAAAATTTACTCCTCTGACAGGTAACTGTAATGGGGAGGTTTACCACCCCACACTCGTCTTGGATTGCAACAGACAACAGAGTTTCTTCCTTCATTTGAGTATGCATAGACCGTTAAGATGGGCTGGCCTGGATCTCTGAACATTTGAGCATTGACCTCTAAACTGTAAGCTCCCAATAGGCAGGGAATGTGTCTACCCATTCTGTTGTATTTCAGTCTCCCAAGCACTTTGTACAGTTCTCCACATATAGTAAGCACTCAACAAATACTATTGATTGAATTTAGAAGACAAATACCCTGAACATTTACCTACTACCACCAATATTGTGGTGTAGTGACTATAGGGATCCCTAGAACTTTAATCTAATAATGACCCCTCATCAATGCACATGTATATGTGTACTCATTTTTAAAAAAATTTTGACCACTCTAGTTGTATATATTTTTATGTTTATCTCCCCCCTTAGAGTATAAACTCCTTGTGGGTAGGGAATATGTCACTTCTTTACGCTGTCTTCCCGAGTGCCTAGTAGAGTGTCCTGCACCAAGTAGACACTTGATAAATTCTGTTATTTTGTTTACTACTACTATAATGCAAGCACCTATAGAATTGTTAAATAAATAAGCATTATCCTCTCTCTATTCATAGTATAAAATTTCTAAAATTCTAATTTCCTGGAGGTACCAAAATGAACCATTCTATTTCTACCTAGACGTCCTGCTGAAAAGAAACAGTTGCTATTGAATCCTTAAACTCTTAAACTCTACTGAGAATCTTGCAAAACAAAAAGTAAAGCAGGAAGGTAAGTGTCTAAAAGAGCAATAATTCTGGATAAGCAAGAGAGAGTGGAAATTGCAAGAATATATTTACATTTTCTTATTTTCCTCTATTTCTTTTGGAATACGTCCCTTGAAACCAAAGATGGGCAAATATAAATGGACTGAAAAACCAATGTGACTGATAAGATTTTAGAACAAGGAGTAATAGAAGAGAATAATTAATCTTCAGAAGAGGAAGAGGGTTCTCTGAAAACATTAGGAAGAGCCATCAAGGATGTGATTCTTAGTATCAATTGGATGACTGAAGTACTTCCGTATATATATGATGATTACAATCAGCAAGAATACTGAACAAGAGATGATTAAGTTAGAAGATTCCATTGCCCTTGTCTGGAACTTGTAACACAACAAATTTTGATTTTATACTAATTCTGGAGGATGGAGAAAGCCCCAAAATGCATAGCTTCTAGATTGTAAGCCCAGTGTGGGCCGGGATTGTCTCTCTTTATTGTTGAACTGTACTTTCTAACCACTTAGTACAGTGCTCTGCACATAGTAAGTGCTCAATAAATACAATTGAATGGATGAATAAGCATTACCTTTATGAAGTGAGAAGCAAACTGTGTTTCTGTAACCTGGTGTCTGGGTCTGCACAAGCCAAGCATAGTGGAGGTTGAGTGATTAGTTCCATTGACTAATCAACTATATCATTCAAGCCACTTTGGACCTGTTGGAATTATCCAGGAGGGCTGTTTATGTGCAGCAAATCAACCAGGAAATTGCTCCATCTTCCCTTTACCCTGAGCTGTGCAAACACAGCTGAGGTGTAGGTACGTGATGCAACTTTAACCTTTTCTCTAAACCAGTCATCTAGACTGTAGGCTCGTTGTGGACAGGGAATATGCCTATTCATTGTTATACTGTACTCTCCCAAGCACTTAGTACAGTGCTCTGCAAACAGTAAGCACTCAACAAATATGATTAACTGACAAGTAGTGCCTCCATTATAAAATGACAACTTGCTGTGGGAAGGTAACCCCTTTCTGCACTCATTTTCTCAACAAAAACTCTCAGGCTGCAAAAGAGTTTATTTACAGATTCCTTTATCTGGAGGAGATTGTGAATTCCTCAAAGGAGTGCCTCAGAAGTCTTTTTGTTACTTCTGTTCATTCCCCAAGTGCTCAGTACATTGGGCTGTATGCATTAAATATGAGGATAATAATAAAAATTATGGTATTTGTTAAGTGCTTACTATGTGCCAAGCACTGTTCTAAGCCCTGGGGTAGATACAAGGTAATCAGGGTGTCCCACGTGGGGCTCACAGTCATAATCCCCATTTTACAGATGAGGTAACTGAGGCACAGAGAAGTTAAGTGATTTGCCCAAAGTCCCACAGCTGATCAGTGGCAGAGCTGGGATTAGAACCCACGACCTCTGACTCCTAAGCCCGTGCTCTTTTCACTAAGTCATGCTGCTTCTCTATGGATAAATGGATGATGGATTATGATGATGAAGGAAGAGCAAGGGACAGGTAAGCAATGATTGTGATTGTCTCTTGCTGGTCATATCACAAGGACTATGATTCATGAGGTGCCTCAGCCCACAGCGGGGTTGAGAGGGAGCCCTGTTCCCCACCCCTCTTCCATAAAGTATGGCTTTGGGATTTGCTCATGTAGAATACAGAAAGAAGCTTCTCGAGACTTCCAAAGTTTGGGAGATAGGCCATCCTGATTCCGACATGAGATAGAGCCATCCCAACAAGGGAAGGTGGAAAATAAGAGACTGGTTTGCCTGGAGCAGTGGGGAAATCTGAGGACTCTCTCTTCCAAGAACTATTCATTTACTTGTCTTGATATTGTTCTCTTGGTGGTTGACTCTGTTGCTCGTTGTTGTTTGCAGTCCGTTGTTACTGTTATTTTTTTTATCTGTGCACCCCTACCTAGAATAACCTGGTGGGTCAGGGACTGTATCTTATGTGTTATATGTGTATCTACCCTAGCATTTAGTACTGTGTTTGGCACATAGTAAACTCTTAATAAAGCTTAATAAACCTACCTAAAACCATTGAGCATTCCAGTCCACCAGAAATACACATGTCTTTCCAGGCAGGGACTTGGGTTTGGCTTTGTAGTTCCACTCCTGTATTGGCCTTTCTCTGATGTACCCCTTTCCCTGACCTGTTCCTCACTTGGTCATCTTTTCTAATGCTCCTATGGACTGAAACAGTTGGCTTTAAGTAGGTGCGACATTCTCTTTCCTAGGATCGGAGGACTATGCCTAGAAAAAATGGAGGAGAGAAGAAAGGAACCTCTGGTGTAAGAGTGCTGGCTGCATAAACTCTATACCAATAATAAAAATAATAATGAAATACACAAATAGATGTGATAAAGCAAAGACAATAGCCATAACTGCTAATGACCATGATTCATCCTTATTCCCATTTGGAAGAGCTCTTTGGGTCCATAGGACTGTCGAAGGAATAAAATAAAATAGAACCAAGGCCAAAATGTGCCATCTAATTGTGTTCCCTATTTCTGGTACTCATTTTATTAAACTTTTTCATCACTTTCAACTGAATGCTGATGCCGTCCCAGATTTATTTTTGTAATTAAATGGATTGTTATTTACCAGCAGAAATAAAGCTGGCATAAAAGACACATGATCAGTAACATAGTTCAAACTTCATGAATTATTACTGAGTGTTGATGAATGGGATAATTATTTCTTTCACTACAGGTTCATGAATTGTTTCTTGGGTCTGAACAGTGTGAAAATTGGTCGGAGATATTAGATACCAACAATTCATGACTGTTCCATTATAAATTTCCAGGCTTCAGAATGGGCTACAAAGAGTCGTGAAATACAATCTTTTCATACTGCTATGGTCAGCATTTGAACATTTTGAGTTACAGTCACAATATTATCACTGTGAAGCTCTTAAAACAATTTTTAATGAAAGGAAGCAGAGGTTCCCATGTTGGAATTGCCATGGCATTTTTCAGGGTGGGGGATGGCCCAGGAAAAATTTTTTGAAGTCAATCGTATGGAGAAAATTGGCACATCTGCTGTCCATGAGAAACAAATGAAAGTACGTAAAGACTCTACCCAGATGGACTTTCTTTTTAATCTGCAGGAAAAGCAATATATATACTTCTTAAATCAGCTTAGAGGCAACAAAAAATTCACTTTTACTATAATATAAAAAGTATATAATATAATATATAAGCACTTTTAGGGTTTACTAAAACACAGTTAATTCTATAGAATCTGCTAGCATGTTTATTTTTGAGAAAGGCTTAGGGTCATTGGACATTCACTCATGCCTCTAGACCAATTTGGAAGGCTTAGGCAAAGGACTGTCTGATTGCAGAAAGCCTATGCTTATGTGAGCTTTGTGTCCAGAGGAGGGGAAATCTCTCGGAAGAGTTGGATCTGGCTTCTTTTTGCTTGAGTTGTCCTTGTTTGAGGAAACCTTGTTTCATGCAGTGATATGTTGATTCTGTATCTAGTTACTATGCACCCGCCTCCATGACTGACACCAGCTAGGAAGACAAATTACATGAAGGATTTAGACAGATTCCTTCCTACAGTGCTCAATATTTGATCAGCTGATTAGCATATAAGAGTTCAGTGCATGTGCATGTAGTGATGCGGAAGCACGGAGAAAAATATCAAAGCACGCTGGGGTTTTGGGAAGACAAATAGTGCTGGACTCTGTGTTACGTGCCATGCATATTTAATATCCACTCAAGGTCTTAGTAGTGGCATCTTATTGAATCCATGAGACCCTTCAAAGGGCAGTTAAATTTTCAGCATGGGGAGTTGTGGCATTCACTCCAGCTGTGAATGAAGTTACTAATGCAGTCAAAGCCAAAATGGATTTGAAAGTTCCCATACCTGAGGGTATACTTTACAATAGCTGCAAGCAGAAGAGAGATTTTTGGTTCCGATAGCTGCATACTATTTAATCAGTACTGAATATTGAGGAGATGCCTCAGGATTTCAAAGATGACACAACTACCCCCATCATTGAGAAGAAAGGTGAGAAAGCTGATTCTTGAAATTGCCATAGAATCTCCTCACTCTCTATTGCTGGTAAGAGTCTGGCAGTGTTCTTCTGGACTCTCAACTGAGATTATCATTAATCCCAGACTCATAGTGCAGCTTCATACTATAGTAGGGCAGATGGCATATGGGCATGATCTTTGCTGTACATCAAGTTCTGATAAAGAGAAGCAGCGAGGCTCAGTGGAAAGAGCATGGGCTTTGGAGTCAGAGGTCATGGGTTCAAATCCCAGCTCTGCCAGTTGTCAGCTGTGTGACTTTGGACAGGTCACTTAACTTCTCTATGCCTCAGTTACCTCATCTGTAAAATGAGGATTAAGACTGTGAGCCCCCTGTGGGACAACCTGATCACCTTGTAACCTCCACAGTGCTTAGAACAGTGCTTTGCACATAGTAAGCACTTAATAAAATGCCATCATTATTATAAAGTGCATGAAATGACATTACACCAGACTTTAAGCTCCTCGAGGGCAGGATTGTGTCTTCTGATTCTTCACATTCTTACAAGTGCTTATTCCAGGGCTCTGATATATTGATGAATACTAGGTAGAGATGTTAATAGGCCTTACAAATGCATTTGAGACCACCAGTAGGCCTGGGTTGGGTGAATACTAAATATGTTTAGATCCTCTGAGAAATGTATCAAGAGCCTAAAATGACCTCACAATGATATATTTGGTTATGTTGCAACAAAATTGAAGGGGCATTGCCTGGGGCTTTTCCCATCACCAATGGGATAAAGCAAGGCTGTGTGTCTAGTCTTTAAGCACTTGATATTCACTCCACTCTCAGCCCCTCAGCATTTATATACATGTCCTTCTGTAATTTATTTTAATGTCTATCTTCCCCTCTAGGCTCCTTGTGGGCAGGGAACATGTCTAACAACTCTTCTGGGTACTTAGTCCAGTGCTCTGCAGATAGTAAGCACTAGGTAATAATAATAATAATGGCATTTAAGTGCTTACTATGTGCAAAGCACTGTTCTAAGCACTGGGGAGGATACAAAGTGATCAGATTGTCCCATGTGGGGCTCCCAGTCTTCATCCCCATTTTACAGATGAGGTCACTGAGGCCCAGAGAAGTTAAGTGACTTGCCCAAAGTCACACAGCTGGCAATTGCTGGAGGCAAGATTATAACCCATGACCTCTGACTCCAAAGTCCGTGCTCTTTCCATTGAGCCACGCTGCTCCTTACCAGGTACCATTAATTGATTAGGTCCAGTCTTGGTCACCCAACTCTATCTAGTGCTTGAAGGAATCTGGCGTTGCTCTCAGGCTGAGCAACTTTTGAAAGGTCTTGCTTCACTCATAGAGGAGTTCTTAATAATGCTGATGGGCGTACTGTAGATGCCCACATTGAAGAAGATATGGAGATCTTTATGAACCATTTTTCAGAATAAAGAAACAGGTCTGGACAGACAATTTCACTAAAGAAGAATAGATTTATGTGCCAATATTACTTTGGCATGCACAGAAGCGACTGAACCGTTCTTCCTATCCCATGTAGAACACACACCAAATAATATGCATTCTTCAACTGCTTTATGCCCTTTGGTGACAGAGAAACAAATGATTTTCAGAATCGCATTATTCTAATTCACTGGACTCCTGAGGAATGAAAAAAATATTCCAGAACATTTGAAACAAATTAATTAAACCACACACATTCTACCCTATTTTGCGCTAAAGAAAATGTTCAGGTTCCACCTAGAGCTGTAAGGTCCTCTGTACACAATGGCTGACTTGTCCACTTGGATGCTAACCCCATCCATGCTAGTCATCATGCAAGCCAATTCACAGCGATTCTGACCACCCAAAATTTACAAATCCGCAATTTTCACATCAGACATTACAACCTGGATTTAACTCATGGAGACCCACTCAATCCCAGCCTACTGAAACTCAAACTTCCAGGCACTTCAGAGCTCAAGAAGACCACCCACCCAACTGCTGCCACAGATCTCCATTACAACAACAGCAGCTTGGTTTTAGATTGGGGGAGCTGCATCCATTGAAACTATAGAATTATTTGCTTATTGTAATCAATCATTTAATGGTATTTATTGAGTGCTTACTCTGCACAGAGCACTGTTCTAAGCACTTGAAAGAGTACAATACAGTTGAGTTAGTAGACACAATCCCTGCCCTTAAGGAGCTTACAATCTACTGTTATCTTGATTAGTTAAATGTGTAACTGTTTTTTTGTCATTAACTTCACTTTCAGTTTTCTCTGTATTAGTCTTCCCCTACTTAAATGGTGAGCCCAGTGTGGGGCAGGGATCAGGTCTGACTGAACAATCTTACATTTACTTGTGCTTGGCCCTTAGTAACTGCTTGATAATCAATCATAATTGTAGTATTCATTAAGCACTTACTATGTGCCCAGCACTTTACAAAGCACTGGAGTAGATGTGGCATAATTAGCTCAGTTATAGTCTCTGTCCCACACGGGG
The DNA here is from genome assembly GCF_015852505.1 of Tachyglossus aculeatus. Lineage (NCBI taxonomy): Eukaryota > Metazoa > Chordata > Mammalia > Monotremata > Tachyglossidae > Tachyglossus > Tachyglossus aculeatus. The sequence goes on along the minus strand of NC_052101.1, from coordinate 99,728,950 downwards.
CTCACAGTCAAAGGGGGAGGGAGAACTGGTATTGAAGCCCCATTTTACAGATGAGAAAACTAAGGCACAGAGAAGTTAAATGACTTCCCCTAGGTCACACAGCAGACAAGGGGCAGAGTCAGGATCAGAACCCATGTCCCCTGACTCCCAGGCCCGTCCTCTTTCCACTAGACCAAGCTGCTTCTCAGTCAGTTTTTATAGCATGCTTACTGTGTGCAGAGCATCATACTGATCACTTAGGAGAGTACACTACAGTAAGCAGATATGATCCCTGCCCTCAAGTTCTACAACTGCTATTATTACTTTTGCTGCCTCCTTTAGAGAAGCAGCATGGCCTAGTGGCATGAACACAGTCTTGGGAGTCAGTGGGCGTGGGTTCTCATCCCGGCTCTGCCACTTGTCTGCTGTGTGACCTTGGACAAGTCACTTCACTTCTCTGCCTCAGTTTCTTCATCTGTAAACTGGGGATTAAGACAGTGATCCCCACGTGGGACAGAGACTGTGTCAACTCCTTCATTCTGACTGGTCAAGCAGTCTTGACATGCATCTCCTCCGGCTTTGGCCTGAGGTATCCCCATTCTGTAGGAAAGGGATCTCGAGTAGCCCAGAGGTACAGCTGTATTATCTCTTCGCCCCCACCCCACCCTCTTATTGTACTGTAATTTTAAGATCGTACCCAAATTCTGAACAATGGTGATCATATCATGCTCCATTAATGGGACTTGTGGATCACTGTACCCATGCAAGATGCTGTTATCTGAAATAGTCATTTCTGCTTAGAAGACATATTTTCATTATGAGATTTGGATATAACATGATGGAACATAATTACAATAATATAGCTGTAAAGTGGTTATAAGAGGACATGGGCTCTGCCAGGAATGCTAGTTTGAGTACTGCAAATAGGTTCTGAAATGAAGTGCTAAAGAGCACTAATAGATGTCAAAAAAACAAATGAAGTATAATAGTTTACTGCAAGTTTTTCCTCTTCCTTAATCACCTTGAATTTCACCTAGTGTGATGTAAGCTATATTCTATTTTAATTGTTCTCAAACTGTCTTCCCCCTAAGTCCTTATTTCCCATTGAAACAGTTGTTGACATAAAGCAATGTTTTCATTTGCAAGGGATTTTCATGCACACAACTACTGTGGAGATTTTTGCTGATTGATTTCTAATCTCCCCACCTGCAGCGTGGGCTAGTGGAAAGGGCACGGAGGCACGGGCCCGGAAGTCAAAGGAATGGGGTTCTAATTCTACCTCCACCACTTGTCTGCTGTGGGTCCTTGGGCAAAGCACTTAACTTTTTTTTTAATGGCATTTATTAAGTGCTTACTATGTTCAAAGCACTGTTCTAAGCACTGGGGAGGTTACAAGGTGATCAGGTTGTCCCATGGGGGGCTCACAGTCTTATTCCCCATTTTTATAGATGAGGTAACTGAGGCACAGAGAAGTTAAGTGACTTGCCCAAAGTCACACAGCCGACAATTGGCGGAGCTGGGATTTGAACCCATAACCTCTGGCTCCAAAGCCCGTGCTCTTTCCACTGAGCCATGCTGCATCTCTGTGCCTCAGTTCCCTCACATGCATAAAGGGGATTCAGTACCTGTGCTCCCTCTTACTGAGACCGTGAGTCCCATGTGAGACCTGATTCACTTGTACCTACCCCAGATGCTTAGTACAGTGCTTGGCACATAGTAAGTGCTTAACAAAAACCACAATTATTATTATTATTAACTGTCATTTGACTCATTCCATGCTACCTACACCCTTAAATACTCACAAACCCCAGTAGCACATACGGGCATGTCTTTTCTGTTGGCATATCTAAGGTTAGAGTCACTCCATCTGTGATATGTATGACTGTAAGATATGGTCTTTATTGCTTGATACCTTGACAATCCAGTGCATCATTGCAAGATGTACTGGTTGCACAGATGAAGAAGTTAGGGTCCATTCATCACCAGCTTAGATTTTTCGATTAAGGAGTCTCGTATAAATTTTAAAATAAGCAATTGAATTTATAAAAATGATTGAAGACATTGATGGAGAGAGGAGTTCAAAGGTGTGAAGAGGTGTTTACAATGCTCTGCACACGTAAGCGCTCACTGAATACAATTGATTAACTAAAATGAGGTGGCCTGCTTCAAGGTATTTTATAAAGACAAGATAAAGACTGTTGTTCAATCTATGGACAGAATCTTTAGTCAAGCTAAAAACTCATTGCCATAGTCAGCAGAACCAGCTCCTCCTTTTGCAGCCAGCTACAAAGATTCATAATTAGATTATAACTCCTCATTTAGAAATTTTCATGATGTTATTGCTTTGAATTACTTCAACAAAGATCAAATAATAGTTTAGTGAAGCTTAATGTAACAGTGCAGACACTGTGTTGTTTCATATTTTTGAGATGTTTTGGAAAGAATCCCAATTTATAAAATATAAGTCTTTGGAAAAATGTACCCCATCATCAGTCATCACCGATGGTATTTGTTAAGCACATACTGTGTGCAGAGCACTGTACTAAGCGCATGGTAAAGTTCAATACAACAGAGTTGGTAGGCTCACACCCTCCCTACAAGGAGCTTACAGTCTAGAGGGGGAGACAGATCCTACTATAAATAAATAAATTATGGATCTGTACTTAAGTGCTGTGGGGCTGTGTTGGGTGAATATCACATCACAGCCATTCACAGTCCAGCCGGGATTTCAAGGAATACATTACTGCTATAACATGGGGTATGATTTACTCTAAATCATCATCATCAATCGTATTTATTGAGCGCTTACTATGTGCAGAGCACTGTACTAAGCACTTGGGAAGTACAAATTGGCAACATATAGAGACAGTCCCTACCCAACAGTGGGCTCACAGTCTAAAAGGGGGAGACAGAGAACAAAACCAAACATACTAACAAAATAAAATAAATAGAATAGATATGTACAAATAAAATAAATAAATGGAGTAATAAATATGTACAAACATATATACATATATACAGGTGCTGTGGGAAAGGGAAGGAGGTAAGATGGGGGGGATGGAGAGGGGGAGAGGAAGGAAGGGGCTCAGTCTGGGAAGGCCTCCTGGAGGAGGTGAGCTCTCAGCAGGGCCTTGAAGGGAGGAAGAGAGCTAGCTTGGCAGATGGGCAGAGGGAGGGCATTCCAGGCCCGGGGGATGATGTGGGCCGGGGGTCGATGGCGGGACAGGTGAGAGTGAGGTACAGTGAGGAGATTAGCGGTGGAGGAGCGGAGGGTGCGGGCTGGGCTGTAGAAGGAGAGAAGGGAGGTGAGGTAGGAGGGGGCGAGGTGATGGAGAGCCTTGAAGCCCAGGGTGAGGAGTTTCTGCCTAATGCTCAGATTGATTGGTAGCCACTGGAGATTTTTGAGGAGGGGAGTGATATGCCCAGAGTGTTTCTGGACAACGATAATCCGGGCAGCAGCATGAAGTATGGATTGAAGTGGAGAGAGACATGAGGATGGGAGATCAGAGAGAAGGCTGATGCAGTAGTCCAGACGGGTTAGGATGAGAGCTTGAATGAGCAGGGTAGCGGCTGGGATGGAGAGGAAAGGGCGGATCTTGGCAATGTTGTGGAGCTGAGACCGGCAGGTTTTGGTCACGGCTTGGATGTGAGGGGTGAATGAGAGAGCGGAGTCGAGGATGATACCAAGGTTGCGGGCTTGTGAGACGGGAAGGATGGTAGTGCCGTCAACAGAGATGGGAAAGTCAGGGAGAGGGCAAGGTTTGGGAGGGAAGACAAGGAGTTCAGTCTTCGACATGTTGAGCTTTAGGTGGCGGGCAGACATCCAAATGGAGATGTCCTGAAGGCAGGAGGAGATGCGAGCCTGGAGAGAGGGGGAGAGAGCAGGGGCAGAGGTGTAGATCTGGGTGTCATCAGCGTAGAGATGATAGTTGAAGCCGTGGGAGCGAATGAGGTCACCAAGGGAGTGCGTGTAGATCGAGAACAGAAGGGGACCAAGCACTGAACCTTGGGGAACCCCCACAGTAAGAGGATGGGAGGGGGAGGAGGAGCCTGCAAAAGAGACTGAGAAAGAATGACCGGAGAGGTAAGAGGAGAACCAGGAGAGGATGGAGTCTGTGAAGCCAAGGTCAGATAGCGTGTTGAGAAGAAGGGGGTGGTCCACAGTGTCAAAGGCAGCTGAGAGATCGAGGAGGATTAGGACAGAGTATGAGCCGTTGGATTTGGCAAGCAGGAGGTCATTGGTGACCTTACTGTCTTTTGCCCTTGCTAGATTTGCACTTAGAACAGTGCCTGGCACACAGTAAGCACTTAACAAATACCGTAAATACTCTCCTAAGTGCTGTGCACACAGGTGCTCTATCCCTTCTCTCCTTCTACAGCCCAGCCTGCACACTACGCTCCTCTGCTGCTAACCTCACTGTGCCTCGTTCTCGCCTGTCCTGCTGTCGATCCCTGGCCCACGTCCTACCTCTAGCCTGGACTGCCTTCCCTCCACACATCCGCCAAGCTAGCTCTCTTCCTCCCTTCAAAGCCCTATTGAGAGCTTGCCTCCTCCAGGAGGCCTTCCCAGACTGAGCCCCCCTTTTTCCTCTCCTCCTCCCCATCACCCCCCCTCCCTCCCTCTTCCCTACTCCCTTCCCCTCCCCATAGCACTTGTGTATATTTGTACATACTTATTACTCTATTTATATTATTAATGATGTGCATATAGCTATAATTCTATTTATTCTGATGGTATTGACACCTGTCGTACTTGTTTTGTTTTGTTGTCTGTCTCCCCCTTCTAGACTGTGATCCCATTGTTGGGTAGGGACCTTCTCTAAATGTTGCCGATTTGTACTTACCAAGCACTTAGTACAGTGCTCTGCACATAGTAAGCGTTCAATAAATATGATTGAATGAATGAATGAAATACTCTTGATTAATTGAATGCCATACTCCAAACACACAATAGCAATACAACCAATGTATAGCAAAATAACATATCAGGACAGCTCAATGTCAATAATGATGACCCCTGCAAGAAATCCTGTGGCAGCCTTATTGGAGCAAGGTGACTCTTTGACACTTAACCACTCTGTACCTCACTTTTCCCATCTCTAAAATGGAGCTATATCTTCTCTCCGTGCCTCTAGACTGTGTAAGCTCACTGTGGGCAGGGAATGTGTCTGTTTATATTGTATTCTCCCAAGCACTTAATACAGTGTTCTGCACAAAATAAGCACTCAATAAATACAATTGACTGACTGACTAGTTTGCGAGCCCCATGTGGGATGGGGTCAGCATCTGATCTGATTATCCTCTATTTCCCCCAGTGATTAGGACAGTTCTTCAGCCATCAGTAAACTTTCAATATATCCCCACATTTCTAAAGTGCTGCCAAACGTGAATCCATAAGCAAACATTAGGCGAGTGCCTGCCAAAGTTGGTTTAGTTCTCAGATATGAGACTACAGAGGACAAACTTCTTTCTAGTTTGAAAACTAAACTTGATGTCATTTAAGTTCTAGTACTGTTCAAAGAGTGTGCCAAGCTTATGTACTCGACTAATGGATGTCTTAAGATATGTGGATCTGAATGAAAAGCATGAAAGTGTTTAAAATTCAAAAATGTGAAGGATCTTATGTTTATGTATAGTGATGGAAAATGGAACTCCAAAATACTTTGATGTAGATTTTTAGAAGGATGTTGCTTTCTTTGGGGATTAAAAAGCTCATTTATTTCAAAAAAAAATATTCATTTTTTTACTTATGAAATAGAGGCAAATCTGTCTTTAGTGTAGCCTCATAAAAATCTGTATTCTTTCCATAGATGTAAGAAATACTTATGAATTGAGGCATACCTTTTTTAATTGAGGTTTTCCGTTTTACCTATATATGTGGCCCTTTCTAATCAGTGCTGGAAATTAAATTTTGTAAATTGTTGACACAATTGCTGCCATTATGCCAACATGGCTTGGGAGTAGTTTGGCAAAAGCAAATGTCCCAAGGGAGACAGGGCAAAAAACTTCAATCAAAAGTGAAGTAACCATAAAGTCTAAATATTCATTTTAACTAATGGCTTCAGTCTCCTTAATCACCAAATCTTCGAGAAGTGCTTCTGACAGATAGCAAATGGACCATCTAGCTTTTAATCTCCTTTCTCTTCCCTTGCTCATTCTATTGTGTAGATTGTACCTTGAGGTTAAATTGTGTATATATTTGCATATGCCCTGATGTGATTCTAGTGAAAAATCACTGTTCTGGAAATCAGGAAACCTGGGTTCTTGTCTTAGTTTTGCCAGTAACTGGCTAACAAAGATGAAGACTCCACATCTACTTCCCAATGTGTTGCCCCACTGTCTGCCTACTCACATCTACTCCGGCCCCAATGGGAATTTGACTGGCAGGGATGGAAGACTGTTAGTGGCGCTGCTCAAGTCATGAGCACTAGTATCAATTCCCTTTTACCGGCTCATCCATCTATCAATCATTGGTATTTATTAAGTGGCTTACTCTGTGCAGAGCACTATGTTAAGCACTTAGGAGAGTACAATACAATAGAGTTGGTAAATATGTTGGTTGCTCACAAGGAGCTTACTGTCTAGAAGGGGAGAGACATTAAAATAATTTGCAGATATACGCATAAGTGTCCTGGGACTGAGGGTGCGGCGATAATCCCCTCTGCATAATATTTATGGGTGCCTCTTTCTCCTATTAGATTGCAGCCTCTTTGAAGCCAGGGATCTTGGATGTTTGACCTTTAAGCACCTGATATTCACCTCACAGTCCCACAGCACGTATGCACACATTAAGCACTTAGTACAGTGTTCTGCACACAGTAAGCGCTGAATAAATATGATTGAATGAATTAAAGGTCACAGATCCAAGTGCATAGGTGACAGAGAAGGTGGAGGGAGTCGGGGAAAAAGAGGGCTAAATCAAAGAAGGCCTCTTGGAGAAGATGTGACCTTAATAAGACTTTGGAGGTGGGGAGAGTGGTGGTCTGGTGTATATGGAGGGGGAGGAAGTTCCAGGCCAGAGCGAGGATTTGGGATGGGGTTGGTGGCAAGACTGGGGCACGGTGAGCAAGCTCGAGCTAGGGGAGTAAAATGTGAGGCCTAGGCTATAGTAGGAGATTAGTGAGGTAAGGTAGGAGAGGGTGAGCTGATGCCTTTAAAGCCCATAGTAAGGAGTTTCTGCTTTATGCAGAGGTGGATGGGCAACCATTGGACATTCTTGAGGACTGGGGAGATGTGGACCGTGAGCCCACTGTTGGGTAGGGACTGTCTCTATATGTTGCCAATTTGTACTTCCCAAGCGCTTAATACAGTGCTCTGCACATAGTAAGCGCTCAATAAATACGATTGATGATGATGATGATGTGGACCGGACTTTATTTTAGAAAAATGATCCAGACAGCAGAGTGAAGTATGAACTCGATGGGTGAGTTCATTTTCAGGATCATCACCATCGTGTTTACAGACATATGTACCCAATCATAAGCAGGGAGTGGGCAGGATATTGAGATGTAGAAAGGCCTGGATAAACAGTCTACGATTAATCAGGAGGAAATTATATCAAATACAGTGCTTCCTTGACCGCTATAGCTGGTGTGTCTGATTCATTCATTCATTCAACAGTATGCATTGAGCACCTTCTGTGTGCATTGTCAGTTGGCGAGGTGCTTGGAAGAGTTGAATAAAACTTAAAGCTAAGGTCCCTGCCCTTGGAGTGGTTACAATCTAATAGGAGAAGTAGGGACACATAAATTGTATGCACAGAGCAGAAGCAGGAAGAAGAAATAGAGCTATGACTGGTAATAGCAGGAGTATGACAAAATAAATAAATGGAATATTTTCACCATTCTATACATAAGTGTTAAGTAAGAGTGACTGTTGGGTTCAATTCATTCAATCATATTTATTGAGCACTTACTGTGTGCAAAGCACTGTACTAAGCACTTAAGAGAGTACATTATAACAATAAACAGATACATTCCCTGTCCACAATGAGTTTATAGTCTAGAGGAAGAGACAGACATTAATATGAATAAATAATTAAATAAATGAATAAATTACAGATCTGAACATAAGTGCTGTGGGGGTTAACATAAGAGATGATGTAAATGCATCTGGGAATTCCTTTTAGACTGTGAGCCCACTGTTGGGTAGGGACTGTCTCTATGTGTTGCCAATTTGTACTTCCCAAGCGCTTAGTACAGTGCTCTGCACATAGTAAGCGCTCAATAAATACGATTGATTAATTCCTCCTAGAGAAGGTGGGTTTTCAAGATAGATTTGAAGGTGGAGGGACTGTGACTTGGAGGATTTTAACAGGGAGGGAACTCCAGGGAAAGGGATGAGTTTATGTGGGAGATGAGAGAGGTGAGCTTGGGAGGAGTGAATAATTAATCTGAGGTGTAGCAAGTGAAGAAAAGGACTATATAGTTGGGATCCACCTGGAGTGGAGAAATTTGAAGTCAATGAAGCCAGACAGGAGCATCTGTTTGTTGTGGAAGGATAGGGGTAGCCACTGGAGGTTTTTGAGAGGTGGAAGTTGCATTTTGAATGCTGTTGTAGGAAGACAATCTGAGAAATAGAGGATTAGCTAAAGAGGAGTTAGGCTTGAGATAGGGAAACCAGTGAGGAGGTGGAAAAAATCGACTCAGGAGATGACAAGACCTTGAGCCAAGGTAGTGGCCGTAATTGTGGAGAAGAAAGGGTGAATCCAGGAAATATTGTGGAGGAAAAAATAGCAGGATATTGTTTCCCATAAACTGTGACCCCAGGGAGCCATCAGGTATTAAATTCAGTAGCAGCGTCTAAGTTGACACTGCCCAATTCACCTGCATGAAAAGGTGGTGCTGGGACTGAAATTTTATGGCCACTGGTCAATTTTTTTTTTAAGAAAGGCTCTTAAGGCTATTCTGCAATTCTGCACTTCCCACACTTCTCAGGTTTGTCCCCAGTGAGACTCCTTAGCCAAATGGAAAACAAGTAGTTCTCTGAATCCGATGAATTCATTATGGTCTGTAGGCCAGCTAAATATCCTTTGGGACAGTCCCTATTTGGGCTTCAAGCTGTGGAGAATTTTTCTTTAGATGCTCTTCCTCCTGAAATCTCCCAGTAATTTTTCTCACTGTCTTGGTAGAGCCAGACTGTAGAAATGTTCAGATCCCTATGGACAGGCGGAACTGAAGTCAAAGGAGACCGAACAGGGAATAGGAAACTTATCCTTAGAGTGCCCTCTGTTTGCACTGAATGACTAAACACAGATGTTACGGAAATTCCCACACACTCCACAACCGCAGTTGGAGCAATCCTAATACTCTACCCATATATACAACAGAAGGTATCCAGGATGTATAAACATATTTTCCACACAACCCTAAACTCAGGAATATCCTGATTAATCAATTACTCTTAATTGGTCTCTCTAACTCTTGTCAGCTTTAGGCACCTTCTGGTGGGGGCGGGGGGGTGATTATGTTAGTACTATGATACTACTTGATCCAGGATGCCCTGGGGAACCCTGAAGTCTTCTTAGCTCCCCTGTAATCAGCAGCTTCCTGCCTCAGGATCCAGATGACAGGCACTAATCCTACTTAAATCCCCATAATCTTTCCTCTCTCTTGTCTCAAGCAACTATCTTGAAGAACCGGAGATAATCCTTCCTTAATTGTTGGACCACTCCTGGGTCCTTCCCCAGAGATCTAGACCACCTTTCAGATTTTCAGGTAGGCTTGCTAAGGAGTCTGAACCCTGCCTTCCCCACTATTCACCCCTAATCCAAGACACAAGTACCCAGTATCTGCTTGGACAGTGTAATTGATCCTAATAATAATAATTGTGGTATTCAGCATGGCATAGTGGATAAAGCACAAGCCAGAGACTCAGAAGGTTCTAATATCCACTCCACTGTGTGGCCTTGGGCAAGTCACTTCACTTCTCTGTGCCTCATTTACCTCACCCGTAAAATGACAGTTAAGACTATGAGCCCTATGTGGGACAGGGACTGTGTCTACTCCAATTTGCTCATATCCATCCCAGTGGTTAGTACAGTGTCTGGCACATAGTAAGTGCTTAACAAATATCACAATTATTATTATTATCCTCTAAATCAATCACTTAAGCTCTTAGGACAGTACATTGATTGAATCAAATTTATTGAGTGCCTACTTAGTGTTGCTATTTATTATGCACTCACCACATGCCAGGCACTGTGCTAAGCACTGGTATGAATATAAGATAAACAGCGCAGGTGCTCTTAAATCTAATTGAGTGATTGATTGATAAGGTCCCTCTTCCAGGGGTTTTCAGTCTAGGTGGGGGAAGACAGACAAATAGAAAAGATAAATAAATGACAAGACAATGAGAACACTTTAAAATTCAAGACTCTGAAATGGGTAAAAATAGAGAGGCGGGTGCAGTACTGATTCCTCAATCTTGGCTTCCAATCTGCTGCAGCTTTCCAACATTCAAAGAGTTGGGAAGGCCGGCTGTTCCTGGCTCTTGGCTCTGGGGATGGGGCAGGAACTGGACTCCAGTGGTAACAGATGGGAGTGAGGAGGCTGCTCCCAACAGTGGCATGACAGCACTAGTCAGTCAGCCAGTCAGTTGTATTTATTGAGCACTTACTGTGTGCAGAGCACTGTACTAAGCCCTTGGGAGAGTACAATATAACAATAAGCAGACACATTCCCTGCCCACAACAAGCTTACAGTCTAGAAGGAGAAACAGACATTAATATAAGTAAATAAATCACAGATATGTCCATAAGTGCTGTGAGGCTGGGAAGGGAGAGAAATAAGGGGAGAAAGGGTGATGCAGAAGGGATTGGGAGAAGAGGAAAGGAGGGCTTAGTCAGGGAAGGCCTCATGGAGGAGATATGCCTTCAGTAAGGCTTTGCAGGTGGGGAGAGTCATTGTCTGTCAGATATGAGGAGGGAGGGCATTCCCAAACAGAGGCAGGATGTGGGAGATTGGCAGCAAGATAGATGGGATCGAGATATGGTGAGAAGGTTAGCATCAGAGGAGCAAAGTGCGTGGACTGGGTTGTAGTAGGAGAGTAGCGAGGTGAGGTAGGAGGGGGCAAGGTGATTGAGAGCTTTAAAGCCAATGGTGAGGAGTTTCTATTTGATGCGGAGGTGGATGGGCAACCAGTGAAGTTTCTTGAGGAGTGGGAAAACATGGCCTGAATGTGTTTGTAGAACTATGCATGGGGGTCTCAGCCTTGGGCATTTCTGACTCCCAGATCTGGTGTTGGTGGTGTTGGTAGTAGTAATATATTGAACAAATCAGTCAATCAGTTGTATTTATTGAGCACTTACTACGTGCAGAGCACTGTACTAAGCACTTGGGAGAGTACAATACAGCAGAAATAGCAGACTTGTTCCCTGCCCATAATGAGTTTACAGTTTAGAGGGGAAGACAGACATGAATGTGTTAGCTCTTGAGACAGTACAATAGAAGCAAAACACACATCTCTTTCTCACAAGGAGCTTGCACTCTGAGGGAGGCAGGCATACAAAACTATGTACTTATAGGGGGAGCAGTAGGAAGGACAATATTCTCACCTGTATACTCTTTCCCAGCTCATAGTATGGTACTCTGCACACAGTAAATACTTAATAAATGCTATTACCATGACTACAACAAAGGATCAGATAGGTTCTTGATTATGGTGAGATGAAATAACAGAATTAATCAGAATAAATAAGTACACATTGTATAAATACATTAATTCTAAGGGTGGATGCTGGGTTGATGTGGCTTTGGGGTCTTTTGAATACTCCTGTAAGGTCCTCTACAAATTTATTTTCTTTGCCTTCCTTTAGAAAGACATATTATCCGTTGTGTCAGTTGCCTACTTCACAGCCAGCAATGAACTTTTTCCATCTGATTGTCTTTTTGCCTTTTAATAGGATGTTGTATTCCAACTCTCTGCATCCCAGTCATGAGCCTAGTACTATGGAGGCAGAGATGAAGGGGATTTTTCACCCCAGTGTAACTTTACCTTGGCCCGGCAGATGTTTTCCCTCATCAAAGACACCATCCAGTTCCCCAGCTTACCTGAAGAGTTTTCTGCTTCCTGAAGCCCCTCTGCCAAGGTTTCCAGTTCCCCACAAAGCGGGGACCCTGCCTGGCTGAGGGTTCCTTTCCAGCCAAGGGTCCCAATCTCCCTCCTCCGATAGTCAGTTATGAACTAAGGTTACGAGGATATAAGGAATGTTTGGCAAAGATTTCCATTTAACAAGTCATCATCGATAAATAATGAGGCAGAAGCTTTCCCTTGGCAGCAATGCTCAATTTATTGATAGTATAGGTCCACTTATATAGGGACTAATATATGAGGACTTTATATGACTTCAACATCTATTTCCACATGCTGTTAGATGTTAAGTGTTTATCCATATTTAGTTTCTGTTCTTGGTTTCTTGCCCACATTCTATTTCAATACATAGGGCAGGATTATTCTGTGAGAACTTCAACCTAAAGTTTAGTAATTATATTTTCTCCGCTACTGCTATTCATATGGGCCAAAAAAGTTTTCAGCCAGAAATTTGGACTCTATCGCATACATATTTGGCACATGACTTCCACTGAATTGGGTCTACCAGCTAGCTACACCTGGGGTTGTACTTTTCCTTTTGTGGAAAGCTGGGGTGTGTGCTTTTTCTCTTCAGTGAAGCCTCTGTCTACCACTAGTTACTTTTCTTCTTCTCCTGGGACCTACACTTCTCAGGGGACAGAAGTACTATATTTCCCAGAATCCTTCGAGAGATGAGAACCTGCTGAAAAGATAATGGCAGGCCAATCAATGAGACATGCAGGGCTTTAAAATTCCAGAAAGGAGAGGCAGCAGCTGTACTCCTTCCCTGACTCACTTAGCAGCTAAGTCTGCAGTTTCTCTTACCTACAGCTTCTCTGTCCACATAGTGTGCTGTAATTGAACGTGAAAGCTTGTATCTTTATAGAACTTTATCTTTTTATGGATGCTTTCTTGGGCTTTTATGGAAGTTTGTGTATTTATTGAAGCTTGTAAAATTAGTGAAGTGTAAGCACTGACTCTTTCCTCTTTTTTCTTTTCCTGTGTGTTAAAACTAAACCTCAGTGCCCATGATTTCTGTGGTAATTTTATGATAGGGACAACCATGAATTCCTCCTTTGTTCCTCCACTACTAACCCTGGTAAACCAGATTTTCTGTAATGCCACATGGATAGCAATGGCAATTCTGATTATGAAACCTGGTTCAGGACATTTCAAAGATGACCGAGAAGCAGTTTGGCCTAGTGAATATATCATGGGGCTGAGAGTAAGGAGGCCTGGGGTCTAATCCCAACTCCATCTATGTGACCTAGGGCAAGTCACATAAATCCTCTGCATCTCAGTCCCCTCATCCAAGTAGAGATGTCCTGAAGACAGGTGGAGATACAAGCCTGGAAGGAGGGAGAGAAAACAGGTGGGGAAGTATAGATTTGTGTGTCATCCACATAGAGATGATAGTTTAAGCCGTGGGAGCAAATGAGTTCACCAAGGGAGTGAGTGTAGATGGAGAGGATCGCTTCCTGAGTAAAGAACATTGTACTAAGCACTTAATAATAATAAAAATAATAGTGGTATTTGTTAAGTGCTTACTATGTGCCAGGCACTATACTAAGCGCTGGGAAGGATACAGGCATTGATGGGGGAGTATAATACAAGAGTGTTGGTAGACTTGTTCCCTGTCCACAAGGAGCTTACAGTCTAGAGGGGAAAGACAGACAATAACACAAATAAATTACATATGTGAACTTAAGTGCTGTGAGGGTGGGGTGAATACCAAACTCCCAAAGGGTACAGATCCAAGTGCATCTTACAACTCAGTAAGGCATATCTCCCTTCTTTATAATTTATTTCAGCTTGAGTCTATATCACAATTCTCTCAATAGTTCATGCACCCTCTAAATCCTATTTCGGCTTGAATTATCCTGATGATTGAGGGGAAAGAGGGGCCATAGGCCTATCATTCAATTTGATGATATGTACCAGTTTTATCCTTTTCAGTACGTACTTTAGTTATTTAGACCTGACATCAGATAACAAGTTAAACATTTGACAAAAAAATTCAACTGTGTATTATTATATTCTAATTAAAAAAAGATAGGACATTTAACCCATACAGCTACAGTCATTCATTGCATGCAGTAAAATCAGGATATCTTGGGAAATTAGGATACTTTACATTCTTCATTAATGGAAGGTCAATCCAATGTGCTTATTGAGCTCCTACTATGTGCAGAGCACTGTTCTAAGTGCTTGGGAGAGCACAGTATAACAGAGTTGGTAGACATGTTCCCTGCCCACAACAGGTTTACGGTCTAGAGAGGGAGACAGACATTACCATAAACAATTGAATTATGGATATATACATCAGTACTGTGGGCCTGAGAGAGGGGTAAATAAAGGGTGCAAAATCCAAGTGCAAGGGTGATGCAGAAGGAAATGGGAGAAGAGGAAGTGAGGGTCTAGTTGAGGAAGGCCTCTTGGAGGAGATGTGCCTTCAATAAGGCTTTGAAAGTTGGGAGAGTGATCATCTGTCAGATGTGAAGAGGGAGAGCATCTCAGGCCAGAGGCAGGATGAGGGCGAGAGATAGGTGGTGAGATAGATGAGATGGAGGGACAGTAAGAAGGTTGGCATTAGAGGGCTGGGTTGTAGTAGGAAATCAGGGAGGTAAGGTAAGAGGGGGTAAGGTGATTGAGTGTTTTAAAGCTGATAATAAGGAGTTTCTGTTTGATGCAGAGGTGGATGGACAACTACTGGAGGTTCTTCAGAAGTATGGAAACATGGACTGAACATTTTTGTAGAAAAATGATCTGAGAAGCAGAGTGAAGTATGGACTGGAGTGGGGAGAGACAGGAGGCGGGGAGGTCAGCAAGGAGGCTGATGTAATCAAAGCAGAATAGGATAAGTGTTTGGATCTATAATTCTATTTATTTTGATGGTATTGACACCTGTCTACTTGTTCTGTTTTGCTATCTGTCTCCCCACTTCTAGACTGTGAGCCTGTTGTTGGGTAGGGACCGTCTCTATATGTTGCCGAATTGTACTTTCCAAGTGCTTAGTACAGTGCTCTGCACACACTAAACACTCAATAAATACGATTGAATGAATTAATTAATATGGTAGCAGTTTGGATGTAGAGGAATGGTGAATTTTAGCATTTGTGAAGCTTGAACCGGCAGGGTTTGGTGACAGATTGAATGTGGGTTGAATGAGAGAGATGAGTCCAGTACAACACCAAGTTTATGGGCATGTGAAACAGGGTGAATGGTGGTGTTTTCTTCAGTGATGAGAAAGTCACAGGGAGGACTGGGTTTGGGTGGGAGAGTATGTAGAATATAATGAGTTCTGTTTTGCACATGCTAGGTTTGAGGTGTCACTGGGACTTCCAAGTAGAGATGTCATGAAGGCAGGAGGAAATGTGAGACTGCAGAGAAGGAGAGAGATGAGGAAGATGGAAGATTTCCCAGTACTTCCTCTCCCTTAGCATGCTATTTCAGCAGCCAGTCTATTCAGTAGTGGTATAGTACTGTACCTCAGAGCACCTTATGTTCTGGTGTATCTGATATTGTCTTTCAGTTTAGCAAATGCTTGGATTCTCTCTATATCAGTCTCCAACACAGAAATTACCCCTCACCAGGGACCCTGTTACATTTCTTAGTGGGAGATGATAAAACATCCCTGAGTGGGATTACTGCATCTAGTTCTCTGTTCTCACAGCCGACAGGTGGCAGAGCCGGAATTAGAACCCAGGTTCTAATGGCCCCCAGGCCCAGCTCTACCCATTAGGCCCTGCTGCTTTTCTCTTGTCATAGCGGCCACCCAACTTTCAGCCCAAGCTTCAGCCCTGGACCAGCATGGCAGCTGTCCATCGATTTGGAGGGTATGGAGAGAGGAAATGAAGTTGGATTGTAGGGGAGAGGGAAAAGAAAGATGAAACTGTAGGCTAGAAGCTGACATTGTTGTGTTATTGATATTGTAAGCCAGAGAGAATATTAGCAAGCAGAAGTACATCTTAGATGTTTGGTTATGCAATTACTCTAGCTTCCCAAACCACCCCTCCCCCATCTTCACAGTCTTCCAAATCCTTTCTCCCTTTGCTGATTCGTTTATTTGCATTTTCAACTACACCTACGGCCACTGCCCCCCTCCCTGGCTTGCAGCTCCTACCCCTGGGACTGCCAGAATGGGACCAGACCAAGTGGTGGAGGAGGAGAAGGAGGAGGAGAAGGAGGAAGAGGCCTTGGGAGGGACCACCACTGCCCTGGTCTTAATCTAGAAGCCCCAGGGGTGTGAACTGTAAGCCAGGGAGAGGGACAGGGGCAGAAGTTAAACTTCCACCATTGTTGGCCCTTCCCACTGCAGGCTGCTTGTTGGGGCCGGAGGTGGTGGTAGCAGCTTCTCTAGCATTTTTTTGAGGGCCTACTGTATCAGAGCACTGTACTAAGTGCTTGGGAGAGTACAATAGAGGGAGTAGACATAATGTTCCCCTTCCAGGGGTTTACAGACTAGTGGGGAAGACAGACACCTTAATAAATTGCAGATGGGGAAATAACAAAGTATATAAGATATACATAACTGTTATGGGGAATATAAATTTTATATGCGCATGTATATAGCTTTCTAGCTTCAAATGTCACATATGTAATGACAGTTTCTAAATTAGAGGTTATGTAGAAGTAGGTCTGACTCCTACGTTGTATGGCTTTGTTCGAAAGTAAAATAATGTCTTAAAAGATGAAGCAAATTTGTTTTCTGGCAATATCTAGATCATAGAAAATTGATTGTGCCACTTTATCTTACCAGAGAATGAATTTTCCTTAGAACATTGAATAGTTACTTTCAGGGAATTATTGCCACTAGGGAGGATTTTTCCTGGTTCACAACTTCCAGTGTAGACCTGGTTTGCTGAATTTGGAGTAATAATAATAATTCATAATGATGATATTTGTTAAGCACTTATTATGTGCCAAGCACTGTTCTAAGTGCTGGGATAGATACAAGGTGATCAGCTTGTCCCACTTGAGGCTCACAGTCTTCATCCCCATTTTCCAGATGAGGGAACTGAGGTTCAGAGAAGTTAAGTGGCTTGCCCAAAGTCACACAGCAGACAAGTGGAGGAGCCGGAATTAGAACCCAGGACCTCTGACTCCCAAGCCTGGGCTCTTGTCACTAAGCAATGCTGCTTTTCAATAGCACTAGAGCTCTTTTAACATGGTGGAAGATCTTGTTTAACCTCTAACTAGAAATGATAATCATTTTTATAATTTCTTAATATAGTGAAAAATATTCTAACGTGTTAAACCTTATTGCATGTTCCAAAAGCTTGGGGTATTTAATGTTCCTCATAAAAAAAAAATGTCTTATGAAGGTAATGCTGTTTATTGGCCTCTGGCTGGGACTTTTAAAGATTAAAGCTAAATGCAGGAAAATAAATGCGATGATGTAATTTCACTGAATTTAAATGATGTAATTTATTATTTACATAAGTTGGAAGAGGCCAAAGGCATTGCTGATTAAATATGGTGTAAAATGATCCAAATGCTAACATCTATTCTAGTTGTCATCAAGATTCATTAACCCATAGAATGAATATAGATTGAGGTCAACATAAGGATAAACTTCACTCTGAGTTATTCTGTACATCTAAATATTAATCTTTATCCATAAATGAAGTACTTTGAACATGACATGCTGAGTTGAAGATAAATATTTTAAAAACTATCATAACCCTTAACTTTAAAATCACAATACTGGAAAATAGAAATGAACTATGGATAAAAACAGTCCTTGAAGCTTAGGTAGTGTCCACATCAGTTAAACTGCATGGCAATTTGGAAAAAGTAAAGATAATCTGAGCAGATACTTCCTGTCACTTTAGTATCGATTGGATCAGAACCTCAGAGAAGCAGCATGGCCTAATGGGTAGAGCCCAGGCCTAGGAGTCAAAAGGACCTGAGTTCTAATCCCACTCTACCATTTGTCTGCTGCATCACTTTGGGTAAATTACTTAACTTCTCTGGGCCTAAATTACTTCATCTGTAAATTGGGGATTAAATCTGTGAGTCCCACGTGGGTCATGGACTGTGTCCAACCTGATTAGCTTGTATCTACCTAAGCACTTTGTACAGTGGTTGGTACATAGTAAGCATTTAACAAATACCATAAAAAACAAACAAGCAAACAAAACAGAACAACAACAACAAAAAAACCCTCAACCACTTGCCTAAAGTGTGCACCTAAACTACAGAGGAGCATTTGCCAATCAGTTGGCTTATTTGCTTTGAAAGCGCGGAAGCAGCATGGCTCAGAGGAAAGAGCCCGGGCTTCGGAGTCAGAGGTCATGGGTTCAAAATCCCACTCTGCTGCTTGTCAGCTGTGTGACTTTGGGCAAGTCACTTAACTGCTCTGTGCCTCAGTTACCTCATCTGTAAAATGGGGATTAAGACTGTGAGCCCCCCGTGGGACCACCTGATTACCCAGTATCCTCCCCAGCGCTTAGAACAATGCTTTGCACATAGTAAGAGCTTAACAAATGCCATTATTATTATTGTATTGTCAATGGAAGGTATCGTGGGGTATGCTTTCCCAAAGACATACATGCTATAAATTAGAATCCATTTCAGAAGCTTTGGAAAAGTAATTTGAAATTCCTTTACCTGCCATATAAATGTAATGTTAAACATTACTAAGTTATTGTTTAATCTTTGTTGAAGTAATTCAAAGCCTAATATCACAACACTAACTAAAGAGTCCTAATCATAATCACTCTAAATGATACTGCCTCCCCTGCTACTCCCTACGCAGAAGGCATCTTGAGGCAAGGGGAGGAGTAGGTCTTCTCCTTGTCCCCTCAATGCCACTTTCTCCTTATCCCACTAGCTCCATCCCTTGCCTTCGCTTTCTTTGAAGCCCACATCATCCATCTTTAACACAATAGTAATAATAATAATAATGATGGCATTTATTAAGCACTTACTATGTGCAAAGCACTGTTCTAAGCGCTGAACATCCACTAAAAGTACTAGTTTCAAATCATCTACCATACCCCTCATCCCAACGCTGCTTTTCTGAGTGATTCTGATGCTGTTCTTACCTTCCTCTTCTCCTCCTCCGCTCCACTGTTCCTAAAAAACTTCAGCATTACTGCGGTACTCCTAATGACCCTCCCACTCACCCACTTCCTCTTATTTATTCATTCATTCAATTCATTCAATCATATTTATTGAGCACTTACTGTGTGCAGAGCACTGTACTAAGCACTTAGGAAGTACAAGTTGGCAACATATAGAGACGGTCCCTACACATCAGTGGGCTCTCAGTCTAGAAGGGGGAACTCAACTCTGCTGACCTCCTGCGGCACCCCACCTCAACCACTCACTAACTTGGACACAAGATGATCATCATTAGGTCATTCATTTTGCCATTTCTAATCTCACCAATTCTGAATTGCAAGTGTCTGACCACTACCCCCTAACTTGTCTTCCCTCCCACAGTCCCCATCCTTGCAAAACTGTTCTCTCCCCCGACAGTGGCCTCTGATCGCTAGACCACCTTCACCTATCCCAGGCCATCATACCCCACCCGCACTCTCAATACTGTTCACTCTGATCAACTCAACCCACTTGACCCCTCTGCCTCTGTTCATCTTGCACCACCAACCCCAAGCCCTAGATCACCTCCACAGTATGCTTCCTCCACTCGTGTGTTCATGTTACAGAATGCTGTTGGCAAAAATCCAGGCACTGGGCCCATACCAGTCACTAAAATTAATCCTTACTTTTATAACTTTGACCCCTCTTCTGGGTAACAGTATTACTTCTCCTCCTTCACTGACTTCCATAACCACTGTCCTCACCAAGTAATCGATTTTCCTGAAACCATGAGAGCTTCCATCCCCCTCATCTTGTCTTTGATGATCTTGCCAACTACTTTATTGTTCAAATTGAAACCCTCAGACTTGGGCTCCACAGAATCATCTCCTCACTTCCCCAACTCTTTGCTATCCTCACATCCACTGTCTCATTTTTTCTAAGATGTCACTTGAGAGATTTCCCACCTGCTTTCAAAATCTACCCTCTTCACCTGTGCTTCTTCTGCCCATTTTCTGATGGTTTCTTTCCTTATGCCTTCAAACAGACCCAAATCTCTCCTATCCTAAAAAAGTTGCCTTTGAATCCTCCTGCACATTCCAGGTGTCACTCCATTTCTCTCCTCGTTTTCCTGCCCAAACACCTCTATAATGGTATTTGTTAAGCACTTACTATACACCAGGCACTGTTCTAAGCACTAGAATGGATACAAAGTAATCAGGTTGGATATAGTCCATGTCACCCATGGGGTTCACAGTCAATCCCCATTTTACAGATGAAGTAACTGAGGCACAGAGAAAAGAAGTGACTTACCCAAGGTCATGCAGCAGACAAGTGTGAAAGCTAGATTTAGAACCCAGGTCCCAAGCCTGTCCTCTATCCTCTAGGCCATGTTGCTTCTTCTCTTATGAATTTTATAAGCTACTACTACAACTTGCTCTCCTCTAACACCCTTCCTGGCCCTCTACAAATCTGGTTTCTACCCTCTTTATTTAAACCACTCTCTCCAAGATCATCAGTGACCTCCTATTTATGTAATGGGCTCTATTCCAATTATCCTCAAATGCTTGGCTACCTTCAACACTATGGATCATTACCTTTTCCCCACAACACTATCTAATTTTGGTTTTATTGAAACTGTTCTGTCCTGGTTCTCCTTTTACACCTCTAGATGATCCATCTCAGTCTCCTTCACTTGCTCCTCCTCTGCTTCTCAACCCCTAACTATGGGAGTATCTCAAGGATCAGTTCTGGTCCCACACCTCCTTTCACTTTTTTTTAACAGTACTTGTCATTCGTGGCTTACTATTTGCCACGAATTGCATTAAGTACTGTGGTAAATGCAAGTTAATCAGGTTGTCCCACGTGGGGCTTACAGTCTAAGTTGGAGGGAAAACAGGGATTGAATCCCCATTTTACATATGAGGAAACTAAGGTGCAGAAAAGTTAAATGACCTGTCCAAGGTCACAGAGCAGGGAAGGGGCAGAGTCGGGATTAGAACCCATGTCCTAGAAAAGTTAAATGACCTGTCCAAGGTCACAGAGCAGGGAAGGGGCAGAGGCGGAATTAGAACCCACGTCCTGGGTTTATACTCACTCCCCTGAGGAGCTCATCCACTCTCATGGCTTCAGCTATCACCTGAATATGGAGGTGTGACTCTGACCTCCCATTTCCTTTCTTCCTCCTCCCAACCCCTTGAGACAGTCAAGACCAGATTAGTAGGAAGTCCAACACTGAGAGTAAACCCCCATTTTCCAAGTTTGAAATGGGTTGTCACAATTATTTTGTTTCCTTCAGCTTGATGCAGGTCCCCTTAGTAATGTATACAATGATTTATCTGCAGTAGTAAAAAATTCCAGTAGTTTAAATGAAATTGTTCATTCTTTAATAGTAGGGAAGATCTCATTTTAAATCAAATGCCCAATTGTTAGTAAACTATTAAGGAAGGCCTCTGCACTGATTAAAAGATTAAGAGATATTTGCTTTCAGGCTAACCTAGCTAAGATTGGAAGCTACCCATGACCTTTACAATGGAAATACATAGCTGAGATTTCAATGAGATAATGTTCCCATCACGGAAATGCAATAACTGGTTTCATGGATGTCAGCAGAGTATGTGAGGAACAGCATGGTATATATTGATGTAGAAATGTATTTTCCACGGAAATATACGCTTGCTGTGTCCTGCCTGGTTATGGATAGGTATTTTCCAAAACATGAGTTGTCAGTCTTACTTTTCCATAAAAAGCACATTTTTGCTAGTTGAATCTTGAAGTAAATGCTAAAAACTGAATGCAAAGAAATGTGCTGTTGTTTTCAATTGAATGGGAAACTTTTCCTATTAAAAAAGGTTTTTAAACTACTGTAATTTTCATTTTTCACAAGTGACTCAGTGTGTGTCTGATGAAGCTATACTAGCTGCACATTAAAGAACAATCACATTTTTATTAAATTGAAAAAAATCATTACTTGCTATCAAAAGCTTTGCCTGTATGTTTGTCTTAAACAAGAAAACAGACACATTAAAAACATAAATAAAATACCATAGACTCTTTTACTTCAATCTGAGAAATTTTTAATGGTAAACTACAGGGATTTTTTTTTTTTTAGCTTACTAAGACTCTATCACAGTAGAGGATTTTGTAAGGATATTTTAAAATCCAAAACAGAGAATAGGTGTATTTTGAATTGTGATTTCTCTAATCAATAATGCAGACATCGACTTTGTGGAGTTGACTATAGCTGCTCCCCTGGTCCAAATTTCCCACTAAAACCATTTTTAGTAGCAGATCTCCAGGGGTATCTCAAGGGTCCTAGAACTGTCCAATTCTCACCTGAAGAATTAAATGATTTTAGGGACTCATGCTTGTGTACCCCCGAGATTATTCCCCTTAATTAGCTGCCATGACCCCCATGACTTTGAAGATCTGCTTTCCCTTTCAGACAGCAAGGGATTGCATCCAGGGTGCAGCTAGCCAGTCCTGTTCCCTAAGAGCTGGTTTCAGGAGTTTGGGGAAAAGTAACCACTTCCACCACATTCTGCTGCTGCAGAAGCTACATTTCCTAGGCTTGTGAGTTACACACACTGTCAGAAGACATAGCACTTCATGTTATCAACTAATAACCAGCTTTTACTCATTTAAAAGATTTATCAACAGCATTTGTGTTAGATGTGCAATATATCTTTACCTAAACCTGGAATATAATCGTCTTCCTCTGAAATGGAGACTTTTCCCCATAGGTTAGCCTTCCCCCCTGCAATTCACTGCAAGTAGGTCTTCTGTGGTCTGTCATATCCACAGGCCTCCCTGAACAGTCTTCTCTGCTGGCTTTTGTCTTCTCAAAGAATGCCAGCTTCTGAAGCCTGCTTTCTGGGTCCTTCCCTCGGGCCCCCCCAGATGGACAACAAGTTCCACACATGATTCCTGGCTGTGTGACTTTGGGTCACTCAACTTCTCGATGCCTCAGTTTCTTCATCTGCAAAATGGGGGCTAAGCACCTACTTTCTCCACTACTTAGACTGCAAGTCTGACACCAACTAGTTCATCTTGTAACTACCCCGGCACTTAGTACAGTGCTTGGTACACATTAAGTACTTAACAAATATCATTATCTTTATTCTTACTACTATTATTACTGCCCCAGCTACTTGGCCCTGAGTGATTCTAAAATGGCTGTGGGGTTCTTCCCCATTTAGCTAGCCCACTCTTTTCCCAAATCCTCCCCAGCAATTGGCTGTGTTCCAGCTTAAGACACCAGGTAAATGATTGCCACCTATGGAAATTAGCTTTACATCTGCGAGAGGAAAACTAAGAGTGAATTATACCCTCCTCTAGAAATTCTGGGCTTTCCCCCCTTCTCTAGATGTGGGCATAGTCTAAGGGACGAGGGAGCCCTCAAAAGAAAACTCAGAAATATTCACTGACATGTTCCTGTGTCTTAATGGGGCATGTGGTGAATAAAGGTCACCAAATTATTTATAGATACTCTCGCCAGGATTTTAAAGGGAAATCATTGATCTCCTAGGTCTCTCAATTATTATGTTTCTCTTTTGCATCTTTTTACATAAGAAATGTCCATAAATTAGAACTCAAAGGTAATTTGTTGGATTTAGCCATAAAATGTCCCTATTTTGTCACTGCCAGATAACTGTAATACCTCTACTCCTATCACTAACAGCACCCAGCAGATTTAATTGCTTCTATCGAGGCTAGCCATTTTTTTAAAAAAGATAACCTCTAGATGTGGACTACACTGGGAGATAATTATTGAAAATTTTGAACTATAAAGCATCTTTATTCACTGCTTCATCACTATTTGGTGTTTTGCTTGGCTCTAAGAATCTTACTCTCCTTAATCATATTCTTCCATTTACCTGTGTAAGAATCAATGTACAAATAATCACATGGCATCTGCAAAAATGGTAATTTAGCCTCAGATGTTACTTAAGTTTATCTAATTTATATAAAAGACTTTAAGACAGTGCATTGGACAATTTATAGTATGCAATCTATATATTAATACCTAGTGGATATTAAGGGGTATTAAGCAGAACACATAATTGAATAAACAGATAAATACAATTGCTGAGGATGGGAATAGGTAAATTCAGTGACAGAGATGGATGTGAGATGATATGTCTTGGGAGGTTGGGAATTGATTGGGGAAAGCTTGTTGAAGGAGATGAGATTTTTAGGACAGATTTTAGATGTGGAGAGAGTTGTCTATTGGATTTGGAGAGGGAAAGAACTTGAAACCAAGGAAACAGGGCAAGCAAGGAGAAGACAGTGGGAGAGTCTAGAGAGAGGTACCGTTAGAAGATAAACTTGGGAGGAATAAAGAGAGCAAACTGAGAAGTAGCAGGTGAAGCCCAGGGATGTAGATGGAGAACCTTGGATCCGATGGTGAGGAAATTTTGCTTGATGCAGAGGGATATGGGAAGCCAAAGGAGGCTTATGGGAAGTTTAGGGATGTGTGACAAGTGATGTGTCAAGAAGATGATCCCTGCAAGCAGAATGTAATCTAGACTGGAGACAGGGAGAGACTGAAGGCAGGTAGACTGTAGTCTAGCCACAGTACAACCAGAGCTTGGACCAGGGAGGTGGCTTTTTGGTTGGGAGGGAAGGGGAAGATCTGGGAAATGTTGTGGAGGAAGAAGAGACAGGTTTAAGCAGTTGAATGAATGTGAGGGCTGAGAGACACTGAGGAGTGCA
Source organism: Tachyglossus aculeatus (assembly GCF_015852505.1). NCBI lineage: Eukaryota > Metazoa > Chordata > Mammalia > Monotremata > Tachyglossidae > Tachyglossus > Tachyglossus aculeatus. The sequence continues at coordinate 99,704,143 of NC_052101.1, read as the reverse complement.
GGATGACACCAAAGCTACAGACCTCTGAGAAAGGGAGATGTTCATTGATTTTGGAGACTTGGCTTATGAGTGGGTGAATAAGTGGGAGAGGGCAGAAGAGTGGAATTAGATGGGTAACAGGCAAAAGGTTGAATAGTGGGAGTTCCCCAAATAAGAAGAGTAAATGTTTCATTGTTTTTGCTATAATAGCAAATAGCAAAATAGCTCTAGACTGTAAGCTCCTTGTGGGCAGGGAACATGTCTATCAACTCTGTTGTACTGTATTCTCCCAGGTGCTTAGTGCAATGCTCCACACACAGTAAGCATTCAATAAATACCAGAAGTAATATCTACACAGATTTCCATAGTGGGGTCAAGGAGGGAACTGGTTGTGCTTTACAGCTTTTATAAAATACATGAAGATTAAAACTCAACAAGGACAATCAGCTAACCAACTTTGCACAAGGCCAGGGGCATTTCTCAAATTCCACCAGGTAAATTTAACTTGCAGTACAACATGGTTCAGGCTTCTTGCAACCTAGACAGAGGTTATCTGCCAAATATTTTGTAAAGAAACTGCTCACCAGAAAGGGTGTGGGGATGGGGGTGGGGGTGGGGGTGGGGTGTGTGTGTGTGTGTGTGTGTGTGTGTGTGTGTGTGTCCCTAGAAGATACCATTTTTCCCTTTTCCACTCCCATGGGCATTCTGGATGGCCTCAGGACTGTGTTCGGAGTCCAAGATGGTTAGTGTCAGGGTGAGAGAGGTGGCAGAGAGAAGTCGATGCCCACTCCCTTGGAGAACTCATTCACTCCCATGGCTTCAGTTAGCATTTCTATACAGATGATTCCCAAATCTACATCTCCAGTCCTGACCTCTCTCCTTTCCTGCAATCTTGCATTTCTTCCTGCCTTCAACACAAATCTACTTGGATGCCTGCGGGCACCTCAAATTAAACATGTCCAAAACTGAACTCCTTATCTTCCTACCCAAACGCTGTCCTCCTCTTGACTTTCCCATCACTGTAGACAGCACCACTATCCTATCTAACAAGCTTGAAATCTTGGTGTTGTCCTTGACTCATCTCTCTCATTTCACCCACTTATTCAATCTGTCACAAAATCCTGTCAGTTCTACTTTCACAGCACTGCTAAAATCTGCCCTCTCCTCTCCATCCAAACTGCTACCAAGCTGATCCTATCCCACCTTGACTACTTCATCTGCCTCATTGCTGATCTTCCAGACTCCTGTCTCTCCCCACTCCAATCCATACTTCACTCTGCTGCAAAGATCATTTATCAACAAAAACATTCAGTCTATGCCTCCCCACTCCTTGAGAACCTCCAGTGGCTGCCTCCACATGAAACAGAAACTCCTTATTTCTGGCTATAAAGCACTCAATCAGCTCCCTCTTTCCTACCTCACTTCACTAATCTCCTATTGCAGCCCAGCCCACACACTCTGCTCCTCCAGCGCCAGCTTACTCCCTGTACCCTGATCTTGTCTATCTCACTGCCAAACCTTTTCCCACATCCTCCCCTTAGCCTGGAACTCCCTCCCCCTCCATGTACACCAGACCACCATCTCTCCACCTTCAAAACATTATTAAGGTCACATCTTCTCGAAGAGGACTTCCCCTATTAAGCCCTCTATTCCCTGGCTCTCAGACCCTTCTGCATCATCTATGCACTTCAATCCATGACCTTTGGACACTCGTTCATTCATTCATTCATTCAATTGTATTTATTGAGCGCTTACTGTGTGCAGAGCACTGTACTAAGCACTTGGGAAGTACAAGTCGGCAACATATAGAGACGGTCCTTACCCAACAATGGGTTCACAGTCTAGAAGGGGGAGACAGACAACAAAACAAAACATGTAGACAGGTGACAAAACATGTAGACTTGTTATTTTTTCCACCCCCAACCTCATGGCACTATGTACATATCTTTAAACTATACATTAAAAAATATTTATTTATATTAATGTCTGTCTCCCCCCTAAACTGTAAGCTCGTTATGATCAGGGAGCATCTCTGCTAATTCTGTCGTATTGTAATAATAATAATGATGGTATTTGTTAAGCACTTACTATGTGCCAAGCACTGTTCTACGCTCACTCTCCTAAGCTCTTAGTACAGTGCTCTGCAGATAATAACCACTCAATAAATATGCTTGATTTATTGAGCAAATTCCCAAGCTAAATAGGAAGTACACCCAAGGATGCAATCCTTTTCCAAAGCCGCCCTGTCTGCAAGAACTCAGTCTATCATTTTTTAGGACTACCATGCTGAATTGTGTGAAAAAATGCTTAGTAGCAAATTCCCCCTTGTCATCAGCCCGCTAGCGAGTCAGATACCATTAGCACCATTAAAGCCCAAGCAGATTTGTGAAATTTGCTCAACTTGCCATTAGGTTTGCCTTATGCTGGCACAGCTATGAAATCCATTAGGCCAGTGTTATGTAATTTTTTTTAAGCAACAATTTTTCCTAATAAACGATAGAGAAAAAACATATTGCATTAATACTGTTCTGCAGTCTAATACTGGTCCACAGACCCACAACCTAAAGGAAATCAAAGTGGACCTTAAAACAATGGTGGTCCTGCCAAGGAATTTCAGCATTAAAGGAGAGCCGGTGAAAATGTTGTGGTCCCATCAAACTTCCTGTAGGCCTGAAGATTTGTTTAATTGATCTGCAAAACTATATTATTCTTGCCGTGCTTATAACAGAGATCCTCAATTGATCACTTTGGTTGGTTTCCACTTTACTCAAAAAGTCTCAGTTGTGGCATCTGGAGTCCATACCCTAAATAGACCAGGAATAATTTCTGACTTTAGTGGCTATGAACTGAGGATGAATCCTTTTATCCTCTACCTAGTAGTGCCTGGACTGAATTGAATTCACATTGCATTGCTTGCAAATCACCCATTCAAATGTTAAATTATATTCAAATCCAGGTCCTACTGGTATTTCCCGTTCTCCTGAATTAGGCTTTATAAAACCACTCTCTCCTGCCTTTCAGTGATAGGAATTCTAATTTGCTTCCTTGAAAAAAATGACAAACTCTTTTTTTCATGCTCTGGAGAATCCTTAGACAAAAAAACTAAACTAAAAAGAGGAAATAGATTTCTTTCTTGGCCTAACAAAAAACCCTCCAATGCTTTCTAAATAAGATAAGCTAATCACATTAAAGATGTTACATTTTGATGATTGAACGAATTGATAGTATTTATTGAGCACTTTGTGTCAAGAACTGTACTAAGCACTTGGGAGGGTAAAATACTATCATTAGACTCGATCCTTGCCTGTGAGGATCTTAAAATCCAGCAGGAGAGATACACACTAAACTAAGTAGCAAGTAGGGAGAAGGAACAGTGTTTAAAGGTATGTACATAAGTGCTATGGGGGGGAGTACTCGAGTGCAAAGGTGACATAAAGTGATAAAGTGGCAATAGGGGTGAGGAAAGGAGAGTTAATTGGGGAAGAGTGCATAGAGGGGGTGCAATTTTAGATGGGCTTTGAAGATAGGGAGAGCAGTGGCCTACCAGGTGCAAAGTGGGAGGTAGTTCCAGGGAGGAGGGAGAGCATGAGCAAAAGATCGACATCAAGAGGGAAAAGAATGAGATAGTATGTTGGCTTGAAAGAGTGAAACATGTAAGCTGGGTTGTTGTGGGAATAATGAGAGGAAAAGTACAGGGGAGAGAGCCAGTAGTCAGTAGCTTTTTCTTTTTGCAAAAAGGAATGGAGAAATATTGGAGGGTGTTGAGGAGGGGGGAGACATGTGCAAAGAATCGTTTTTGAAAGCTTAGCCAGATAGCAGAGTCAAGTTTGAACTGGAACAGGAAGAGGCTGGAGGCAGAGCAGTCAGCAAGAACGTTGATGTAATAGTACAGTCAGGAATATGACTAGTACTAGGGGCTTCAGGGTGGCAATTGGGATAGAGAGGAAGGGATGGATTCTGGAGATGTTTTTTGAGATGTTTTTGAAGAGAAACCTGACAAATGTGGTGACTAACTGTATTAGTGGGTTGAGAGATGAAGAGGAGTTCAGGATAATGCCAAGGTTGTGGACTTGATAAACAGGGAAGAAAGTGGTGCCAACAGTGATGGGAAAGTTAGGGGGAAGAGAGGATTCTGGAGGAAGATGAGTTGTCCCAATTCAGACATGTTGAGTTTGAGGTAGCGGCAGGACATCCATGTCAAGATGGGCTGCAGTGAAGGAGGAAGGTTGGGGCTAGTGAGGTAGATTTGGGAGTCATTACCAGGGGGTGATACTGAAGCCATGAGAGCAGCTTTGCTCCCCAAAGGAGTGAGTTAGGGAGTGAGAGGCAAAGGAAAAGCTGGCAAAAGAGACTGAGAAGCAGCAGACAGAGAGGTAGGAGGAGAACAAGAAGAGGACTATCTCAGAGAAATCATGGGGCGATAGTGCTTCCAGGAGGGGATGGCCCACAGTGTTAAAAGCAGCCGAGACGTCAAGGAGGATACGACCCAGTAGAGACCCCTAGATTTGTTCAGAAGGAGGTGTTGAAAGCCTGCATCAACTCAAAAACTCAAAACAAAAGACTTTAAAGTAAAACTTTTTGTTAATATTTAACAGTTTCTTCAGGACTGGCCAATACTAAACTTGCAAATACTAGCGAGTACTGGCAAGTTTTTTCCTAAGGCACCACATCCTGTTGGAATATTTTACTTACCTTATCATTTTGTCTACCTCTACTGAGGCTCTGAGAAGGGTGGTTTCTGTTTTTGTCTACTTGCTTTTAGTAAATGTAATTCCAACTACATCCTGCAAGCCTGTTATGGGCAGGGAACATGTGTGCTAATTCTGTTATACTTTCCCCAGCGCTTAATACAGTGCTCTGTACATTGTTTGTTTGTTATATGGTACTTAAGCCTTTACTCTGTGCCAGGAACTGTTCTAAACCCTGGGATAGATGAAAGGTAATCAGGTTGGACACAGTCCATGTCCCACAAGGGGCTCACAGTCTTAATCCCCATTTTACAGATGAAGTAACTGAGACATAGAGAAGTGAAGTGACTTACCCAAGCTTACATAGCGGACAGCTGGAGGAGGCAGGATTAGAACCCAGATCCTTCTGACTCCCAGGTCCATGCTATATCCATTAGGCAACTCTGTAAGCACTCAAATACCATTGATTGATTGATCCAATAGCTTCATGTTATCTGACTGAAGGGAGAGGGTAGTACAGCAACGGGTCTCACAATCAAAGGGAAAACACAATAGCAGTGGCTTCTAACATTCCTTTAAATGTTTCAAGGGTTCCTTCAGTCCTGAAGGGCTAGATTGGTTCCTAAAGCAATAATTAGGTAGGAAGTCTCCCAACATTCCCAGGTAGAATTCATCCCATGGGGAAGGCAGAGTTTTTGGCCTAGGAGTGGAAGCCTTCATTGTAAACCTTCACACTTGTTGAACTACTAGTGGCTTTAATCTTTTCGGCATCAATTCCACCTAACCCCGCCAGGACAGTTAATCCTGGGAAATAGCTGGGGATGTCACAATCCTGGCAGATGCACAGAGAAAGTAGTGAGTTCTGTGGAGAGTTGAAAACTATTCGAACACAGTATCCCAGTATCAAAATGGCCTTCATGAAGAATAGGTAAACAGGCTATAAACCTAAGAAAATTACAATAAACAGTTCTGTTACAGAAAAGTTATTGAATAGGATGAGCAGCTGTTCAGATGACTGTGATTATTAAAGGGTGGATGAAGAAAACCCAGTGAGTAGGAATGTTACAGGATGATCGGTCGTATGCAGCCGCTCTTTACATAGGGTGACAATATTTTAAAAATTCCAAACCCAAGACACCCTACCCAAGCATGTGTCTTCCCCTTCCCTCTCAACAAGGTCACTTTCGGCGTGGGGCGGGGGGAGGGGGAGAGTCCCCCACAACTTAATTGCTTCATTTACTCTCTCAAGGCACTGTCCTTCATTGCTTCAATTCTTTAAACAATTTCCAGCTCCTAGGTTTTCTCCAAAGATGGCCTCAAGTTTAACTCATCAGGATAATCATGATCAAGTACACCCTGTTCTCCTAAGTAAGGTGGTACATTCTTCCAAAACCTGATGCTAAGGAAAGCTTACGTTCTAATGCTACACAGGTACACAAACCATTATTCTGATACAACATGTTGAATCCAAACAGACTCATGTTGTTAATAGTAATGATAATGATGATGATGATAATAGTAATAGTAATGATAATAGTAGTAATATACTATTACTATAGTGTAATAGTACTATAATAGTAATATACTATTACTAATATACTATTATACTAGTAAGTGTTTATTATGCGCCAAGAACTTTACTAAGTGCTGGAGTACATACAAGATAATCAGATTGCAATCCCTTTCACATATGGGGCTCACAGTCTAAATGGGGTGAGGCATTTAATCTCTCATTTTACAAATGAGGGAACAGAGGCAGAGAAGTTAAATGCCTTGTCCAAAGGTCACACAGCAGGCAAGTGGCAGATCTGGATTAGAACCCAGGTCCTCTGACTCCCAGGCCCATGCTCTTTCCCCTAGGCCACATTCTCTAACAACATTCTAGTCAAAAGGCATGTTGAACACAGGCAGCATCATGAGCTGAATGTACATGACTATGGACTACCCTCTCAAGCACTTAGTACAGTGCTCTTCACACAGTAAGCACTCAATAATTGACTAAGGACTGGAGATTCACTTTAAAGAATAGACATGGATCTGCCCATCAGACACAATTTTCTGTACCAAGAACAGCACTGGGGGAGCCTGGTGACAGAACAATTCAAAGACCTCAAACTCTGGCCTCAAAATCTGAAAATTGCCCACAATTATATAATAATTAGAAGGGTTCCAGAAGCTCAGCATCATTGCCTTCGGGAAAGAAAAAAAAAGACTGATGTGCTTCTTTAATTAAGCCATAAAGAATTTACAAATGACATCTATATCAGAATCATCTGGCTAATCTTCTCAAAATAGGGTGGTGATACCTGAGAGACTGACTGCAGATAACCATGTGTTACTGTGTAGACAAATACATGTTCCATAGAGATGAATTCTGAAGTCTTGAATAGTGAGTGCAATGCAACATTTTTTTTAATTCCAAGGAAAATCACTGTGACTTGGGGGGGTGGGGAGGTCAAAGCGAAATGTATGGAAATGAACTGGGTATCATTTGAGTTGACTTTTATAGGGGGACTGTCAGAACTGCCAATAGCTATGAGTTGAATGGCAGCTGAATCAACCAAGGAGTGGAATTTCTAGCTTCCCCACTTCTCAGCAGATCAGTATAGCTGCTTTCAACCCACTATCTCAAGCTCTTTTGTTTTTAAAAACTTGAAACCTTGTCCCAATTGTGTCAACATGAGGATGAGCGATATTTTCAGTCTACCATAAAGAAAGAGGGGAAATAAAATCACACATATCAACAACTTCTCTCAGAATTGCTGGGTGTGTGACAAAGGTGAGGGAGCATGACTCGGTTTTGTCAAAATTGTTTTGGTGCAAACTATTTATAATACAATCACAAGATATCATTTTTCTAAAAAGCAAGTGTGTGATGGAGGAAATTCAAATGTGGTTTTATACTTCAATGTATCTAATAAAAGAGGATCTGCAGGAGAAACAGTGTTTTCAGCTTCCAAAATGGATTTTATTTTCACTCCTGGAAAACAAATGTTTCTATCATGCATAGAGTCATGTATTCCTGTTGCATTAGCATTATTGATGGTGCTGATTTTTGTTGTTAGGGCAAAACAATGACCTGAACTAGAGAGGCACGTGTTGGGGCAGAGGAGGCATCTGGCAGAGTCTGAAACTTAAAATGAGAGGGGTGTTGTAGTGAGGGATTAGGAAGTACAATGAGAGGGACATTAAGGAAAATATTGACAACATGGATCAAATGTTATATTTGTTACCAAAAGAAAAATGGAACCACTGTGGCATCACTCTATTTGGCAGTAAGGGACAGCTTTATCATCCTAAGACTTCTTTCTAAGGCATAGCTCATGCCCCAGACTCGAATCCTGGGACATCGATTAGAGCTGGGAGTCCTTTATGGACGTGCCCACTCACAAACATGAGATAAGGACAGATTATTAAGTCTTTGTGGGACCACTCTGGCACCCACCCCAGTTCTTCACAGCACATCAGAATCCTAATTAACCTTGCAGATGGGCTTGGCATGCTAGTTGCCAGTCTCAGTCAGGTGGTACAGATTCTGTCCTCATCTGTGTAGGGGCAGTGGATAACCCTCTGGTTTCACTGGGTTAAGGTCACTGATACAAGAACCCTCCTCGGGTGGTATTGGCTCTGTTCTGCAGATACAGAAACTCTCCAGGTGGTGAGGGACCTAGGTAGCCCAGCCAACCTTGGAGGATCAGTTTTCCTCTTTACAGACAAGAATGACTGGCTGGATTGAGGTTGGCAAATGCTCATGAGTGCCTATTTTATAGCCAATAGGTACTTTCTACCGATCCTGGTTGACTCAGGAGGACTTCCTTTTCCTCATCTTTAATCAGGCCGACCACCCTCTGGGTACCTACTCATTTTGTTTGCCTCCATAAGGTAGTTTGTTGGTTCTGTCTTTTATCCAGGGGTCCTAGCAAGAGCATACTATACAAATCCTCCTTGAGGGCAGGGGGACCATGCTTACCAACTCCGTGTCACTGTATTCTCCCAAATACTTAGTACAGTGTTCTGCACAGTGTAAACACTCAATAAATGTGATTGGTTGATTGATAGGTGGGTGAAAGCTAGATCGAACATACAGTCAGATAAGGGATCAATTCTACCACTGATGGAATCTCACTTTTTTAAAGAAAGATGAGTCTTGGTCCAGTCACAAAGGCTTTCAGACCAAGACCCTGCATGAAAGCACTGGATCAAGTGCTAGTGGTTTACACAGCACTACTCACACACTTTCTTCCCTGCTTTCTGTTTTCCCTGTTGGGACACATTGTAGAATGAGTGATTACATGGGTAAAGCAGATATGTCCTGAACAATACCTGAAATAATGGTGAAAGTGATTGCAACGTGGTGCAAATGCTGTGCCATAGTATCACAGGCCATCAGATGGTTGCCAGGGTAGCCACCTTGGTAACTGTTACAGTCCCTGACACCCATTTTAACCAGATATCTTCTAGAATTTCTGCTGAGCTTGTCCACCATTCAAGACAGCCTAGGTGGCAGCAAAAAAGACTCCTGCAAGACCTCCTGGTACAGAAGCAGTGTGGCCTAGTGGATAGAGCACGGGCTTGGGAGGCAGAAGGACCTGGGCTCTAATCCCAGCTCTGTCACTTGACTGCTGTATGACCTTGGGAAAGTTCTTAACTTCTCTGTGTCTTAGTTACCTCACCTGTAAAATGGGGACTTAAGACTGTGAGCCCCACATGGGACAGGGACTGTGTCTAACTGGATTTGCTTGTATCCACCCCAGTGCTTAGTACAGTGTCTGGCACATAGTAAGTGTTTAACATATACCACAATTATTTTATTATTATTATTATTAATGGTTGTGTTCATGACATCACTTATGTGTCTTAGGACACTCATTTCTTAATGAATGGTATCTGAGCAGTACTCAACACAGATAGCCCGTTTGCAAGGGCTACGGAAGAGAGATTCTCACTCAATGGTATTCACACTCATGAATACAATCTCACCATTAGTAACATTGCCTTTGAACCAAAGCAAAGCAGGATTAATTTGTAAGATGATTGTAAACACCCCAAAGATAGCTATTTCCTTGCAAATACAGGTGTCCAAAGGCCTAAGCTAGACCTTAGGTCCTTCCAGGGCCTTCATTCATTCATTCAATTGTATTTATTGAGCACTTAACTGTGTGCAGAGTACTGTACTAAGTGCTTGGGAAGTACAAGTTGGTAACATATAGAGACGGTCCCTACCCTTCTTCCCTGACCCTAGTTCTAGCCCCAGTCCCAGCCTCAGCCTGACTTCTAGTGATGGTCTGTTTTCCATGGCAGAGTACTTATGGATGAAGTAGAGGGTGAAGGAAGGGAAGAAGTTTAGGGGTTTGGGCTTCTCCCTTCTAATTCCACCTCGTTCTCCAAGCCATATGATCCCAACTAATTCCCCAAGCCAAGCAAGCCAATTTTTTCCCTCTGCAAATAGATACTTGGTTCTGGCAGAATTAGGGAATGTTCTCCTGACAGTGTAAGCCTGACTGGATATAGCGTGACACAGTGTCAGAAGAAACAGTTATGCACATGGCATTGGACTACAAGGCAAATGTTTCTCAACACTGGGTTTGGTAAGAATGCAGCCTCCACATTATAGGATAACTGACTACTTAGTGATCCAGAGTACGGTGGCTCTTTAATAAATCTCCTCCCTTAACTGTACCTGATAGACTACTTGCTCTCCTGGTGTTTACTGCTGACATTTACTGAGCACTTGCTGTGTGGATTTTTCACCTCCACTAACCGCTGTACTCTGCCAAGTGCCTTCCTGTGGACGAAAAAGGTCTTGTGCCACCTAAGGCTGATGGGCGACAGACCCCTTCTCACTTATATGTCAGCGGCCTCTTCCAAAAGACACCAACATCTCCCAAAATGTCCAGCAAACAAAGCCTGTTTGTTGTGTATTTTGGGTGCAAGGGGATACACTTTCTGCCTCCCCCGTCTCCCATCCCCCAAACCTAATTGTGAACATTTGTGGTCTGAGGTGAGAGCCCTAGGGGCAATCAGTCGGGAATACTGTACTGTACCGCCGCCACGTCTATTCCTACTTTGTCTTTTCCCCTTTCAAGCCTGAGATTGACCTGTTGCTCTAGCCACCCCCCTTGTACCTTTCCCTTAATATCCAGACAAGGCACCTAGGAGCTGGGCAGGCTCAGTAGGCAGAGCAGGTTTGGGGTGCAGAGAGGAAGCTAAAAGTGTTAGAGGAAACACAGCAGCCCCGTTTGCCGGCCGAGGCGGTACTGGGCGAGAGCTTTTCAGCCCGCTGGCTGCTCCTCTTGCAGCTTCCTCCATCGATCGGCCCCTAGGAGTTTCGACGACGAATCCCATCACGACGTCTGGTCCAGGAACTGGGGTTCTAGGGTTGGGAGCTGCGGGGTCGAAGGCGCCGAAGAAAAGAGCAGGAGCAGTGCCGATAGGGCAGAGTAACGGTGCTCTTCTCCTCCATACCCTTCCCTCCCCCTCGTCCCCCATTCGGGTGCGGGGACAGGGGGAAGTACCGGCCTTCTCCGCCTGTCCGTAAGTGCAGGCAGCGGGACTGCCGTCGACCAAGACCGGGGCTGGGACGGGGCGTGCCCTCTTCTACCTGGCCCCACCTCTAAGGCGGAGGGTCCCTGGGGCCGAATCCCCCCCGCCCCTACGACTCCCCGCAGCGGGAGAGGAAGACCCAGCCGGCAGAGCCCCTCGGGCCGTCCAACCCCCGACCCGAGCCCGCCCGCCTAGGCTCCGCCGCTCCCCCGCACCCTCTCTCCCAACCCCCATTACCTCAGCACGCATCCCCTCTCTGCGTGATGATGCAAACCCGAGGGGGGAGGGGGAGGAGAGGACGAAGCTGGAAAGGCGGGGAACGACCATTTAAAGCGATAGCGATCCCTTCCCTCTCCCCAGTGCTGAGCTGCTGGAGAGCGCGGCGAGGAGAAAGGGGAAGAGAGCGACAGAGAAAGGGACTCCGGCAAACGGACGGGAGCGCAGTGCGCCCTGCTCTAGGCGGCAACGCGGAACATCCCCTCTCCCCCCCGGCCCCCCACCCCTCCAAAAGATACCGCTCTGTTCATTGCGTGAAGGAGACCCCGGGGTTCTCCGGCGGCCAGATCGGGGCAACTGGACATCGCAGCGTTAGCAGCCGCAGCAGCGGTAGCGGCGGCAGCCGTAGCAGCGGCGGCGGCGGCGGCGGCGGCAGCAGCAGCAGCACCATGCTCAATCTGGGGAGACTGTTTCATCTTTTGACTTTGATGAAGTTGCCCTGTTGTTTGCTGGAGGTGTTCATCTCTGCAGTGGCTCACGGGCAGGAGATGTATGCTCCCCACTCCATCAGACTTGAGGGGGACATCACCCTGGGGGGGCTCTTCCCGGTCCACGCCAAGGGACCCACTGGAGTGCCTTGCGGGGACATCAAAAAGGAGAACGGGATCCACAGGCTGGAGGCGATGTTGTATGCACTGGATCAGATTAACAGCGATCCGGACCTACTCCCTAACGTCACGCTAGGGGCTCGGATCCTGGACACTTGTTCCAGGGACACCTATGCGTTGGAGCAGTCCCTCACTTTTGTTCAGGCGCTGATTCAGAAGGACACCTCCGATGTGAGGTGCACCAATGGAGAGCCGCCCGTTTTTGTAAAACCCGAGAAAGTAGTTGGAGTGATTGGGGCATCTGGAAGTTCAGTGTCCATAATGGTAGCCAACATCTTAAGGCTCTTTCAGGTAGGGAGCCAGTCGATCAGGGGTTTGGAAGCAGTGGGTGGATGGAGTCTTAAAATCAGCCCGTGGGGAGATTTTGCTTTCCAGACCCAATCGGTTGCATGGACTTACATGATTGCGATGCAGTTTCAACTACGTTCATTTTCATGTGGGTGCTTCCTGAGGAATCTTTCTTGTCTCTTTCATTTCACTCCCCGGTTTACTGTCTCGCCCCTTTTTTGCTCTACTTTCCCATGCATGACACTTTTCGGATTTATTGTCCCATTTACAAATGATCGGAAAAACAAGGCAATGATGGCTTTGCATTAGAGTGAAATGTGATTCGCAAACATGCTTGAAAGGGACAAGGGCACCGAACCAGATCTAGTTCCTCACATGAAATATTAAAGCTGAGATGAGAACCAAAATTCCTCCTACCGCAGCTTCCACCCGACGGTTTCTGGAAGTGTTGCCTCTTCGGGGCTATTTTAAGAGAATTCGGAGAACGTGTTTCATAAGAGGGATATTGGCCTAAAGTCCTTCGGCTGTGGCTCTGAGGAGGACAGCCGGGGAGCGGGTTGGGGTGGGGTGAGGGGCTTGAGCTTGAGGTCTTGGAAATGGGGTTTAATATCATGTTTTATGAGGATTTCGTGCCCAGACCTGTAGCCGCTATCCTGGAGGGTATGGGGCGGGGTGGGGGAGGAACGACAGTGGAGTGCTCCAAGACATTACTATCGGAGCTTTGGTTGGAACAACTTCATCGACATTATGTTCCCAGATCGAGCCACTTTAATAGACTCTCCAGGCTTGTTTCTACCCTTCTATTACTCTCCTCCAGAAATCATCTCCTACTTGTCGTGAATAAAGCAACAGATAATAAACCTTCCCCTCGGGAAAAAAAAAAAATCCCTTCCCAACCCAAATCCCTAACAGCCCCGAGCGAGGGACTAAGGCACGTAGCGAGAAGAGCGAAGACGGGTCTTTTCTCCTGCGAGTGCTGGGGCAGGAACGAGAAAATGAGATTAAAGCAATTTATTTTTTTTCGGGGGAGGGTGGAAAGTAGAGGGTAGGGGAGGGTGGATTGGATGGTTATACCGCAGTGCTTTTCTCTGTCTCTCTGTTTTTTCCCTCCTCTGTTCCCTTTTGACTTCGTATCTGTTAAACCCACGACCGTACTGCATTGGGTTAAGCCGTTGGCTTTCGGTGTTAAAAAAAAGACCTCTCTCTCTCTCTTTCTCTCTCTCTTTCTCTCTGTTAAGATTGGGCAGGAGCTGATTTATTCCTCCTTCTACCGTCAACTTTTTTTTCAGCATCACATTCGCTTAATAGGGAAAGCCAAAAGTCGTGCCTTCGTTCTTCCAAAGCATACATTTGCTCACCCTTCGTTTAACAATTCCTACAGGGAATGTCCGGGAAGTATCTCGTTCCCTCAGTGCTGTCTTAGAGGGTCCGTCGAATCTGAAATTCTGTCTGTCAGGACAATACTGCAAGAATTAAGTTTGTGTTTGCAAGGAAAGGGGATGCCATTTCATAATCGTACCCACAGATCGAGTTCTCTTCTCTTTCTTTGTTCCTGCTGTCTTCTTAATGTTCAAGTATAAGCTTCTTCTTATTCCCCGAAACCTCTGGATTTTGGGAATGTGAATTCGACTACCCTTGGTGTCTCTGACGCGCGCGCGCGCGTGTGTGTGTGTGTGTGTGTGTGGCTAGCGGGGAGGGAGATACACCGACAGATTATCTGGCTCAGGGATGAGATTGCAACTGAAAGGTTGGGGGCAGTACTGGAAAAGAAAGGGGCAGGAAGGAAAAAGGAAAGTAGGAAATCTCCTTATCCATCCGTCCGTCCCGTCCCGTCTCCCCTCCACCTCCCCCCACCCCCATCCGCCTGGCTTTCCATGGGCTCTGCTGGTATTTTTTTCTTCTCCCTTTGCTTTCCCTCTTACCCACGGTGGGGGTAGTGCTGCAGGAAGGACCTATGTGAATAGAATGGAGAAAGCAAAGGGAAGCGAGGGGATGCAACTAGAAATGGGTGGGAAGGTATATGCTGCCCAAACCAGCCTGCTCAAGGGGGCTGATGTCTCTCCTGGCCTGTGAACTTGAAAAGGCTGGTGAAGAAATAACCTGCTCGAGAACGTGCTCCCCCCAGCCTTCAGGAGAAATGGAAACAAATGCCAGTGGTAACGATGTGGGCGGGTACCAAAAAGATATAGTAGTAAACACTGTAATTTTTCTCTAATTTGCAAATTACTGCTATTCACACCGGATTGAACAGCTGATGCTTTTGCTGGAGAAAGACTTGCCGGCATTTACCTGGGTTCATAGACAAAAGACTGAAGGCGGGAGGACGGTGGCAACTTATAACTTAAGATACAGGCAGAATTCAGCCCTTTATTCGGGATATCTTCATTGGTAGGCACTGTCCAACTTGATTTTGTGTTATGTTTTTTTTTAATTGGCTCAGTGTCTTCTGATGTTTCTGACTCAGGCTGCAACCTCGCTAGCTGAGCCAACAGAGTCATTATTACAATTCCGTTTCCCAAGTTGTTTGCCACCTGTCTGTAAAATGGGCAGGAAAGAGGTATATGATAGAAAGATGATAGTAAACACACTTGTGGTGGAAAGACACAATCAGTTGGGATGAAAAGGAAAGTATGGCAGTTTGGGACTTTGGGGTTTAGCTAGGTTTAGGATTGCCCTGTGTCATAGAAACTCCCAGGGAAGGAAAGGTAAAACAGTAGTCTTGGATTTCCAGGTCCTTGGATCACTTAAGCTCTTGCTGTGGGTTCATTATGATCTCTGCCATCACAACCACTTCTCGAGATATGAATTTATGAAGACATATGCTTCCAGCCTGAAGTAAAAAAATGCCTAGAATTGTTGAGTGCTAGCCCAATTACAAGGGGTGGTGAGATTGTACTGAAAAAGAAATAAAATCAGAGTCTATTCTGTTTCTTTAACAAAACAGGGCTTAGTATGAGGTCCATCCCTCTACCTTGCGATTTAGGGAACCTGTAGAGACTGCTCTGGCAAGAACACAGTTCTGATCTAGGTAATTACTTTTGCTCCTTATTATCATCTGGCTGCCAGTATCAGGCACAAGATACGAACTAAGTCATCTTTCTATCTTCCCCTCTCTCCCCTGCACAGATTGAGAGTTAGCTTGTAAATGGCATGTCTAAGGAAAGGAATTGCATCCAGGGAGCCTTTTAATCTCAAGAATTTGAAATTAGTATGAGGGTGAGGTTATGGAAACTGGAATAAAGTCACCGCAACCTCACAGGGTGAATGGCAACACATTGCAATGTTAACCTGCATCAGGGAGGATTTGGGGGAGATTTATTGAAAAAGCAAAAGTCAACCCACTACAGCTTTTGCAAAAATAGCACTTTACCCTAACTGAAGGCATGAAAAAGTAAATGTGCATTAACTATTAGGAGCATTACTTTGAAAATTTATTGCTTGGGAATGTCTTGAACATTGAGAGGATATGTAATATGGTAGAGAAAGATAAATAACCCCTGACCACTGAATTATTTGCAATAAGTAAGATATATTATTGCAGAAAGTAATGGGAGCATTTTTATTCCAGCTTTCTCAGTTATTAAATTGAATACACACACTCCAAGAGCACAAATTATCCTTGATACATCCTGACTCCTAATATACGATATTTCATGTAGTGAGACACATTTTAAGTTGCGGTTCTAGCATTGCAGGCAGGTGCTTCAGTTTTTCAAAAGCAATTGGTTGGAAACAGTGGTCAACCAACCCACATTAGTAATGCATCATTAAAAATCAAAGCACATGCAATATGCTCCATAAATGAAAAAAGGTATATAAGTACAGTCAGAAACCTTTATAAATTATCTACTGCAGTTCAAATGAAAGTATTGCTTTGGGAATTATTTTAAAAAGAAAACCATCTTTCTTTGCTTTCCCTTCTTTAAATTCTATATTTTTATTATTATTATTGTTGAATCTCATTAAGCTCCAGACTTATTTAAGGCAGATACCTGCGCCTTTTCCTGTTTTGCAGGAGTAGGAAAACGAGAGCCCACAAAGCTTTCTTGTACTCTTAAGTTTGGTAAATGAAAGTATTATCTGAGATACTCATCTTAGCCTGCCCCATCTGTACATTTCTTGTGTTTTAGGAAATGTAACAAGCAGATGGTGAGTGGGTATTTGTTAAAGGACAAAAAGGGAAGGAACCACCCAGATAGGTTATACGTATATTTATCCCATATACAAAATTGTCCCCTTTGGGTCTCTTACGTCTCAAGATGTGGATAAGATTAGAGAAGCAGCATGGCCTATGGATAGATCCTGGGCCTGGGAATCAGAAGGACGTGGGTTCTAAACCTGGCTTTCTCACTTTTCTGCTGTGTGACCTTAGGCAAGTCACTTCACTTTTCTGTGCCTCAGCTACCTCATCGGTAAAATGGGGATTAAGACTGTGAGCCCCATGTGGGACAGGGACTGTGTCCAAGCTGTTGGCTAGTATCTACCCCAGTACTTAGTACAGTGCCTGGCACATAGTAAGGGCTTAACAAATACCATTTAAAAACTGCAAGTACAAAACTAAAGGCTCTTGATGAAAAAACAAGAGTAATCAGCATCAAATTAAAATAATGTATTTTTTGAAGTGTCTTCCTTTGTGGGCCTCCTGTGCCCCATGCCTCCATCAATTTGGAAAATTTGAATGTATACAAACTGGAGATGATACTGGAGGTTGACATGCATCATCACCAACGAGCAACCATTTTATAGTTCACAATGGGTTTCAGAAATCTTTTTAAACAAGAAGGATTATCGTACCACATGGCTGGCTGGCTAGTGAACATGCTCTTGGTTGGATAAATAACTATCAAGCTTTTGCCTCCACAATCAGACTTCATTTTTCTTTCAACCTGTTTGCTTTTTGATAAATCTAAGTATTTTATTCTGGCCTTTGGTGAGGAGGGACAAAAAAGACATTTAGGTTTATTTGTAGATTTTTCTCAGGATACTGTTCAAAATGGAGAACCATTTTTCTAATACATGTGTGATCTATATGGCCCTTAGAATGATGCATTCAAAACTTAATGCTTTAAAAATATTTTTATTTTCTCTTGTGCCACTGCAGTGGCTTCAAAGGAGGAGCACATTGTGACTAGTCATTTCCATTCTAATATGTTAATATTTAGAGCATGTTATTGTCACATCAAAAACTGCTATTTCCTGACTTCAGAAATGGGGACTCTGGAGCTTTGGAGAAAACAAATGAATGTTTGTTGGCTTTTAAGATGCTATTCTCCTTTTTCCTTTTCCATTAATTAAAACAATTTTCAATTTACATGTGGGAGGGGGAAGCCACTTTGTGCAAGAATGCTACACAGACTGTATAAATGTAAGGAGATCCAAATGCATCACCTCTAGTGCAAACACTGAAACTTCCTGTACATTTTCCATGTCAGTTTCAAACTCGCAGTGAAAACTTCCAGAGAATGAGCGACATTTTTGATAGTACAGTAGTAGCGACTTTCAAGGACAATTATAAATCTCATTCAATCATATTTATTGCGTGCTTATGGTGTGCAGAGCACTGTACTAACTGCTTGGTAAAGATTTTAGAATTAAGATTGTCTTTTCATGGAGAATAATATGAACTGGCTTCTTGGGATATGTTTTTAGATAAAAAAACAAAAAAATTCAAGGTAAATATTTGCCTAATAATAATATTGTGCAAATTTATTGGTTAATATTAGTCAGTCAAGTGCATCTAAGTTTGGAATCAGTGTGTAAATAGCATTACTATCAGAAATGTATGTTTCCTTCTACCTAGTTTCAGGACTGACATGAACACACTTTAAAACATATGACCCACTTCATAAAATATAGCTTTCAAATAGCTGTAAATATATATATATATATAAAATTACAATATATAATTGTAATATATGCAGTTGATATATAGTATATTATATTGATATTAATATGGTATAGTTGAGAGTTTATATATATATATATATATATTTGCCAATCATATATTGTAATTTTTGGTAATTTATGTTATGCAGATGTCCTGTAATAGCCAAATCCCCAATCATTGAACAAGTCATATCCAAAAGAAATAAAATGAAATCCATTTTTTATTTTTAATAAACAAAACAAAGTGCATATTGTGAAGAAGTCTTCAACACCTTGTTTCATGCATATAATGAGGTGAATTGAGTTATTGTAAAGCTTGAACATACCAACAGTAGTGTTCAAAGGGATGCCGTCTTCTATTTATTCTTCAACAGGTGGGTTTGTTCAACAGGACAGTAAACATTCAGGTCCTGATCAATGTCAGTTCTTATAAATTATGATGTCTATTTTGAAACTTTATTTCACTCGCTCTTCTGTTCCAGCAGTCTTAAGGGATGAAACCTATCATTCAGATGTACGTGCAGAATATATTAATATAATTGTTGAGAGTAAAGTTAATATAGCAGAAGAAATGCATTCTAATAAATTTTTTAATGTTTGTGTGTGTAGTGGAGTGAGGGGTAAAGGAGCAGAGGCAAATTTACAATTTAATGGATTATTTTGCTTCTTGCTATAAAAGTGTAGCTGCTTAATAGTTTTATAATTGGTCATTTACAGAATGCTGCACTTCTCCCTGATGTACTTCCTTCTTCTTGCAAATACTTCCTTATGCTGTTCTTGATGCAAGGTGGCAAAATTACCTTCTTAAGAGTATTCAGTGATTCTGTTTTAATCACAGTGTTTAGACTAAAATATTTCCAGTTGTGAATGTAGTAGTTCAACATTTTTATTGTGTTTAAACTTGCATCATATCTGCAGTGCCTTTGCATGTGTGGAAACAAATGTGATGCAAATTTCTAGCGGAAAATACTGCATGATTGATAGGGTACTACTTGAAAAAAAATCAGTCACCTTTTCTTGATTAAAATAAATAAGGTCAACCTTTAAGATAGAAGCTTTTTGTCAAAGTCTCCTCATTCAAAATCCCCACAGTACCAAAATTATATCATGAAGGATGCAAAGTCTGAGGATGCAGTTTTTTTAAAAAAAATTAGGACACGCATATATGAAGCAAATGCATTTTAACTGCAATATCAGTTAATAGCAATGACATATTTTAAACATTTTCTACGTGTCAAATGGAGGGGTAGATGGAGGATAATCAAATTGGGCCCAGTCTCTCTTCCGCATGAGGCTCACAATCTACCACTTGTCAGCTGTGTGACCTTGGGCAAGTCACTTAACTTCTCTGTGCCTCAGTTACCTCATCTGTAAAATGGGGATTAAGACTGTGAGCCCCATGTGGGATAACCTGTTCACCTTGTACCCCCCCCGAGCACTTAGAACAGTGCTTGGCACATAGTAAGTGCTTAAAAAAACCCATTAAACCCATTAGGAGGAGGAAGAACAGGTATTTAAACCCCACCATAAAGATGATGAAAATGAGGCACAGTGAAGTGACTTGTTCAAGGTCACATAGCAGGAGAATGGCAGAGACATGATTAGAACTCAGGTAACTCCCAGGTCCATGCTGTCTCCACTAGGCCATGCTGCTCCAATTCACTTAACTAAATTTATTTATTTATATTAATGTCTGTCACCCCCTCTAGATTGTAAGCTCGTTGAGGGCAGGGAATGTGTCAGTTATGTTGTACTCTTCCAAGCGCTTAGGACAGTGCTCTGCACACAGAAAGTGCTCAATAAATACAATTGACTGACTGACTGCCTATGGGGATCTTGCAGGCTATAGGGGGAGAAAGGCATTAGTATAAATGAAGTACCAATATGTACATAAGTGCTGTATGAGGGTGGATGAATAGCAAGTGCTTAAAAAGAACAGATCCAAGACATAGGTGATGCTGAAGGGAGTGGGGGTAGAGGAAATGAAAGCTTAGATGGAGAAGGCCCCTTGGAGGAGATGTGATTTTAACAAGGGTTTGAAGGAGGAGAGAGTGGTGGTCTGTCATATAAGAAGAGGGAGTGAGTTCCAGGACAGAGAGAGTAAGGGGTAAGTGGGAAGATAGATGAGATAGAAGTTCGGTGAATAAAATGGTATTAGAGGAGGTAAGTGTATGGGCTGGGCTGTAGTAGGAAATCAGGGAGGCAAGGTAGGAGAGGACGAGATGATTGGGTGCCTTAAAGCTGATGGTAAGGAGTTTCTGTTTGATGAAGAAGTGGATGAGTAACCACTGGAGGTTCTTGAGGAGTGAAGAGATGTCGACTGAAGGATTTTTTAGAAAAATGATCCAGAAAACAGAGGGAAGTATTGAGTGGATAGGGGAAAGACAGGAGATAGGGAGGTCAGGGAGGAGGCTGATGTAGTAATCAAGTGCTTAGATCAGCATGGTAGCATTCTGGATGGAGAGGAAAGCATGGATTTTAGGGATGTCAAGGAGGTTTAGGATGGAGTAGAGGCCACTGGATTTGACAAGAAGGAGATCATTGGTGACCTCTGGATCCATCTGGATGTCTGCCCGCCACCTAAAACTCAACATGTCCAAGACTGAACTCCTTGTCTTCCCTCCCAAACCCTGCCCTCTCCCTGACTTTCCCATCACTGTTGATGGCACTACCATCCTTCCCGTCTCACAAGCCAGTAACCTTGGTGTCCTCCTCGACTCTGCTCTCTCATTCACCCGTCACATCCAAGCCGTCACCAAAACCTGCCGGTCTCAGCTCCGCAACATTGCCAAGATCCACCCTTTCCTCTCCATCCAAACCACTACCCTGCTCGTTCAAGCTCTCATCCTATCCCATCTGGACTACTGCATCAGCCTCCTCTCTGATCTCCCATCCTCGTGTCTCTCCCCACATCAATCCATACTTCATGCCGCTGCCCGGATTGTCTTTGTCCAGAAACGCTCTGGGCATGTTACTCCCCTCCTCAAAAATCTCCAGTGGCTACCAATCAATCTGCGCATCAGGCAGAAACTCCTCACCCTCAGCTTCAAGGCTCTCCATCACCTCGCCACCTCCTACCTCACCTCCCTTCTCTCCTTCTACAGCCCAGCCTGCACCCTCCACTCCTCTGCCGCTAATCTTCTCACCGTGCCTCGTTCTTGCCTGTCCCGCCGTCGACCCCCGGCCCACGTCATCCCCATGGCCTGGAATGCTCTCCCTCCCAACTTCCGCCAAGCTAGCTCTCTTCCTCCCTTCAAGGCCCTACTGAGAGCTCACCTCCTCCAGGAGGCCTTCCCAGACTGAGCCCCCTCCTTCCTCTCCCCCTTGTCCCCCTCTCCATGCCCCCATCTTACCTCCTTCCCTTCCCCACAGCACCTGTATATATGTATATATGTTTGTACATATTTATTACTCTATTTATTTATTTATTTTACTTGTACATGTCTATTCTACTTATTTTATTTTGTTAATATGTTTGGTTTTGTTCTCTGTCTCCCCCTTCTAGACTGTGAGCCCACTGTTGGGTAGGGACTGTCTCTATGTGTTGCCAACTTGTACTTCCCAAGCACTTAGTACAGTGCTCTGCACACAGTAAGTACTTAATAAATACGATTGATTGATTGATTGATTAACCTTTGAGAGGGCAGTTTATGTGGAGTGAAGTGAATGGAAGCCCAATCAGAGGGGGTCAAGGAGCAAAATTTGAAACAGCGGGTTCAGACAACTCACTGAAGGAGTTTGGAGAGGAATGGTATGAGATAGATGAGGTGATAACTGGAGGGAGCCGTGGGGTCAAGGCAGGGTCTTTTTAGGCTAGGGGAGACATGGGCATTTTGGAAAGCAGTGGGGAAGAAGCCATGGAGAGCAAATTCATTCATTCATTCAATCGTATTTATTGAGCTCTTACTGTGTGTAGAGCACTGTACTAAGCGCTTTGGAAGTACAAGTTGGTAACATGGTTGAAGATGCCTGTTAAGGAGGGAAAATGGGAGTATGGAGAGTTTTGATAAGGTGTGAAGGAATGGGGTCCGATGTGCATGTGGAGGGATTGGCTTTTGAGAGGAGGCAGGAGATCTTCTCTAGGCATATTGCTGGGAAGGGTGGGAAAGTTGAAGAGGGTGCATGAAGGGGGAGAGACTGAGGAGGGGCAGGTGTGACTTTGGGAAGCTCGCACCTGATGGTGTTAATTTTCTTAATTGACATCTTAACATCTCCTCTTGAAATATTGCTGGGAAAGGTGGGACAGGGAAGAAGAGGCAGGAGAAAGGACTAGTAACTAGAATGGGTGGTACAGGGGATGATATGAGCTTCAGAGTAAGGTGAAGAGAGGGATGGGGAGGTGGGATGGTGTGTAAGTGGTATTGGGGAGCAAGAAGGAACCCAACTCCTCTTCTTTCTTCAGTGAGTTTTGGGGAGTGGGAGAGGATGAGCACTATACTAAGTGCTTGGGAGAGTACAATATAACAATATAACAGATACATTCCCTGCCCACAATGAATTTACAGTCTAGAGGGGGAGACAGACATTAATATAAATAAATTACAGATATATACTAATCCTGCAAATAGGCAGGATTAGTATAGTGCTCTGCACACAGTAAGCACTCAATAAATACCATTGATCGATTTTAGTCTTCATATTTCTACCCAAGCGCCTGTCTTTTTTCTAAAAAAATTTCCCTTTAATCTTATAATAATGATTATGGCATTTGGTAAGCACTTACTATGTGCCAAGCACTAAGTACTAAGCACTAAGAGAAGCAGTGTGGCTCAGTGGAAAGAGCATGGGCTTAGGAGTCAGAGGTTATGGATTCTAATCCCGGCTCCACCACTTGTCAGCTATGTGACTTTGGGCAATCAATCAATCAATCAATCGTATTTATTGAGCGCTTACTATGTGCAGAGCACTGTACTAAGCGCTTGGGAAGTACAAATTGGCATCACATAGAGACAGTCCCTACCCAACAGTGGGCTCACAGTCTAAAAGGGGGAGACAGAGAACAGAACCAAACATACCAACAAAATAAAATAAGTAGGATAGAAATGTACAAGTAAAATAAATAAATAAATAAATAAACAGAGTAATAAATATGTACAACCATATATACATATATACAGGTGCTGTGGGGAAGGGAAGGAGATAAGACGGGGGGATGGAGAGGGGGACGAGGGGGAGAGGAAAGAAGGGGCTCAGTCTGGGAAGGCCTCCTGGAGGAGGTGAGCTCTCAGCAGGGCCTTGAAGGGAGGAAGAGAGCTAGCTTGGCGGATGGGCAGAGGGAGGGCATTCCAGGCCCGGGGGATGACGTGGGCCGGGGGTCGATGGCGGGACAGGCGAGAGCGAGGTACAGTGAGGAGATTAGTGGTGGAGGAGCGGAGGGTGCGGGCTGGGCAGTAGAAGGAGAGAAGGGAGGTGAGGTAGGAGGGGGCGAGGTGATGGAGAGCCTTGAAGCCCAGGGTGAGGAGTTTCTGTCTGATGCGCAGATTGATCGGTAGCCATTGGAGGTTTTTGAGGAGGGGAGTGATATGTCCAGAGCGTTTCTGGACAAAGATAATCCGGGCAGCAGCATGAAGTATGGATTGAAGTGGAGAGAGACACGAGGATGGGAGATCAGAGAGAAGGCTAGTGCAGTAGTCCAGACGGGATAGGATGAGAGCTTGAATTAGCAGGGTAGCGGTTTGGATGGAGAGGAAAGGGCGGATCTTGGCAATGTTGCGGAGCTGAGACCGGCAGGTTTTGGTGACGGCTTGGATGTGAGGGGTGAATGAGAGAGCGGAGTCGAGGATGACACCAAGGTTGCGGGCTTGTGAGACGGGAAGGATGGTACTTAACTTCTCTGTGCCTCAGTTACCTCATCTGTAAAATTAGGATTAAAGATTGTGAGCCCCACATGGGACAACCTGATTACCTTGTATCTCCCTCAGTGCTTAGAACACTGCTTGGTACATAGTAAGTGCTTAACAAATATCATTATTATTATTATTATTATTACTGAGGTAGATATGAGGGAATCAGGTTATCCCATGTGGGGCTCACAGTCTTAATCCACATTTTACAGATGAGGTAACTGAGGCACAAAGAAGTGAAGTTGTTTACCCAAGGTCACACAGCAGATGAGTGACGGAACCGGGATTAGAACCCAAGTACTCTGACTCTCAAGCCTGTGCTCTTTCCACTAAGCCATGCTGCTTCTCATATAAATTATGAGCCCCTAGAGAGCCAGAAACTATGTCTAATTCCCACCTGCAATTTAGTTTCCAGTGTTTAGTATAGTGGTCTGAACACAGTAAGCACATAATAAATACTATTACTACTACTACTACTACTACTATTGCTACTACTACTGCCACTACTACTACTACTACTACTATTCCCCTCCTATCTCCTCCAGATCTGGTCTCCTTTTCTGCTCTTTCTGATAGCTCACCACAACAAAGATAGAATCAGATAATTTCTGAGTAATTGTGTGTGTGTGTGTGTGTGTGTGTGTGTGTGTGAGACAGAGAGAGAAACATTGAGACCTAGAGAGATATCCTTTATACTTGAAGAAGAAACCACTGATGGTGAAGATTACCTGTAGGTGGACCCATAGAAGACAAAGCGAATAGGTTGCCCTAGATGCTTTTGCAGGGTTGCAGCAGGACTGTGCTATATTAGTCCTGAATTAAAACATGGCTGTCTGTCTTAGGATCAGGGAGAGTAGAAGAAATACTAATTAATAATAATAATGATGGTGAAAATGACAATAATTGTTGAGCTTTACTATGTGCCACACACTGTGTTAAACTCTGGAGTAAACACAATTCAGTCAAATCAGACGCAGTCTCTGTCCCACATAATGCTCATAATCTAAGAGAGTTTGCCCACCCATAGGACACCCCTTCCAACCCTAACGTAGCCCAGAGTTAAAATCTAATCAATTCATTTCCTCAGTTTCTAAGGCTTTTCAAGCCAGTGTATAACTTCTAACAGTTTCTAAGAATGAATGAATTAAAATAAAGTTGAAATGGGTAGGTAAAGAGGGCATATTTTTCTTTTATATGAATTTTATAGCCTTTTAGTGTGTAAAATTGCAAATGAAAGGTCGATTAGAGAGAAATCACTTCCTTAACGCTGTTTAAGACAATTTCTATATTGCAGTAATGAAATTATATGTAAGAAATTTTTCAAGCAGAAAAGAAGGTTCCTGGAAGTTCTGAAAGTTTAAAAAATGTGCAGGTGTGGACACCTATCTAGAAAGTTGGAATGTCAGTTGTGCCAGTGTCTGCCCCAAGAGAACCTGACAGCAGGTTGAAAAAAAGTTCAGAGGTTCTGCTTGGCACTAATGTGACCAGACTTATTAGCCAGTTAGCAAAAGGAAGTTTGACAAGTAGTAATTTTTGTTGTGTTTCAGCTCTGTAGGACTGAAAAATGGTAGCCTGTGTTTATTGGAGGCAATTGGGTTTGCTCTAAAACTGCTACTGTATACATCCTGTTTGGTCTGAGGCCTTGCACTATTGACAGCATGGCATATGCTGAGATGCTTCCTGTCAGACAGACAACTGTAACAGCATCAGGGTTCCCAGAGAGCTAGGAGTTGGAACTATTTATTTGTTCATTTATATTAATGTGTGTCTCCAGCTCTAGAATGTAAGCTCATTGTGGGAGGGGAATGTGTTTGCTAACTCTGTTAGTAGAGTGCTCTGCACAGTCAATCAGTAAATCAGTCATTTATTGAGCACTTCCTGTGTGCAGAGCACTGTATCGAGCACTTGGGAGAGTAAAATACAACAGAGTTGCTAGACATGTTCCCTGTCCACAACGAGCTTAAAGTCTAGAGGAGGCAAGGTGATTGAGTGTTTTAAAGTCTATTCATTCAATCATATTTATTGAGCACTTACTGTGTGCAGAGCACTGTACTAAGCACTTAAGTAAGGAGCTTCTGTTTGGTGTGGAAGTGGATGGACAAACACTGGAGGTTCTTGAATTGTTGGGGAAACATGGACTGAATGGTTCTGTAGAAAAATGATCCGGGCAGCCAAGTGTAGTATGGACCGAAGTGGGAAGAGACAGGAAGCAGGGAGGTCATCCAGATGCAGGGATAGGGTAAGTGCTTGGATTAATGTAGTACCAGTTCAGATGGAGGGAAAGGACAGATTTTAGAGATATTGTGATGGTTGAACCAACAGGATTTGGTGATAGATTGAATACGTGGGTGGAATGAGAGAGAGATGAGTCAAGGATAATGTCAAGGCTATGGGTGTCTGAGAAAGGGAGGATGATGGTGTTGTCTACAGTGATGGGAAAGTTAGGGGGAGGGCAGGGTTTGGGTGGGAAGATAAGGAGTTCTGTTTTGAACTTGTTACATTTGAGGTAGAGATGTCCTGAAAGCAGGAGGAAATATGAAATCTCAGAGAAGGAGGGACATCAGGGCTAGAGATGCAGATTTGCGAATCATCTGCATAGATATTGTAGTTGAAGCCAAGGGAGCGATTGAACTCTCCAAGGGAGTGGGTGTAAAAGGAGAACAGAAGGGGACCCAGAACTGAGCCCTGAGGCACTCCTACAGTTTGAGGGTGGGAAGCAGAGGAGCCTGTTAAAGAGACTGAGAATGAATGGCCAGAGAGATAGGCAGAGAACCAGGAGAGGACAGTGTCAGTGAAGCCAAGGTTGGATAATGTTTCCAGGTGAAGGGGGTGGTTGACAGTGTCGAAGGCAGCTGAGAGATCGAGAAGAATTAGAATAGAGTAGAGGCTATTGGATTTAGCAAGAAGGAGCTCATTGGTGACCTTTGAGGTTAGGGGGAGTGAAGGGGGAGGAAGCCAGATTGGAGTGGGTCAAGGAGAGTTGGAGGAGAGGAAATGGAGGGAGTGGGTAGTTTGGAGAGGAATTGTAGGAGGGGGATGGAGTGATAACTGGAGGGAGCCACGGGGTTCAATGGAAGGGTTTTTTTTTTAAGACAGGGAAGGCATGAGTATGTTTGAAAGTAATGGGGATGAAGCCATTGGAGAGTGAACAGTTAAAGATGGTGGTTAGGGAGGAAAGAAGGGAGGGGGCAAGCACTTTGATAAGGTGCGAAGGGATGGGATTGGAAGTGCAGGTGGAAGGGGTGGATTTTGCAAGGAGGTGGGAGATCTCCTCTTTTGATACTGCTAGAAAAGATGGAGGAGTTGAAGAAAGATCAGGAGGAGGGAGGGACTGAAGAGGAGCAAGGAAGATTTTAAAGAGATCGAGCCTGATGGTTTCAATTTTCTCAATAGAGTACAGAGTTCTCTATTGAGAAAATAAAGAAATTGAGAAATTAAGGAATTGAGAATTGAAAATAAATTGAGAAATGGGACATGAAGCACTCAGTAAATATGATTGATTGATTAATAATAGTAGATGATATGGCATAACTAGTGAGGGTGGGTGGCTCTTTTGGGTATTTGTGAGAAAAAGACAGTGACATCGACAAGAAACAGACTTGAATTATGACCCTTCTTTTGCCTCTGACAGTGCTCTCACTACGAGGATAGCTCACTCCTCCTGTGAGGCCTGCAGCTGGCTCTACTGCATACCCAATCCCCATTACTGGGTGGTAGGGTGGGGCTTATGAGTAATAATAATAATAATAATGATAATAATAATAATGGCATTTGTTAAGTGCTTACTATGTGTAAAGCACTGTTCTAAGCACTGGGGGGATAGAAGGTTATCAGGTTGTCCCTCATCTGGCTCACAGTCTTCATCCCCATTTTACAGATAGGGTAACTGAGGCCCAGAGAAGTTAAGTGGCTTGCCCAAAGTCACACAGCTGACAAGTGATGGAGCCGGGATTAGAACCCATGACCGCTGGCTCCCAGGCCCGTGCTCTTTCCACTGAGCCATGCTGCTTCTCTCACGCTGCTGAATGTCAGTCAATCAATCAATCATATTTATTTGAGCGCTTACTGTGTGCAGAGCACTGTACTAAGCGCTTGGGAAGTACAAGTTGGCAACATATAGAGACAGTCCCTACCCAACAGTGGGCTCACAGTCTAGAAGGGGGAGAAGGGGGTGAAGTGTCACTTCATTTGTTTCCCTCATAGCCCCATTTATGCTCAAAACATGACATGACCCTCAGCGATGAGAAGATTGCGAATGGCATTGTGGAAGCCATTCATTTATTCAATCATATTTATTGAGCATGCATAGCATAGTGGATAGAGCACGGGCCTGAGAGTCAGAAGGTCATGGGTTCTAATCCCAGCTCTTCCACTTGTCTGCTGTGTGACCGAGGGCAAGTCGCTTCACTTCTCTGTGCCTCAGGTACCTCATCTGTAAAATGGGAATTGAGACTGTGAGCCCCATATGGGACACAAGCCCCATTTGTACTTCCCAAGTGCTTAGCACAGTGCTCTGCTCACAGTAAGTGCTCAATAAAAAAGGTTGAATAAGGCAATGAATGAATGACAAGGACCGTGTCCACCTCGATTTGCTTGTATCCACCCCATCGCTTAGTACAGTGCCCAGCACAAAGTAAATGCTTAACAGATACCATTATTATTATTATTATTGAGCCCTTACTTCATGCAGAGCACTGTACTAAGCACTAGGGGGATTACAATACAGCAATAAACAGACACATTCTCTGCCCACAAGCTCACAGTCACAGCCACTAGCCTTGTGATCAGTTCCTTCACACAGGTCCTCGTCCCGAAGTGTTTGTGACTCGACCGAGAATCATCCTTATTTTATGGGTGGGCTGGTTTATGGAGGACCTCCAGAGTCATTGGTTTGGGGAAGCTTCCAGGTTTCAGCAGAACAAGTCGGAAACAGGGGGATGGGGTGTTAACCCACTGGTGGTTTTTAGGCTCACAGTCACAACGATGGCGAGAGTTTCTAAGTCCCTGTGCCAGGTAAATAATATTCCCAATGATGGTGCCCTTCATCATCATCATCATTATTATCATCAACATCATCATCCTCCTCCTCATCACCTCCAATAGCATGAATTGAGCACCTACTGTGTGCAAAGAATTATGTGAGGTGTGAGGGGAATAGTCAATAGAAATAAAAGACATAGACCCTGCCCATGAGGAGCTGACAGTTTAATGGCTGGAGAAATGGCTCCCTTCCCTTACCTACAGATTTATTTCCTGATCATGATATTCTCCAAAAATAGCAGGCAGCAATAAAATCACATTTGACAATGATCTAGTTGAGTTGATCCCTGTAGAGAGCCAACAATATCATTGTCACCAAACGTCGATAAAAATCAAATTGGCAAAAGAAATGCCAAATTTTCTGGACTGTGTAGATATAGACACAGTCACCTAGAGATATGGTCGTGAAATTTCTGTTTCTCCTCCTCATTATCTTAGCCTATTGGGCCAAAACCTTCAGTTTGACCTCCTGATGGTGTAGTGGTGGCACTCCCCATATCCCATTGGGATATAAATGCAGAGGCTTATAAGGTGGAGATGGCTGGAGAGGCATGAAGGACAGCTTCAGACAGAGCCTGGGAAAAATGGCACCAACCTTAGCAGGGAAACCTTTCTAGTTACCCTGCTCTTTCTGATTCTTTTTTGGGTAAGAATAGAGTGGAGAGGTGAGAGTGAAGCAGAAAACTCTTGCTTTCTTTTCCATCCACATTCCACAGTCCCTATACAGCTTCTGTGCAGTACAATGTGAAATGGAAATTGTCAATTATGCAGTTAATCTAATCACTGTATACTGCCAACAACATATCTAAGGTTGTCCTCAATGGAGATTTGGAGGGGAAGGTGGGGACTAAAGGTATTGTTTAGGTTTCTACACTGATGAACTGAATAATTTCCATCCACCACCTCTTCCTCCTCATCATCAATATAACTTCACTATCACTTAGACCACTTCACCTTGTCAGTGTAGAACACTTTGATTTTCTGGACTTCCTGTTCTTCCTTAGACACCCTGCATACGCAAATATATGCTCAGAATAACACTACAAATAATTTTCCTTTTTTTTTTGTCTTGTTGGGGTAGAGAGAGAAAAGAAAAAAAGCAGTGAAAATATTGTGACTCATTTTGTGAATAATTCTATTGCCTGTATCTTGTAAAGGGGAGGCTAAAAGTTAGGAAACAAATTACTCCCAGTGGTTTCAACATTTTCATTCACCTGCTTCAGTACCAAAGGTTGGAAGATTCAGGAACACATTTAAATATTAAAGAAAGGTGAGTTTTTGGTTATTCCTTCTTGGTCTGGGCCCAAAATCAAAGATAACTGATTTTTTCAAGTTCTCAGCAACCCTAGGTAAGGGAAATCCTAATAAATAATGTAGCTTCAGCAGAGTTTGTCTTGTGTGGCCACTTATGAAAAGAATCATCACTAATTAATTTCATTAGCTAAATGTTGGGTTATTTCTAGTTCTTCTTAAGTAAAAGCCCCAAGTATTTCTTTCAGCATTTTGCCAAATTAAAGGAGAATACTGCTTAATATAAAGCAACTCTAACAATTTTCTTTTTAACTTCAGTAAATCCTTACTAATTCCAAGGACTTTTGAAACCACAGGTTAGTTGTGTTTGTGTGTGTGTGTGTGTGTATGTGTGTAGGCTCTCCACAGCAGTGGTCTTGGTGGCAACCCCATGGCAACAGGGAGGAGGGAGGATAGGGAAAAGACAGTTCACCTTTTTCCTCTTCCTCCTTTTCCTCCTCCATTCTCTTTCTTGTTCTTCTCTTCCTCCTCTACCTTTTAATCTCTTCTTCCTCCTCATTTATTGCCACATCTTCCTCCTTATTTTCCTTCTCTTCTTATTTCTCTTTTTCAACAGTAACAGTGACAATTGCTGCCAATTCCACTGCTAATGTCAATTTGACCCTTCCTGAACCTCTCTTGGGAGTTTTAATTTTAATAATGTGACTACACCACAATCAATCAGTCAAGCAGTGGTATTCACTGAGTGCTTACTGTGTTCAGAGGACTGTCCTAAACATCTGGGAGAGTACCATAGAATTGGTTGACACAATCCCTGCCCTCAAGGAGTTTACAATCTAGTAGGGGAGGCTGCAGGAGTAGGCTATGCTGCAGCCTCCCAGTATCAGCCTGGAAAGAACCAGCTCAGTGCAGCCACTGCCACCTCAACTCAGGCAAACGTGGTGGTGGAAGTAGTGATGGTATCAATTCCGGATAAACTGGTTTTTCTCCGGCTATTACAGGGAATGTCCAGGGTGACTGGAATGATACGTTTCCTGTTGTGCAGCATGGCCCAGTGGAAAGAACTCAGGTCTGGGAGTCAGAGGACCTGGGTTCTAATCCCGGCTCCTCCACTTATCTGCTATGTGATTTTGGGCAAGTCACTTAAGTTATCTGTGCCTCAGTTTTCTCATCTGTAAAATGGGGATTAAATCCTACTCACTCCTACTTAGACAGTGAGCCCCATGTGGGACAGAGATTGCATTCAACCTGATTATCTTGAATCTACCCTAGTGCTTAGAACAGTACTTGACACGTAGTAAGTACTTAACAAATATCATAAAAAGATACAAAACAAGACAAAAAAAACCCCCAAACCATGGCCCAGAGAGGTCCAGTTCAGCTGGTAGTGACTATTTTGGCCAATGCTGCCTCTTCCACTGTGAGGGAATGATGGCAGTGGTCAAATATGGCTACCAGTGGCAGCAAAGGACAGGGTATCAGACGCTTGGTGAGCTATTCTCCTCTGCCTCTTTTTTCCTTCCCTCTTCCTCTCTCTCTTCCTCCCTCTTTCTCTCATACACTTTTTCTGTTCCCCTATTTTCTCATCCTCTGTCCCTTTTTTCCACCCCTGACCTTTCTCTCTTTCCTCTTGCTCTTTTAGGCTCCATCCCTTGTTCACTATGGATGACCAAAAATCTGGTCATTAAAAATTAAATCAATAGTAAGCGCTTAAGAAATACCATTATTATTAATCACCCCCTGCATGAAGAGAACTGTACTAAGTTCTTGGGAGAGTATCCCAATAGTAGTACAATAGCAGCAGCATGGTCTAGTAGAAAGAGCACAGGCCTGAGAGAGGACCTGGGTTCTAATCTCAGCTCTTCCAACTGCTTACTGTGTGACCTTGGGCCAGTCGCTTAACTTCTCTGTGTCGCAATTTCCTCATCTGTAAAATGGGGATTAAATATTTGTTCTTCCTCCTACTTCAACTGTGAGCCTCATTTGGAACAGGGACCGTGTCCAACCTGATTACTTGTATCTACCCCAGCACTTAGAACAATGTTTGGCACATAGTAAGAACTCAGTAAATGCTATTATTAACATTATTATTAATGATGATGATAATGATAGCATCACAATAGAATAAGATATGATGGTATAATAGTATCTCCATATAATAGATATGATCTCAGCCCTCAAGGAGCTTACAGTCTCTTACATATCACTGTGAATATGTGTTCTTAGATTTTTATGTGGGTGCCTGCCTTAATACCTTTGTGGTGTCTCTACTGTACTATCTTTTACTCTGATTATTTCATTGACTGTCTTTAGGAAGCTGGGCTTCTCCCCTGCTGCTTTCCCAGTCACCTTTGCATATTCTACTGCCTGAGGCTTTGTAACACCCCAGTATAGATCAAAAACCTTCATACTTTAAACTAACTCCTTTTGCTGCAGTAGGCAGGGAAAAGGAAAGATGCAGGGGGTAAGTTTATAGTCTGAATTATTATGAATTCCATGTGAATGTGATCCAAATTCATGAGGTCTTACTCTATTTCTTGTCATTTTTCATTATTCCTGATCCTTCAAATCATCAATCATGGATAGGATGGGTCACATTTATATTTAAACCTTAAATGGAAACTTGGGAAATCCTACTTAATTTACCATACCTATATACTATTGAGCAACAAGTGCAATGCAATAGAATGAAAAATTCACTGGGGAGGTAAAAACCCAGAAAGTACTAATAAACATTGATAACCACAGCAAGGAGGGTGAACACCTAGGCTAGGAAAAGACAAGTGGAAGGCATTTTTTTAAATCTTAAGAGCCACCCACATTTTGTCACTAACTAACAGCTATTCAGAGGACCTTCACCACTCTTCTGTAAGTAGGATTATTGATGGATTTTCTCTTCTATATTTTTTCTAGTCTATATTCAGTATCTTTCCTTCTTGAAACAATATCCAACCTTGGTTTCACCAACACCGTCTTCTCCTGGTTCTCTTTCTACCTCTCTGGCCACTCGTTCTGAGATCCTTTAGTAGGCTCCTTCTCTGCCTCTCACCTTCTAACACAAGGCTCAGTTCTGAGGTCCCTTGGAGAACTCATTCATTCCCACAGCTTCACCTCCCATCTCTATGTGGATGATTCCCAAACCTACTTCTCCAGCCCTGACCTTTCCCCTTTGCTGCAGTCTCAGGTTTCCTCCTGCCCTCAGGACATCTCTACCTGGATGTCTCACGGACACCTCAAACATGTCCAAAACAGAACTCCTCATCTTCCCTCTCAAACCCTGTCCTCCTTCTTTCCCATCACCATAGACAACACCATTATTCTCCCTACCTCACAAATTCATAACCTTGGCATTATCCTCTATTTAGCTTTCTCATTCAACCTGTATAGTTCAGTGTTACCAAATCCTGTTGGTTCTACCTTCATAATATTGCTTAAATCTGTCCTTTCCTCTCCATCCAAACTACTATTAAGCTGATGCAAGCACTTATCCTATCCTTCCTTGACTGCTGCATCAGACTCCTCACTGACTTCCCCGCCTCCTGCCTCTCCCTTCTTCAGTCCTTAGTGCACTCTGCTGCCTTGTTCGTTTTTCTAAAATAATGGAGTCCATGTCTCCTCACTTTTAAAAAATCTCCAAGGTGGTCCATTCACCTCTGTTTCAAACAGAAACTCCTTATCATTGGCTTTAAAATGCTCAATCACCTAGCCCTCATCCTACCCTACCTTGCTGATTTCCTAGTACAACCCAGCCCTCACACTTTGCTCCACTAATCCAATTTACTCACTGTGCCTGGTCCGTTTCAACAACAACCCTTTGCCCACATCCTCTCTCTGCCTTGAATCTCCCTCCCCCTCCATAGACCACAGACTATCACTCTCCCACCTTCAAGGCCTTATTAAAATCATACCTCCTCCAAGAGGCTTTCCCCAGTTTTCTTTGCCCCCGCTGCCTTCCGTGTCGCTTATGTACCCTTTAAGTACTTTGTATTCACTCCCCCCTCAGCCATGCAACACTTATATGCATATCCATAATTCATTTATATTAATGTCTGTCTCCCCCTCTAGGCTGCAAGCTCTCTGTAGGCAGGGAAGGTATCTCTCAACCTTGTTGTATTGTCCTCTCCCAAACGCTTAGTATAGTGCTCTGCACACAATATGTGCTCAATGAAGAGCACATATAAATTCTGTCTCGAATCTAGGTTTGCATCTAGAAGTCAACAGTTCTCAGACCTTTAGATTTTCTTTGTTCATCTTTTGGAATGAAGATTGTGTTCTCATGAAATGTAGGTGGTACAAAAATGGCTCAAAAATAAATTTTATACTTCATGGGAAAGAGATGCAGGGATTTCTTAAAAGTTACTCAGCTTTGCAATTGATCTCAATAGAAAATGCCACAATTGGAAATATAGAAGTGCTATAGAGTTGCTTTAATGTCACTTCTTGGATAAATTTGTCTTCATATGAAATGGTAAACCTTACTTTTTTAACTTTGAAATGTTATTCTACATACTGTGTATGATGCAATTAATCATCCTTATACCTAGAGTCCATGAAAAATATTAATATTGTGTACCACATTTTATGGAAGAGTCAAACTACATGGTTTAATTTTTGTTGGAGTGTCTTTAATTATACAGATCTGTAGCATTTCCTACTTAAGCTTTTCATTCCACCTTTAATTCCTACAAGCTGCTCCTGTGAAGGCTAATGGCAGTAATATGGGCAAATCAAGAAACCAGTAAATGGAGTAGCTAATTAGTAGAAAAATTAGTCTTCAGACCATGAAAAATAGCCACTCTAATTTCCATAGTGAAAACTCCATTAGCAGCTACAAGTGTTCACTAAGATCCTGGGAAGTTGCATTAGTACACAGCGATGCCAGTTGCACTTTAATTTTTCTTTGTTTTTCTCTCTTAATACTTCGAGCGAAACTCTGCAATTCATTGTGAAAAGAAATAGCTCCAACATTTTTTTAATGATAAAGACTACTAAAATAACTGAGCTAAAAAGCCCTCTCATCACAACCAATTTTTTTCTAGGTTAAAAAATTAGAGTAATTCCCCTTAAGTGATGATGATGATTTTGTATTGTTAGAGGACTGTCTACTTGTATCATGGTATATCTGCCTTAGAAATGATGGGGAAAAAAATTAACTGCATCTTTAATTAATTATTTTTGTTTGCCCATTGTATTATTTTAGCACTCATCTTTCTTTAGAAAGTACTATGAAACACAATAAATGTTTTACTGTGCAACATTAAAAATGCTCTTGAGTAAGTGTAATGAAAAATTTAGGTTGGCAAGTTTGAATATGCACTTGTTTTTGGTTTTGGTTTTTTTTTTTTTTACTCTCTCATCATATACAGTTATATGGACACCCAAATGGATGATTGTGGATGGAATCATCTATTCATCTTTCCCTCCCTACACTTACATCCCATTACTTCTTGGGTATCCATAGAATATGAATATAGAGTCTGACCTCATCAATGATGAGGAGATAAATTTTTGTCCTTTGGGAGGTACACGGACAATTTTAAGCCACCTGAGCTCATTCTATTGCACTGAAACAATAATTCACTAAATGATTCCCTAGTGGCCCAAAGGATTTAATGCAACTTCTGAGGGATAAAGTATGTATTCCCATCTTACTGGTAGGTTCAAGTATAAAAGAAGTAGAAGCACAAACTCATAAGGGACTGATCCTGTTGCTATATTCTTTGTAATGGTATATTTTTGATTAAAAAAAGAAATACCTGAAGTGCCATTATTCATAACAGCCTAAACTATGACCAAGTCTCCACAGACAAAGTGAAATCAAGAACTGAGATAATTATCTGGACAATAAAGAATAAAAAAGTCCAAGTTGACCTGAAAATCCATTTAATTCTTGACCTATGAAGAAATGCTTTTACACTTTTGAGGATTTATTGACTTGGTTCCATGGAGATGTGCTTTTTTAATGTTGAGGTAACAGTAAAAAATGTTTTGAGAAAAGTCCAAGAGTTGAATATGTTAACATTTTGGAATCAATTTTCATCCCATGTTACTTGGATAAGAGTTATACCACAACAATATGGCATTAGTTTACATTGCTGCTTATATAATTGATCACATCACCAAAGAACAAGATCATAAATTATTCTAAGTAGATCATAAAGTTGCAAACTATAATTCTAATCAATTTAAATATTTTTCTTACAGTGAATCTGCAGGTAAATCAGTATGTGCTATAGGGTTAATGGGCCACTTTTTCTTCAGTACTGTGTTTAATTGTGAGTTTTGGAAAAGGCTCAAAATGAGCTGCTCATATAAGGTTGCAAATTTGATTAGAAGAAATCCTACACCCCCACCCTTCTTTTTAGTTTCTTGGGAAAACTTTAATATAGGAATCCAGGTTTAAAAACTGCTAATGTTTACACCCTTTCTGTTGGGTGATTCAGGTCTAAATAACCAAGCATGAGACAGCCGGGCTCTCAAGAAAAATTCATATCATCAGCATCTACTATAATTTGGCCTGTATAACTGGGAAAGAAAACCAAGGTCCTTTTCCTTTGATGCCGGGTGCATTTTTTACAGTCATGAATTTGTTTTGTTTGAAACCAAGACCGGAGGTGAACATTTAGCTCATGTAGAAGGTACGTATTTTTAGGGTTTATGATATGTATGATTTACCTCAGTTTCTGTAGGCTATTTAGGGGTGCATGATATATAATTTCACATGTATCATAGGCCACCAATTATAACAGATGGAACTCTTGGCTTCAGAATCCTAGCTCCTTGCCAGTTTCTTTTCCCCATTCACTTCCTGGGTGCCTTGGATCAATCAATGGTATTTATTGAATGCTTACTATGTGCAGAACACTGTACTAAGAGCTTGGAGAGTAAAATACGATAGAGTTGGTGGAAATGTTCCCTTCCCACAAGGAGCTCACACTCTGAAGGGATGACCCAGATTTACAATTGGATTAGTCACTGGGTACTATCAGGGCTGTGACAGTGGTGTTATGGGAGCTGGGCAAATTGCCAACATCTATTCGGTTTCAGCAAGTAGCACATTGATGTCAATGATTTAATCAATCAAATGTGAGTAGATTTCTTTCATTTTTGTACTTGCTTATATTTTGAGGGAAGGCAAGGGTTGGTAAATGTTTCTGTGCTTATTTCTAAGGCTTTGTTTGTGGTTTTTGAAAATGAGGAATAAAGGAGATTATACAGCTAATACAGCTGGAAAGATAGGCATTAGATTTAGTGATTTCTTTCTCATAAGGAAAGAGGTAGATGATCTTGCTTCTGTCATCCTTTTTGTTTTAGTTGGAAAAGTAAATCAGAAAACACTCTTTTGTCACATCTTCTTCAAATGCCACCGAGTCATTTCTGACCCATAGCAACCCCATGGACATACCCTCTTCAGAGCGTCCCATCTTCTGTCATAAGGTCGTTCTGTTATGTATACCCATAGAGTTTTCTTGGTGAAGAAACAGAAGTGGTTTACCATTGTCTTCTTCCGTGCAGTAAAAAACCTGAGTCTCTGCCATTGTCTTTGATCAGTGTTTTGATCACTTCATCATCCACTTTTGACTTTTTCCCATGCCACCATTGCCCAGCACAGGTGAATCAACTTTGTCTGACACTTCGGCTTTGACCTTTACATTATGGGTAGCCCTATGTGGCATAGCTCTAAGCTTCATCAGCCTACACAAACCCTCTTACCAGGATAATGCGTTGATTCGTAAGAGAGTTTTGCCACATCATTCATTCACACCATCATTCATTTTTCTCTCTCCATGTTTAAGAGTTCTTGTCTTCATTTTCTAGCTAAAAAAGAATGCTGCTCAATAGTGTATCTTCCCTCAGTCCTCAACCCCAGAGTTTAAATGCTGTACTAGACTCTAGACTGTAAGCTTCTTGTGGGCAGGGAACATGCCTAGCAACTCTTATGTTGTAGTCCCTCCAAGCTTTGCATACAGCAAGCGCTCAATAAATATGATTGATTTATTGATTACCAAACTAATAGTAATTTATTCTATGACGGGGTGTAATGTGAACCATGACTGACTCCTTCTCCATCCTCTAACACAGACTAAAATGGAACAGATTTTGAAGGCATCATAGTGGAATGAGTCAGAGCAGTACATTAGAAGTAAAGTGATCCAGGTTATAATCCTGACTCACTCACTAGCTGCTGTGTAACTTGGGCTAGATGTTTACCCTGTCTCTGTCCCTGTCCATAATCAATCAATCAATGGTATTTATCAAGCACTTACTGCGTGCAGAGCATTGTACTATGTAGTTGGGAGAGTACAACACAGCTGAGTTAGTAGACACATCTTCGGTTCACAAAATCTTACCATCTAGAAGGGGAGACAGACAACAAAATACATTATGGATGTGTATGTAAATACTTTGGGCCTGAGGGTGGAGTGAGTCTAAAGTCCTTAAAGGGTACAGATCCAAGTGCATAAGTGACACAGAAGGGAGAGACAATAGGGAGAATGAGGAGTTAGTTGGGGATGGCATCTTGGAGGAGATGTGATTTTTGTAAGGCTTTGAAGGTACGGAGAGTAGTGGTCTGTAGTATAAGAAGGGGGAGGGAGGTACAGGCCAGAGGGAGGATGTGGGCAAGGGATCAGTGGCTAAATAAAAGATCGAGTTATAGTGAGTAGGTTGGTGTTGGAGGAGTGAAGCACGCGGGCTGGGCTGCAGTAGGAAGTCACTCACAGCCAGGAAAGGAAGGAGGAAAATGGATGGGAATAAATGGGTGTGCAGGTGGAAGAATTAAATTATTGAGAAAAGTGCATTGATTAGGAGGGGCGAAAAGGAAGATGGGGAGGACTGTACTTCTGAGGTACTTGTTGATTCCCCTGAAGTCCCAAGGAATAAAATGGTAGAAGACCAGAAGAAAAAAGCTCTCTCAATCATAAGAAGGAACGATTTGTAAGGGTCAAAAGATGGAAGAATAAAGAATCTTGTAAGGAATACTTTAAAAGGTGAAAAACAGTTAGGTGTGACTTGTCAGTTGAAAAAATTGAGGATAAGTGCAGCAGTGAATGTTTTATAGACAATTAAATCATTTTTAGAAAATAGAAAATGTAAAATCACTTAGAAAGAAATAATTGCCCTTAGCAAACAAACAGGGAAGAAGAGTGGGAACTTCAGAAATTGAACTAGATGGGAGGTTAGGACAACATTGGCAGTTATTCTTTACAACATTTTTTACAGTATACACATTCCCAGAAAAACAGTCTTACCCAGGCTCTCTGACAAATTCAGTAAGTATGTTTCTCCACATTCTGGGGGGATAGGTGAGCTAGCGAAGCCATGGACTGATCAAAAAATATGTATAGGAGGTTCTCCTGCTGGTCATTGCTATGTGCCAATCAGTCATGTGTCATCTACATTATGATTTGTACTGAGAATTAGAGATAAGAGGTAACGAGGGGAAGAGACTTATCTTCTTCCCTCCCCCTTGATAGTGACTCTAGCTCCCTCTCATCACTGGAAAGCCAGGCCCAAGTTGTGTGGAAGTACTTGGAGTTCAAGAGAACAAAGGAGCTCTATAAATCCACAGTTTACATTTTTTTTTCCTACCAGATCTATGCGTGTGAGTTCTAGAAGAGAAACTATTTTTACAGAAGCCAATGCAATAGTTACTTTATTTCTGGGATTAGAACTTGGCAAGGAATATTCTGTTTGTTTCTTCGTGATTTCTTCATCAATTTGCACTAAATTATTCCTAGCCTTAGAAGCTGGGAGGGCTGTTTTTCTTTACATTGAAAAAAAAAATCCAAGTTTGCTCTCCAGGTGGTGCCTTCCCTAACACTCAGAGCTCTGAAATAAATGAAGTGAAGCATGCTGCATTTGCATTCTGTTTTCCTTAACAGTTGGCTAAGAGTGCTTTATGCTATTAAAGCTGAATTCGGTAGCAGATGCAAAAAAAATAAATGCCCTCCTTTCATTTAAAGGCATACATTTTATTTAACCAGATCCATCAGAGATCTGCAATATTAACTGCTATACCTGAACTGACCGGCATGCCTATCAATTTCACTGTCAGGCAATGGAGAAGGCCAACAGTTTGGAGAGTTCTCTTGAATGCCTAAACTGTGAGAAGCTTTTTATGCTGTAGTTCCTGGCAATAAATCAAATTAGATGTCCTGTTACCTTTTTGACTCATAATTTTACTCTATCTTATTCTCTTTACACACTAACATCACTTCCATTAAAATCATTTGTCCTTTCATTGAGAAATGATTTAATTTTCAGGATTAATAAAACAGTAAAATCCTCTAAACATGTTCCCACTTGTAAAGTTTTCTCATGGAATGCATTCTGACTTCGAAATTCTGCGGTTCCCAGCATAGCTCAGTGGAAAGAGCATGGGTTTGGGAGCCAGAGATCATGGGTTCTAATCCACCACTTGTCAGCTGTGTGACTTTGGGCAAGTCACTTAACTTCTCTGTGCGTCAGTTGCCTCATCTGTAAAATGGGGATTAAGACTGTGAGCCCCACATGGGGCAACATGATTTCCTTGTTTCTCACCCAGTGCTTAGCACAATGCTTGGCACACAGTAAGTGCTTGGCACACAGTAAGCACTTAACAAATGCCATCATTATTAAGCACTTAGTACAGTGCCCTGCACATAGTAAGCACTCAATAAATATGATTGAATGAATGCTTATGACTGTTCATAAAGCAAGGTTTTCCCCATTGCTTCTTCTCTATTATTTTTCTTACTGGATCTGGAGAGAATATACCTGGTCAGGTGTGCCTTATCTTTAGCACCCTCTACATTCTGTCACTAAATTCATGATTTATTGTAGTACAACAACAGCCAATCTGAAGGCATTATGTCTGGAAACCTTTGCTCTCTTCAATAGAACACACTGGGGATGGAAACTTCCTCTCACTACAGCAGAACCCACAGGTTGAAACATTTTGCTGCAGTGTCTCATAGTGCTGCTCCAGATGTTAGCTAGAAAATGAATGTCCACGTTTAAATACAATGATTCATGTGCTAACACATTTGTTCCTGTGAGATAAGCATAGCCCAGCTGTCCGTATTGTTCATAATTATCACAATTTCCACATGTTCATAGGTAAAATCATTAGAGAATCAGAGGCAGTGGGAATTGTTTGTTGTTGTTTGGGGTCAAAATACCCAGGGACCCAGGAGACCTGGAGGATCTGGGGTGAGAGTATTAGGCACAGGTCAGCTGAAGCTGCCTTAGAGA
Source organism: Tachyglossus aculeatus (assembly GCF_015852505.1). NCBI lineage: Eukaryota > Metazoa > Chordata > Mammalia > Monotremata > Tachyglossidae > Tachyglossus > Tachyglossus aculeatus. Next base: position 99,662,506 of record NC_052101.1, on the reverse strand, counting down.
GAGGGGGGAGCAGAGAGGGTCCCAGATGGAATAACAGTGGTTATATAATGAAGATTTTGAATTTGGGGTCTAGTGATATTTGGGAACCTGGATGGAAGAGGCTGAACACCTAATAATATATTCTTTGAGTTTGCTGCATTGTATTATGCATTTCAATTTAGGACTCACATCAGAATTTAAATATAAGATGGGAGAAAATATTTTCCAGCTGTGTGATAATCAGTTAGTGACATTTATTGAGTGCAGAGTACTGTAATAAGCATAAAATACCAAAGAGCAGGTATAGATGATCCCTGCCCACAAGGGGCTTGCAGATTAGAGGGGAAGACAGACAGGAAAATAAATTACAGGTAGGGGAAGCAACTGAGTTTAAGGATATATACATAAGTGCTGTAGGGCTGGGGATGGGTGTGAGTAACCAAGTGCTTATAGGCTGGGACTAAGTGCATGGTAGTAGGGGTGTGACTTTAGGCAAATCACTTAAACGTTTTGGGCCTCAGTTTCCTCATCTTGACTTCTCTCTGCCTCAGTTACCTCATCTGTAAAATGGGGATTTAGACTGTGAGCCCCACGTGGGACAAGCTGATGACCTTGTATCTATGCCAGTGCTTAGAACAGTGCTCGGCACCTAGTAAGCACATAACAAATGCCATCATTATCATTACATATTTCCAGACTGAGCCCCCTTTTTCATCTCCTCCCCATCCCCCCCGTTCTACCTCCTTCCCCTTCCCACAGCAGTTGTATATATTTGTACAGATTTATTTATCTATTTTACTTGTACATATTTCTTTTGCTAATGATGTGCATATCACTGTAATTCTATTTATTCTGATGGTTTTGACACCTGTCTACATGTTTTGTTTTGTTGTCTATCTCCCCATTCTAGACTGTGAGCCCGTTGTTGGGTAGGGACCGTCTCTATATGTTGCTGACTTGTACTTCCCAAGTGCTTAGTACAGTGCTGTGCACACAGTAAGTGCTCAATAAATATGATTGATTGAATGAATGAATGAATCTATAAAATCCCCATTTTACTTGATTTCCCTCCCTTTCAGATTTTGAGTTTATGTGAGACAGAAAGTGTATTTGAACTGATAATCTTAGTGCTTAATTATTATTATTAGTAGTAGTAGTAATAGTAGTAATAACAGCAGTAGCAGTAGTAGTACTTGATATATTGAAGGGTCTGCCTCATGACATCAGAACTTCTCATTTCACTTCTGAGAAGTTTTCCCTGTTGAAAAGTATTTAATAGATGATAACCTTGAGAAGGTTTTCCTACAAAAGGTTTACTACACAGCTCCTTGATTTCATTGCATACATTTATAAAGCCTTAAAACAAACATAAAACATTTACCAGCTCACAAGGTTTTATCCACCCACCCTCCCTCCAGGTGACACACAAATAGTGAAAAGCATTGATTCAATTTTCTCTATGTAAATTGTTATTCACCCTGGGAAAAACTGTGAATGGTATTTTGCAAGACTTTTTAAATAGAAATGCAATCCTTAGATCTTTGTGCTAATGTTGGAGACAATATCTGTGCAGATTTTTATAAGCTTACACTTAAGTATCTTATTTCTACTGTACCTTAGAGCAATGTTTTACTGTAGCTCCATATAGAGCAGATTGATAGTGCATGGACTGTTGTCCAGACTCTGTTACTGAAAGGTTCTGTGCTGCTTCATCTACAAATTGGAAAATTTGAGACTTTTCTTTGTGATTCATGTCATCTTTCAAGTAGGAATGTTATGAATTTTACCTAAATTCATGTTGATACTCATTTTCCATTAACATCTAAGTAGAAGCTATTCATTGTTCCTAATCCCCATAGAAAATACTAGTACCTCACAAACCTACACTTGTCTCCAAATTTATGCTGTCCTATAAGGAGACTAGGCACTTCTGATTTTTTAAATATTTATTACCTTGATTCAAATATTGTCCAAACAAAAGGTTTCCCTGCATGTAAAACAGTTCAGAAAGTTCTTCGTGTGACACGTCCCAAAGAAGATCTTATCAAATACCATCATGAGAGAATGTTGAAAAACAAGGAATTTGTATATTTTAAAGTCTAACCCATAGCATCATCATCAGTGTCAGCATCATGTAGAATAAAAAAAAAGCTAACGACTTTCGGCTGACCGTAAAACAGAGTGTTATGACAATAGGGCCACACATTCTATACTAAACTGAAGATCTATACCAAATTGAAGTCTAAAGTCCTGTACAGCTGTGAGTTCTGGTGCTACTACACAGGACTCGTCTAGCCCCTGAGGCAATTTCACCATCATCACTGATCAACTAGGTATCTAACATCTAACAATAGGACAAGATTATCAACAATGAGGTCAATGAACACAGCTATGTCATCAACAGTGAAACAATGCTCACAATGATACAGCTCCCCAAGGCAGGAAATGTGAGAAGAATGGAAGACTAGGATACGCAGGCAGTTGTTGTATGGTCTCCTGAAAGGGATTGACGTGTCAGGAGGGCAGAATAATTAAGTAAAAAACAAAACAAAACAGTGGGCCTGGTCAGCGTGGTTTAGTGGCTAGAGCATGAGCTGGGGGTCAAAAGGATCTGGGTTCTAATCCCGTCTTTGCCATGTGCCTGCTGTGTGACCTTGGAGAAGTCACTTAACTTTTCTGTGCCTCAGTTACTTCATCTGTAAAATAGGGATTAAGAATGTGATCGCCATGTGGGACAGGGACTGTGTCCAACTCGATTTGACTGTATCCACCTCAGAGTTTAAAACAGTTTCTGGCACATAGTAAGCACTTAACAAGTAACATTATTATTTTCATTATTATTATCATTAAATAATCCACCTTAGTCCTGGACCATTGAGAGACACTACAGTGGACAGACAGGCCTGATGAGTAGCAACTAGAGAGAAGATGCTAGCCATAAGTAAAAACTTCACGATGAATAGGATCACATGAAAAATAGAGACAGACTCAAAGATCAATCAATCAATCATCTATATTGAACTCTTACTGTATGCAGAGGGCTCTACTAAGCACTTGAGAGAATACAGTATAAGAGATTAGGTACAGTATAGAGAGCCTAGAGTCAAAAAGGTCATCCTTCAGTGAAAACAATATGGCAGAGTGTATTTGTCATAAACCAGTCTTTTTAGCCGTAGTCATACATATCAATAGGATTTTATCATCAGTAGCATCATCTTTGGAAATGAAGGATAGCTACACACACACAAACACACACACACGTATATGAAGCACCCTACTTTGTGCACCACACTGTTTTAGGTGAGGAGAAAGTGGAGTTACATAAAGACACGAGCTGGCTCACAAGGGGCTCACATTCTTAGGGAGAGGAGGAGACACAGTGCACAGGGAGAAACATTACCAACCCAACTCACCAGACCCATGGTCTTGGCCCTACCTGGACTACCAGTGACAGTCGTAGAACAATGGCATCCAAGCTTGATGTGCCGGGCTGAGTCCCAAGTTGGCTGAGAGAGCACTAACTCTGGTTCCCTGAGTGGCATTGCCATGCATCTGGAGTGTTTGCATCTAAGCACACATTGCCCAGTGAACTGCTAGGCCATGATTTTCTAGCAGTATATCAGCAAACCATGCAGAAGCAAAAAGGCACTCAGGCACAGTAGAACCCCAAGCTTGGACATGACTGTCCTCTTCCCTTTCTGCTCAGTGTGAAACAGCTGTAAAAGGAGGAGGGCCGCAGGTCTCATGAGGGGTGTTGGATTTCGGCCTAAGCCTGTCTTTGTACCTACTCCATGCAGTGCTCTACCTTTCTGCTCAGGCTTTAAACACCTGATGTCCATTATGTAGGACATTATTAATTTCATTGTTCAGTGCTTTGTCTAAAAATAAAAGCCATGTTTTTGTTCTATTTCTGGCTTTCTGGGCCTCAGTGTAGTGCAATACTAAATATATTTCCAATCCAAGTTCCATTAAAAACAAATTTAACTGAGGCTTTAGTAGAAGCTCCAGGAAGGGACTCTCATTTTCTAACTCTCATTGTACATTCTCACTCTGATGACAGTTAAACCTGTAATTGTATATGTAAAAAAAAAAAGCCTTCTTTCTGGAAAGTGAGAAAAGTGAGAATGACTTACTAAAACAGATCCCGAGATATCAAAACAGTTTCTAGAGGACAACTAAGAGACTTCATCCACCTGTTTGCCATAGTCTTCCAATTTAGCTTGTTCTTGAATTATTCTTCTGTGGTGGTCACAGTATGTATTTTTTATCCTAATTTTTAAAATGCTCCTACTGCTAAGAAACTTGAAGGGGAACACTGCCGATGATATTGAAGTGAGTTGGAATTACTACCCACTGGTAAACTAGTTAAAGATATTGAAAAGTTCTAAATGCTATTATAGTAAATTGCTGTTATAGAAAAGTGGCTATAAAAGTAATACAGAGGGGTTCCATATTTATCCTTTCACAAAGGCTTTTGTATCAGCTCCACTCTGCTTATAGTTCTAAAAAGATTTTTTCTTCTAAATGTGAAAAATTTCAAGCAAAAGTAAAGTTAGAGCTGATTTTCTGCTTGCATTAGTGCCAGTAAAGATGGCAGGTGGAGCAGTGACAATATTCTGTCAAAAGCTAAGGCAATTTAGGGGTTTATTCAAATCAAACAGGAACCATTAACAATTCAATACTTTTCGGTCATGCAAAACCCGAGTGTAAAGATAATAATGATAATAATAATTATTATGGTACTTGTTAAGTGCTTACTATGTGCCAAGCACTGGTCTAAGTGCTGGGGTAGAGATAAGATAATCAGGTTGTCCCACGTGGGGCTCATAGTCTCAATCCCCATTTTACAGATGAGGTAACTGAGGCACAGAGAAGTTAAGTGGCTTGCCCAAGGTCACACAGCAGACAAGTGGCAGAGCTGGGGTTAGAACCCATGTCCTCTGACACCCAAGCCTGTGCTCTTTCCACTAAACCATACTGCTTCTCTAGCCTCAAAACTTACAAACACTCTTCAATCACTGCTACTAAATCTTTGTAGATATTTGATTAATCAAATGTATAGGAAGTAGTTGGATATCCCACTCAGAATATATGGCAAAAATCCCTGATGCAATCACTGACACCAATAAGAGTGGTCCCCGATTACTCTGTTTTAAATGTAGCAAGTGCTATTTTGAATGTTAAGCACTATTTATGTGCTTCGACCAGGGATACACATTTGGAGGAGTTGCAGCTCTGCTAGCTGTTTCCTGATTATCTTTGCTTCTTTAGAACTACTGGAGATGACCCTAAATGATGAGGGACTTGGGAGAAGAGAGGAAAATTTCTTCATCCTTGGGGTCTTTTCACATAAATTGGGACTCATGGGTAGCCATGACCCAGCTCATTCTTCTCTCAGTAGCTCATAAAGGGCAGGGGAAAAACTGAATATATTGGGCTTGGCAATAGTAAGGAGGTGAGAAGGGGAAAGGAGACTGCTGGCAGAGAGGGGTGGGGAGAGGAAATCAGGGGGAAAGCAGACCAAAGAAGAAGAGAAGTATAACAGGAAGTTAGCCAAAATTGGGGCTCACTGCTCTCCTCTTTAGGCCGAGCCCTTTATCACTGGGTGACCAAAAGTCCTTACATTTCAAATGGCGCAGTAAGTGTCAATTCCAATTAAACTGGCAGTGGGGTATATTTTATGTACAGTGAAAGTAAGAATTGCCATCTACACCTTTCCTATTCTAACTCACTTCATAATTTTTTTTAAAGTCCAGTTACTGGGGAAATGTATTCCAGATTTTTAGGGAAGCTAGAAATGACTTACATAGCACTATGTAGTTTAGGGCCTTTTTAGAATAAGCTCTTTGATGGTAGGAGAGGTGTTTTCTGCTTTTATTGTATGCTCTCAAGCATCTAGGATCATGCTCTGCCCATGGTAAGGCAGGTGTGTAAGAACAAAGTGTACTACCATTTGGGGGCACACAGTAAGGGCTTAACCGAGAACCAGCATGGCTCAGGGGAAAGAGCCCAGACTTGGGAGTCAGAGGTCGTGCATTCAAACCCCGCCTCCACCACTTGTCAGCTGTGTGACCTTGGGTAAATCACTTAAGTTCTCTGTGCCTCAGTTACCTCACCTGTAAAATGGGGATTAAGATTGTGAGCACCACGTGGGACAACCTGATCACCTTGTATCCTCCCCAGTGCTTAGAACAGTGCTTTGCACATAGTAAGTGCTTAACAAATACCAAAATTATTATTATTATTATTATTAACCAATACCACAGTTATGATGAAGATGGCAATAAAGATAAAAGTTGTATTTTGGGCATTTTACCAACCATGAAGTACCAGTAACCCACAATAGCAGCGCAATACTGGCCAACTGATCCTCTATGGGAAAGCCTCTCTCTGGCCAAAGTACAATGGTTTGCCTCCTGACAAAAGGGAAGAGTCTGGTAAAGTTAAAGTGCAAGCACTACTCTGTGTACTCTATATAATTTCTTCCAGGGGAATCCTAGCATGATTGTCCTGGCTACAGCCACATGGTCGGGCAACTCATCTGACTTGCAAATAGTCCTCCCTCTACCAGCTTCAATGGCTAGTGGGGCAGGGGGGGTATCTGGTTTTAAAGGACTATATCCCCACTAAATATCTGAAGTTAAACCCAGCCAAGATTCACCTAATCAGAGAGGTGACCCCTCCCCACTGATTTCTGCTCCTTGTGGACTAACAGGGTTTTGAAGGGACATCATTCCTAAATATGTAATTTTCACTAGCCCTTTATCTAACTTTTCCAAATCTCCTCCTAGGCGACCTTGACTCTTAGGTAACTGGAATTTTGGACCACCGGGCAATTTCCTTCCCATAACATCCCCCAGCCTGATGGATAACAAAGCTTTTGCTATACTTGCTTATTCAGAAGAGTACTGGAAAATTTGAAGTTAGTAATTTTTCTAACTGTATCAAAGGATACCAGTGAGCATTTTGTTCTAGTTTCAAAATGAACTCCAGTAAGCTTACAGGGTTCTTGTGCAAGGTTATCTTCACCTTTAGAAATTAAGAATGATGAAAAGAAGTTTTGAATTTACGTAATGCCTTTTTCTCATGAACTCAAAGCACTATGCTTTAACAATCATGACCTAGTTAATCCTTCAAGCGTTCCTGGGATGGAGAAAGGAGAAGGCATTATTTTTTTCACTTCACAGATGAGAAAACTGAGGTACAGTGAGGTTAAATGACTTGTTCAAGGTCACTCAGTGAGTCAGTTGCAGAGCCAAGAATAGCATCTGTGTCTCCTGATCCCATGTCAGGCACTCTATCCACTAGCCCTCTTTGTCTCACAAAGAAGTTTCAGGTTTTGCAGTTTTAATAGAAATATATTTTGGGCCCAGAAACTAAAATGACACCACAAAGAGATCAGATACTAGAAGATGTATATGAAGAGGCAGTTTTACTACTGTAGTTCTCCATCTATTGCTCTGACATTGATAATATATTTGAGTCATCAGTTATGACTTTCTTACTGTTGTCTTTCTCATCTTAGTCGTAGAACTGTATCTCACAGTAAAAGAGATCTGTCTTGTGCTTGACTGCTGTAATGAGTGCTGAGGGAATCTGAGATTTACTGCTATACAGGTGATTCTATTTTAGTCTTTGTTAATTGTTTCTATCCTCTTACTGTGTGAATGTAAATTCATGATTGGCACTGCAGATAATCCTACTGAATCATCCATCAGAGCTCAAACAAGTATTTTCAAAAAGGAGTTGCAAAAGTTATTAAGTTCTACTATTATTAAAAAAAACAACCTGTGTGAGCAGATGACAGCAAAACAAGTAGCTCCTAGTAATATTAAATCATCTACATTTTGGGAATCTAAGCAAATCACTTCAGGCTGACATACCTGCCCAGGAATGAAATGAAAATGGATCTAAAAGGCTAGTGGGACCTTCTCAGTACTTTTGGTGCTTGTTGACTTCTAATTGCCTATAGTTTGTCTAGTCTGGTGTACCTGCCTTTAGTTTGGAGGCTGCTCCAAATTCTACCATAATAATCCTCTTAATGTTAAATGACAAATAGAGCTTTCTCTCCCAGTGCTTAAGTAACACCTTGGTAGAAGGTAGGAATTTGCTGGTGTATTTTTAGCAGTAATTAACTAATTTGCCCTGTAGTGATCTGGGAGTACTGTAGCTCCCTATGAAATATGGAGCTGAAATGCCTCTCAAAGCATTATCCATTCATGTCTCAAGAGAGCAGGAACCCCATCTTCCTATTGAGTTTGATTCTGAAGGACATGTCAATTCAAGGACATGACTCAAAAATATTCCAACTTGAGTATACTGGTGCTCTGTCTGTAACATATTTGTTCCATGTAGTCCCACAGAGTTGAATTCATATTGCCTTTAAAATATGGGAGAACATAAGGCATATTACCCTTCAAGAGATTAATGCTATTCCTGGCATGGAGTAGGTCCTCAATCATCCAATCGATCGTATTTATTGAGCATGTATTGTATGCAGAGCACTGTACTAAGCAGAGTACAACAGTATAACAGGCACATTCCCTGCGCACAACAAGCTTACAGTCTAGAGGGTCAAAACCTTTTATGGTAAACTGGATAAATCACAACCATCCTAAACAGAAATCTAGCTACCTCGTTTATAAAAATCTCTGTAAAAGGAACCTCCATAGGTTCCCTTGGTGACACACTTCATTTTCTCACTAGAAGTTAGGAAGGGCCTACACATTCTAGTGAAATCCATATTTCTGGTTGAGTCTACATTGTTGGCAAATAATCTAGATAATTCAGGCCCAGATAATTAGTTTTAGCTTCAGGTTTCAGGATATTTCAGTCCAGAGGGTCCATTTTTGTCTATAATATCCTGAGAATCAAGTCTAAAATATATTTTGAGAAATACATTCATGACCAATTTGCTTATGTTGAGCCAGTTTCCATTTCAAATGCTTTTTAATATCTAACTTTTCATCATAGTCTCTTGCAGACCATGGGCCAGTAAGCCAGTGAGAATTGGCATGGTTGCTTTTGGCTGGTTGTTTAACGTGTCAAATGACAAATTCTATATTCATGGTCACAAAATGAATTGATTCTCAGGAAAGATACAAGCTTGACAACAGTTAACGCAGGGGAAATCTATGGAGAGATTTGGTGAACATACCCTAGGCAGCAGGAATACAGTGCTCTTTGGGTTGCCCTGGACATTTTATTAGGTGGAAGAAAATCTTTGGTGCATGAGAAATTTTATCCTGAATGAGCTTACTAAATTTAACAAGAGGAAAGCTTACTATATGAATGCACATTACACTCTTCCAACCATTTTTGTTTGAGGAATTCTGTGCAAGTTCTGGAGTTACCAGGTATCCCTAACTTCAAAATATTATAAAACACAAAAATTCAAAGGTCTTAAGTATTCCTCTGCCCAGAATAGGACAATCAGCTCCATAGAGCTACATTAGTTATTTACCAGGCTGTAAACCTTTAAATATGCATGTGTATATTGGTGGGCACATACACATGCACTCCTACACGTAGAGGCTTCATCATTTTAATTTATGCTGCATATGGGTTGCTCCTGTTGAGCTGCATTGGCTGACTTTTTGTCCCTGTTTCATTGGATCTCTTCAGGCCGGGTCACTTCATTTTTCTGCCTGCAGGGATTTATGGAGTTCTCTTCCATATTCCTCCACATGCCTCAGCTTCTGTTTCCTAACCCCCCAGGAAAAGGAAGAGAGGGGGGAAAAAGAACAAGAGAAAGGAAAAGAGAGAATGGGAAAAAGAGGAGACTCAAAGGCAGTCTGACAGTATCGGAGAGGGATGGAAAACCAGGGTAAATTGGTAAATGTAGGGGAGTGAGGAGAAATGAGATTTGGAGGCTGGATGTTTACTTCTCTCTTGGATCTCCCATATTACTCTTGTTGCCTCTTTTGTGAGATTGTGGACCATAAAAAAAGCAGCTTTGAATATCACAAGAATGGAGAAGCCTCCATTTACCTTGGTCTTCAGGATCAAAGTAAACTCCTCTAGTGTCTTGCCATGTGTTGCTGTTGAGATGACTATCCTATATCTCCTGTGTTATCTTTTATTTTTATCTTTTAAGGATGGATTCAACATTTTCCCATTTTAAATTTTCAGTTACTTTTTCTGTTCTCCAAGAGCTCTCGAAAGCAATTGCTAACAATAATTGTGGTATTTGTTAAGTACTCATATGCAGAGCACTGTGGTAAGTGGTGGGATAGCTACAATACAGTCATATCAGACACAGTCCCTGTCCCACATGAGGTTCACAGTCCAAGGGGTAAGGAGAACAAGTATTTAATACCCATTTTATAGGTGAAGAAACTGAGGCATAGTGCAGCGATTTGTCCAAGATGACAAAACAGGCTAGTGGCAGAGCTGGGATTAGAACCCAGGTCTTCTGATTCCCAGGCCTATGTTCTTTACATTAGGCCATGCTGCTTCTCTAACAACTCTGCTACAGCATCCACTAATTCCTTAAGTACCCCATGGTACATGCCATCAGGCTGTCCTGATAGGAATACACCAAGGTTTTTTAGGTACATTTTAACTATCCTTTCCCTATTCTGTTTGCTTTTCCCACCTGCCATCATGTGGCACTCACTCATTATTCATTTTATATTTACTTTGAATAGCTCTTTTCTTTTACCAAAGCACTTTCTTGTCCTCAAATCACCCTTTTGAGGTAGAGAGGTAGATATCAGTATCCTCATTTTATAGATGAGGATGAAGACCTTAGAGGTTGAAGGTACTTGCATAAGGTCACACAGCAAGCCAATGACAGAGGTGGAAGTAGAACCCAGTTTTCCTGTCTGAGGCATATGCTCTTTCTACTGGACCACACAGTTCTGGCCACCTGGCCCAGGTGCTTCTTTTTGTGAAGGCAGAAGTGAAAAAAGAAAAAAACACTTTTTACCTTTGCACTTGTGCTTGTAAACTAGCTCTTTCTGTCTAGAGAGGAAGTGAACCTTTTTTCTGCTCCTCCATTTTAGTATACTTTTTTGTTAACATATATTTTGAGCTAACTTTCTCTTCTTTTCCAGCTTTAAGTTTTTCCACTATTAACTCAACACAGCCAGACTATTCATGTTTTTCTTTTGCCATTTGGCCAAATTTCCTAAAGCTCTTCAATTTATGAATCAGATTCCTGTATAGTTTGGAGATTAGAACTGGTGTGTTTTTTTCTAGTGCCTGCAGAGCTGTGTTGGAAGAAAAGCCTGTTTTTTTGTACTCTTCTGCCTGTTATTTTCTTCCTTCTGCCCTTTCCTTAGGATTTTGAATATGATCATCTTACTTCTATTGAGGTTATCATCCATTTTCAACTTCTCGACTAATTTTTCCCCATAATAAAAATCAAATCAAGAAGAGCGTAATAATAATAATAATGATACTACTACTACTACTAATAATAATAATAATAATTATGGTGATTGTTTAGTGGGTATTATATGCCAAACACTGTAGTAAGTGCCTGGTAGATACAAGATAATCAGGCAGACACAATGCCTGTTCCACATGGGGCTCATAAGGAAAATGAGGCACAGAGGAGTTAAGTGACTTGACCATGGTCCCACAGCAGGCAAGTAAGTGACAGAGACAGGATTAAAAACCAATTCCTCTGACTCTCAGGTCCACATTCCTTTCACCAAGCCACACTGCTACTCACTAGGCCAAGCTCTTCTGAATCATTTCCTTACTGTATTAGGAAATTGCTTCCAGACAAGCAAATTTTCCAGTGTGACAGTCTATGGTTGCCTGAATTGTTCTACCAGAAGTTATCTGGGTACTTCAAATTCCCCATCACCATCATTATCAGGATCTGACCCTCAGCTGGTTTTGGCAAAGTTACCCAAAGAAGACCATATCCACTTTATCCTCCTGTTGTAGCTATCTATGATGGTTCCTATATTCTTCTCCTGTTTTACCTTAACCCAGGCAATCCTTAACAGTTGGTCTTAGTCTCTTCCCTGAGCCTCTGAATATGGGCAGATAATTCTCTATGTACAAGACAAAATCCCCTCTGTTTTTTCCACTATTTTCTTTCTTGAACAACCGATGTCACTCTAGGCCATGAATGAATGCATGCTACCACACTGCATTTCATTTTCTAATTCTTTGTGCTGAGCTAAGACCTTCAGTCATTCTGCGTATATCCTAGGATTCCTGCAGTAGGTAGGAAATATTTTAAAATGCCAAGTTTAAATATTCACTTTTTTGTATGGTAGATGTGAAGAAGCAGAATTCATTTAAGTATTTCTAATTTCTGGATATTAAAATAGGAAGCCCTTTTTCAATGTGCATCTTTTCAAATAGTCACTGTCAGATTTCCTAGTTTAACAAAGGTCTCTCGATTCTATGCATGCCAATGAATTTAACTGTTGCATTTTATAAATTGATGTTAATATACGCTTTACAAAACTTGGGGATTTCTTTCTGTCTATACATTGTATATACAATTCATTAGTGAGGTATAAATACTTCACTGATCTTGGTCTAAGGAGCACAGACACATAGGAAATGAATGAAAAATTAAGACTATTAAAATGGCTTTCAGGAATGATACCTTGCATTAGAGCTGCATTGAAATTTCCCCAGGAGTACTGCAGATTAAAATTAGATTCTGAGCACATACAAAGTGTAAATGTTTGTATATACTTTAGCTATTTTTCTGACTCTATACAAGACAAACACTTCCTAAAACATTATTTTCCTCCTTCCATTTTGATTGCCTACACAAAGAGGGTGTTAAAGGTTAGGCTTAAATGAGTCAGACATTTTCCAACAGTACTCTACAATTTGTTTGATTTTGAATGCTCTTACCCCCACCTCCCGCCTAATTGCTGGTTTACACATATTTTGAGTTAGAATAAAAAATAAAGAAGGGTGAGGTCCTAATTCACCTAAAACTAATTAGGAGATTTTAGACTGTGATAATAATTATAGTATTAAGTGCTTCCTATATGCTAAGCATTGGGGTAGATACAAGGTTATCAGATGGGACACAGTCCCTGTCCCATACAGGATTCACAATTGACCTTATGCCCATTTTAAAGATGAGAAAACTGAGGTCCAGAGAGGTTCAGTGACTCACTGAAGGTCACACAGCAAGCCAGTGGTCGATCTGGGACTAGAAAGCAGGCATACTGACTCCCAGTCAATCAATCAATGGTCTTCATTGAGTACTTACTGTGTGCAGAGCACTACACTAAACACCTTAGAGAGTTACAATAGAGAATGGAGATACAGTCCTTGCTCTAAAGGAGTTCTCATACCCTTCCCTCTAGACCATGCTGTCTCCTGACTGACAGAAAAAGGCTCCCTGGCCAAATCTCTACAGAGTTTAATTTTGGGGGATTTACTTTTCCTTCAGAACATTACTTTTTTGGTTTGAACTTGCATTAGGCACATTCTAGCACTAGTGGTGATCATGCCACGCCTTCAGACTTAACACTGTTGGAACTGTATAGGCTTAGTCCTGCCTCCTCCCTCTCACCACTCCTGGGAATCTTGACATCAGTATGTTACCTGACAATGTTCTCTTTTTTCTAGCTCCTACCCTCTTCCCCCCCACCCACCAGCCCTCTGCCAAAACAACAAAAACAAAAACAAAATCACTGTTCCCAGATTCCAGGCAGGCTGATAATAAAATGAAGGTGTTCAAGTAGAACTCCCAGCATCCTCAGGCCCAAACTGTTATTTGGGTGGGCTCCAAACCCCATAAGAAGGCATACATGATGAAACAATCTTACAGCAAAAATAACCCATCTTAACCCATCTGCCCAAAGTCAGCCTAAGGCTTTTGAGTCAAAACAGGATGGATGGGGAGAAGGGAATTGTAGGCTTCTTCTGGCTAGGGATCATATTTACCAAGTCTATTGTAGTTTCCTAAGTACTTACTACAGAGCTCTGCACTCAGTAAGTACGTAATCCCATTGATTATCAAACACTCCAATATTAATTGACTAATATGTAGAATAGCATAAGGGCCATTGAAAGTATGATTTTTTTTTATCTGCTTTATGCAGGAGCAACCAATCAGGAGGCTTTTTACATGAAAAAAATATCACCTCAAAACGTTATAGCATCTTCTGTAGAACATACACTTGGGTTGAAAAAAATAGGGCAGAACTGGCTCCTTTCCTGAGAACCTAATACCCTTTGACCACATGAGCGTTGATTCCTTTGTAAAATATTTGTCCTGGATATAGACATAGCCTCAATATTGTCAATTGGTATATAGTCCCATGGCTGGCCAATTCATCACCATGTACCGGGTGTATTTTTTCACTCTGTTTTTTTTAACATGAGTAAAGTCTGAAGCCAGAGCAAGTTGAAGCTGTCTGCCAAGCAGGATAGTTTATTTTTTTCCCTACCTGCAAAGACAACATAATATATGGATTATAGGTGTAAAATCAATTAAAACAAATCACAAGATTTATCAGTTACCTCAAGCCAGTTTTAGTTTTCCTTCAGTAAGCATTACTGAGGAGATCCCAAAGGAAGTTCACATTACTGGAACATTTGAAAAGTTTTTGTGGAGGATAATAATGTAACAATTGCCCCCATTGTTTCCTGGATCAAAAGTAGAACTTTATAAGAGGAGAGAGCATAATAAAAACACAAAATGAAGAGATGAGTTTTATCAGGAGAGAAAACACAGGGGAAATGAATAGGAGTTTGATGATGAGATACAATGGCAGTGGAGTAGCCAAGAAAATAGGAAAATAAAATGAATGCAAAAACTGATTAAGAATATTTATTTTAAAATAATCCCTAGGAAGCTAGAAAGGTTGAAAATCAGGGAAATTTTGTTAATTGCTGTTGCTAAGAGAAGATGACAAATATTAACCAAGAGCTGTAAAGAAGAGCATTTTTCTAAATTCTGCAAGAATTCAACCAAAAATTTATAGTTTTATAGCATGTGATGTGATATTCCTTAAAATTCCTTGAAATTTCCAAAGATGATGCTTTCTTTAAGAAAGCATTCTCTCTTTAGAGTAAATCAGTTGCCAGACCAGAAATGAAATACAGTCAAGTATTATTATGTAAGCTGAACTGATCTGAAAGGTAACAGAAGATTTTCAGAAAAAATGTCCCCTTAAAATGAAATGTCTGAGAAATCTTAGCGTATAAACTTCACTTATTTCCATAGTGATGTCCTCTCAGGTTAGAAAATGAAAGTATGCCACCCTGGAATTTTATTAGGCTATACAGAAGTACTGTACACAATGGTTTCTTTTGAAACCATAAGCATTTCCTGCCTTAAACTTTGCCTGAATCTAGATGAGCACAACTAAGCAACTGCTATTGTCCCATATCATAAATCTCTAGCATCTGGGAGCAGTTTATGTGAACAAAGCTATTAGGCATACGCTAAATTAACTGGAGAGAGAGGGTCATTAGCCAGATAATTTTGGGGAAAGAAAGAACCTGATAGTGAATAAAAAGAGGGTCTTTTTTTTTCTTCTCTACCCCTGTGCTTCAGACTGAGATTTTGATAGGGCAGGAATCCCCCAGTGATAAAATTAATTCTTCAGACCTGTAAGACAAACAGGGTTAAGGGAGAGATGTCAGTTCTAGACTGTAAACTCCTTGTGGGCAGGGAATGTTGTTTTGTATTCTCTCAAGCTCTTAGTAGAGTGCTCTGTACACAGTAAACAAGGCTAAGGAAACTATGGTTGCATAGAGCACTGGGAATCCATCAGTCAATCAATTGTTACTTTTTTAACTAACTACTTTTTATCATAACATTTTTTTTTTACTTAGTACTTGTTGAACACCTACTGAGTGCCCATCACTGTACTAGGAACTTTGAATAATAAAACAGAAGCAGCACACATTCATTCAATTGTATTTAGTGAGCACTTACTGTGTGCAAAGCCCTATACTAAGCACTTGGGAGAGTACAATATAAAAATAAACAGACCCATTCTCTGCCCACAACGAGCTCACGTGTTGTCTACCCCCAAGGAGTTTATAATCTAATTGGGAAGTCAGAGAAAAAGCATCTGTAAGCTCCTTGAGGGAAGGGATTGTGTCAACTAACTCTATTGAATTCTCCCAGGCACTCTGTTCTGCACATGAATGCTCAATAAATTCCATTGATTGAAGAGGAAAAATATCACAAAAAGTAATACAAGCGTTAGGATGAAATATCTGAAAAATGACTGAGTAAGCAAATGAATGTAAATGTATGAATAAATTAGAGGAGCAATATGACGTAGTGGATAGAGCACAGGCTCGGGAGTCAGAAGGTTATGGGTTCTAATTCCGCCTCTGCCACTTATCTGCTCTGTGGCCTTGGGCAAGTCACTTCACTTCTCTGGGCCTCAGTTCCCTCTGTATAATGGGGATTAAGACTGTGAGCCCCATATGGGACAGGGACTGTGTCCAACCCGATTTGCTGGTATCACCCCAGCGCTTGGTGCAATGCTTGGCATATCGTAAGTGCTTAACAAATACCATAAGCATTATTATTATTATAAATGTTGACAGGAATTAAATACATAAGTGTTGAGGGTGGCTGTTGGGTTGATGTAACTAGAGTGTTGTGACAATCACAGAAGGCTTCTTGGCATTGGTGTGATTGTTAGGAGGGCTTTGAAGATGAAGAGGGCTGGCAAGGGATGGGTGGGAGAGAAGGAGTTCTGGGCCAGGGGGACAGCATGAATGAGGGTTCAGAGGCAGGAGAGTCAAGAGTGTTGGGCAGTTAAAAGGTGGGCTTGGGAGGAACAGAGAGTGTGAGCTGGGACATAAGGAGTGAAGAGGGCTGTTAGATAAGATGGGGATAGCTAGTTAAGAACACTTGAAGTCAACTGTGAGTAGATTTTTATGTGATGCTAAGGGAGAAGGGAAACGAAGAGAGTGAGCTGGGAAGTAGTGAAAGCAAGCCGATATAAAACATGAGGAGAGCTGGTTAAGAACCCTTAAAGTCAGTTGTGAGGTTCTTACTTGATACAGAGGGAGAAGGGAAGCCATTGGAGGTTTTTGAGAAATGTAGAGATGTGTGCTGAGCAATGTTTCAAGAAGATAATAATAATAATTATTATAATTTTGGTATTTGTTAAGTGCTTACTTTGTGCCAGGAACTCTACTAAGCACTGGGATAAGTACAAGATAATTGGGATGGACAGAATCCCTGCCTCACATGAGGCTCACAGTCTTAATCCCCATTTTACAGGTAAGGAAACTGAGGCACAGAAAAGTGAAGTTACTTGCCCAAGGTCACACAGCCAACAAGTGGTAGAGGTAGGATTAGAATCCAAGTCATCTGACTCCCAGGCCCACTTTCTTTCCATAAGAAAGAGAATGCAGCAAGCTTAGTGGAAAGAGCCCGGGCTTGGGAATCAGAGGTCATGGATTCTAATCCCAGCTCTGCCACTTGTCAGCTGTATGACCTTGGGTGAGTCACTTCACTTCTCTGGGCCTCAGTTACCTCATCTTTAAAATGGGGATGAAGACTGTGAGTGCCACATGGGACAACCTGATGAACTTGTATCTACCCCAGCGCTTAGAACAGTGCTTGGCACATAGTAAGTGCTTAGCAAATACTATAATTATTATTATAAGGCCACACTGATGGCAACAGAGTGGAGTATGGATTAGAGGGAGGTGAGACTGCAGGCCAGGAAGACCATTGATAAGACTGATACAATAGTCTAATCACGATATGACAGAAGCTTGGGCCAGACGGCATAAAGCAGTTGGGCTGATGAGTGTCTGGGACCTTGAACCAGGGCCTGCAGGCCCCAGAGAAGTGTCACTAAAGAGTCATTACCATTTTCATTATTGCATTACTGACCCATCATTTGTCTTAAAGTGTGTCCACATTGGGAAAGTGGAAAATTATTTACTATTTCTGTGAATTTGAGTCACAGAGCAAGTCCATTCTGATCAGTGAGGCTCCCCCATGCTTTTCCCTCCAATCATAGTTTTCTTTTTTGTTTTACCTCGGTATTTGCCTATTTTCTTCTGCTCTCCACTGCGTTTTATCTCTTTGGACACAGCCTTGGAGAGGTCAGGAAAAAAAAAAGTCCTGTTGGCATTTTTATAACTGAGTGGAACATGATTATATGGGTAAAAGTTACAGCTTTCTTTCTTTAGACTGCTTCATGCTATATTTGTCCAGGTAGCTAGGTGCTACAGTGCTGGGCAGGATAGAAATGCAGAGAGAAGATGGAGTGATAGAAATGCAGTGCATCATTTAAGAAAAGCTGAGAAAAGTCTCATGTGAATCAGGAATAACAGTAGCTTGGAGGAAACTATTCCTTCAACTAAACTACCAGGGCATATTGTTCCCTTATATGGGTTTATCTGCACAATACAGCTATAGCCACTAGCAGGAACAAAGCCTACCTAAAGGCTACTTGTTTTGGTATGGCGACTACCCAATGTGGGAAGATTTCATGGCAAATTGCAACACAACTGCAGGTAAAAGAAGGAGTGTATAATATCCTAGTGATTTAGGCAGCAGCACACATGAAACTCTCCTACTTAATACTTGACAGAACAAGTGCTCAGCACTTAGAACAGAGCTCAGTGCTTAGAACAGTGCTTCACACATAGTAAGCGCTTAACAAATACCATCATTATTATTATTATTATATTTTACACTCCACGGTCATTCAGGCTCTGTCAAGTCCTATTGCAGGAACACCCCAAGTGTCCTAGAGGATTCCCATCCAGGTAGTTTGAAATTTGAACAAGGTTCCAGGTCATACAGATTTGCATAAGTTAGTGGAGCATAAAGTGTTGTTCTTTTTCTGCCAGAGTGCCACGATTTGAAGTGTGATGGCATAGAGAAAAGCATTTATAGGTGTAATTCATTCATTTATTAATTTAATCATCTTGGGAAGCAGCATGGCATAGTGGATAGAGCTTGGGCCTGGGAGTCAGAAGGGCATGAGTTCTAATGCCAGCTCCACCACTTGTCTGCTGTGTGACCTTGGTCAAATCATTTCTCTTCTCTGGGCCTCAGTTCCCTCATCTGTAAAATGGGGATTGAGACTGTGAGCCCCACGTGGGACAGGGATTGTGTCCGACCCCATTTGCTTCTGCCCACCCCAGCGCTTAGTGCAGTGCCTGGCTCATAGTAAGTGCGTAACAAATGCCATTATTATTATCATTTATTGAGTGCTTATTGTGTGTAGAGCATTGTACTAAGCTCTTGGGAGAGAATAATAGAACAATAAGCAGTCACATTTCTTGCCCACAACGAGCTTATAGTCTAGAGATGGGGAGACAGACATCAATACAAATAAATAAAATAAAATTACAGATATGTACATAAGTGCTGTGGGGCTGGGCGGGGGGAAGAGCAAAGGTAGCAAATCAGGGCGATGCAGAAGGGAGTGAGAGATGAGGAAAAGTGGAGCTTAGCTTACAAAGGCCTCTTGGAGGAGATGTGCCTTCAATAAGGCTTTGAAGGGCTGGGGGAGTAATTGTCTGTTGGATTTGAGGAGGAAGGGTATTCCAGGCCAGAGACAGGATGTGCGCTATGGGTCGGTTGTGAGATAGGTGAGATCAAGGGACAGTGAGAAGCTTAGCATTAGAGGAGCAAAGCATGCAGGCTGGGTTGTAGAAGGGGAGAAGCAAGGTGAGGTAGGATGGGGCAAGGTGGTGGAGTGCATTAAAGTCAATGGTGAGGAGTTTTTGTATGATGTGGAGGTGGATGGGCAACCACTGGAGTCTTTTGAGTTTATTTGAATGATATGTCCTGAATGTTTTTGTAGAAAAATGATCTGCACAGCAGAGTGAAGTAAGGACTGGAGTGGTGAGCGACAGGAGGCTGGGAGGTCAGCAAGGAGGCTGATGTAGTAATCCAGGAGGGATAGAAAGAGTGATTGTGTTACCATGGTAGCAGTTTGGATGGAGAGGAAAGGGTGGATTTTAGCGATGTTGTGAAGGTGAGACCAACAGGATTTAGTGACAGATTGAATATGTGGGTTGAATGAGAGAGAGGCTTCAAGGATAACTCCAAGATTACGGGCTTGTGAGACAGGAGGGATGGTGGTGCCATCTACAGGGATGGGAAAGTCAGGAGGAGGACAGGATTTGGGTGGAAAGATAAGGAGCTCTTTTTTGGACATGTTAAGTTTGAGGTGACGGGAGGACATACAAGTAGAGATGTCTTGAAGGCAGGAGGAGATGCAAGACTGGAGAGAGGGAAAAAGATCATAGCTGGAGATGTAGATTTGGGTATCATCTGCATAGAGGCGGTAGCTGAAGCTATAGGAGCAAATGAGTTCTCCAAGTGAGTGGTTGAAGATAGAGAATAGGAGACCCAGAACTGAACTTTGGACAGTTTGTCATTAAAACCAATAAAAAACCCAAATATTTGAGGGAAATTTTGGATTGAAGTGTCTCTGGAAGGAGTTATTTATCACCTAATATCTAAATAGAGTTTAAAAAATAATTGTGTTGGCACTCAAATAACTCATTGCTTGTCTTTGAAACCCCTTCAGAAAGTGGTGGGTTGTTCTGTATTTTCAAAAGTGATTAAAACTGTAGGCTGACAGTCAATATTTAAGCGTAAATTAGCATAAAATTGTCTGATTTCCAGTGATAAAGCAAAAAAAGATACATTATGTGACATATGGAAAAATGAAATTACTAATTTTATAGTCATTTATTTTAATACTGCTCCAAGAAATGTATTTTAAATCTAGCAAAAGAAATGCATACTCCAATCTTCCTGAGCAGAGTGTAGCAATGACGTTCAATTTTCTTCTCCATTGAGAAAACCTCAGGATATTTGGCATTCTGTTTGCATCATTTGATGGGTTCCTGGCATATCAATATATTCAACCTGGGCCTCTAAGCAAAGCAAATCCTGGAAGATTATTCCGGGTTACCACAGAAAAACTGCATGAGGGATGCTTAGCTCTCTTTTGTACTCCTGAATCTATTGGCATTGAAATGGCATGGAAATGCTGATATGAGAGCTCTGGAAGAGTAAAACTGCTGGCGTACAGCATTTGAGTTCTACCCCTACCCTTCACTATCCCTTCCCTTCTACTCCCAAATCCCCCAAAGTCCTGAAAGTTCTGTGCAATGACCTGGGCCTGTTGTTCAAGGACAGTCCATTCCTGGGTAATGAGTCTGAGATGACTTGCTTGTCACTCACTTTAAGTTCCTTGTGGGAAGGCAGCAAGTCACTTCATTATTTTGTACTTCCCAAGCACCTAGAGCAATGCTGTAGACTGTAAACCCTCTAGACGGTAAGCTCATCCTGTAGACTGTAAGCTCATTTGGGGAATGTGTCTGCTCATTGTTATACTGTACTCTCCCAAGCACTTAGTACAGTGCTCTGCACACAGTAAATGCTCAGTAAATATGATTGACTGACTGCTCCACACCGAGTGCTTAATAAATGCAAATTCTGCTACTACTACTACTATTACTACTGATACTACCACTGTCTTGCTCTTCTGCCTTCAAACAAGCCAAAGTGCCTCCTACACTAAAAAAAACTCTCTTGATCCCGCCTACCACATCACCCCACTTAAGATGGTCTTACCAGTAGGGTGATGAGACACTGTTGTGGTCAAGGAAGGCCCATAATTCAAATCAGCTACTGGGCTATGGGACTATTGGGATATCAAAATGCAAGGGTGTTCTGCTCAGTGTTTGGTTTTGGTCTAAATATGATGCTTTCCTTCCTTGTGATACATCTACAAGTCAAGCATCCATACTCTTCAACTTCCTTGACTTTTCCCTTG
The DNA here is from genome assembly GCF_015852505.1 of Tachyglossus aculeatus. Taxonomy (NCBI): domain Eukaryota; kingdom Metazoa; phylum Chordata; class Mammalia; order Monotremata; family Tachyglossidae; genus Tachyglossus; species Tachyglossus aculeatus. Next base: position 99,640,793 of record NC_052101.1, on the reverse strand, counting down.
AATAAACCATGCATTTATTCTTTGTGGGTTTATCTAAACCACAGGTGGGCAAATTGGTTCATATTTCAGATTCAGGCTGTTTCATTCTAGCTGCGAATGTTAGTGGTGACTTTTCACAATGCTAGGACCAGAGGCTGGAATTTTATAAAGGATACAAACCATAATCCTAGCCAAGTCAAAGTTAGGAAGGAGCCATCATGAGCAGAGGTAACCATACTTCCACATTTCAAATTCTCCTCTCTTTCCCTTTCATATTTGGACCCTGAGGATGCCCCCCATGTGTGAAAATATTGTCCATCCTTATCTTACACCCTCCTTGAAACTACTGCTATTTCCTGCCCTCACAAATTCCTGTGATGATGAATAACTCACAGTGAATTTCCACTCTGAAGAAGTGGGGTTTTTGGTTTGTCATAAGCCCACCACCTTATAATAATGATAATAATAATAATAGCATTTATTAAGTGCTTACTATGTGCAAAGCACTGTTCTAAGTGCTGGGGAGGTTGCAAGGTGATTGGGTTGTCCCACGGGGGGCTCACAGTCTTAATCCCCATTTTACAGATGAGGTAACTGAGGCACAGAGAAGTTAAGTGGCTTGCCCAAAGTCACACAGCTGACAATTGGCAGAGACGAGATTTGAACCCATGACCTCTGACTCCAAAGCCTGTGCTCTTTCCATTGAGCCACGCTGCTTCTCTTATAAATTTGATGGTTCCCTCTAGTCTTGGTGTTTTGGGATCACCCTGTTCCCAACTTTGATTTTATAGACTTCAACCATGTCCCCTCTTAGCCTTTGACTTAATAATAATAATAATTATAATAATAATTGTTGTATTTGTTAGGTGCTTACTGTGTGCTAGAGACTGTACTAAGAGCTGGGATGGCTACAAGTAAATCAAGTTGGACACAGTTCCTGTCCCACCTGGGGCTCACAGTCTCAATCCCCATTTTACTGATGAAGCAAATGAGGCCCTGAGAAGTGAAGTGACTTACCCAAGGTCACACAGCAGACAAGTGGCAGAGCCAGGACTTTCTGACTCACAGGCCTGTGCTCTATCCACTACACCATGCTGCTTTTGGGAGTACTAATCTGCTCTATCTCTGATCACTTTAGTTACCTTTCTAGCTCTGTTATGTCCTTTCAGTGATGTTGTAAACAGAACTGCATATAGTATTTTTGATGCAGAATTACAATATTTTGCATAATGGTTGAACCAAGCTTTCTATTTTGCGGTCCATGCCTGACTTAATGATGCCCAACATTTTGCTGGCTTATATGACTGCCTATACATATAGTACCAATTTACTTTAATAAACATTCCACAAGGACTTCAAGATCACATTCTTTTGTCATAACTAATAGCTTCCTACTCATCATGCTAATAAAGGTGGAAATTTGAAGGGGGAGCTGGTTAGCTTTGGGGTTGCATGACGAATAAAAAGAGACAGTGAAAGAAGGAAAAAGGAACATAAAATAAATACCAGGGTTGTGGAGACGGGGGGAGATTCCATAGGAACACTACTCACCTTGAGTCAATGCTTGGTCCCACATATCTTAGACTCCAGGTGCCTTGATACTCATCAATGGCACATTTTCATAGAATGACAATTTTAAACCTGAGTGTAGTCATAAAGCCCACTGCTGAGACACCCACCATGAACTAGTTACATCCCATGTAGGACACCTTTTCCAGACTTTTCAAATGGTGCCTTATCAAATTGTAGAATCATATTGAGTTATGGTATTCGTTAAGCCCTTACCATCTAGAGCAGATAAGAGCTGATATGATCTCTCTCCTATAAGGGACATACCATCTAAAAGGGGGCTCACCATCTAATAAGGGACTTACAATCTGTAGCTGCAAAGATCTCAAGAGCCCCATGTAGTTCAGGGACTATGCCTGACCTGATCGCCTTGTATCTACCACAGTGCTTAGTACAGTGCTTGGTGTTTAATAATAGTAATGGTAATAATAACAATAGTGGCTTTTGTTAAGTGCTTACTATGTGCCAAGCACTGTTCTAAACACTGGGGAAGATACAAGATAATCAGGTCCCACATGGGGCTCACAGTTTAAGTAGGAAGGAGAACAGGTATTGAATCCCCATTTTAAGGATGAGGTAATTGAGCCACAGAGAAGTTAAGTGATTTGCCCAAGGCCATACAACAAGCAAGTGGCAGAGTCAAGATTAGAACCCAGCTCCTCTGACTCCCAGGCCCATTCTTTTTCCAATAGGCCATGCAGCTTCTCTACATGTTAAGTGCTTAGCAAGCGCTAAACAAATACCATTACTATCAGCATTTAGTTTAGCTCCCAGATGCCAGACAAATGAATGATTGACCCATTTAGTCTTGGAAAATCTGTTAGCTAGGGCCTAAGATGATATATGTTTAATACAACTATTTCATCTCTTGCTGCGTATTGCAAAGCATGAAAGCTTGCTTTTCAGTCTTATTTTGCCAGTACTCTATATTGCTAGCTATCCTATTACTTTGCACTGGTGTTCCTTTTATGAACGTTACTAGGATGTGAGCATATGAAAATTGCCAAGTGATTTGAGGATGAGAATGATTATGTAAATAATAAATATTATTCATTATCGAGTGTAATTAGCAGTCACCAAGCAGATAATTTTCTGCTAATTCAAGTAACACATACCTTGTGGAAAAACCCAGATAATGCTAGGAAAACAAATTGAAGGCACTGATGGAGGTTTAGTTAAACAGGTGATAATCTCCCTACCCCTCCTCCACCTCCGACCCTCCAATTTATTACTAAATGGCTTTTCTGTGGATTGCAGTTATTGAAATCTTGTAATTGTAGCTTTCTGCTGTATTTACTATTAGAAAATTTGCTTTAAAATGGAGCATGCTGTGCTAATAAGTACTGGATTTGTGTGGACTTGTTTGTCAGTCTCTTTGAATAGGGTTCCCCTTATTTGAACTGGCAACTTTACAGGTATAAAATGCCAGCTATAGTATTTAAAGTGATTTTCTAGCTTTTTGGTGCATTTCTGTCTAAAAGACTTGATTAGGTAGTAACAGTTAGAACTTGTATGCCATTTGGCCTCTAATGGAAAATAAAAAATAAATAAATAAAATATAGCCAATCCATGGCAGTCTTGGGATCCAGAGTATTAATTGTACTGGAAGAGTGAGATCTGGAGGGATATCAAAATCTGTTTCATTTGGTGTTATACTAGTTTAGTAGCTCATGCTGTGCCGTAAACAGAAATCTGAGCCAAAACATTTCACATAGTTGAAAAAGGTGTGGACAAGGGGCTCATTTCCATCCTATAGAGATGTGACATCTAGTTGGAAAAAATGGCCACATTTATCTTTAGTAATTCCCAGAGCTTTCTTTTCATCCAGTTTTAATTCCTGTTCCCATGATTATTCCTCCTTGATCTTTACTGTTTTTTTGTCCTCCTCCCCCATCTTACCAGCTGCTCATCTAAGTATCAGCCTTGGAACACCTACTGTAGATGGCATCACAGCCCAGGATCCAGTCCCCACGGGGATGAATCAGTCCTTTATCATGCTAAATAAAATAAAATGAGTAACCGTTTAGTGTGAGGTTATTTTAGATGAAAGTGAGAGAACCCGTCTGGTCTGTGTATACGGTAAAGATCCTTCCTGGGGAAAACTTAAGGAAGGGAAGCGATTTACCATTGGGTTAAATTCCTAGGACTTAAGCCAACAACCCAGATAAAGGAAAGTGTCTTTAAATTTATAAAAGGGGTGGCTAAATTATTTTATGGAACTATCTTCAGTGGAGTCACCAATCTCCTTAAGAACCCTCTTTATAGATTTCTATATGATTTTCCTCACGATTACATTCATCTTTATTGACCAATTTAAGTTGATCTCTTGGGTCAGCAGTTAGTACAGCACTGTACACAGTAAGTGCTCAGTAAATACCACTGATTGATCGGGTGATTGCATGCACTACTTTTAAAGCTGTTGATTTTTACATTCAATAGTAGACTGCTTGGCCTTTTATGAATGTTAACTAAAATAAGTGCACTCTATTGGAAAATGTTGTTTGAAAAACCTATTGTCTTTAATAGGCATTTGCTAATCCTATACCAAAATAAATAGGTATTTTGCAGGCTTGTTGCACCATAAAGCTGGACTGGTCATATAAATCCTTCCACCTACTTCCTGTCAAAATTACCTCTTATCCCTATGCAGTCTACAACATACTGTCAAATCTTCAGTGAAATAAATTCCATACCTTCCTTCAGTAAAGTATTGCGGTATCTCCTATTACATACAAACGTCTGTCTCCCCTTCTAGACTGTAAGCTCGCTATGGGCAGGGAATATGTCTGCTAATTCTTTTGTATTGTACTCTCCCAAGTGCTTAGTACAATGCTCATTGCATAGTAAGCGCTCAATAAATATAATTGATTGATTACAGCCTGGAAATTTCCTAATGCCTCAAGAACCATGGCTTCCTATTTTCGATAGGATTTCTCAGTATAGTGCACAAAGCAAGAGCTAAATACTTACTCGTTATTACTAATAACAGAGCCATGGACACTGTAGATGCTGTACGTTGGTTGATAAATACAAGAAGATAGTGAAAGGAAGAAAAAAAGACATGCCTTTTCAAATGTTCAAATCAGCTTTTGGGAATGATGAAAGAATAGCACTTAGCAAGGAATTCTTAAAATAAAATGTTTTGAAGTTCTTACGTTTGTAGGGCAGAAATGATAAATTATTAATTAAAACGATTTCACTATGCAGCAGGTGAAGTGCAGTATTCATCAAAGGAAATAGCGAAAAGAAAACATCCTTATGTCATAACTGGGGCGAGTTGGATGGGATTATGTTAGATTTTGTTTTCCAAACTCTTTACAGACTGAATCAACATTTTGCAAAGCTAAATCCTTTGAGACTAGATCTTGTATGGGGAAGGGGGTTAAATATTGGATCGTATTCAAAATTCAGTTCGAGTTGTCAGGATAATTAGCAATTTAGGAGATGTTCTGGAGGACAATGTTTTGAAAAGATAAATCCTTTGAGACCAGATCTTGTATGGGAAAAGGGTTTAAACATAGGATCATATTCAAAATTCAATATATGTTGTCAGGACAATTAGTAATTTAGGAGATGTTCTGGGGGACATTGTATCTAGTATTTTAATTGAATGCCTATCCCAGTAGCAGTTGCCTATGAAATTTGGAGTCATTTGAAGGGAGGGAGGGAGGAAGGGAGGGGGAGAGAGAGATTAAATCAAATGCGTGCCGGTTACTTAAAGGTGAAATCTTCTTAATGAGTTTGAAATTAAAGTGCAAAACTTTGTACAAAGACAGTAGCATCTTTGGTTCTACTCTAGCTGGAGAATGGTATGGCTCTAATGTGAAATGCAGATTTGGATAATAATACTTGGGCTGCCTAATAACGAAGGGAGGGGTAGGGCGAAGGGAGTGGGAATGGGGTAGAGAAAGAGATTCTAGTAAGTAAAAAAGACTAAAGGACCTTACTAACGTTTCTTTCTATATTTTCCCAAAAGACCTTTTTTAAATAAAGCCCCTAAATGTAGCTGTATTAAGGGAAGGTAGGGAATATTTCCTAAATAATAATTTTTCAGTAATTCTCAGAATTGTGTACCAACTTCTAGCCAAACATGAAGAAATGAAAGCTTTCTAAATTTTCATTCAAGCAGTTCAAATCTGAGTAACAGGGGAATATTTGAATAATACACTTGACCAAGATATAACTGGTTATATAGCACGTTGACTCATTAGGATTGCTTGCAGTTAAGCAATAGGGCCAACTAGGGACATGGTGAATACTTAAGGAATTTTAGGGCTCTAAGGATTCTGGGAAGATCATTTAGTCTGTCTCTCTGCCTTCAGACAGGAGGATTACCCCTAAACTACCTTTTTTAAATATTACAAGCTTTCAGAGAGTATAGTATTACTAATTATGCTTTGATGTGGCTAGTTGTCACGTTATTCCTGTGTTTATGATTCATTCCAAACAAAATATGATTAATGGAGCAAATAGGCAGCTCAATTAATTGATATAAATGGAAAAACTAGATAAATTTTAGCTGATGAGAGCAGATGGCAGTTTGGCCCAAGATCATTTTGAGGTAGTGTGAACTCGAGCCCTGTACTGTGTGGAACACTCCTGGAATTTGGCACTTGTCCTATTACCCTAAAGACATCTGGGAAGCCCTTCAAAATGCCTCTTTTGGTAGTAGGTAAAGTGAAGAAGGCCATATCAATGGACATACTTGAAAAAAAGGATGGACATAGGACAGCACATGCTGACCTGGTTCCACAATGGGTTGGCTCATTTTACTCTATGAAATGTTATTCAGGTGAAATCCTTTAAGATGATATGACAAATGTGCATTTTTTTAATAGCTACTGATAGATCTGTCTTAAAATTGGAATTACCTGGCTGCCTGATCTTCAAAGCAGGGGGCGGAGCTGGGGTAGAGTGAGGTGGGACTTTCCATGAAACCCGTAGGAGGAAGGAGCCAGGGTTGAAGGTGGGGCACATGGGCTGTCCACTGGGGATGTGAGCACAGTTTTCTCCAAAACCGAAGTGTGTAGGGAGGAACCTGGATCTGACTGCCATGGCAGGGGCAGGGGGGACCCCAGTATGAGCCTCCTCAGCTGGGATTCTCTTGACTGGTTGTGGAGAACTGCTGCTGCTACTGCTGCCACCTCCACTCCCTTCCTCAGGACTGTGGTTGGAGGGAGATGCAGGAATGTGGATTCCACCATTGGACCAGGGGATAGAGAAGCTGCTCCAGCAAGGGCAGGGCTGGGCCCATCTCCCCACTCAACAACCTGGGCTTTGGAGCAGGTAAGCCCTTTCCCTCCCCTCAAAGCAGGAAAGTGAAGCAAACAGAAGCAACTCTGTCCCACTACCTTGGGAGGGTTCGTGCTGCCCAAGATCTGTCTCCCCACTGGGCAGTCGGTGGAGATGAATCAAGAAACCTCATGTTCATCTCCTTTTTATTGAAAACAAATGACTAAAAAGAAATCCCCCAGGGACAGCAGCAGTCTGAAGCAGAGGCAACCCCCAGACCGGGGAGCCCTGCTGCCACTGCCTGGTTGTGGGGCCACTTGTGGGGATGGGCATCAGGCCCGTGTCAGAATGCATTATATGACTCTCAGGGGGAGGCAGGTCCACATTAGATCATAGTTCAACCACTTCTCCTCAGGATTAGTGGAATCAATAAGACACAGACAAATTCACAGGCCGACCTAATGCGTCTTATGCAAAGCCCCCCCTCCCCATTTGGGGACCCACTGACCCCATTCCTCCTCCAATATCCTGGTGATTGCTGCTGCCTTAACTGCTATTTAGAGAAGCACTGTGGCTCAGTGGAAAGAGCACGGGCTTTGGAGTCAGAGGTCATGGGTTCAAATCCTGGCTCTGCCATTTGTTAGCTGTGTGACTTTGGGCAAGTCACTTAACTTCTCTGGGCCTTAGTTACCTCATCTGTAAAATGGGGATTAAGACTGTGAGTCTCCCTTGGGACAACCTGATGACCTTGTAACCTCCCCAGTGCTTAGAAGAGTGCCTTGTACATAGTGAGTGTTTAATAAATGCCATCATTATTATTATTGCTTTGGTGAGTTGTTCCATGGAGAGTTCCACGATGGCCAACCTGTGCACAGCCAATAGCAACTGAGAGCTGGGGCACACAGAGCAGTGGTTGGGGAAATGAACCACAGAAACAGCTGAGATGGAAAAGAAGAGGCCACATCTGATGCCTTTTCTCTGCACTCAGGAGCGACTGCCAATGTTGGTTGCCCCATGCTGAAGATATCATCTCAGTATATTAGGTATTCTGTGCAGGTCTGTCACTGTGTGTGTGTGTGTGTGTGTGTGTGTGTGTGTGTGTGTGTGAGAGAGAGAGAGAGAAGTGTGTATGTGTGTGTGTGTGTGTGTGTATTTCCTGTTCCCTCTCTTACTGGCCTTGCAAAGCGTTGAGCTCCAAAGGATGTGGTCATTTTATTTTATCATAACCTTCTCACCTGCCTCCTCACTCACACTCCGTTCCCCTGTAAATCTGTATTACTTCCTCACAGAGACCTCCGCTCTCTTGACCCCATCCATCTTTCTGAGCGCCTCACACCCCACCTCGCCTCCCTTTCCTCTCTACCCAATCTTGACGATCAGATTACTGCTCTCAACTCTACCCTTTCTACTCAGCTAGACTTGCTCGCTCCCCTTTCCCTTCGCCGCTCTCGTACCACTAACCCACAGCCCTGGATCACTGCCACTGTCTGCCTCCTTCGCTCATATGCTCGAGCTGCTGAACGCTGCTGGCGAAAGTCTAAACACCATGCCAATCTTGTTCACTTCAAGTTTATCCTTTCCTGCCTTAACTCTACCCTCTCCTCTGCCAGACAAAACTATTTCTCCTCCCTTATTGAAACCCATGTCCATCATCCCCATCAGCTCTTCCGTACATTTAACTCCCTTCTCAGGCTCTCTGTTCTTCCCCCTCCTCCTTCCCTCACCCCAGATCATCAAACGATCTGGCCTCCTACTTCAGTAATAAAATTAAATCCATCAGGTCTGAGCTCCCCAAAGTAACTCCCCCCCCTTCTCTACCCCCCCCCAGCTCTCAAACCTCTCTGCTACTCTCCCATCCTTCCCAGCAGTATCCTCCAAGGAGATCTCCTCCCTCCTCTCAAGTGCTACTCTGGCCACCTGTGCTTCTGACCCCATTCCCTCTTATCTTATGAAATCTCTTGCTCTGTCCCTTCTCCCCTCCTTAACTTCCATCTTCAACTGCTCACTCTCCACTGGTTCCTTCCCCTCTGCCTTCAAACATGCCCACGTCTCTCCCATCCTAAAAAAACCCTCTCTTGACCGCACCTCACCTTCTAGTTATCGCCCTATCTCCCTCCTACCATTCCTTTCCAAACTCTTTGAATGAGTTGTCTACACGCACTGCCTCGAATTCCTCAACGTCAACTCTCTCCTCGACCCCCTGCAATCTGGCTTCCATCCCCTACATTCCATGGAAACTGCCCTCTCAAAGGTCATCAATGACCTCCTACTTGCCAAATGCAATGGCTCCTACTCTATCCTAATCCTCCTCGACCTCTCAGCTGCCTTCGACACTGTGAACCACCCCCTTCTCCTCAACATGCTATACAACCTTGGCTTCACAGACTCTGTCCTCTCCTGCCTCTCCTCTTATCTCTCTGGCCATTCATTCTCAGTCTCTTTTGCGGGCTCCTCCTCCCCCTCCCATCCCCTTACTGTAGGGGTTCCTCAAGGGTCAGTTCCTGGTCCCCTTCTGTTCTTGATCTACACTCACTCCCTTGGTAAACTCATTCGCTCACACGGCTTCAACTATCATCTCTATGCTGATGGCACCTAAATCTACATCTCTGCCCCTGCTCTCTCTCCCTCCCTCTAGGCTCACATCTCCTCCTGCCTTCAGGACATCTCCATCTGGATGTCTGCCCGCCATCTAAAACTCAACATGTCCAAGACTGAACTCCTTATCTTCCCTCCCAAACCCTGCCCTCTCCCTGACTTTCCCATTACTGTTGATGGCACTACCATCTTTCCTGTCTCACAAGCCCACAACCTTGGTGTCATCCTCAACTCTGCTCTCTCGTTCACCCTTCACATCCAATCCATCACCAAGACCTGCCGGTCTCACCTCCGCAACATTGCCAAGATCTGCCCTTTCCTATCCATCCAAACTGCTACCCTGCTTGTTCAATCTCTCATCCTGACTGGATTACCACATCAGCCTCCTCTCCGATCTCCCATCCTCCTGTCTCTCCCCACTTCAATCCATACTTCACGCCGCTGCCCGGAACGTCTTTGTGCAGAAATGTTCTGGGCATTTTACTCCCCTCCTCAAAAATCTCCAGTGGCTACCAATCAACCTACACATCAGGCAAAAACTCCTCACCCTCAGCTTCAAGGCTCTCCATCATCTTGCCCCCTCCTACCTCATCTCCCTTCTCTCCTTCTACAGCCCAGCCCACACCCTCTGCTCCCCTGCCACTAATCTTCTCACTGTGCCTCATTCTCGCCTGTCCCGCCATCGACCCCCGGCCCACGTCATCCCCCTGGCCTGGAATGTCCTCCCTCCACACATCAGTCAAGCTAGCTCTCTTCCTCCCTTCAAAGCCCTACTGAGAGCTCACCTCCTCCAGGAGGCCGTCCCATACTGAGCCCCCTCTTTCCTCTCCCCCTCCTCCCCCTCCCCATCCCCCCGCCTTACCTCCTTCCCCTCCCCACAGCACCTGTATATATGTATATATGTTTGTACGTATTTATTACTCTATTTATTTCATTTGTACATATTTATTCTATTTATTTTATCTTGTTAATATGTTTTGTTGTCTGTCTTCCCCTTCTAGACTGTGAGCCCGCTGTTGGGTAGGGACCGTCTCTACTGCCAACTTGTACTTCTCAAGCGCTTAGTACAGTGCTCTGCACACAGTAAGTACTCAATAAATACGATTGAATGAATGAATGAATGAATTTTAAGAAAAACTGGAAATTTTAGTTGAAGTATAGGCAATCAATTTGTATACTACTTTCATCTTTTACAGTAGGATTCCTGACAGTTTGTTTATTCAGTGATATAATAAAGCGCCAGATGAACATTTGAGTAGAGAGAATAGCAGTGCTATTTATATTCTCCCATAAAACAAACTTCAAAACTTCTTTTCAAACAGAGAGCATCCAAGGCAGGAGTTTGAAAATCTCTCACGTTCCACAATGATCCGAAACAAGCCTGAGATTATTCCATTAAATATCAATTATCATAAATCACTGCTAGATGCAGTTCTGATGAAATGTTCTCCTGCAATGTTTTACTATTGGGGAATCTACTCTGTTGAAAAACTGGCAAAAGAAAATAAAGATTAAATGGACCTAGTTTTTTGTTGTTGGATTTGGAAAAAAAAAAGAAAGAAAGGAGGAGTGCTAATCCAAATGTTTTAGGCAAATTCCAATCCGGCTGATTTCATTCCATCTACCTACAATTTCAGTTGGATGAATTAGTCTTCAACTAATGTCCAAAGCTACTTTACAATGATGCTGTGCAACTCTCAGCAGTTGCTGTGTTTCAGGAATAAGCAGTTTCTAATTATCAATGGGTTGTTGCACCTGGGAGATTCTTGCAGGCTTATTTATGCTACCAGGAGAATGAATCTGTTTGACCTCCATTTGAAATTACTTCCTGCTGGACCTTATGTGGACATAACCTCTTTTTGGACCCTGACCTGCTTCAGGACTGAAGTAGCCTTGAGGGTAATTATTACAGTTTGAACATTTATGAGTTTCTCCTATGTGAAAGGTGCTAGGGAATATATCAGTAAACAAACTGCACATTCATGTTGTCAAAATGAGCTCATGGGTATACCAAAGTATATTCATGCATTGTCACAATTGGAGGAGATATTTGACCAGACTTTCCATTCAGAACTACGCATCTTAGTGAATGTTTGAATTCACTAATGCAGTCAGTAAGATAGATGGACCCAAGATTAATCCATGGGAAAACTGTGAGATCTCTGCACCAGTATTTTTGTGCAGCTTCCATCCATAGTGAAGAGGGAAGAAGGAGGAATGAGACTGTTTATATTGGGACAACTGAGAAGTTCTATCTGCACAAGCTTCTTTTTGTGTATTTCCAGAGTGATCTGATGGTGGTGGAATTGTTAGGACCTATACTAAGAAAGTATATTGGAGAATTAAATATTTATCCAGCAAATACATGAAAAAATCAAAACCACTGAAGCAGCCAGATGTTGTACTGTAATGGAGAAAGTTAGTTTTCCTTTGAATGATATGGATGGTTGCCTCAATTCATCTTCTTGTTAGACTAGTAGAGGCATGTACTACATGCATTTGTCTTGTCTTATGCTGTCGCGTTGTCTCCAACCCATGTACACATCTCTCCCAGAACACCCCACCTCCATCTGCAATTGTTCTGGTAGTATATACTACATGTATGCTACAGGTAAATGTGTGATCATGCATTCTCTCAGCTAGTGATATGAGAAGAATCAGTGTGGCCTAGTACTAAGAGGAGCACAGGACTGGGAGACAGAGGACTTGGGTTCTAATCCCAGTTCCTACATTTTCTTCTGTATGACATTGGGCAAGTCTCTTAACTTCTCTATGCCTCAGTTACCTCATCTGTACATTGGGGATTAAGACTGTGAACCCTATGTGGGACAGGGACTGTGTCCAACCTGATTATATTGTACCAAGACCAGAGCTTGGTACAGTGCTTGTTACAGAGTAAGCACTTAACAAATGCCATTTTTTAAAATGGAAGCTAGGATGGGAAAGAGATGATACTGAGAAATTTAACAGAACCATTGCAGATTTCCAGATTTCCAGGCCAGATGACATTTTGAAACATATTTGCAAGGCAGCCTTTCTGTCATAGAACTTTACCAGAATTGAACGTGGCTATCATTCAAAGGCGTGTACCAAGTTGGAATGTCAGAATAGCTCTAATCATACATAATCTTAAGGCTCCCTAGTTAGTTAGCTAAGGCTATATGAACTGTAATCGTTAGTGGTTAGTGGCAGGGTTTTCCCATTGTTGAAAATGGACGCATCTGTTTTAATCTTTTATCTGAATAACACACTAGAATATTTAAATGTATGGATGGATCCATATGCTCCTTGGATATAGAATCATTTGATTCTTAGGGAAACTGGGAAAGAAAAGATTTTAGAAAAGGAAAGACAAGTAATGATATCCTGAATTTGCCTAACACATATAAGTTGTTTCAGAGTATCTTCTCTTCAGTGCTTTCAATTTATCCTCACAAAATCTCTTCGATGTAGGGAGAGGCAGATATCCTTATTTTTATTTTATAGTTGACAGAACTGAGGAACAAGGAGGTTACACAGCAGATGAGTGGGAGAGCTGGCACTTTCAACTATACCATTCCTCTCTATAATTGTAATGGGGGAGTGGAATGGGGAATATAAAATTGACCCTTTTGGTCAGGTTTTGGCTACTCATGAGAGTCTGAATAGACTCTGCGTATTATCCAGGAAATATTTCTACATTCTGGCCAGCTTGAACCTACCTTCTCACTGAATCCCACCAACACTGCAGCATCTGCAGTATGGGTTGGTGGTTTTCTTCGTGTTTCTTTGACCCAGACCCACTTCCTGTTCTCTCCCAGAGAGTAACCTCCCCTTCTCCCCTTCATTAATGCAGATCCTTGAGCGTTAACTATAAATCATCTTTAGACATGGGCAATCCAAGAAAGAGCCAACTTGCCTCATTCCAAATTAGCTGTGTTTAAAATATCCCTTCAAACCTAAGCAGCCCACATCTACAAATCATTAGATATGTTATGGGTTACTGAAAAATGTATGTGAGGTTTACCATCCTCCTAGACAGTCAGGTTTCTCTTTTTAACATGAGTTGTTTTCTTGCTGAACCCCATGTTAAAGAAAACTCATGTTCTAGGAGCCACTCATGCTTGACATCACACCCATGCACCCAATCATGAATTGGTTCATGTGGGTATTATTAAGCACTTACTATGTGCCAGGCACTATGTTAAATGTTAGGATGAATTCACAACAAACAGTTCAGACATGGACCTTTGTCTCACACCTGGCTCACAATCAATAGAACATATAAATAATTTGCACACAATGAGAGAATTAAAAAATGCAAGAAAGAAAAGGCAAAATGGACGAACAGTTCTAGGAGGAGGAGTTCTGTTGTTCTTCAGCCTTTCAAGTGGCATCCAGCTTCCCAGCATTTTAACTTTCTGGAAGGTTGATTGTTTCTGGCTCCTGGTAGGATGAGGATGGGGAGCTGATCAGGAGACTGGGGAGACTGGTTTGACTGGAGCTTGTAGTAGTGTGGTGACTCATACACACGGGTCCAGCTGGGAGCAGTTTCTGACCACTAACTCCTGGGGGTGTGTGTGTGTGTGTGTGTGTGTGTGTGTGTGTGTGTGTGTGTGTGTTTGTGTGTGTAGTGAGGGGGTCAGGGTCCAGCAGTGACAGCTGAGAAGGAGGAGGCTGCTCTGAGCAGCAACGGCCTCCAGAGCTCACGGTGGCATGGCAGTTCCCTACGCATGACTCCCACACTGCACCCTGTTCAGTACTGACCTGTCTGTTTTGGGAAGAACATCCCAGAATTGTCTTGTCACGTTCTATCCAAAATTCACAGTGAAAAATTCATGCAGGAAGAACTAACTATATTTGATATTAATTTCCAGAATGCATTCAGGAGTTCATAGTAAGACACTGATGCACAAAAACACCATGATTACTGCACTGAGGACCTATATTCCCACCAAAAAATGATATATTTTAAATGCTTTCATTGACCCTGCATTTTTTTCTGTGTATGATGATTGGGGAATTGTGGTAATCAGATGTTGAATTTTTCTATTAGCTAGTTGAAAGCTCCATTTTGTTCAGGGCACAAAGTCTTTATCTTGTATTAAACTTTTACCCAAATGTTAATGACTTGGATAAAATTCTCTTGAATGATCCTTGTAACTGGAGGGATGCAGTTAAAAGGGACTATGACTGGGTATGTGCTTTAGGAAAATTCTTGAAGCTTCTTTCTGGGAGAAGGGGTGGATCAGGCAATTTTTCTTGACTTCACAGGATCCTCTTGCACCCTCCTTCCCTCTTGTCAAAAAGACTACCATTGAGCCGGAAAATGCTTTATCCAATCTTTTCCCCTTCCCTTGGAGCCTCTTATGGGATTGAAACAGCCCATTGGTTCCATGAGTTTCATACCCAAGGGTCATAATTACACCCCTCACAAAACCCCAACTCTTTCTGGTTCAGGCTAGACTCCCACTCCCTCTTTTAGATCTATATCTGTGTAAGGGCTGAGACACTGTTGTGTGTTCATGGTGTATCCGTGCATGCTTGGTTGTTCCAGTGGGCTATGGGACTACAGGTCTAGCAGACCATGGGGGAAATGGGAGAAACTATGGATGCATGAATTCATAATGCAGCTCTGGCAATGCCCCTGAAAGGGAGGCCCTGGTCCCATTCTGGATTCAACAGAACACATTGGTTTTAGGATTCAGCTCCAATCACTCAGTCAATCAATCATATTTATTGAGCACTTACTGTGTGCAGAGCACTGTACTAAGCACTTGGGAAGTACAAGTTGGCATATAGAGACAGTCCCTACCCAACAGTGGGCTCACAGTCTAGAAGGGGGAGACAGAGAACAAAACCAAGCATATTAACAAAATAAAATAAATAGAATAGATATGTACAAGTAAAATAAATAAATAAATAGAGTAATAAATATGTTCAAACATATATACATATATACAGGTGCTGTGGGGAAGGGAAGGAGGTAAGACAGTGGGGATGGAGAGGGGGACGAAGGGCAGAGGAAGTAGGGGGCTCAGTCTGGGAAGGCCTCCTGGAGGAGGTGAGCTCTCAGTAGGGCCTTGAAGGGAGGAAGAGAGCTAGCTTGGCGGATGTGGGGAACGAGGGCATTCCAGGCCAGGGGGATGACGTGGACTGGGGGTCGACGGCGGGACAGGCGAGAACGAGGCACAGTGAGGAGATTAGCGGCAGAGGAGTGGAGGGTGCGGGCAGGGCTGTAGAAGGAGAGAAGGGAGGTGAGGTAGGAGGGGGCAAGCTGATGGAGAGCCTTGAAGCCGAGGGTGAGGAGTTTCTGCCTGATGCGCAGATTGATTGGTAGTCACTGGAGATTTTTGAGGAGGGGAGTAACATGCCCAGAGTGTTTCTGGACAAAGACAATCCAGGCAGCAGCATGAAGTATGGATTGAAGTGGGAAAACACACGAGGATGGGAGTTCAGAGAGGAGGCTGATGCAGTAGTCCAGACGGGATAGGATAAGAGCTTGAACAAGCAGGGTAGCAGTTTGGATGAGAGGAAAGGGCGGATCTTGGCAATGTTGCGGAGCTGAGACCGGCAGGTTTTGGTGATGGCTTGGATGTGAGGGGTGAATGAGAGAGCGGAGTCGAGGATGACACCAAGGTTGCAGGCTTGTGAGATGGGAAGGATGGTATTGCCATCAACAGTGATGGGAAAGTCAGGGAGAGGGCAGGCTTTGGGAGGGAAGACAAGGAGTTCAGTCTTGGACATGTTGAGTTTTAGGTGGTGGGCAGACATCCAGATGGAGATGTCCTGAAGGCAGGAAGAGATGCAAGCCTAGAGGGAGGGGGAGAGAGCAGGGGCAGAGATGTAGATCTGGGTGTCATCAGCGTAGAGATGATAGTTGAAGCCATGGGAGAGAATGAGGTCACCAAGGGAGTGAGTGTAGATCGAGAACAGAAGGGGACCGAGAACTGAACCTTGGGGAACCCCCACAGTAAGGGGATGGGATGGGGAGGACGAGCATGCAAAAGAGACTGAGAATGAACGACCGGAGAGATAAGAGGAGAACCAGGAGAGGACGGAGTCTGTGAAGCCAAGGTTGGATAGCGTATTGAGGAGAAGGGGGTGGTCCACTGTGTCGAAGGCACCTGAGAGGTCGAGGAGGATTAGGATAGAGTATGAGCCGTTGGATTTGGCGAGCAGGAGGTCATTGGTGACCTTTGAGAGGGCAGTTTCCATGGAATGTAGGGGACGGAAGCCAGACTGGAGGGGGTCGAGGAGAGAGTTGGTGTTGAGGAATTCGAGGCAGCACATGTCGACAACTCGTTCAAGGAGTTTGGAAAAGAACGGTAGGAGGGAGATGGGGCGATAACTAGAAGGTGAGGTGGGGGTCCCAGATGGGCTAGAATACTGATTTAAGGCCTGCATGGGACTCTGCCTTCCCCTTCCCCTTTTCTGTGAATGGAGGAGCCACCAAAATAGGGGGGTGGGATACTTAGTGGGAGAAATAAGACAGGAGGAGCAGGTGGTGTGATTTTAAAGATGAAAAGATCAGAGCTGGAAAGGCCTTCAGGAGATCATCTGGTCCAGCCCACTCACCCTTGGGTGGGTGAATGACCAAACTATCCAAGACAGATGGTCATCTCTTTTCTTTCCTTAAAGATCTCCAGGGAAACTGGCACAGTCAATGGAGGCAGCTCATCGTGAGAAAAATAAAATCCAGGTGGCTAATGAAATACTGTAGTGTAGGTCCATCTTGCCAAATGCCACTCCCTACCTCCCCTATGGTAACAATTTTGTATTAATCAAATACATATAACACAACGATACTAACTATAACGGTGTTGTCACCGCTAAAGCACAGCACATCAGATGACTAATCCAAATTCAAAGGAGCCTTCTTTTTCAATACACATTGACTGAAGTAAAATGCAGTTAAAAACATATGCATTGCTCTAGTGGGGAGCAAATCATCCTGCATTTTTTTGCCTAATGCAAATATAACCAGTTTCCTACATAATGTTAGAAACGTACTCCTCCCGCTAGCATCTGGCTATGTGGTTTTCACTGAAATAATAACTCAGTCTTGTCATATCTTTCATTTATTTCCAAGATACAGAGACATAATTTGAAATACGTTTTTTCCATTGATACCAAACATTTAATTTTTTTCCTTTTATACTATGTCTTTCTCTTGTTAAGATTGCATCTATCTTACCTAGTATTCACAAAAAAGCAGGTAGATATCAAGTTGTTGCAAATGATATGAACAAAAAGTAATTCATGTGTTCAATCCTGGGGGTTGGCAACAGCATGTTTGAGAAATATATTTGTGGGGGAGCATTTTAAAAAATCCTACTGAAGGCTCCATAATGCTAACTGAACATAAAAATAAAATGACTAACCTAGGACATCCTTGTTACCTTTCCCAATGTAAATGAGTATGTGTATGAAGTGTGGTCCATGCCAAACCCATCTCCTCTCAGGCAAAACAACAATCTGACAAACATCTGAAGATGAATGGAATGAGGCCAAACCCTCTCACAGATTTATTGAAATGGGAAAGTGAATCTGAGGCTTCAATAGTATCGACAGTCCCTTCATTTCCTTGCTGCAACAACTTTTCATCACTTGAGACGTGGGCTCAGACATATTCAATTATGAACTGTATGTAAGACAGAGACTTAGTCTGATATGATTGTCTTGTATTTTCCCCAGTGCTTATCACGTAGTAAGCACTTAATACATCCATTACTACTGCTACTCTGGCCTTATCTGTGTTGGGCAAATGCAAAGGGAGTTAGCCTAAATTTTGCAGAGTTGGCGAGTCTCATTGGCCTTATCATTCATGTTTGCCAGCTAATGTAGGATAACCTCTTGCAGTTTTGGTATTGTAGGACCCAAAGGACCAGGTTGAGCCATGCGGACAGCCATCGTTGAGGTGAGATTACATTTTTGAAGATGTTTCACGATCTTGTTCATCCCATCACTAACCTTCCTGCATTCCAGGAACTACCCTGCAGGTTCTTCAGGACAACAGAGTTGGGGAAACAGGGAGGTGACAGCCAAAAATGTCATCTGTTGATGAGGTGGCCCACCTGACATCATGGTATGGCCCCAATGACATTAATTCTGTCTTCCTAGAGCATTCACTGTGCAGATTTGAGCAAAAAGCAAAACTTTCTAGTGGAAAATACCTTCCAGAAATTATAGCTGCTCTAGGTTGGCCCACCCTTAGAATTAATTGTTACATCTAGAACAGACAGAACAAATCCATTCAAGACTGATGTACAAACGGTATGCGAGACATTGAGGATGCCATTTATTTTGAAGTGAGGCTGTACCCACATACCTAGATATCAAGTAAAAGTAGCCAGTCTTTACTGGTGTCTTTCTACAGCATCCAAAAAACTGTGCCACAAAGCATGCACCCCCTCATCTTACACAAAACATCGTTCATTTAGGGAATCAAGAAATGGATGATTGTGAAAAAGGTTTGATTTCAATCATTTTCCAGATCTCTCCCAGAAGTAGATATTTAGATATGGAGAAGCAGTGTGGCCTAGTGGAAAGATCACGGGCCTGGGAGTCTGAGGACCCGAGTTCTAATCCCAGATCTGCCACTTGTCTGCTGTGTGACCTTGGGCAAGGCACTTAACTTATCTGGGCCTTATCGGTTTCCTTATCTGTTAAATGGGGATTGGCGTGGCTCAGTGGGAAGAGCCCGGGCTTTGGAGTTAGAGGTCATGGGATCAAATCCCAGCTCCACCAACAGTCAGCTGTGTGACTTTGGGCAATTCACTTCACTTCTCTGGGCCTCAGTTCCCTCATCTGGAAAATGGGGATGAAGACTGTGAGCCCCTCGTGGGACAACCTGATCACCTTGTAAGCTCCCCAGTTCTTAGAACAGTGCTTTGCACATAGTAAGCGCTTAATAAATGCCATCATTATTATTATTATTAAATCCTACTTCCTCCTGTTTAAACTCCGACTCCCTCATGGGACAGGGACTGTGTTCAACCTGATTATCTTGTATCTACTCCAATGCTTAGTACACTGCTTGGCACCTAGTAAGTGCTTCACCATTATTAATTCATATTTCAGTCTTTCTCAGCCACTAATAGTAGAGATCCGTGAGACTATGTTTCTTTCCTCTCTGCACAGGGAAAAACAAAATTAAGAAATCAAAATTTCCTACTGTGTTAATATTTGTAAAATCAGCTTAGCAAAAGAGTCCACTACTGTATGTGATTCCGCTGTTTTTGTCTTCCAACCTGGTCTCCCCAAGCAAGAGTCGTGTGGAACCAAGTTCTTTTGGACTCTGCATTATATCCCTTAGTGCCCTGGGAAATTCTAATTCTCAAAGCCTTACAAAGAGAGGAAACTACAGTGAAATTAATGGGAAAGATGGGTCAAAGCATCAGTGCTAAGAAGGCTGAGAGAGAAAAACAGGCCAATTTTTAAAGGCGTACATTTTAGCAAGAGTACTGGTTGGTATCTATATTATAGGTAAATCTTATTTTACCACAACATTACAGTTTCCTTCTCATGCTGTTTTGCTGCCTGAAATGTAGTGTATTTATATAATGGCTTTATTTTCAAAGTGCTTTCACATCTATTATCCAATTTTATTATAACAGCATCCTTGTGGATAGCAGAGGAAAGATATTATCATCTACGTTTTACAGAGAGGGAAACAGAAAGAGGGACAGGGCAGTTAAGTCACATAGGCTGTGTCTACACATGACAATTGTGCAGATAATTCCGACCCACAAATCAGCTCTCAATTATCTGGATAGTTCAGGTGGGTTAGTTTCATTGAGGCACTTTTAAGGCTTCAAATGTCTAGATCAATTTTACAGTTAGTCATGGGTGGATCTTAAACCTGGGTGTTTTGACCATCAAGCCAGAACTCACTCTCTTCTGAACTGTAATTCTAGGCAATGCTTTGATCTTCCAAACATTACCTGCCTTGCATTAAATACCCTCACAGTGAATTTCTCCAAATGTATTTGCACCCTACTGTCCCTGCTCACACACCTGGACAAACTAAAGCTTAAGAGGTAGGAAAAGGAGGAAAGTCCAGTAGATTGCCATTGACTGCTATCAGCCCAAGGCATTGATCTCCTCCAGAGTGGAGGTTTGGCAGAATTCCCCACCTCAGCAGAGTTGACTTTTAGAAGATGGCCTTCTGACTGTGATGTAAACAACTTCAATCTATTTTAGGCTTCTCCCTTCCAGTGTCCTCTTTTTGGGGTTTTATGGTACTTCCTCTCTTCCAAGCTGTCCTGTCGACAGACTTGAGGGATTGGCATTTTTTTTAACCTCCTGTGCCATATAAGTGCATAAAGGAATTTGGTTCTTAGAAACTCCTGAACATGTGTCAGAAGTTTCTGACCAATCAACATCTGTCGTGCCACTTCCCTGGAAGAGTGGCAGAAAGACTGAGAAGAGAGCTGATATAAAGGATGTAATAGTACACGTCAGAAGTATGTCGGAATAGTCAGAAGCAGCATGGCGTAGTGGATAGATCACGGGCCTGGGAGTCAGGAGGTCATGGGTTCTAATTCTGGCTATGCCTCTAATCTGCTATGTGGCCTTGGGCAAGTTACTTCACTTCTCTGTGCCTCAGTTTCCTCATCTGTAAAATGGGGACTGAGACTGGGAGCCCTATGTGGGACAAGGACTGTGTCCAACCTAATCACCTTTTTTTTTATCCACCCCAGCACTTAGAACAGTACTTGGCACATGGTAAGCATTTAACAAATACCATAATTGTTATTATTACTAGGAGTGATGGCATTTACTGAGATCCTCTGGAGTGCAGCGCGCAGACTTAAATGTTTGGGAAAGTACAACAGAAATGAAACATGAGTTCCCTTCCGACAGGGAGCTTGCAGTCTTTGGGTAAGAGTGGCTGGAGCTATGGGAAACGGCCCAGATAATGGAAGTGGCAGAGAGCCTAGGCGTGGCTTAGTGGATAGAGCACAGGCCTGGGAGTCAGAAGGACCTGGGTTCTAATCCTGGCTCCACCACATGTCTGCTGTGTGGCCTTGGACAACTCACATAACTTCTCTGGGCCTCAGTTAACTCATCCATAAAATGGGGATAAAGAGTGTGAGCCCCATGTGGGACAGGGATGGTGTCCAACCTGATAGCTTGTATGTACCCCAGTGCTTAGAAAAGTGCATGGCACATAGTAAGTGCTTAACAAGTACCATAATTATTATCATTATTATAAGATCCCTCCTGCTCCTCCTCTCCAAGTTCTCTCTGGTGGCCCCTCCCAATGCCTGAACTGCTGCTCGCATGCCACTTGGGTTGCACCCCCGCCCCTTATCTTTTGATGGGGTCCTTAGACCAGTCCTTGGGAGATGCTATGTAAGGAAGGGGATCACTAGTAGTACTAATTACCTAGCCCTTTGAATAGCTCTCAGTCTTGCCTCACATTCTGACCTTAATTTCTATAGGGCAAGCAGGAGTTAAACTGCTTGAAAACAGCTCCGTCCCCACATCTCAGACATATTTCATCATAGAATCAACTCTAAATGAGTCCAGAAGCTGATTAGTCAGGTTGTGGTTGATCATAGCCACTTCACTGTTCATTAGTCCCTAAGCAGGAGCTTGGGAACGACAAACAAGAGGAAATGAAACTCAAACCAGCCAATTTGGCTACTTGATAGCAGTTCTGGTAAGAAGATTGGCAGGGGAAGAGGTTGGAACTCCTGTATAACATTAGGTTGTAGGAATTTCTGTGGCTTTTGTTTACTGAGCTCTTCCTAGGTCACATAGCCACAGCTTGTCAAGACTGCTCCAAAATGAAACTGCTTCTCATGGAAGATGCAATTATTTGCTTTTCTCCTCTTAGTCCCTATTAATACTTTTCTTTATTTGCTCTTAGACCCCAAAATAACATCAGATTTTTTACGGTCTTCGCTAAGCACTTCCTCTATGTCAAACAGAGCCCGTTATTGGGTAGGGACCGTCTCTGTATGTTGCTGACTTGTACTTCCCAAGCACTTAGTACAGTGCTCTGCACACAGTAAGTGCTCAATAAATATGATTGAATCAATGAATGAATGAAAAGTGCTAGGGTAGATGCAAGTTAATTAGGTTGGACACAGTCCCTGTCCCACATGGGGCTCACAGTCTAAGTAAGAGGGAGAACAAGAGCACTGAGGCACAGAGAAGTGAAGTGACTTGCTCAAGGTGACACAGCAAGCAACTGACAGAGCCTGTATTAGAACCCAGGTCCTCTGAATCCCAGGCCCATGCTCATTCCACTCCCAACTATTTTGATAGGTAAATGCTTCATTAATGTTTCTTCTCTTTCGAAGACTCAATTTCCAGGCTCTCAGTTATTTTTTAGAACTGATTTCTTATAGACATCTAAAGAGATAAACTGATTGATTCACAATCTGAGTCTGATAGACCTGCTTTACCGCTGTAGTATCTCTTCCCAAATGACCTCTTCCCACCCAGAAATTTGAGACTCCAATTTAAGGAGAATGTCATTAATTGGGGGGACACTTCCCTTTGGACAACTATGAAGCATAAATCATTGGTGTAGAAGAATGTAAAACAAGCAAAAACTGTGCAATTATCTTCTGTAGTCCCAGTACTCAGATCCTGTCAGGATCCAAAGATCTATCAATCAATCCGTCAGTCGATCACATTTATTGAACACTTACTGTGTGCAGAGAACTGTACTAAGAGCTTGAGAGTGTACAGTATAACAGAGTTGGTAGACATATTGCCTGCCCACATTGAGCTTGCAATCTAGAAGGGGAGACAGACACTGATATAATAAATAAATTATGGATATGTACATAAGGGCTGTGGGCCTGAAGGAGGGGTAAATAAAGTATGCCAGGTCTAGCCATTTTTGCCCAAGAAAATTAGCTTCACCAGGAAAAAGTCACATTGCCTACTGTTCCTACAAGCCTACAAACATAAGAAAACAATGCCCTTAGATTGTGAGATTCTTGAGGGCAGGGAATGTGTATCTTGCTTCTGTAGTGCTATACCAAGCACTTAGTACAGTAATTTTCCCTTCATAGGCACTCAATCAATTGACCAATCGATTGATTGAATGACATTCCTGGGTCAAATGGTCCATCCAGCCCAGTTTTCATTATCCAGAAGTGATGGCAAGACATTTGGTTTATTTATTGGCTTTAAAGCCCTCAGTCAGCTCGCTCCCTCCTACCTCACCTCACTGATCTCCTTCTACAGCCCGGTCCACATATTCTGCTCCTCTAGGCGCCAGTTTACTCACTGCACCCCAATCTCGTCTATCGCATCGCTGACCCCATTTCCACATCCTTCTCTGATCCTGGAGCTCCCTTCCCCTCCATATACGCCAGACCACCACTCTCCTCACCTTCCAACCTTTATTAAAGTCACATTTCCTCCAAAAGGCCTTACCTGATTAAGCCCTGTTTTCTCTGACTCCCTCTCACTTCTGTGTCATCTATGTACTCAGATCTGTGACCTTTGGGCATTAGATATTCACTCCACCCTCAGCCCCACAGCACTTATATAAGTACTTATATAAGTTATTAATTTATATCAATGTCTGTTTCACCCTCTAGACTGTAAACTCTTTGTGGGCAGGGAATATAGCTGCCAACTGTTGTATTGTACTCTCCCAAGTGCTTAGTACAGTGCTTTGCACAGAGTTCAATAAATATCATTGATTGATTTGGATGAACCATGTCTTGACATCCATTCTAATGGCTAATGACAGACTATCTAACATCTTTAACATACCCTAACTTCCCTCTAGTAACCCACTCTGAACCTCTTTACCATGAATATATGTAAACTCCTCTTGGATCTACTCCTATTTTTATTTTGCACAAATTCCTTACAGTACCAAATTTCATATGCTGGGTGAAGAAATGTTTTCCTTAGGGGAGGGATCATTCATTCATTCAACCTACACATTCAATCTATCACTAAATGCCATCCATTTATCCTTCACATCATCTCTAAAATCTGTTCTCTCCTCTCATACAAACTGCTACCATGTTAATCCAAGCACTTATCCTATCCTGCCTTGATTACTGTATCAGCCTCCTTGCTGACCTCCCTACCTCCCGTCTCTCCCCATTTTGGTCCATACTTCACTCTGCTGTCTGGATCATTTTTCAACAGAAATGTTCAGTCCATGCTTCCCTAACTTCTAGTTGTTGCCCATCAACCTCTGCATCAAACAGAAACTCCTTACCATTGGCTTTAAAGCACTCAATCACCTTGCCGCCTCCTACCTCACCTCGCTACTCTCTTACTACAACCCAGCCCACACTCTTCACTCTTCTTTCCACTTCAATCCATACTTCCCCCACTTCAATCCATACTTCTTGCTGCTGCCCGGATTGTCTTTGTCCAGAAACACTGTGGGCATGTTACTCCCCTCCTCAAAAATCTCCAGTGGCTACCAATCAATCTGCGCATCAGGCAGAGACTCCTCACCCTGGGCTTCAAGGCTCTCCATCACCTCGCCCCCTCCTACCTCACCTCCCTTCTCTCCTTCTACAGCCCACCCCACACCCTCCGCTCCTCCGCCGCTAATCTCCTCATTCTCGCCTGTCCCGCCATCGACCCCCGGCCCACGTCATCCCCCGGGCCTGGAATGCCCTCCCTCTGCCCATCCGCCAAGCTAGCTCTCTTCCTCCCTTCAAGGCCCTACTGAGAGCTCACCTCCTCCAGGAGGTCTTCCCACACTGAGCCCCTTCCTTCTTCTCCCCCTCCTCCCCATCCCCCCGCTTTACCTCCTTCCCTTCCCCACAGCACCTGTATATATGTATATATGTTTGTACATATTTATTACTCTATTTATTTATTTATCTTGTACATATCTATTCTATTTATTTCATTTTGTTAGTATGTTTGGTTTTGTTCTCTGTCTCCCCCTGTGAGCCCACTGTTGGGTAGGGACTGTCTCTATGTGTTGCCAACTTGTACTTCCCAAGCGCTTAGTACAGTGCTCTGAACACAGTAAGTGCTCAATACATACGATTGATTGATTGATTGATTCTAATGCCAACCTACTCACTGTATCTCAATCTCATCTATCTCACCACTGACCTCTCACCCACATCCTGCCTCTGTCCTGGAAAGCCCTCTCTTTTCATATCTGATAAATTACTCTCTCCTCCTTCAAAGCCTTATGAAGGCACATTTCCTCCAAGAGTCCTTCCCTGACTAAGCCCTCACTTCCTCTTTTCCCATCCCCTTCTGCCTTGCCCTGACTTGCCATGACTTTCTCCCTTTATTCACCACCAAACACCCCTGCCAGCATTATGTACATATTAGAGAAGCAGTGTGGCTCAGTGGAAAGAGCACGGGCTTTGGAGTCAGAGGTCAGGGGTTCAAATCCCGGCTCCGCCAATTGTCAGCTGTGTGACTTTGGGCAAGTCACTTAACTTCTCTGTGCCTCAGTTCCCTCATCTGTAAAATGGGGATTAAGACTGTGAGCCCCCTGTTGGACAACTGCATCACTTGTAACCTCCCCATCGCTTAGAACAGTGCTTTGCACATAGTAAGCGCTTAATAAATGTTATTATTATAATTATTATAGCCATAATTTATTTATTTATATTATCTGCCTCCTCCTCTAGGTTGTAAGCTCATTGTGGGCTGGGAATGTGTCTGTTATATTGTTGTGTTGTGCTCTCCGAAGAGCTTAGTGTACAGTGCCTTACACATAGTAAGCGCTCGATAAATACGATTAATTGATTGATTGGTTTCTACTTCGTCCATCTATGCGTCTTGGGTAGCATTAGACATAACTCTCAACTGTCACTTGTTTTTCACCTGCCTCGCCACTAGATGTCAGCAAAGAGAACTCACTGTTGAAGTTAAGAATGAACTTGATCTCAGTCGCAAAGGGACTAGAGCTGGGTTTACGTAGTCAAAGCAACGGGGAAAAAAAATCAATCCATCAGTGGTATTTATTGAGCGCTTACTATGCGCAGAGAACTGTACTAAGCGCTTGGGAGAGTACGCTACGACAGAATTAGCAGACACTTTCCCTGCCCATAATGAGCAATATCTGGTGAATTTGGGCAGTATACACAGCCAGTCCAGAAAATCCTGAATGAAAATCCCAAACTCACCCAAGTGGAAATGGTGGTGCATGTCTATCATTTACAATTTCAGATTCTCATCTTGATCTATGATGATCAGTTGTCCAGTTGTATACTTGACAGTTCAAATTGCAGCTGGTTTATCCCTTTCCAGAATGGATACTGTATTGAAAAAGCTTTATTTCCCATAATTTTATTTAATTTTAAATGTTCAGCTTCACTCCTCCTTAGGTCTTGTTACTGAGTTCCTGTTCCATAGCTTACAAGAGGTGAATTATCTAAATAACTTCTGTGTGTTGACAAAGACTGTTTGTAGTTCCACATAAGCAAAGTGAAAGGAAAGCTAAGGAATAATTCAATGAATTTGATCAATATAAATCCCCAATATGGGTAACTTCAAGAAAAGTTGAAGTTGAAGGCCATGCCTTCTTTCCTAAATTATCTGGATAATCAAATTTACTTGAGACTTGGGAAGACATTAAGGTCCAAGTCCTTTTTCTCTTTGATTTGTGTAGAGAGGTTATGTTTTCTAGTTGTGCTTCTAGGGGGGCATGGCCAGTGGTTAAGGAGGAGGCAGTAAAGGGAGTCAGCAAGAGTGAGGTAGCACCATGTTGGCTGGGGAGACCAGTACCATCACTCACACAGATGTACACACACACACACACACACACACACACACACACACACATACACACACACACACACACTCTGTCTCTCTGTCTCTGTCTCTCCCTCTTTGCCCCAGCCATGTAGTCTCTATATGTCTCTATATGTTGCCAATTTGTACTTCCCAAGCACTTAGTACAGTGCTCTGCACATAGTAAGCGCTCAATAAATACGATTGATGATGATGATGATGATGATGTAGTATCAGCATGGCTCAGTGGAAAGAGCACAGGCTTTGGAGTCAGAAGTCATGGGTACAAATCCTGGCAGTTGTGTAACTTCTCTGCGCCTGTTACCTCATCTGTAAAATGAGGATTAAGACTGTGAGCCCCCGTGGGACAACCTGATCATCTTGTAACCTCCCCAGCACTTCGAACAGTGCTTTGCACTTAGTAAGCGCTTAATGCTTAATAAATGCCATTATTATTATTATTTTTTATATTCACAGAGGCTTGGGAAGGGAATGAAAAGGCTCTGAAGAAAGGGATTGAGATCAAGGTTTCCTTTAGAGAAAAGTGCTAGGTTCCTCCACTAAATTGTTACCTCCTTGAGGACATTCATTCATTCATTCAATCATATTTATTGAATGCTTACTATGTGCAGAGTACTGTACTAAGTGACTAAGTGCTTGCTCAGCTCTATTGTAGTGCACTCTTTCAAGCACTTAGTACAGGGCTCTACAGAGTAAGCACTTAATAAATATCATTGATGGCTTGGTTATTATTAATAATAATAATGATAATAATTTTGGTATTTGTTAAGTGCTTACTAGGTGCCAAGCACTGTTCTAAGTGCTGGGGTAGATACAAGGTGATCAGGTTGTCCCACGTGGGGCTCGTTCACAGTCTTCATCCCCATTTTACAAATGAGGTAACTGAGGCATGGAGAAGTTAAGTGACTTGCCCAAGGTCACAGCTGACAAGTGGCGGAGCTGGGATTAGAACGCACGACCTCTGACTCCCAAGCCCGTGCTCTTTCCACTAAGCCACACAGACCAGAAGCACACAAATTGTGCAATCTGACAAAGTAGTCTCACAGTTTGTGGAAATTTGTTGATCATAATCCTTCCCAGTCAATAATATTCATTGAGCGTTTAGTGTACATAAACATGATCCTTTACCTTAAGAGGCCTACAGTCTAGCTGGGGAGACAGACATAAAAATAAATTATAGGTAAAAGAAGAAATGTGTATAAAGATATGCACGTATACTGTTGGGGGCAGTGGGTAGGGTTCTTAATGGGTACAGACTCAAGTCCATGAATGAACAGTAGAGGAAGAAAATAAGATGGAGATGTAAGAGCAGCGAGCCTAATGGACAGAGCACAGGCCTGGGAGTCAGAAGGTCCTGGGTTCTATCCCGGCTTTGCAACTTGTCTGTTGTGTGACCTTGGGCTAGTCACTTCAGTTTTCTGGGCCTCAGTTACCTCATCTGTAAAATGGGCATTAAGAGTGTGAGCCCCATGTGGGACAGGGAATGTGTCCAACCTGATTAGCATGTATCTACCTCAGCACTTAGAACAGTGCTTGATGCAAAGTAAGTGCTTAACACATACCATTATTATTATTATTGTTATTATTATTATTATTATTATAGAACAGAGAAAGCTTCCAGGAGGAGATGTAATTTTAGAAGGGCTTTGAAGACTGCAAGAGTAGAAACCTGTTAGATGTATCGTGGGGATCTAGGAAGGAGTGAGAGTGAGCAAGGGGTTGATGGGTAAGGAAACAAGAGTGAAACACAATGAATTAAGTTGGTGTTAGAAGAACAAAGAATGTGAGCTTGATTGTAGAATGAGAATATGAGGGAGAGAGAACTGATTGAGTGTTTTGAAACCGATGGTCAAAGATTTCTGTTTGATGCAGAGATAGATGGACAACCCTTGGATGTTTGTGAGGAGTGGGGAGATGTGTACATGCTGTGAGTCTCAGCATGGCTGAGTGGAAAAAGCATGGGACTGGCAATCAGAGGACTTGGGCATGTTACTCCCCTCCTCAGGCATGTTACTCCCCTCCTCAAAAATCTCCAGTGGCTACCAATCAATCTGCGCATCAGGCAGAAACTCCTCACCCTGGGCTTCAAGGCTCTCCATCAGCTCGCCCGCTCCTACCTCACCTCCCTTTTCTCCTTCTACAGCCCACCCCGCACCCTCCGCTCCTCTGCTGCTAATCTCCTCACCATACCTCGTTCTCGCCTGTCCCACCATTGACCCCCGGCCCACGTCATCCCCCGGGCCTGGAATGCCCTCCATCTGCCCATCCGCCAAGCTAGCTCTCTTCCTCCCTTCAAGGCCCTACTGAGAGCTCACCTCCTCCAGGAGGCCTTCCCAGACTGAGCTCCTTCCTTCCTCTCCCCCTTGTCCCCTTCTCCATCCCCCCAATCTTACCTCCTTCCCTTCCCCACAGCACCTGTATATATGTATATATGTTTGTACATATTTATTACTCTATTTGATTTGTACATATCTATTCTATTTATTTTATTTTGTTAATATGTTTGGTTTTGTTTTCTGTCTCCCCCTTCTAGACTGTGAGCCCACTGTTGGGTAGGGACCGTCTCTATATGTTGACAACTTGTACTTCCCAAGTGCTTAGTACAGTGCTCTGCACACAGTAAGTGCTCAATAAATATGATTGATTGACTGATTGATTACAGACATTTCTCTTAGGACCCAGAGCTTCTCATTCTATATTAAGGTGTCTGCCCTGCTACAGTCCCCGAGGAACATAGATTTGACGCTCAGCTCTGTATCAGTGTGTGTACAACAAGCCTGATCCGTGACGTTGCTTCATTCCTGAGTATATGGTCCCTGGAGTCCTCTTCTAACATATGCACAGAAGAATCTCTTTGTATCTTGCATCTCTATCCCTGATCTGCGAATGCTAGCTTTGTTCTTCGGAATCCCAGAGGTATCATCTCCTACTTGGGTTATCATTTCAATGGTACTGAGTGTCTGTGAAGATCTGTATGATTCATAAAACATATTTCAGAATGAAGCTTGGTTTTACCAGAAGTGGGCATACTAGATCATGGCTCAGCTCTTCCTGAATGCCCACTTCTGGTAAAACCAGGCTTCATTCTGAAATATGTTTTACAGTTCCTACTCTGCTACTGATATTCTGCCAAGTCTTAAAAAAAGTCGCTGATCCTCTCTGTGCTGCTGTTTGCTATTCTGAAAAATCAGGATATTAATCCTTCATCCTCCCACACAGGTATACTGGGTGGAGAAATGAGATCATGAGGAGAAGCAGTGTGGCCTAGTGGATTGAGCACAGGCTGGGAGTCAGCAGGACCTGGGTTCCAATCCCAACTCCAGCACTTGTCTGCTCTGAGTCCTTGGACAAATCACTTCACTTCTCTGTGCCCCAGTTACCTCAACTGTAAAATGGGGACTAAAGCTTTGAGCCCCATGTGGGACATGATCTGTTTCCAACATGATTAAGTTGTATCTACCCCAGTGCTTAGGACAGTGCTTGAAACAAAGGATTTGCATCACACTTTCATTGTGATCCTCCCTTCCGACTAGGCAGTCGATCAGTCAACCAATCAATTACATTTATTAAGCACTCAATGTGTGTGGAGCTCTGTACTAAGCGCTTGGGGGCGTACAATATAGCAGAGTTGGTAGACAAGTTCCCTGTCCATCAGGCACGAGAATTACTGGAAATAAGCCACCACTTGTGTGTCGCTGCCAGGAACAGGGGTGTCTCTTGTTCTCTTTTTGAATATTCCGGGCCCAGGGAAAGAACATGGCCTTGCCCAACCACACCCGAACCCTGTACCGAGCGCACCTTGACCATGTTTCTACCTGAGGCTATGTTAGACTGCTTAGCTGCTTTATTCACAATGCATGGAGAAGAAGAGACATTGGATAGTATATAAGAGTGTGTCCAGAGGCACCCTCATAATGATGAGAAGCAGTTTGGCTTAGTGGAAAGAGCACAGGCTTGGGAGGTAGAGGTCATGGGTTCTAATCCTGGATCCACCATTTGTCAACTGTGCGACTTTGGGCAAGTCACTTAACTTCTCTGTGCCTCAGTTACCTCATCTGTAAAATGGGGATTGAGACTGTGATGCCTACGTGGGACAACCTGATAACCTTGTATCTACCCCAGCGCTTAGTACAGTGCTCGGCACATAGTAAGTGCTTAACAAATACCCTCATTATTATTATTATTATGATAATAATACTTGTAATCCTAATTATTTATAAAACTAGGTGGCAATCAGTGGTATTTAGTGTGCACTTAAATGGTTTGCAGAACACTCTTCTAAGTACTTGGGTGAGTACAATATAGCAGAGTTGGTCAACAAGGTCCCTGCCCACAAAAAGCACTGTGCTAAGCACTGGGGTAGATGGCAGATAAAATGCATTTGGGCAATGCCAATGTAAAGATGGGCAAATCAGGCTCCACAGAGAAATAACATATGGAGGCTGGATTGTTGAATCTGCTCATTTTTGTTTTGTAGACATTACAAAATTACCTGCAGAATTATTGGGCTTTTGGGAGAAAGATTTCACAAGCAGTACTTCCAAAATGTGCTAGGAACTCCATGTGAGTCCTATCAATCAGTCAATCAATGGTATTTATTGAGCGCTGACTTTGGGCAGAGCAGTGAACTTGGTCCTTGGGAGAGTGTAATACAACAGAGTTGGTAGACACCTTCCCTGCCCACAACAAGCTTACCACCTTGAGGGAGAGATAGATATTAACATAAATTATGGATGCATATGTAAATGTTGGGCTGAGGGTAGGGTGAGTATCAAGTGCTTGAGTGTTATAGATCCAAGTGTGTAGGTGATGAGAAAGGGAAAGGGAGCAGGGGAAATGAGGGCTTAGATGGGGAAGGTCTCTTGGAGACTCTTGTGATTTCAGTAGTGGCCTAGTGTCAAGGTCACAGTCCTGGGAGTCAGAGGACCTGGGTTCTAATGCCACCTCTACCACTTGTCCATTGTGTAACCTTGGGCAAGTTACTTCACTTCTTTGTGCTTCAGTTACTTCACCTGTAAAATGGGGGTTAAGAATGTGAGCCCATCTGTTACATGGACTGTGTCCAACCCTATCAGTTGTTTCTAACTCCGTGCTTAGTGCAGTGCCTGCACATAGTAAGCGCTTAACAAATGCCATAAAAAAAAATAAGGCTTTGAAGGTGGAGAGAGTGGTGATCTGTCAGACATGAAGTGGGAGGGTGTTCCAGGCCAGAGGGAGGATATGGTGGAGGGGTGGGTGGCAAGAAAGATGAGATCAGGGTATGGTGAGAATGTTGGAGTTAGAGGAATGAAGAGTGATGACTGAATTGTAAGAGGAGATCAGAGAAGTAAGGTAAAAGAGGGATAGCTGATTGAGTGCTTTAAAGCCTATGGTAAGCCACTTCTCTTTGATGAAGAGGTGGGTGGGCAACCACTGGAGGTTTTTGAGAAATGAGGAAACATGGACTGAACCATTTTTTTAGACAAAGGGCAGCATAGTGGCGTATGGACTGGAGAGAGGACAGACGGTATGTGGGAAGATCAGGGAGGGAGCCATAGTCAAGGTGAGATATGATAAGTGCTTGAATCAGCATCCTGGCGGTTTGGATTGAGAGGAAAGGGTAGATTTTAGTGATGTGAAGTTTGAACCGAGAGGATTTGGTGACAGAGTGAATATGTGGGTTGAATGAGAGAGATGAGTCAGGAATAATGCCAAGTTTACAGTTTTGATAAGTGCTTGGATCAGCATAAAGTGCTATGAAATATATATTATATATAACCCTATAAAATATGATACACTATATTAGCTAAGTAAGGATTTTGTTGCAATCTTCACCTTCATTTTCATGGAAAGAACCAGAAATATAACAGAAACCTATCATCCAGTATGTTCTGTACCCATCTATGTTTATGGCTAGACATGCTATAGATCATCACATCATAAATAGATTACGCCATCAATTCTCTTATTCCTTATCCTGGTGAAAAATGTCAGTGCCCCTATTTCATGAGTGCATGCAAGTGTTACTTTCCTGAGTACCTATTTTCTAGGCTAATTAAATTCAGGCCATACTGTAAAATATAGCTGACTTCAGTGGTATCAAGCTCTGGCATCACGATGTTTTAAAAGAACCAACAAATTGCAAACTGTAAAAAGTGAATACTTGTCGCTTTGGTTAAAATTTCTGTAGTCTGGAAAGGGCAATCATTTGATTCACAGGATGGTTCTAATTTGTAAGTTTCAAGAAAGTTAACTAGGTGGTCCCATCCATTGTTAGCCAGTCATTAAATGATGGAGTCTTTGGGGCTAGACACACTCTGCTATTAGAAGAAAAAGCGATCTTCGTAGAAAGCATTTTCAACATCAGCAGCAGAAGCAAAAGATTTATTGAGGACCTACAGTGAGCAGACTATTTACTAAGCTCTTGGGAACACATAGAAGAAGTAAAAGAGGAGGGAAGGGGAGGGAAGAGTCCCTTCTCTAAAGGAGCAAAACATAGAATGGGACCAAATAAACAGTGTTAAAGAGTCAAATCAGTGATGCAAATGTTAAAAGAAGCAGGATGTCTGTAAGGATGGAGAGGAAGGAGTAGATCCATGAAATTTGGAAGAGTGGCCAGGATTTAGAGACCAACCAAAAGTGGGAGAAAAATGACAGGGAGGCATCAAAAATAGCATCAAGTTTAGGACAGGATTTGACAGTGATAAGAAATTTAGACTCTAGGTCTACTCACTACAGAGTAAAATATAGAATTGATAAATATTTGTTGAATTAGAATGTTGCAGAAAGTCAAACTCTGGATGATTCAGGTCCACTCAATTATTTGAATTATTGAAAAGAATGCAGGTTAGAGAACCTGAATTAATCTACATAGTTTTTGCTAAATAGAGTTGTCCTTCATGTAAGGAGCACATAAAGCTTCATATAAATTTATTCATTCATTCATTCAAGCATATTTATTGAGCACTTACTGTGTGCAGACCACTGTACTTAGCTCTTGGGAAGTACAAATCGGCAACATATGGAGACAGTCCCTACTCAACAACAGGAAATTACCACTAGTCCAGGATCTAAAAGACATAAAAAGAGAAGCAGCTCTTCCATTGAGAAGCAGCATGGCTCAATGGAAAGAGCCCGGGCTTTGGAGTCAGAGGAAATGGGTTCAAATCCCGGCTTTGTCAATTGTCAGCTGTGTGACTTTGGGCAAGTCACTTAACTTCTCTGGGCTTCAGTTCCCTCATCTGTAAAATGGGGATTAAGACTGTGAGCCCCCCGTGGGACAACCTGATCAGGTTATAACCTCCCCAGTGCTTAGAACAGTGCTTTGCACATAGTAAGCGCTTAATAAATGCCATCATTATTATTATTTATTATTATTATAAAGCCAGACATAAAAGTCAAAAATCAATCAACGATATTCAACGAGTGCTTACTGTGTGTAGAGCCCTGTACTAAGTGCTTGGGAGAGTAATAATAATAATAATGATGGCATTTGTTAAGTGCTTACTATGTGCCAAGCACTGTTCTAAGCACTGGGGGAGATACAAGGTAATCAGGTTGTCCCATGTGGGGCTCACAGTCTTAATCCCCATTTTACAGATGAGGTAACTGAGGCACAGAGAAGTTAAGTGACTTACCCAAAGTTACACAGCTGATAAGTGGCAGAGCCTGGATTGGAACTCATGACCTCTGACTCCCAAACCCATGCTCTTTCCACTGAGCCACACTGCATGTTCCTTGTCCTCAAGGAGTTTATAGTCTAGTGGATTACATGCAAGTAAAAAGACTACGTGCAAGTAAAATGTAAGCAAAAGAGAAAGTCCGGCCTATTGCCCTATGTCTTTAATCTTTTGATGTTTGTTAAGAGGCGATACCTCTTTCTTGTGACTCTGGTAAGAGCAGGATACTCCACCACCCAGTTACCCAGTTGGACTATAAGGGAATTGAGGAGTAGCAGAACACAATCTTTACACTTCTGCTTTACCACCAGAATGGTTGGACTCTACACTTTTATGTTGTTTTGTATTTATATTGTTGCACCTTACCTACTGTGTCGCAAAGCCTGTCCCTACTCTGTTATTCATTCAATCATATTTATTGAGCGTTTACTATGTGCAGAGCACTGTACTAAGTGCTTATTATTAGATTGTGAACCATGGGTGGGCTAATTAACTACTAACCACTGTGACTAACTTTCAACTGTGTACTTTTCCACAGAGCTTAGTACAGTGCTCTGTACTAAGTGTTTAATAATAATGATAATGATAATAATAATAATAATGGTATTTGTTAAGCACTTAACTATGTGCCAGGCACTGTACTAAGTGCTGGTAAATACTATTAATAACTAGAATAACATTAATAATAATATTGATATTAATGAGAGCTAGTGAAAATTTATGTGCACTAAAAAAATAATTTGTGGGCCTTAACATTTTTCTGAAACTACCAGCAAGGAAGGACAAAAATAAAACACATGTAGTCATAATCATGGGAAAAACTAATCAGAGCATTACATTTTGCAGAACTGGATAAAGTCTTTGGGTTGCACAAGACATTTCTGCCTGTTTTTCAACTAATGTGTGAAGTAGTCCATGCTTGAATTCCTCCACTGAGAGTGTTTTGCTAATAAATATTTCCTACTGCTACTAACCCTGTCACGACTTCAATAGGAATTTTTTAAAAGATGTTCAAAGATTCAAGCAAACTATGAAGTGTATATAAAATGGGTTATTTTTCCAGATAAATAAGGCTAGCTTTTTCATCTTTGCAGTTTAAGGAAGACTTCTTCCCAGAACAGATTTACACCTCCTCAGACTAAGACCTTTTATGCAAAACTTTTGCCTGCAGTGGATTTGCATAGCTGAACACTAGACCCCAGAATGTCGGGTTAGAATGAAAACGCTATCAGACTTCCCTGTTAACAATCTGCAGTGCTGCTACCATAACAACTCAGTGGGGGGAGAGAAAGAGGGGTGGGTTTTTTTCTCTTTTTTCAAACTGTAATGATTTTACACTCCCGAGTTTAAACTGTTTTCTTGTCTTTTCCTATTATCAATAAGATGTGATTGTAGGAAGTACATCTCAAGGTTGAATGCAGGGGGTGGGGGGAGTAAAAAAAAAAAAGCTGTCTGTTTCTGGCAACCTGCCAAAGGGCCCATGTTGAGATAGCCCTTCTTCAGGATGTAATTGCAACCTCGATAAATAAGATTAAAAGGAGTTTTGATAGCCTATGGGATCCCTTATTTCATTTGGAGTATCTTTCAGGTGGCCAGTGTTTCATAAATTGGGCATTTTTGCTGTCTTGGTGCAAAATAAATCCTCTGCAATTTTGCTAGTTGAGCTGTAATTATATTCCCAACTGTGGGCCTATTGAAATCTGTGAAAGTTAGAGTTTTTAAGGACTTTCAGTACTTATTCTTGAGCTTTTCCTACCCCATCATCTTGAGTATGTACTATACAGCTAGCTAAGAGCAACATCTGGGCACCAGTATTAGCAGAATTCAGATTCCCATTATGGAAATTCATCTTCATTCTCAAGGCAGCAGAGAAGTGATTTTGAATAAAACTTTGAGATAAATAAAGTTAATCAATCAGTGGTATTTACTGAGTGCTTAATGTGTGCAGAGCACTGTACTGAATGCTTGGAAGAGTATGGTAAAACAGAGTTAGTAGACCTGTTCCCTGCCCTGAGGGAGCTTAAAGTCTAGAGGTCTCAATTTATATGTGTAAAACATTTTGCCTTTGCAGATGAGGTTCTTTTCCATCAATCAAGGGCATTTATTGAGCATTTACTGTGTGCAGAGCACTGTTCTAAGTGCTTGGGAGAGTGCACTCCTATAGAGTTGGTAGACATGATCCCCACCCACAAGCAGCTCCTAATTGGGTTGGGAGGCTGCTCACTGATAACTTATACCCATAAATACTAGCCATCCCTTTCCCTGCATTGCTGGAAGGGCAGGAGCAAGGTGAGAAAACAGGATCGGAGACTGGGAAACCTAGCTGTCGGTTAGCTGGGTGAACTGGAGCTGGGGTTCCCAAAGGAATCTGGGGCAGATCTATTGGTGCAGGGTTCATTCATTCATTCATTCAATCATATTTATTGAGTGTTTACTATGTGCAGTGCTCTGTACTAAACACTTGGAAAGTACAATTCAGCGATAGAGACAATCCCTGCCCACACCAGGCTTACAGCCTAGAAGGGGGGAGACAGACATCAGAACAAGTAAACAGGCATCAATATAAATAAATAGAATTATATATATATATATATATATATATATATATATATGTATATATGTATATATACATATATACACACACATATCAGAACAAGTAAATCAGGTGTTAATATAAATGAATAGAATTATAAATATGTACATATGTACACAAGTGCTGTGGGGCCAGGAGAGGGGTAGATCAAAGGGAGCGAGTCGGGATGAGGTGGGGGGAGGGGGAGCTGAGGAAAGGGGGGGCTTAGTCTGGGAAGGCCTCCTGGAGGAGGTGAGCATTCAGTAGGGCTTTGAAGGGAGGAAGGAGGGAGGACATTCCAGGCCAGAGGTAGGACGTGGGCCAGGGATCGATGGCGGGACAGGCAAGAACGAGGCACAGTGAGAAGGTTAGTACCAGAGAAGTGGAGCGTGTGGGCTGGGATGTAGAAGGAGAGAAGGGAGGTGAGGTAGGAGGGTGCAAGGTGATGGAGAGCTGGAAGCACTCCCCTTGTCTGTATGTTAACTTGGCATGACCAGCTAGTTTCATCAAATGCAAATTCAAGGCAAAACCAGACTCTTAAGCGAAGAGGCAAGGAAAATGAAATGGGGGAAATTGAACCAATTTGCTAATCTTTAGTAACTTTGATAGAAAGGGCAGTAACGTTTTCAGAGCATATGGAAAGGAAGGTGAATTGAAATTTTTGACTAAATTGGAGTTTTGTATTTTCTAGGGATTGCAACTTTCCATGCTAACTTTATCACCCTTACCACAGATAATTGAAAGTCGTATGTGCTGATCGTCAAAAGTGGATTGAGATCTGTTATTGAACTTTTCCACTATGCCTATTTCCTTTATATATTAATCTGGTACTTGCTTTTCATCACAAATCTTTGTAAATTGCAACCAAAGTTCTCCATTACATTTACGTCATAAAAATGGAATCCATTTCATTATTTTTTCTACCAACTTTGGGTCGGGAATAGCATTTTGTTGTACATTCATAAAGACAATTCTAAGAAGAGAACTCTCTTCACCTCATCTTGGCAGATAACTGAAAGCTTTTCTCTCATGGCATAAATTTGATGTTTGAAATCCAGTAAAGAATAAAGAAATAGGACCAGGAAGTAACTGCCAATTTACAACTGTTCTGGAGAAACATATCTGTGTAAAACATAAAAACATCACTGTGGCAATTTAACTTTGTAGCTGCATTTCCAATTAGTGAAAGATGACCTGCCATAGCCTCTTATGTATTCCCCTGGTCAGGCAAATGCACTTGAAATCATAATGCTTTGGTTCCATTTTATACAGTTTCATTAATAGCATAAATAATCTAGCCTTGGATTACCCTCTTCAAAATGGTTATTAAAAAACTAAAGAGGGTATTTGGGGGTGAAAGTGATTCTAGTGAAAGAAGCAAGTGAGGAGTTGACCATTTATTGGTGAATTCAGGAAGGGCACAAAGTCAATCCTGATAAGTGAAGTAAAAAAGAAAACTCAAGCCTGTAATACAATGTCTCTGCTGTATTTAATGACTAAGTAAATGCTCTATTCTTCATTTGATTTTGGATCCATAGACTGGCCAAATATAAAAAGCCTACTTTTGTGAGCATGATTTATGGCATTCTTGCTTATTCTCACTTTCAATCGGACCACTTTAAAATAGGCAGACAGTGGGAATAAAAAGTAATACCTTTTTTTTTATAATCACTGGATCTTTTTTGATAGATCAAAAGTGTAGTGTAGTAATACATTTTCTAGCTGTGTGGTATTTTGGGGGCTCCAACTGCTAAAGCAGCCTTTTCAAAACACTGTGAATGCCTTGCAATTCAAACATACGCTTTGAGAGTAAAATCACAGTCTAAAATTTGGCAATCCCCCAAATTATTCACAGATTCATTGCACGGATGAACTTCTTTAACTCTGGTTTCTCCAACATTTTAGGTATTTACACCACTTGTAAATTCAAACACTATGGTTACTCTAGTTATTGTGTTAGAAGGCCTAGTCTATTGGGTGTCTTGGTGTGGGGTAGATATGGGATGGGTTAAGCGAAATGGGGTAGGGAGGAAATGATATTAATAGTTTTCTGGAGCCTCGAACAAGAGCAGCAAATAATCTGGACATGATTAGAAAAAAAAGGTTATCAGTAGCATGCATCAATCAGTCTGTGGTATTTTTTGAACACTGTCCTGCTTGGGAGAGTAAAATAGAATAATAATAATAATAATTGTGGTATTCGTTAAGCACTGGCACATAGTACCTAGGCACTAGGATGGATACAACCAAATCAGGTTGGACACAGTCCTTGTCCCAAATGGGGTTCACAGTCTCAATTCCCCATTTTGCAGATGAGTTAACAGGGACAGAGAAGTAAAGTGACTTGTCCATGGTCACACAGCTGATAAATAGCAAAGCCAGGAATAGAACTCATGACCTTCTGACTCCAAGGTCCATGCTTTATCCATTACACCATGCTGCCTCTCAAAATACACATGCTTTCTGCCCTCAAGGAATTTACAGTCTAGTAGGGGAGAAAGATATTAAAATGAATTACAGGTAGGGGAATTGGCAGACAACAAGGACATGTAAATAAATGCTGTGGGGCTGAGGGTGGAGCTAGTACAAAGTGCTTAGTAGGAAGAAATAAGTGTATAAATGCTGCAGTAGGGAGAGAAAACAGTTTGAGGGATACCCTGAACTTAATCTGACTTTATGGACAGAGATACTCATGTTTGGTGAATTGTACAATTTGATTGCTTTAAAGGTAGCTTTACTAAGTGATTATTCCCTTTCTTAAGTCTATTAAAACTCCATTTTGCAGGTTTCTTCCTTGCTGGAAGCAGAGTTGATCAGAGTCCTGCCCACTCAGCATCGGGGCCTCTTCTCACCCCCATCTCCTCAGAGACTATCCATTTAGTCCAAATTTTCTTGGAGCTGGAAGACTGGGTCCTGAGCAAGTGTGCCTTGGATCAGACTCACCTCCAGCAGTCTCCCTTGCCTAACTAAAGATACCAGTCCTTGGGCAAGGGTTCGAGAAAATATTTTGCTTTTCCTCCCATGTTTGCAGTTTTTCTTGTCTTGTCTGATGCTTTCAAGTCGTTTCCGACCCATAGCAATTCCATGGACACATCTTTCCCAGAACACTGCGCCTCCATCTCCAATCGTTCTGGTGGTGAATCCATAGAGTTTCCTGGTAAAAATATGGAAGTGATTTACCATTGCCTCCTTCCACACAGCACACTTGAGTCTCTGCCCTTGCCTCTCTCCCATGCCGCTGCTGCCCATCACAGGTGAGCTTTGACTTGTAGCAGATTGCCTTCCACTTACTAGCCATTGCCCAAGCTTGGAATGGAATGGATATGCCTCTGCTTTACTCTCCCTCCTGTAGCCGAGTCAGGTAGAATAGTGGAAACTCTCCAAGTGTGATCCAGGGAGGGGACTACAGTTTATTAACAGACTACAAAAAGTATTGAAATTCCATTAGACTTGTAAGGGAAGGAAAACACTTCTCTCCCTTCCACGCCAAACTCCAGCAATAGCATCCAGATTGCCCACACCTCTATCTCCGGCAGTTTCTGAAGAAAGTTTTTAATTTTGTTAAGCATGGGACTAGTAGTCAGAAAACCTGAGAAGCAGAGTATCTGCTCACATCAGAATCAAGATACAGTGGGCGCTGAATGCCCACACTACCAACCCTCCTATGTTCAAAACCAGAGGGGATTGCCGCTAACACAGGGGACTCCACAGGCAGATTTTCCCAACCATCAGATCTTGCCTAGGCATGGCAAGCCCTCAATCAGATCCTGCCAGGAAGAACCAATCAGAGGGGGATGCAGAAGAGGTGGATTGTAAACCAATGTTTTAATTTCAGGAATCTGAACAATGATTTCCTAGAAGCCTTTCACTAGTGAGGGAGTCATAGATTAGTAAAGTGCAAACCTGTCATGTGCTGAGGGTGGGGAGATGAGGGATTAGCTATTCCTGAGATATTATTCTGTGGCACCACTGCAACTAGAAATTAGACTGGACTAAAAGAAATCAAGATGGGGGTAGTAAGTCCACAGATATCTTAGTGATCTTCTTCAGACCACAAATACTTGACGTCATACATTGGTATGGGAGTAGGTTCAGGGAAGGGAGAAGATGTTAGAAGAGTGGCACGTTTATGTGGGTAGCATGATAAAGAATAGAGAATGCAATTCAGCCTTTAATAACCTCTCTCTCTCTCTCTATCTCTCTCTCTTTCATCATATATTAATGAATACAGAACATGGTGATTTGCCTTACGTTCCGTGTTGTGTTATGAGAATATAAAAATGTTTTTCCTAAAGTTTCAAGGCTTTGCCTGGGATCCATGGCCTTGTGGAAAGAGCACAGGACTGAGATTCCGGAGACCTGTATTCTAATCCTTGCTCTACTACTTGTCTGAGTTATGACCTTGGACAAGTAATTTAAATTACCTTGGCCTCAGTGTCCTCATCTGTAAATTGGGGATTCAGTATATGTTCTCCTCTTTAGACTGTGAGCCCCATGTGGAACAGGGACTGTATCCGATCAGATTGTGTTCTATCTACCCCAGTGTTCAGTACAGTGCTTAGCACCAGTAAAGCTCTTAACAAATACCACAATTATCATTATTATGAGTCATTGCTTCCCCTCCCAATTCCTACCCATCTCCTCCCCTCTCAAAACAAAAATGTTTTATTTTGGCTTTCTTGGACCTACCACCTTCAAGTGTTAGTGTGCACCCCTATTCCATTAAAATGTTCCTGGCTTGAGCCAAGAAGGAAGTCTCACCCTAGTAAAGATATTGCACTTGCTGTCAGGAGGTATTTGGGTTTTCTGGGGAACAGTATGGGCATGCATATCTATGAGGAAGAGGATCTAGAAAACATGGGTGGGATGAATGCAAATTATGTGGGATGAATAGCATTTTTGTTGGGCTTGTGATTGTCTGCAAAGGATATGCAAAACCTATTTATATATAGGAAGGAGGCTGAACTAGATGACTTCAGGATTCTTTCCTCCATCCATTTATTTAGTGAGTTCCCCTTTAATGTAGCCACACATTTGGGAATTACATGGAACAAATTGAAAAGATCCCTACTTGAAGCCTTTTATAATATAAAGGAGAAACAAACAAATAGGACGGAAATAATTTTTGAATGATACATTTAGATTGTTGACCACAACAAGATTAGAAGTGCTGCCAGAGTCTCTAATGGTGATGCTGGGAATCCTGTACATTGCCTTTCAAAGTTGTATGAACCTTAATTCAACACTCCGAAGACACCTGAAAGCATTGCTTAATAATAATGATAATAACTGTGATATTTGCTAAGCACTTACTATATACTTATTAAGCAGTGGGGTAGGTGCAGTGCTTTCAGATCAGACCCAATCCCTGTTCCACAAGGGGCTCACAGTCTAAGGGGAAGGGAGAACAGGTATTTAATCCCTCTTTTACAGATTTTTTTTTGATGGCATTTGTTAAGCGCTTACTATGTGCAGAGCACTGTTCTAAGCGCTGGGGGGGATACATGGTGATCAAATTGTCCCACGTGGGGCTCACAGTCTTAATCCCCATTTTACAGATGAGGTAACTAAGGCTCAGAGAAGTTAAGTGACTTGCCCAAGGTCACCCAGCAGACATGTGGCAGAGTTGGGAATCGAACCCATGACCTCTGACTCCAAAGCCCGTGCTCTTTCCACTGAGCCACGCTTCAGATGAGTAAACTGTGGCACAGAGCAGTTAAGTGACTTGCTCCAGGTCACCAAGCAGGCAAGTGACAGAAACAGGACTAGAACCCAGATCCTCTGACTCCCAGACCCATGTTTTTTCCACTGGCCCATGCTGCTTCTTGCTGGCAGCCAGGTTTGAGGCTTTTAGGTTGCCAGTGGGGCCTGTAGATCTATGTTCTACATTTCTAGACTGTGAGCCCACTGTTGGGTAGGGACCGTCTCTATATGTTGCCAATTTGTACTTCCCAAGCGCTTAGTACAGTGCTCTGCACACAGTAAGTGCTCAATAAATACAATTGAATGAATGAATGAACACTGCCTTCAACTTGAGTTACCTTTCAGGTTCAAATGAATTCAACTATTGCACAGGAGCCATATAACCTGGGGCGGGAGGGGGAAGAATTTGGTGCTTAATTTTTTTTTAAAAGACATAAAAGCACCTGGTTTCATATAAACACTGGTTTATTATACATCAATCAGTCATATTTATTGAATGCTTACCTTGGGTGGAGCACTGTACTAAGCACTTGCCGGAGTCCAATACAACAGAGTTGGCTGACTAAAGGGTACAGATCCACAGCCACCCTTGTCTTTAAGCCTAGGCAGGTAGGATGGGGAATGAAGGGCCCAAGTTCCTTCTGTGGGCATAAGCAGATTTGTGATTCTTGTCTTGTCTTATGCCATCGAATCGTCTCCAATCCATAATGACATCACGGACACAACTCTGCCAGAATGCCCCACTTCCATCTGCAATCGTTCTGATAGTGGATCCATAGAGTTTTCTTCATCAAAATACGGAAGTGGTTTAGCATTGCCTCCTTCCACGCAGTAAACATGAGTCTCTGCCCTCGACTCTCTCCTGTGCAGCTGCTGCCCAGCAAGCGTGAGTTTTGACTCGAAGCAGATTGCCTTCCACTCACTAGCCACTGGCTAAGCTAGGAATTTATAGGACTCAACTTGACTCTCCCTCCTACAGTCAAGACTGGTAGAGTACTGGAAACTCTCCAGGTGTGACCCTGAGAGGGATTTTTCATTCCATGAATACAAAAATCTCTCCTTTAAAAGAACAGGAAAAAATCTAGCTACATTCCAGATTTAATAAACACTTTAATGTCTCATTGTGCAGGCCCCAGGTAAACACCGGGGATAAGTGTATTACGTTTTGTCTTCCTGGATCCAAACAATTAAATTGCTGGTGGGCACTGATCTCAACTCCCTTAATGAATAATTGTCTGCAAATGTGGGCAAGTATGTGCCCAGATTAATGCTCCTTTTGTTAAAATTGTATTGCAGAAAGAGTCTTTCCTATCCTGCTGTTTTCCCTGAGAGAGGGAAGCCATCCATTTTATCTGTGTTGCAGGAAAATAGGAGTAACATGGCAGGGAAAGAAAAGTCCTCCTACAGCATTTCATTATTGAAAGCTCTGGTTTATGTTTATGAGTCCAACTAGAGCAGCAAGTGGTGTGTTGTTTAGTTAGATTTAATTTGTCCATCTTAATTAGCCACTTATAAAATTCACTTTTTTTCAGATGCTGAACGCATTTTGGATAAACTTCTAAAAAAGTATTCCTTTGATTTTAGAGACAGTGGGTAGGGGTTTAAGGTTGGGTTAGTGATAAAATTTAATAGGGTGGACATTCACTTGGTTTTCATCTTGTCTGCCCCCTACCTGGTAAAGAAATAGCACTGGACACCTTTATGTCCAGTATTTTTCTTTTTAGGTCCAGCCTCTTTCTGCACTGGCTCCTGCAGCCAA
Organism: Tachyglossus aculeatus; assembly: GCF_015852505.1. Lineage (NCBI taxonomy): Eukaryota > Metazoa > Chordata > Mammalia > Monotremata > Tachyglossidae > Tachyglossus > Tachyglossus aculeatus. The sequence goes on along the minus strand of NC_052101.1, from coordinate 99,596,017 downwards.
ATTCCATGGCTTGGAAATGGTAACCATATTCAGAGAGATCTGGGAGTAGAACACAAAGGCTCTGGAACAAGTTGGTGGGGGGGCAGAGGGGGACTAAGATCACCAGATAACCCCAGGCTTACTTCCGGGGTTACATTTGGGGTTACTTCAGGGAATCAGTATGACCTAGTGGATAGAGAAAGAGCCTGGGAATCAGGAGGTCATGGGCTCTAATCCTGCCTCTGCCAGTTGTCTGCTGTATGACCTTGGACAAGTCACTTGACTTCTCTGTACCTCAGGTCTCTCATCTGTAAATTGGGTATTAAGACTGTGAGCCCTGTGTGGGATAGGGACTGTGTCCAATCCGATTATCTAGTGTCTACCCCAGTGCTTAGAACGATGCCTGGTACATAATAAGCACTTAAATGCCATGATTATTATTATTATTATTATTACTATTATTATTCTGCAAAATGAATCATGTTAGTTGCCTGGTGTAACATGTGTGATGTCTCCTTATCTAGACCAAAAGTGGCCACCCAATAATACTTAATAATAAAAACTTCCTAGAAGACAGTATGTGTTTCCATGGCTTTGTTTCCTTTCAGGATGCATTTTGTGAGGTAATTTCTGGGTTAAGGTTGGCTCATAAACTCCTTGAGGGCCAGGAATGTATGCTTCTGCTATTCTCTCAAATGTTTAGCACTTGGAATGTGCTCAATAAGGATCCTTGATTGATTTAGTGACTGTCTCCATGGTCCAAGCCAACCTAGTTTAAAGACCTTTAGGTCTCAGGGTGCCTGAAGTGCCTCAATCATTTAAGAGGAGGGACCATTGTGCTCCCCTCTCAAGATTGCACATGGAGAGTTTCCAATGCTCTACCAGTCTTGGCTGTGGAAGGGAGAGTCAAGCAGAGTCATATCTATTCCATTCCTAGCTTGGCCAGTGGCTAGCAAGTGGAAGGCAATGTGCTACAAGTCAAAACCCACCTGTGCTGGGCAGCAGCGGCATGGAAGAGAGCTGAGGGAGGAGGCTCAAATTTACAGCATGGCAGAAGGCAATGGTAAACTTCCTCCATATTTTTTACCAGGAAAACTCTATGGATACACTACCAGAATGATTGCAGATGGAGAGTGGGGCATTCTGGGAAAGATGTGTCCACGGAGTTGCTATAGGTTAGAAATGACTTGATAGCATAAGACAAGACCATTGCATTAACTGAACTGTTGCAATCAACTATGGTAAATTATCTTCCTAGATATTCATGGAGCCTTCTGTTGAGTAACCAATATGACCACTCAAGCAGTGGTCCAGGAGATCCCACAGAACTTCTCATTGTGGATATAGACATCCCTGGTAGATTCAAGTCCAACTGCTGTGCTCATTATACTTCCACTTTACCTAAAAAGATATTCCTCAGAGTTGGGTAGTTTTCTCCTTTCCTTCTTTCCTTCTTTCTGAGTCAACTATCTGTCATGGTCCAGGTGAGTGCAGCTCTGCATGTAGGACTGATCAACAATGACCCAAATGTTGTTCAGAATGTGAATGGCCCCTGGGACTTTAGAACAAAACAAAAAAGCCATAAAACACTGGGAAATAGTTTTCCACATAAAAGATATACCTCTTCCCAGTTTGAGATTCATTAATAATGGATGTAAGGATCTTTGTTTCACAATTTCTCTATACTTAGTCAAGTTACTCCAGTTGACTTACCATGAGATATTACCGCGCTTCACTTTTAAGGTTTATTATGCTGTAGATACTGGGAACAAAGTACATGGTATAGGGCCCAGTCTTCTAATGCTGTTGGCCACCACTAGTATTTCCTCCTAAGAGAGTTATGTAGAGCCTTGTTAATTTGCACTAATGATAGGTTCATTTCCTAGGAATTGCCATTTAATTCTTCCATATTCTGAAGGTTCGTGGATCCAGAGAGACAAAGATGTCATAAACCAGAATGCAGTGGTGATTGACATCATTATTGAAAAGGTCACTCCTATATTTTCTTTGCTTCACCATCCATACTGAAAAATCATGAAGTGATTAAAATAAAAATTAGGCTTTCTTTTCCCATAGATAGGAAACTGCCAATAGGATTCTATAAGTGTTCTAGGGTGATAAAGGTGCTATGCAGCTAGCATCACCTATAAGAGAGAGATTTTCCTTCTGCCAAAGAGAAACAGTATGACCTAAGTAATTAATCCTCAATGCAATTTTAGCAAACAAGGTAGAGGAATCTGGGCAAACATCAGTTGCCAGATACAGATAATTATTTGTAAAGGGAACACGAGGACACACTCAGAGAAGTCGTTGAAATAGCTCAGAACTGTAATGGAGAAATTCCATGCCAAAGTGAGTGAAGTGGAGAATTGAGCAACCATCCAGTGAACTTGAACAATGAAGACAGTATGCCTGGATAACTCAGACCCCGAAACAGTTTTTCCTCCACAGCAAGCTTTAAAAAAATCTGAATTAAATGGAAAATTGCCTCAATTTTCCACTTCAGTGCCTTTGTAGAGACAGCCATAATGTCATCTCTTAGTATTATTTTTGGATGCCATAGATTCATGACAAGCAGAATAGTTTTCTACAATTTCAGAACTTTTTACATCTGTACCTTTTGGTAATGCAAATCTCTAGTGCCATTTACAAATGTAGGGGAAAATTCTTCTAACTTCTCAGAACAGAATATTCTTGAAACATGCATTACCCTGAAAATTTACAGAGTTTAAAGTTAAGATTTTATCATTTTCCAGTTTAATATCTCCATTTATATTTTAATCAAGGTGATATTATTTTCCTAAATGTTCTCTAAGCACTACTTATCTCAGAATTTCAAGAAAAATTGGGGAAAGGTATTTATTCAAAACTGCACGTGTCTTATTAACTAGAAATCTATCCACCTAATACATATTCTCAATCTCATTCCAAATCAATCTATCATATTTATTGAGTGCTTAATATAGGCAGAGCACTGCACTATGTGCTTGGGAGAGTGTAATACAACAGAATTAGCAGACACGTTCTTTAAACTTCAATGCAACTCTTTATTAATAATCACCTTACATTCATGCCATCCATTATTAAAAGGATCATTAATAATGTTTTTTCTCTTAGCGTTAATGTTTTAATATCACACTGTTCATGAAAGTAGTATCAATAGATATATTATCCCTGCTATTTTGACTAATAATATGCCTTTGCTTCATACACTTCTTCTCCTCTGCAGTATATATTGTAGAGGAGCCCATTTAAATCATATTAATATAACTGGATAGCTCATTTAAAAAAGTATCACCCATCCTAATGCCTTCCCGAAACATGTGAAACCATTCATGGTCTGATTTTTCCTGTTTCATGATGAGGAGGTAGTCAGTCAGACAATTGTATTTACTGAGCGCTTACTGTGTGCCCAGCAGTGTTCTAAGCACTTTGTAGGGTACAGTATAATAATAAAAAGACACATTTCCTGCCCACAGCAAGTTTACTGTCTAGAGGGGGAGGCAGACATTAATATGGATAAGTTAATAATAATAATAATATTTGTTAAGCGCTTACTACATGCCAGGCACTGTACTAAGCATCAGGTGGATATAAGCATATTGAATTGGACACAGTCCCGGTCCCATGTGGGGCTCACAGTCTATTCACATTTTACAGATGAGGTAACCGAGGCCCAGAGAAGTGAAGTTACTTGCCTAAGGTCACACAGGAGACAAATGGTGGAGCCGGGAATAAAACACACGACTTTCTGATTGCCAGGCCCTAGCTCTATCACTATGCCATGCTGCTTCTCACAAGCCATGCTGCTACTCTTTCAGATATGTACATAAGGCTGTGGGGCTGGCAGAGGGGATGAATAAAGGGAGCAAGTCAGGGCAACACAGAAGGGAGTGGGGGAAGAGGAAAGGAGGGCTTATTTAGGGAAGGCCCCTTGGAGGGGTAGTGCTTTCAATAAGGCTTTGAATAGTGGGGAGAGTCATTGTCTGTCGGTTATGAGGAAGAAGGGCATTCTAGGCCAAAGGCAGGATGTGAGTGAGAGGAAGGATAGGATAAGTGCTTGGATCACCATAATAGCAGTTTGGATGGAGAGGAAAGGGTGGATTTTATCAAAAAACAGTGTGGCCTAGTGAAAAGGAGCATGGGCCTGGGAGCCAGAGGATAATGATGGCATTTATTAAGCGCTTACTATGTGCAAAGCACTGTTATAAGTGCTGGGGAAGTTACAAGGTGATCAGGTTGTCCACAGGGGCTCACAGTCTTAATCCCCATTTTACAGATGGGGTAACAGAGGCACAGAGAAGTTAAGTGACTTGCCCAAAGTCACACAGCTGACAATTGGCGGAGCCGGGATTCGAACCCATGACCTCTGACTCCAAAGCCCAGGCTCTTTCCACTGAGCCTTTCCTAATCCTGACTCTGCCACTGGGCTGCTGTGTGACTTTGACAAGTCACTTGAATTCTCTGTGCTTCAGTTCCCACATCCACAAAATGGGGATTCAATACCTGTTCTCACTCCTGCTTAGACTATGAGCCCCATGTGGGGCCTGATTACCTTGTATCTACCCCAGCACTTAGTACAGTGCTTGGCAAATAGTAAGCAGTTAACAAATACCACAAATATTAATTATCATGGTTATCACTTGGCAAAGTTGTTAAGGTAGATCATGGGAGGGAGGAAAGGAGATCACAAGCCAAAGAATTGAACAGGCTTGATGCTGAGTAGAAATAGATGTGGGAGGGCAAAGAGTAGCTCTAGAAAAGTAGAGTCTATTTTCCCTATTATCATCATCATTATCATCACCATCATCACTGTCATTATCCTTATTCACTGAGCACCTACTGTGTACAAGCACAATACTTGGGAAATATATAAAAGGGTATAAGGTGTGATCTCTGGCAGTGAAGAAGATACACATGCATAAATTGATGAATTTGCATTAGCTAGAAGGAAACTAAGAGTAGATCTAAATAATAGACACAGTGGAAAAATAAATCAATAAAAAATAAGTGCAAAAGAATTGGCTGGGGGAATGGCATGACCATGAAGGTGGGGGGAATTAATCAGGAGCAGAAGATCATTGCTTGTGAAAGTGTGAGCAAAGTCTCCCAATGCACTCAGAAGAGAGACTGTTCTGGCCACAAGCACAGAGAAGCAGTGTTCCCTATTGGATAGGGCCTGGGAGTCAGAAGGACCTGGGTTCTAATCCTGGCTCTGCCACTTGTCTGCTGTGTGCCCTTGGGCAAGTCACTTAACTTATCTGTGCCTCAGTTACCTCATCTGTAAAATGGGGATTAAGAATGTGAGCTCCACGTGGGACATGGACTGTGTCCAACCTGATTAGCTTGTTTCTACCCCAGTGTTCACTACAGTTCCTGACACATAGTAAGTGCTTACTGAACACCACACACAAACACACACACACACACACAAAGCACAGTGTTCTCCCTTGCTCACAAAGGGAAGAGAATTAGGTTGAATTTCTGGTAAAGAAAAATAATAATGATGGCATTTATTAAGTGCTTACTATGTGCAAAGCACTGTTCTAAGTGCTGGAGAGGTTACAAGGTGATCAGGTTGTCCCACGGGGGGCTCACAGTCTTAATCCCCATTTTACAGATGAGGGAACTGAGGCACAGAGAAGTTAAGTGACTTTGCCCAAAGTCACACAGCTGACAATTGGCAGAGCTGGGATTTGAACCCATGACCTCTGACTCCAAAGCCCATGCTCTATTCCACTGAGCCACACTGCTTCTCTAAGAACATTGCAATATTTTCTGAATAGTTGATATATGCCCAACTTAGTTTTAAGAATAGTATTAAGAGGCTAATTCTTGGGTCAGTAGTATTCAACTAGTTACATAAGAGTTGAGGGATTTTGTAGGTTATGGCAGATTGGCACTGTGTATATCTCCTTTGGATTTTCACTTTTTTATTTAGAAAGCCTTATTTTAAGGCTATCATATTACAGACCTTGATGTCTCCATAGTTACAAAATATTCATTTCTGTCTTTCAGCAGCAGTGAGAACTTGCCGTCTTGGTTGTATTTATCATGTCCCTTATATTTCCCTTACAAAATCAACATGTATCTCTCCTCATAGACTTTGCCTCTTATCTCCAGTCTGTCATTCATGTTGTTTTGTATCCATGTGTCTGAAAAACAAAGACCTGAGCTAAGGATTCTTATGAGAGCTGAGAGGGGCTGAGCGGGTCATGTTCACCAGGATTTGAATCCCTGGCAAACAACTCACTGCAAGCTGAATGAGAAATCAGAGAGAAGGAAAACACAGAAGGAAGTTAGGTAGGCAACCTCTCCATCTACCCCTGAATTATAAATGATGCATTCAGAGTGAGTCTTTCAGAGGGAAATCTTCATGTATACCTCCTGTTAAAGGGATAGAAGTTGTGTTTCTGTTTGAGATACTATACTAATATTCTCAACGTACATACAGAATTCTTCCCATTCCCTTAATCTTCCCCCCAGTGACAGGGTTCATAAAAGACAAGACTACTTCCAATGGAAACATTTTTTTAACTGAATCTGAATAAGGCTAACTTAATCATCAGAATTCCCTGTCAGCTCAGTGACTTTTGCTTCATCATCAGGCGAAGCACAAAGGACATGACCTCTTTCTCATTGAGGCGGGTAAATTAATTAATGATGGTATTTGTTAAGCACTCACTATGAGCCAGGCACCAAACTAAGCCCTGGGGTCAACACAAGGAAATCAGGTTGGACACACTCCCTGTCCCACCTGGGGCTCACAGTCTTAATCCCCATTTTAGAGATAAGGGAACTGTGGCACAGAGAATTTAAGTTCGTTACCCAGGGTCATGCAGCAGACAAGTGGCAGAGCTGGGATTAGAACCCATGTCTTTCTGACTCCCAGGACTGGGTTTATCTACTATGCCTTACTGCTTCTCAATCCAGCCCCGCACCTGGCAATCAATCAATCAATCAATTGTATATATGGCGCTCCTAAGCTCTTTATGAGCAGGGAATTTGTCTGCTAATTCTGTTGTATTGTACTCTCCCAAGTGTTTAGTACAATCTTCTGCACATAGTAAGCACTGAATAAATTACCATTCACTGATTGCAGAGCACTGCACTAAGAGCTGTCACAGCCCCTTCTCTCCTTAGCTGTACCTCTTGGGTTCCCAGCCAATGAATTTTCTGCCCCATCATCACATCCCAAACTCATCACCTTCCCACCCTGTCTCCAGTAACCCACCAATGCTTCCCCCGGGCTTTTCTATTCTTTTAACAGTTTTAGTGGCTGTTGAAAAATATATGGTTTAGTAACATAGATTAACTACTGGGGTTGGAGGGGGACGCACGAAAGGCTGGGGACACAAGGGAAGAGGATGAGTTCAGAGAGTGGAAAGGAGGTCATGAAAGTCCTCCGTGGGACAGGGAAGGGGAGGAGTTTCTTACCTGACAAATCTGCAAATGCAGAAACTAAAATGGAAGTCACTTTTACAGAACTTGATTTTAGCGACATCTTCAACACCAAGCTATTATTAGCTTGTTTAATATTATTATTATTACCATGGTCCACAAGGCCCACTTCCAAGCTTATCCAGGGATCCCTAAATTTAGCAGGTCTATGTGACTGACAGACTGCATCTATTCGTGGCTAGTTTCCTTGCCCTGCCCTGGAGGTTGCTTGGAGGCTTGGAGAGGGTTGGGGGAAGAAGGAAAAGATGGGGGGAAGTGGGAGAGGATGAAAATTGGGGGAAATTAGAGTGTGGAATTAAAATAAGTATCACAGGAATAAAGAATACATTTTCACGTAGTAACAGCCATTGGTAATACAGTATATTATATTTATTATATGTGATATATAGTTATAGTGAAGATGACAATGATGGTAAAATCCCATCCTGTATGAATGGGGATCTGGGAGGGGAGCACAATGGCTCTGGAGTCAGAGGGGTAAAAGGTCACTCTGAAAAATGCTTAAGATTCAGAGGTTTGAGCAAGCTTCCAGATGATGCTCTCCCCTCCTCAAAAATCTCCAGTGGCTACCAAACAATCTGCGCATCAGGCAGAAACTCCTCACCCTGGGCTTCAAGGCTCTCCATCACCTTGCCCCCTCCTACCTCACCTCCCTTCTCTCCTTCTATAGCCCAGCCCGCACCCTCTGCTCCTCTGCTGCTAATCTCCTCACCGTACCTCATTCTCACCTGTCCTGCCATCGACCCCCGGCCCATGTCATCCCCTGGGCCTGGAATGCCCTCCCTCTGCCCATCTGCCAAGCTAGCTCTCTTCCTCCCTTCAAGGCCCTACTGAGAGCTCACCTCCTCTAGGAGGCCTTCCCAGACTGAGCCCCTTCCCTCCTCTCCCCCTCGTCCCCTTCTCCATCCCCCTCATCTTACCTCCTTCCCTTCCCCACAGCACCTGTATATATGTATATATGTTTGTACATATTTATTACTCTATTTATTTATTTTACTTGTACATATCTATTCTATTTATTTTATTTTGTTAGTATGTTTGGTTTTTTTCTCTGTTTCCCCCTTTTAGACTGTGAGCCCACTGTTGGGCAGGGACTGTCTCTGTATGTTGCCAATTTGTACTTCCCAAGCACTTAATACAGTGCTCTGCACACAGTAAGCGCTCAATAAATACAATTGATGATGATGATGATGATGATGCTATATGGAATGGCACGCAGGGGGAATTCCTCACAGTGACCAATTGGTATGAAGCTAGCCCTGACAGAGAGGGTGAGGAGAAGAGTTTAAGGGCCACTCCAGCCAGCATAAAGGATGCCTCTTGATTTAGGGTTTCTGGACTTCATTTTGCAGAATATAATAATAGTAATAATAATGGCATTTATTAAGCGCTTACTATGTACCAAGCACAGTTCTAAGCACTGGGGAGGTTACAAGGTGATCAGGTTGTCCCACAGTCTTAATCCCCATTTTACAGATGAGGTAACTGAGGCACAGAGAAGTTAAGTGACTTGCCCAAAGTCACACAGCTGACAATTGGTGGAGGCGGGATTTGAACCTATGATATCTAACTCCAAAGCCCATGCTCTTTCCACTGAGCCACGCAGCTTCATGGGTCCTCAGGTGCAGTGTAGATTCACCTGGAGAGTTATGGGATGGGTTACTTCAATAGGGGACACTTAATGTAGCCTTCAAACAGTCCTGTGCAGGAAATGGGATAAGGGAATGAAATCAGAGGCACTCCCACATATATGGAAGCACTACTCTAAGGATAGCTTCTTCTGGGCACTACAGCCCAATGGAGCAGTTCTCATATGCCGGTGTCTTGCATAGGCATGAGTTTCAAAGAATGTGGAGGCTTTCCTATCAAGTCCCTGGGATCCTTTCTAGTTAAACAGCTGGCTTGGCAGCTCAGCCTCTCCTGCTCACAAGAAGCTCAAACAGGGTGATAAGGGGTCAGAACACTTTCTGATGCAATCTGGCAGAAAAAGCCCCAGTGGTTTCTAAATGAATGAGATGGGTTTTAATTAAGGGATTTACTCCTAACCTGCACTAACAAATTGGACCATTTTATATGAGGGGTAGAAATACCCTGAGATTAAATTACAGCCCAAACATTCCATTTGGGATCTTTTATTGTACATGCCAATGTACTCAAAATGATCTTAGAGGCTTTTGCCAACACTGTTGTACAGACAAAAAAGAGAATATGGAAAAGAGAAAGTGTCTGGATGTGTGAATACCTAGAGAATATCTTCATATTCTGAGATTTCAGTGTCTAATCCTGAACAACAAAGATTACTGAAAAACAATTTCCAATGAACTGAAGGATGTTATAAAATTAGTTTCTAGAGTATCTACCAGATCCTGATGTTATGTTTATACTAGAAGCAGAGCAATACCCATTGGGTGTTATCTGTAAGCTCCTTGTGGGCAAGGAACATGTCTACCAACTGTTATATTGTACTCTCCCAAGCACATAGTACAGTGCTCTGTACACAGTAAATGGTCAATAAATACGATCGATCAGTCTGTGAGACAGACAATTGTCAATACTCCATTTCACTTTTTAGCTTCTCTGGTGTTTAGATTTGGACCTTCATATTCATACTTGTGTTTGCCCTATACATAACTAACATACCACCCATATGGAGGTGGCATTCTCCTATATTAAATTGGTTACCTAACATATATTCTTTCCATATAATTATTTTGGGTAAAATGTTCCACTAATTGGCATGCCAACTGAATAGAGGAATTTTCAAATAGAAAAATATTTAATCAAAAAAATATTTTTTTAAAACAAAACTGCAGGGAACAAACAAATTGTTGGCAGATAATATCATGGCTAGATAAATCTAATGTGTGAGAGGTATATATTACCACTTCTGTCTTCAAGGCTGGCTAGGAAATTCTGAAGTCAGCATAGCTATCTACTCAAAAGATTGCATTTCAGGATTTTACACCACCTTTCTTGACCTGAGAAGTTTGAAAGAATCAAAGACATGGACAAATTTAATTAAATTTTCTCTACTGTAGCATTAGTAGGACTACAGGATAATGGAGAAAGCTGTTTGGTTTGCAACCTTATCATAACAAGTACCAATTCACTGATAGGTGGCAACCTGCTGAGAGATAGATGGATTAGATAGATGGATGGATGGATAGATAGATGATAGATGATAGATAGATGGATAGACAGTGAAAAGGGTTTAGAACACCATTCCTACATGACCTGGCAGAAAAAGCCCATCATTTCTAAATGAATGAACTGGACTGTAATTGAAGGATTTACTCCTAACCTGATCTAACAAATTAGATTATTTATATGAGGGGTAGAAATACCCTGTCATTAAATTACCACCCAAACATTCCATATAAAGTTTAGTGAAAGTTAAATGAGGGAAGAAAGAGATGGTCTAGTTGAAAGAGCACACGACAGTCAGGAGACCCTGGTGCTACTCTCAGTTCTGCCAATGTCCTTCAGTGTGACCTTGCACAGGTCACTTAATCAATCAATCAGTCAATGCTAATTATTGAGCACTTACTGCCCGGAGTTCCTGGGCAAGTACAATGCAACAGAGTTGGTAGATATGATCCCTGCCCACAAGGTACTTACAGTCTTCATGGGGAGACAGACAGTGAAATAAATTATAGATAGGGGAAATAATGGAGTACAAATGGCCTAGTGGATAGAACATGGGCCTGGGAGTCAGAAGAACCTGGGTTCTAATTCCAGCTCTGCCACTTACCTGCTGTGTGACCTTGGACAAGTCACTTAATTTCTCTGTACTTGTTATCTCAGCTGTAAAATTTATTTATATTAATGCCTATTTAACAATAATAATAATGTTGGTATTTGTTAAGTGCTTACTATGTGCCAAGCACTGTTCTAAGTGCTGGGGGGACACAAGGTAATCAAGGTTGTCCCACGGGGGGGCTCACAGTCTTCACCCCCATTTTACAGATGAGCAAACTGAGGCACAGAGAAGTGAAGTGACTTGCCCAAAGTCTCACAGCTGACAAGCAGTGGAGGCAGGATTAGAATAATAATAATAATAATGATAGCATTTCTTAAGCACTTACTACGTGCAAAGCACTGTTTTGATGTGTATATATCGACAATTCTATTTATTTATTTATGCTGATGCTGTTTAGTTGTTTTGTTGTCTGTCTCCCACCTTCTAGATTGCCTGGTGTGGGCAGGGATTGTCTCTATTGCTGAATTGTACTTTCCAAGGGCTTAGTACAGTGCTCTGCACACAGTAAGCACTCAAATATGATTGAATGAATGAAATGGAGATTCATACTGTGAGTCTCATGTGGGGCAGGGACTGTGTCCAACCTGATTAGTTTGAATCTACCCCAGCGTTTAGTACAGTGCCTGGCACATAAGTGCTTAACAAATACCATGTAAAAAAGTGCTATGGAGCTGAAGTTATGATCAAAGAGCGTAAGGGATACACAGCCAAGTGCATAGTCCATGCAGAGAGTTGGGTGCATATGGGAAATGAGAGCTTAGTCAGGGAAGGCTTCTTGGAAGAGATGTGATTTTAGGAAGGTTATGAAGGTGCGAAGAGTGAGTGGTGGACTGTAGGATATGAAGGGGGAGAGAATTCCAGGCCTGAGGGAAGGATGTGACCAAGAGATTGGCAGTGGGATATATGAAATCAAGGTATGGAGAGTAGGTACACATGAGAGGAATGGAGTGCATGGGCTGGGTTGTAGTAAGCAATCAGCAGTGTAACATAGGAGGGAGAGAGGTATCTGAGTGCCTTAAAGCCAATGGTAAGGAGTTTTTGTTTGATATGGTGGTGGATGGGCCTCTATTGGAGGTTTATGAAGAGTAAGGACATATGGACTTAATGGCTTTTCAGAATAATTTGATTTTCTCACCTACAAAACAAGAATGACTATACCTGCCTTTTCTTACTTCATAGGGATGTTGTGAGGATGAAATAATTCTTCTACTGTATTCTGAAAACTTTCTTCTGTCCTCTTTGCTTTTGATTTGCTTCTGATTTTCCAATTTCAGCTCATCATTCATTCATTCATTCATTCATTCATTCAATCATATTTATTGTGCACTTACTGTGTGCAGAAAACTGTACTAAGTGCTTGGGAAATACAAGTTGGCAACATATAGAGACGGTCCCTACCCAACAGCGGGCTCACAGTCTAGAAATAATGATGATGGCATTTATTAAGCACTTACTATGTGCAAAACACTGTTCTAAGTGCTGGGGAGGATACAAGGTGATCAGGTTGTCCCAGGTGGGGCTCACAGTCTTCATCCCTATTTCACAAGTGAGGTAACTGAGGCACGGAGAAGTTAAGTGACTTGCCCAAAGTCGCACAGCTGACAATTGGCGGAGCTGGGATTTGAACCCATGACCTCTGACTCCAAAGCCCAGACTCTTTTCCACTAAGCCACGCTGATCATAGAGCATTTGTTGAGAAAACCTATTCCCCTCACATAAACTACCCAGGACATCTGTGTTGCACTGAGCATAGTTTCAATGCTAAAATATTGACTTCTTTCTAGAACATCACTGTTTGAGACCCTATCTTACAATCTGTTGTCGAGTATAGATGCTGATGGAACTGCTCAAAAACAGTTCAGAGATACCATTTGGAACTCTTTCTAATCTACACAGGATTCCTCTGCTATCTTTTCTGTAGCATGTTCCTCACCTTGGCTCATCTCTTCCATTTGCTTGGGAGGGCTGGCGACAATTGCCTTGGGCAAGTCATCTAACTTCTCTGGGCCTCAGTTTCCTCATCTCTAAAATGAGGTTTCAATACCTGTTTTTCCTCCTACTTAGACTACGAGCCCCATGTGGTACAGAGACTGTGATTAATTTGATTACCTTGTATCTACCCTAGCACTTAGAACAGGGTTTAACACATAGTAAGCACTTAATAAATACCATCATAAAGTGATTGGGGTTAGTAGAGGAAAAAGTAGGGAAAAGGACGGGACAGGCAAAAGAGATAGCTGATTACAATGGGAGAGAGAGAAAAAATAGGGAAACAAGAACAAACAGGGAGGAGTTAGGAGGGGATAAAAAATTGGTATAAATGGGAGAAGAAAAAACTCTTGCAAATCTTTTCCAGGGATCTCACCGGAAAGGAGTGCTGAAGGGAAGCAGGGAAGGAGTAGACAGGAAATTGAGAGTAAGTGGGCCAGTTAGGAACAAGGAGGCAGAGAAAAATAGAGGAGAACAGGTGTTAGTGGGGTGATATAGGGGATAAGGAGATGCTTAATTGTGGCAGAAAAAGGGAACAAATGAGCAAACAGGAACAGATAAGGAGTGAAGAACAGAGGATGGACAGAGAGAGATATAGGATGAAGCATAAATTTTGTGACTATTGTGGCTCTGAGTTAATTTAATAAATGTATAATTAAATGCACACTCAAAATATAGTAACAGATTGTAGTAAATTGCATCATTGATTTGGATGATCTCGTTGGAGAGGGAATCGAGTTTAGAAAAAAGTCCACTGGAGTAGAAATCTGATGAATGTGGCCTTTGCTGTCTGTCTTCACTGAAATGCAAACAAGTCCCTGAGTTTTTTTTAAACAATAATAATAATAATAATAATGGCATTTATTAAGTTCTATGTGCAAAGCACTGTTCTAAGTGCTGGGGGGGTCACAAGGTGATCAGGTTGTCCCACGGGGGGCTCACAGTCTTAATCCCCATTTTACAGATGAGGTAACTGAGGCACAGAGAAGTTAAGTGACTTGCCCAAAGTCACAGAGCTGACAATTGGTGGAGTAGAGATTTGAACCCATGACCTCTGACTCCAAAGCTCGTGCTCTTTCCACTGAGCCATGCTGAAAAAAAAGTCATGACAAGTAAACCTGCTTTGTACCCTGTTCTGTTGATTCCACTGGCTCTCACAGTCTTCCTTTGTGCTACTGCAACATTACATCTCTTAAAGTATACTATCCCAACATCTGTGATGATTTGTTATAAAGCTACAATAATGCCCTTCACTCCCATGAATCTCTGATTTACTTGGAATTGAGATATTTGACCCTGGTTACACTGCAGTGGATTAATGTTCTAAACTTTATAGGTCAGTACAGTCAATTATAGAAAATATGTAAAATATGTAACTCTAACTATAAAATATTACTCTCTCTTTTCCTAAATATCATGTTTCTGCTTCAGCATACTGAACAGTACCTTACTGATCTGAAATAATTAATGCATCTTCCCAAGAGTAATTTGTGCTCTGGAAGAACCTGGCTCATTATCTTCTGACATCATGTTGCAGATAAACTCTTTTTTTCAAAAATGATGTATAATATTAACAAGCTGCCCATATCAGGATAGAGTCTTGAGGTCATGACTATACAGATCTGCTGGAAAATTTATCAAAACAATGAAAATCTGTTAGTTCCACTGAAGAAATGCCACAGGTGAAATCCTCCAGTGTGGGAATTTGAATCTGAATCTGTTGTGTATTTCTGTCCATGGGAAGGAAATCTTGCTAGTTTCCTTGACTTTGAAGCCAAACTAGCAGTCAAAATAAACTGTTGTGAATGAATTGGTATGTGGATGCTGTTACAAAATTAAAAAGATGAGCATGTAGAAAAAAAAGGAGGTTTATCCCTGAAGGACTTAATCTCATTCGTGGATTAGCCTTGATATGCCAGGGGAAAGCATTTTGTAAGGGGAAAAAAGTCTTTAGCTTTTGATTCTCATAAGGAGAACTCTCCCCTTGGTAGTTGATATTGCTCTAGGCTTCAGAGCAGTGCATAGGCATTTCTGAGCCTTACTTTATTTCTGAGCTTCCAGGTATGCAATTTTCCAATGCTATTAGTATTTAACTCTTCCCTTCCCTTTTCCTTCTCCTTCCCCAGTCTCCCCTCACCCAGTCTTCAGTACTTAACAACCACCCATCTATCTGTTGAACACAAATATTAAAAGACACAACACCTTAGGTGAACCAGGTTACCCAGAACTTAACTTGTGACAAATCCATGCATGTCCTTGGCCTGTCCATTCTGGCTAGGCATGTGGACATGACCACCCTTGCTTTATCTGTCCCTCTATTGAAATGAGTGCAAATAGCACCCATGTTGAATATTTCTCTGTAGTTGTTATTCACTTATGACACTGGAAAATGCCCTACTGAGATCCCCAGTGAAGGGTTTACTTTTTGTTTACAAGGTAGTCCTTAAGGAAATAATTGGATATTCAAACTAAGTACTCAACATGGATGGAAAACTTTGATAAGTAAAATGATCTCTGGGGACCCTTAGATACTTACTACACTCATTTGCCTAGAGTGTTTACATTTAATTAAGAAAATTTTCCTGATCTAGAAGTACTTCCTCTAAAACATATAGTTGAAAATCAGTGTGGACTCCAATGTACAAACAAAATGAAACTTTCCTGGGAAAAGACTTGAACTGACAAACCAGTATCTTAAAACCATAGAAGCTGGGAAATAAAAAGATAAATAGCATGATTTTAGACATCTGAGCCATTACAATATAGAATCATAATATGATAATCTTGCAAAGTTAACTAGCCCTTCTCCTTCCCATACTGCACGAATTTTGTTTGTAAAGTTGTCTTAAGATTCAAAAGTTCTCACGTAACCCACTGCAATTTAACTACTCTCAGCCTTCACTCTCCTGTCATGAAATTCTTCTGTCTATATAGCCTGAAACACTCGTGTTGCAGCTAAATCCCATTTTGTCTTGTTTTTTTTTTCTGTTTAGTGGAGAAGGGGAACTGTGGGTTATCGTCTTTGTGTGATCGTTCTTCAGTGACTTGAAAATGATTGAAAATAATCTCAGTTCCTAAAACCTTTCCTTGTAGGTTCATTTACAAAACTTTAATCATTTTAGGGAGGATTGAAAATGACCTAATAATGATAATTGTGGTATTTGTTAAGTGCTTACTATGAGCCAAGCACTGTGCTAAGCATTAGGGTAAATATGATACTCTGACCCACATGGGGCTCACTGTCTCGGGGATAGGGAGAACATACATGTAATCCCCTTTTTAACAAATGAAGCAGCATGGCTCAGTGGAAAGAGCATGGGCTTTGGAGTCAGAGGTCATGGGTTCAAATTTCAGCTCTGCCAATTGTCAGCTGTGTGACTTTGGGCATGTCACTTAACTTCTCTGTGACTCAGTTACCTCATCCGTAAAATGGGGATGAAGACTGTGAGCCCCCCGTGGGACAACCTGATCACCTTGTACTCTCCCCAGTGCTTAGAATGCCATCATTATTATAATTAAATGAGGAAACTGAGGCCCAGAGAAAGTCAGGTGACTTGCTTAAGGACACACAACAAGCAAATGATGGAACCAGGATTAGAACTGTGTCTTCTTTCTCCCAGGCCTATGCTTTTCCCAGTAGGTCACACAGCTTCTCGGTGCAGTAGCAACAGACAGTGAAATACTAATCAAGGATTTACTGTTTCTAGGAAGCTGGCTGCAAAAACTTTGGAGGAATCTTCATTGCCTCCTACTTCTGATAAGATTTCTAGGGGTTAGAGCATGGGCTTGGGAGTCAGAGGGACCTGGGTACTATTTCCAGCTCTGCCACTTGTGTGCTGTGACCTTAGGCAAGTCACTTAACTTCTCTGGGCCTCAGTCACCTCATCTGTAAAATGGGGATTAAGATTGTGAGCCCCATGTTGGGCAGGAACTTTGCCAACCTGACAACTTTGAATCTACTCAATACTTAGTACAGTGCCTGACACAAAGTAAATTACTTAACAAATACCATAAAAAAATACAAAAAGATTTTTCACAGTGCCCTCCTGGCATTGTGATTGAAGAACCATTTAACCTCAAAACACTAGTTTTATACCAAAGTGGAGGTGTGGATGGTAGAATAAGAAGATACAGGGAAGTTCAGGGAACAATATCTTATCGATCTCTATGTGGTCAATAGACTTACATAAACATTGGACACCATCCGGAGACCTAGCCTCTAGCAACTACATAAGAAAGTTTGACTTCCCTGAAAAAACCTGGCCTCAAATCCTGACTCCACTACTTGCCTGCTGTGTGACCTAAGGCAAGTAAGTTAACTTCTCTGTGCTTCATTTTCCTCATCTCTAAAATGGGGATTAAGTACTTGCTCTCCCTCCCCCTCAGACTGTGAGCCCCATGTGACACAAGGACTGTGTCTGACCTGATTAACTTGTATCTACCCCAGGATGTAATGTAGTACTTGAAACATAGTAAACAATTAACAAATTTCACAATTACTATCCATCAATGACCAAAATTGCCATGTCTGTTATGGGTGAGGCATATAAGTGAAACAGATGATAACAAGATATCCAAGCAGCTGCTATATGTTCAGCTGAAGAGGGAGAATCATAAACAAGAATGAAAGAAGAGATATTTTAAAACACAATGAAGCAAGGCCCCAGTGAGAAAGGCCAGCCTGGCATGTGGTGAGCCTCATCTCCAAGGCTTCAAGAAGAACATATTAACAGGCGAATGGGGGATGGTGCTAAGAATAATAATAATAATAATAATAATAATAACAATAATGGTATTTCTTAAATGCTTACTAAGTACTAATAATTATGGTATTTATTAAGCGCTTACTATATGCTAAGCACTGTTCTAAGCATTGGGGTAGTTACAAGGTAATCAGGTTGTCCCACGTGGGGCTCACAGTCTTAATCCCCATTTTACAGATGAGGTTACTGAGGCCTAGAGAAGTTAAGTAAACTGCTCAAGGTCACACAGCAGTCAAGTGGCAGAGCCAGGATTAGGACCCACGTCCTCTGACTCCCAAGCCTGGGCTCTTGCAACTAAGCCACGCTGTTTCTCTTAAATGTAATAGCACAGCACAGAAATACGTAGTATTATGAAAGGGATTGTCTCTCACACATACCCCTGAAGTTAAAAATCTCACTGTCATTAGTTTTATTTCCAAACCTGAGAAACAGATATTACTGAGACTGTTAAAATCCAGGCAGATTATATTAATATTTTTCAATCTCCTTTCAATTTGGCTTTCTCCAGGATTGGACATGGTCAAATCTTTTACTTTCATAATTTTGCTACTGAGAAAACACAAAATACTTGTTTGAACAAAACTAAGGTCACTTTTTTTCTTCTCATTTGGTTGCTTGGTGGCCAACTCTCTTATTAGAACCAATCATTTGACAATTTGATGATGATTTTTTTGAGTAACTCAATGAATAACTGGGTGCCAACTGTCTACATGTTTTGTTTTGTTGTCTGTCTCCCCCTTCTAGACTGTGAGCCCATTGTTGTGTAGGGACCGTGCATGTAATTTTCCTTGAATCTAACATCCCAGCTTAATGCAAAGTGCATAGTCATAGCAATTATCTTTTTTTTTTTTTCATTTACATTGGTATCACTTAATGCCAATTATGTTTTAGCATTGCAAAATCTGCTATCTCCAAAATGGAAACCATTTAATAGTACCACAAAGTAGTTTTTCAATAGATGAGATTGAAAGGAAATCTGGGTAGTGAAAGGGATAGTCAATCATACCAAAAAACCATAAAATACCATACAATGTGAATGATGAGGGTCTTTTTGTTCTGTGGGTGAGGATTAAAAAGAAATCAAATGCATTTCATGAGTATGGAAATGGAATATAGGGTAGCAGTGCATATGAAAGGTTGACTTTTATAGGGGAGCTTCAACAAAGCAACATTAAATCGATCAGTCATTTGGATGTATGTGTTCATTTTATTCAATATTTTGCCTTGAAAATTAATTTTCCTGGAAAACAGGAGTTTTCTTGCAAAGTCATGTTTTTGATTTGGTACTTTAAACAGATTACTGCATTTGACAGATATAGAAAATATCCTGTGGACTACTCAGTGTCCTTCACATTCATTTAAAGGAAAACGATATCTCATCAAGATGTCATGGCCTTTAGCAATTGAGAGACAGTGCCAGGGTGATATCACAGTTAGAAGAGATGACGGATGATTGTTAAGAAAATATCTTCTCTTCTGTTTACCTTTCTCTTTGCTTTGAAGGTAGTGATTTTTTTGTCATGAGTTGGGATTTGGAAACTGTCATTTTGGGAAGTGCATTATACCCCAAAGTATCATTAGGAGATACCTGAGGGGGAGGGAAGTGAGAAAGGTGATGACTATGGCATCAGCCCACCCCTCAGGGTCGCACCTAGAGAGTTTCCAGTACTCTACCATTCATTCATTCATTCAATCGTATTTATTGAGTGCTTATTGTGTGCAGACCACTGTACTAAGCACTTGGTAAGTACAAGTCGGCAACATATAGAGACGGTCCCTACCCAACAATGGGCTCACAGTCTAGAAGGGGGAGACAGACAACAAACCAAAACATGTAGACAGGTGTCCGGTCATCAGAATAAATAAAAATAAAGCTAGATGCACATCATTAACAAAATAAATAGAATAGTAAATATGTACAAGTAAAATAGAGTAATAAATCTGTACAAACATATATACAGGTGCTGTGGGGAGGGAAAGGAGGTAAGGCAGGGGAGATGGGGAGGAGGAGACAAAAAAGGGGGCTCAGTCTGGGAAGGCCTCCTGGAGGAGGTGAGCTCTCAGTAGGGCTTTGAAGGGAAGAAGAGAGCTAGCTTGGCAGATGTGCAGAGGGAGGGCATTCCAGGCCAGGGGGAGGACGTGGGCCAGGGGTCGATGGCAGGACAGGCGAGAATGAGGTACAGTGAGTAGGTTAGCGGCAGAGGAGCGGAGGGTGAGGGCTGGTCTGTAGAAGGACAGAAGGGAGGTCTTGGGCAGTGGCTAGCAAGTGGAAGGCAATCTGCTACAAGTCAAAACTCACCTATGCTGGGCATCAGTGGCATGGGAGAGAGTTGAGGGCGGAGACTCAGGTTTACTGCGTGGAAGGAGGCAATGGCAAACCCCTTCCATATTTTTACCAAGAAAACGCTATGGATACAATACCAGAACAATTGCAGATGGAGGTGGGGGGTTCTGGGAGAGATGTGTCCATGGCGTCGCTATGGGTACAGACACAACTCGACAGCAGCATAAGACAACAACAACAAAGGCATCAGCCAGTCTGGGCACGTTCTGTGGCTTTTGAGTGCTCATTTGGTGGTCAAAGTGATGCTTTTGTACTGACTCCCCTGCTGGAATAACCGTGGATTGTCATGCAAGTTATTCAGTATCATGCGAGTTACTTCAGTTCTTCTTTGTTCCAACCTGAGACAAGAAAACTTGTCACACCTTTGTGGAGAAATGAATCAATGGCTTGCAAAGAGTCAAGCACTTATAATTCCTAATGTTCTACTCAAATGACATTTATTTGCAGTCAATTCCACCAAAATATTCTTGTGACTTTTCATGCTGATGATAGTCACATACTAGTACATAGCCATCAGTTCTGACTCAAGACTGTCTATGAAGCCTCCAGGATTATCTGCCTGCTCTATGCCTGGACTGAGTTTCCTCAAAAGGAAATCCAGCAATAATATGGGTTTATGTCTAATATTTTATGCTAGCCTTTTTTAGAGTAGGGAGAAAAAGTAGTAACTGGTTTTCTCATTAAATCAATCTATAATATTCATTGAGTGCTTATTAATAATTGTGGTATTTATTAAGTCTTTACTATGGATGGTCCTTGTACTGTTCTAAACACTGGGGTAGATACAAGGTAATGAGCTCCTATATGAGGCTTATAGTAGGAAGGAGGACTGGTATTGAATCCCCATTTTGCAGATGAGAGAATTGAGGTCCAGAGAAGTTAAGCGACTTGCCCAAAGTCACACAGCAGGTAAGTGGCAGAGCTGGGATTAGAACCCAGGTCCTCTGGCTCCCAGGCCCATGCTCTTTCCACTAGGCCATACTGCTTCTTGTGGCCTAGTGGAAAGTACTGTGTTAAGCATTTGGGAGTATACAGTAGCATTGGTAAATATTCCCTCAAGCAGTTTACATTGTATCTTAGCCTCTGCACCACCTCTAACTCACTCTACCATCCTTATACCATCTCATGGAATGTCTCTAAATCTCTGAATCAGGACTGTGTCTTCTAACTCAATTATACTTAATAAATTCTATTGCTAGATTGATTTTTTGTGTGTGCTTACTGTGTGTCAAAGACTGTTCTAAGCACTGGAGTAGGTACACAGTCCCTGTCCCTGTTTGTTGTTATATTGTTTTTTGTTGTTATATTGTGCTCTCCCAAGCGCTTATTACAGTGCTTTGCACACAGTAAGTGCTCAATAAATATGACTGAATGAATGAATGTGCCACATAGGGCTCACAGTCTGAGTAGGAGGGAGAATAGGAATTTAATTCCCATGTAACAGTTGAGGTACCTGAGGCATAGAGAAGTTATGTCTCTTGTCCAAGGTCATACAGCAAGCAATTGAAAGAGCTGAGATTAGAACCCATATGCTCTGACACCCAGTCCCTTTCCCTTTCCACTAGCACATGCTGCTTCTGATTTATTGATGGGAAATCCCTCTTCCATATCCAGAAGCACCGTTCATTCAGTCATTCATTCATTCGATTGTATTTGTTGAACACTTACTGTGTGCAAAGCACTGTACTAAGCACTTGGGAGAGTACAGTGTAACAACAAACTCCTTCTTGCCTACAACGAGCTCATGGGTCTACCTCCTCACAAACCCATGAACATTTGCCCAGTCTCCTGTGAGGAGCTAATTTATTCCATTAGAAGTTAAGGCAGAGTCAGGCCTTTCCCTGTCCCAACTCAGCACTCCCCGACCTGCTGTTGATCAGAGTGAGACAAGAAGGGGCCAGAGGTGGAAGGAGGGTTCCTAGAATTGAGGTCCTAATGATTGCCGTACATTTTCATCGTGGCTAAGGGGAAGGAAAGGTTTTTATAATAATAGTAATAATGATGGCATTTATTAAGTGCTTACTATATGCCAAGCACTGTTCTAAGAGCTGGGGGCCTACAAGGTTATCAGGTTGTCCCACGTGGGGCTCACAGCCTTAATCCCCATTTTACAGATGAGTAACTGAGGGACAGAGAAGTTAAGTGACTTGCCCAAAGTCACACACCTGACAATTGGCGGAGCCGGGCTTTGAACCCATGACCTCTGACTCCAAAGCCTGTGCTCTTTCCACTGACCCATGCTGCTTTTTGTAATGCATGCTGTTTTTGTAATGCATACTCATTTTATTCTGCTAGTCACCAAGTTGATTGCCAATCAACTTGGTGATAAACAGGCTTAATTACTGCTCAGTTAGTAGTAGAATACATCATATGTGTGTTCAATTTGAAGTAAGCTCAATCAAGGTTGTTTTTAAGATATTTTAAAGATGTCACAGCACCTTATTTTCACTGCTGTATAAATGCTATCCTTCTTTACAAAGTTGATATTGCTGACTGTTCCTTGTCCAGCTGAAGCATTTGCTGTCTGCAGTGCCTAAAGCTGTTTTCACTTTTGTCTCTCTCTCATGATCCTGTCAAAGTTCTGTTCCAAGAGAACTGTTCCTTTGTTGATAGCAGTGCAAAAAGCTGGTCTGTCTGCCGCAGTTGTCTTTCCACTTTTAGCTGAGGTGCAGCCTTGTCTGAAGCTGTGCTTTACTGTCAGTCTTAAAACATTTCCTCTCTCTGCCCTTATTTTTGATTGTCTCATTTCAGCTCAACCAGTCTTCTCACCCATTCTCTCACATGTCCCACCCAGCGAAGCAGTATTAAGGTGAGCATAGCTTTGATGCCAGAAGACTGTTCTAGGATGCCATTGATTCTTAATCTTTTATTTTGCCACTTGATGTTGAGTATGGGTACATAAGTGACACTGATGGAACTGCTCAAGGAACTTTCATTGATACCACAGAAAGGAAATTAGAGAGAGTAACTGAGGGGATAATAGTGGATAATGCCCTCAGTTGACTATTCCCCTCTGCAATGACTTTGCTTTGCTGTAAACAGAATTTCAGGATCAGTTCTTTGCTCCCCCAAGGACCTGAAGTCCTAAGAAGGCAACAGGGATTCACAATCAGGGCTGAAATAGGACTTAAGGCACCATCTGAAGCAGGACTGTTCTTGATTTGGACAGTCAGGAAATTGAGGTCTGGTTAAAGTCTGAAAGTATTTTGTGAAAGCCTGGGAAGGCAATGGTGGATGCTTTTACTGTATGATGATTGGATCCCCAGAATTTCGAACTGAAGAGGCAGCAGTGAAGGTGGATGTGACATTGCATGATTGAGAACTGCTTCTGTTACCGACACTGACCTGGATCTGTTTGGGAGGAGAGGAGAGCCAGAGAGGGTTTTCTTACCTCCATTTGCTACATCTCCCCTGTTCCCAGGTTAAGCTACTACCTATGATGTTAAGCCGATCCTGAAGTATTGCTCAACATAGATATAGCTATTCTTGTTTTCTAAGTAGGAAACCAGTTCTTTCCTACATTTCAGAAGTTTTGTGAAGGTTGGTTTCTCCTGTGTGGATGAGCAGGAGTAGACTTGGTCTGGGATACTGAATTAGGTGGGATTTTGACCTATTTCGGCCTCTCTCTATGTTCCACACAACTCAAATTGCTTTCTAAGACCTTGAGTCTGATTCATCCAGGGGTTACTTTCAGGTTATAATTTGGAAGGGGTGTTATTATTATCATTTTAATAGTATTCATTAAGAGTTTACTTTGTGTCAGGCCCAGTACTAAGTGCTGCGGTAGGTACAAAATAATCAGGTTGGACACAGTCTATGAAAACTGAGTAGAGGTCTTGGTACTATTCCCTGCACTTTTCCCAAATCCAGTGGTGCAGCAAAGATCATGTATGTTGTGTCACATTTTGGTTTGAAGCCCCATTGTAATTCCAGGAACATTTGGTTGATGATGTTCTTTACTACCTAGAATCTTGCCAGCAAGGGAGAGTAGTGAGAAATGCTGATAATCTCAGCAATCCAATCTTTTGCATTTCTCTTTGATGATGGTGATAATGTTGGGAACTTTGAGATCTCATAGAATTTCCTCAGAGGTCCTAATGTTGAGGAATAATTTGTGCAAGTGTTTATGTAGTGAGACCTCTCCATGTTTGTAGAGTTTGAATTTGTAGTTCATAATTAACATGCATTCAGTTATTTCAGATATTATATTTCCCAATATGTGCTTAGGTTATTTATAGCCTTTTTATCGTATTTTTCTAGTGAACAGAGACAATTATAATAAGCATAATGCTTCTCCCACAAATTGTCATTTTTAGTCTATTTTTCCCATCTGATTTTGATAAAATCTCCTGGCTAGACAGTCAAAAAGGCTAATGTCAGCTGAGATTCTGGGCTATTTTTAGTATTACTACATTTAGGTATCTGAATTTTTCACACATGGTTTTGTATTAAATGCAAACTTGCATAGTCTGCTTATTCTATAATGACAAATGACTTGTTTTTTTTCAAGTAGAATCCTCATGTTGGTTATTTTTCTTTCAAATACTACACTGCATGATTAAAGTTCACCAGGCACAGTCTTCTGGTAAGCCAGTTTGGAGTTGGTGAGGCAGGTAATTTTTAGGGGATCTTTTCTAGCCCCTTTCCAGTGCACTAGGAGCAGTACATTGGTGCTGTTCAGACCTGCAGGACATCATCGGTGCCATTGCTGACCACCACTTCCGTGATCCAGCCACCATATCCCGGGTTGTCCACTCAGATAAAGACTTTTGTTTAATGTTGAGAAGGAATACTTCACTCTGCTGCCCGGATGATCTTTCTACAGATACGGTCAGGGCATGTCATGCACCTCCTCAAAAATTTCCAGTAGCTGCCTTTAAACCTCCGTATCTAACAAAATCTTCTCACTATTGGCTTCAAAGCTATCCATCACCTTGCCCCTTCTTATCTCACCTCTCTTCTCTCCTTCTACATCCCAGCCCACACACACCGCTCCTTTGGTGCTAACCTTCTCACTTTGCCTCAATCTTGCCTGTCTCGCTGTTGACCCCTGGCCCATGTCCTACTTTTGGCCTGGAATGCCCTCCCTCTTCAAATCCACCAAGCAATCATTCTTCTCCCCTTCAGAGCCCTATTGAAGGCTCACCTCCTCCAGCACGTGGAAGAACTGGGATTAGAGCACAGGTCCTCTGACTCATGGGACCATGCTGTTTCCACTAGGCATCACTGCTTCTCAACTGCAAAGATCGTTCTGCAATTATCTCTACATGCCTCGAAAACCTCAAATCATTTCCCATTCTATTCCCCATCAAGCAGAAACTCCTAACCATTGGCTTGATGGCACTCTATCTGCTTTCTCCCTCTTAATTATCCATTTTCTTTTTCTACCAAAACCCAGCTCACAGTCTTTACTACTCTCTAGCTAATCTACACACTGTGTCTCATTTTCACCTCTCTTGAAAACTGACCCCTTGCTCATGTACTCCCAACTGTCTGGAACTCCCTCCCCTTTCATATCTGATAGTGGCTCTCCCCAATTTCAAAGCCCTTCTCAGATCACATCTCCTCTAGGAGGCCTTCCCCGATTGATTCCTAACCTTACCATATATCCTCCTGGAGTTTTGCAGCTGTAAAGAAATTTCACTGCCCTGAGTTATGAATGAAAATCCTTAGACTTCTTGATGATAGGGCTAGTCATGTCAGAGTTGAAGGTTCCTAGTCTTATCCTTTCTCCATCACCATCGGATTAAAGGAGGACTGGATGGAAGATCTAGTTCTGTTCAACCTGGTGGGGTCAGAATATGCTTTTGATCATTCAGGATGGTTTTTCAACTCAATTTATCAGCATCATGAAAAGTCTTGGAGATAGTGAAGCCCAGTCACAAACAACGTGATTGAGCAGTTGACAGTTGAGAGACTACTGCAGCAGACAAAACAACCTGGCAGATAGCAAAAGAGAGAGGGATTGATCCTCCTTGAGTGGAGGATTTACAACAATTTGGATTCCAAGATACAGCCTTGAAAGCAGATACAGGT
Organism: Tachyglossus aculeatus; assembly: GCF_015852505.1. Taxonomy (NCBI): domain Eukaryota; kingdom Metazoa; phylum Chordata; class Mammalia; order Monotremata; family Tachyglossidae; genus Tachyglossus; species Tachyglossus aculeatus. The sequence goes on along the minus strand of NC_052101.1, from coordinate 99,569,685 downwards.
CCTATTTGGGGACAATACATCAACTCGGGCAGTAATTATCATCATTTGTGATTTCACAGTTAGCGTCAGCTTGGCAAATAAAATGTGCGCACACACACACATATACACACATATATGATTTGCATATATTTGCATGACATCCATATATGTTCATATTTATATTTGTCCCATTTTATTCAAATATTTATACTTGTATGAAATGTGATTGACGTACAACCTTCAGTTTATTTTAATCCATATAGAGTATGCATTTGTCTGTGATGTGCTTAGAAATGCATTATATAGATGTGCATATTTATAAATGCATACACACAAAAAATGGAGAGACTTGGAAAGTAAACTGCCATTTGCCTGGGAAGAACATATTTATTAAAATCTGTAAAATAATATATTTTAGAGATGGAATATTTCAGAACTTTAAGAATTAAGAGGACACAAGCATAACTGAAATCTAGATGAACAAAAGCATCCTAAGAGATGAAGCCTCCAATTTGCCCTGATTAATTTATCTCCCACTGTGTTTGCTTGGGAAAAGGTGAATACTGATCCTGATTGTTTACTTAATACATCAGAGGAAACCCTCTTTTTGCTGAATGAACTTCACTTCAATAATTGCCAGCCTGTAAAGTGCTCACACTCTAGAGGAAGAAGGCATATAAGGTGTTGGATAGAAGCCTTGGAAGCAGACCATGCAGGGCATGCTTCAGGTGTCTGAAAACAACAAAGGAAACAAAATTACTTGCATGAGGAAGAATACAATTTTCAGAAAATAGTGAGGCACTTTTGGAGTGTAATCCTTTTCCTGAAGGACTAAGTTTAAATTTCATTTTACTACATTCTTATACTTTTATTATGGAACCTGAATCATCAGATCATAAGGCTGGGGGAATTGGTGAGCAGCCATCTAGATCATTCTCCTGCCTCCCAGCATTACTGCATATGAACTAGTCCGGAAATATTCCTTACTAAGTTCTTCCATAATGTGTGCTTTTCTTGCTTTCAGGGAATTAGGGAACTTTTTTTGACTATTCAGATTTTTCTGGATAGAACATGATGCACCATTGGAAAAGGACATATATTGTGACAGCCATGACATATTTGCATATTTAAGTTTTCATTCTTTCATTCATTCAGTCCTATTTTTTGAGCATTTACCATGTGCAGAGCACCGTATACGTGCTTGGGAGAGTACAATACAACAATAAGCAGACACATTCCCTGCCCACAATGAGCTAGGTTCTGGAATACATTGTCAAAAAGTAAATAAGTAAATATAGAGTCACTCAGGTCACCTATAACCTGGGGATCCCAGAGCAGTTAGCTCCCTCCCACACTTTATGTGGACTCACCATAGTGGTAAGAAGGGAAGTGGAATAGTGCAACTTGATGCTTTTTGTGTTCTGGATTGATCCAATGAAGGGAGATGTAATGTTTGGTTGAAGCCAAGGGGGTGCTGTGCCTAAGGCAGCTTGAGTAGAATTGGCAAAACTTTACCTTAAGGGTTCACTGGCACAAAACCAGGGACAAGAGCCCCCTCTTCCTGACTTTTTGCTGATCCTTGAACACTGGGCCCACCAAAAGTTCGACCACAACCTCCAGCATTGCCATTCTGATAGATTTAATGGGTACCAGATTGGATCACTGATTTCTATATTCTTTCAGTGCTATTTAGTGAGTCCCTATGATGTGCAAAATACTGTACTAAGTGCTGGGAAAGAGTTCCAAATTGATAATTTAGGTATGGTCTCTCACCCACAAGGGGCTCGCAGACTAAGAATAGGAGAGGAAAGGGTTGGCGAAGGAAACACAACGAAAATAACAGGATGACATAGGAAAGCAAAGACATTAATAAAAACCAATTGGGCAAACAGTACATTACAGCTAGAGGAACAGTTTTCAGACTTCTCACTGCTCCAGTGGGGACAGCAGAGTTAAATAATTATGACCTTCTGAAAGGAGAAATGGCAAGGCACAACTTCTCTCCCACATTTCTGTCACAGGCCTTGGCAGGACCCAGCACTTCAATGGAGGGAGAACAGCTAAGGTCATGCAACGTTGCTGCTTCACCTTCTCCTGCTTCTCTTCTGAATGTTTCTTTCTTTTTACATCTTTCTTTTACATGCTGTGATTAATCTTACTCCAATGACTCTTTCCTGAATACTTCCTGAGGGCTCATGTCCAAAGACAGAGGAGAATATCAAGTAACCATGACAGAGTGGCATTTACAGAATATGAAATGAAAGGATAAATATCGTGCTGCATGAAAAATACATTTATTGGCTGTCTATCATTGATGTTTCAGCATAAGAATTAATGCTGCAATATACATTGGTTACATCAAAGCTTTCCTATCAGAGTAAGAAACCTCTTCGGCCTCCAACAAAGCACCAAATAATGACTGTTGCGATGAAATACTTTTACCTAACTATTCTTATTACCCTCCCCACTCCCCCCTTTTAGATTGTGAAGCCCTCTGTGGGCCAGAGATCATAATTTAGAACAGAAGCTTTGAGCTGACCAGGATACAATGAGGGAGAAAACAAATGCCCCTCCAGGCACTGTGGTTCACAAATGCAACATTGTAGTGAGGGGTGATCAATCAATGGTACTTATTGAGAGCTTACTGGATGAAGAGCACTGTACTAAGCAGTTGGAAATGTGCAGCAGATTTGGTATACATGAGCCCTGCCTGCAAGCTGTTTGTCCAGGCTTCAGTCTTATCTGCCATATTTTCATACACTGACAAGAATCTCACTGTCAGTCCTATCATTTTTGAACTTCAAAGAAAGCTATATTTATTACACTTACATTTAATGTCCTATGTCATATATACCCATAAAGGAATATATGAGATCATTTAAATTTGACAGGGTGAATACTTGTTACCTGTTTATCTTCCCACATATGATGACTAAGTATCTACTTTTCCTTGCTCACCTGTCTCTACTCAGAAAAGGAAAAAAAAATGGTTCTGTCAGCATAGTCAATCATATAATATGGTGTGAGGAAGACTGACACTACCAGTTAATTTTAGTAGCATGAGTCATGCAGCATCAAATGTTTAAGGAAAAACCAAATGTATTGGGCACAGCGTTGAAACAAGCTCAATATCAGTGCTGTCTGAAAGTTGGCAGGCTCCCTGTGGTCAGTGGAACTAGGATTAATGGCTAATCGTTCAACATTCCTCTGGTGTTTTGAAGAAATGCCATCAAATGATTCTCATTAGTCTTCACATTCAAAGTTGAAGGATAACTAACGACTTGAATAAAAATTCTTGTGCTATGTTCCAATCGCATTCTTTATAGGAGCTACAAATGAAAGAAAAAGAAGTCTCAGTGTTAAGGGTTCAAAGATTTCTGTCACTCCAGGAGGCTTCCAATAATATATCCTAGCAAAAAAGAACTTGTAATTCACTTTTGATACTTTCATATATTTATTCCTATGAGGTATGCATAAAAGTAAAATAGCCTCCTGGTTTAGAGAGAGTTTGGGGTAAAGGAAAGATGGCAATCTAGAAAGGGATTATTTAGAGTTGATTAATTTAAGGAAATCTGTTTTAGGGAGAAACTGCATGTATTAAATAATTGGTAAGGTGCAAGTTTACAACAATGTATAAGCCTGACTTAACTTTTAAACCCCCCTTCCTCCCCACTGAACCTTCCCTGGCTGATGAGCAAGAATCCTTACCCCCCCCCCCCCCGCCACCTCCCCACCCTACTGTGACCAACCCCCCTTAAAAGGATAGGATTCTTCTGGTGAAGAATCTCCCTCAATTGTTGGCAGTCACAGTGAATAAAAGAACTATTAATATTGTATCTGCAAATGACTCACATTCATCACCTGTCTAATTCATTCAATCGTATTTATTGAGTGCTTACTGTGTGCAGAGCACTGTACTATGCCAAACTCCACATAGTGCTGCCCCCTAAATGGGCTCCACCTTCACAGTGTCAGGAATCATGAAACAGCAAATCCATGCAACAAGGAACAACAAGGAACGGCATGAAGCTTGGCCCAACATTTAATATGGAATTTTTAACCCAAGTCATCAGAAAAAAAAAAATGTGGGATTCTGGAGATCAGTTTCAAAATAAACCATTGCCAAATTCATTAGCATGAATAAAAGCAATTCCCAAAATGCTTCAGTTGCTGGTTAATTCAACAGGACCTTCAAATGAATTGCAGAGGTAGCTCTAGGTATCATTACTCAGGCAATGATGAGCTGTCTAGTTATATCAGTGAAGAGAGGATCACTTCAAATAATAATAATGATAATTGTGGTATTTGTTAAGCCCTTACAGTGTGCCAGGCATTGTACTAATCTCTGGGGTGGATGCAAGCAAATTGGGTTGGACATAGTCCCTGTCCCACGTGGGGCTCACAGTCTCAATTCCCATTTTACAGATGAGGGAACCGAGGCCCAGAGAAGTGAAGTGACTTGCCCAGAGTCACGCAGCAGACAAGTGGTGGAGCTTGTATTAAAAGCCATGACCTTCTGACTCCCAGGCCTCTGCTCTAGGCACTGCTCCATGCTGCTGCATGGACATTAATGAATATGGGTAATAGAAATCACTGACAGCAAGAGAAGTACAATACATTTGGCTTACATATGTTGTAAAGGAAATTAATGATACTGATTTTGTGTTTACTGAACTCCTTTCAGTCTTACTGAGGTTTAGTAGAAAGGAATAGTCTGAACATCACATCAAAAAATTAATGTTAATGGCGAGCCAATCTTGGAATTGTTTGACATCGATTATTTGGTGCAGAATAGATTCCCATAAAGCTGAAAGTTTGATCACTGACTTCTGGTTTCATAATAGTGATGGTGTTAGCATTCAAAAGATGATTCTACTGAAAATGAGATACAAATGGATGTGGCTAAAAAGACCAAGGTCCACCTGAGTTCATGAAAATGTTGGTCCTTTGCTGCACTGATACACTGACTACCTAGCAATTGTCACCATTTTCAAAATGGGCTCCTGATCTTGCAAATAATTATCTGGTGAAACAGAGATCTTTTCTTCCTTAGGGGGTGAAATTCCTAGTAGTAATTCCTGTGCAACATCTACAATTGTCAGTTGTGTGACTTTGGGCAAGTCAGTTAACTTCTCTGTGCCTCAATTACCTCATCTGTAAAATGGGGATTAAGATTGTGAACCCCCCGTGGGACAAACTGACCACCTTGTAACCTCCCCAGTGCTTAGAAAAGTGCTTTGCACATAGTAAGTGCTTAATAAATGCCATCATTATTATTATTATTATCCAAAGAGAGGAGAAGCATGAGGCATCTGCCCCCATTTTGCCTTCCAAATGCTTAATACAGTGCTCTATACACAGTAAGCACTCAATAAATGCCATTGATTGATTGATTAATTGGTGGCAGTAGTAGTAATAGTAGTAGTGATATTTATTGAGCATCCACTGGGTGCAATGCACTGTAATAAATACTCGGAGAGTACAAACCAAGGAAGAATCATGATCTCTGCCCACAAGGAGCTTACACTCTAATGGGGGGAAACAGACAGATGCACAATAGAGTTGTTACAATGAATAATTGAATAAAAATGCCTAAGAACGTGCTGAGGATGGGTATGATTTTTAAAAAAGTGCTTGAGCTGGCTGATGATTTTATATGACTTAGGGTGCTAGCAATTTATCAGGGAAGGCTTGTTGGAGGAGGTGGGAATTTAGGAGGTCTTTGAATGTGGGAACAGCTGTGATTGTCCGGATTTGGGGAGGAAGTTCCAAGCCAAGTGAACATGTGAATGAAAGGATGGAGGTGGGAAGGCTGAGAGCAAAATACCATTAAGCTAGTGTGGGAGGAATCAAGAGAGTGAGTTGGGGAATAGTGGGTGAGAAAAGTTGACAGACAAGATGGGGTGAATTGGTAGCTAGCCTTGAAGTTGATTTTGAAGAGCCTTTGTTTGCTGAGAAAGAACACAGGAAGTCTGTGGGGAGTTTGGAAGTGAAGAGAGATTTCTCGAATAAGATACTCAAATCAGTCTTGTGATGTAATGCAAATATAAAAACTACATCAATCAATCAATCATATGCATTAAGTGCTTACTGAGTGCATTGCATTGTACTAAGCACTTGGGAGAGTACAATATAACAGAGTTGATAGATATGGTCCCTGCCAACAAGGGGCTTGCAGTATAGAGGGGAAAACAGGCATTTAAAATAAATTACAGATATTTACATAAGTGCTGTGGGGTTGACTATCAAATGCTTATTAGGTACAGATTGAATTGCAAGGGCAATGAAGAAGGGTGACGGAGTAGGGGAACTGAGGGCTTAGTTGGAGAAGGACACGTGGAGGAGATGTGATTTTTAGTAAGGCTTTGAAGGTTGGGAGAATGGTGGTCTGTTGAAGGGGAAGGGAGTTCCAGGACAGAGGGGCGACTTGGGCAAGGGTTCAGTGGTGAGAAAGATGAGACCAAGGTACAGTGAGTAAGTTGGCATTAGAAAAGTGAAGTGAGAGTGCTGAGTTGTACTAGGAAATAATTTGATAGGAAAATAGAGTTTCTGCTCATTGAAAGAGGACACTGACATACAAAACACTAAATGACATATTTGGATTTCTTCAATACTATTTTTTTTCTAAAGGAAAGAGAAATATAGAAAATGCAGAAACGAGAAATGGCTTCATGAAGGAAATTAGACTACCATGGTACTGGGATTTTAATATTTATTTCAACCAGAAATGATGTTCTCTATGAAAAAAATCAATGAAATTATAAATTATTAGATAGTTGATTGCACTTTAATACAACTATTTTAATCAGATGACATTTCCACTCTAAAATCTCTTATATTTCAGTTTCACTGAATGAAGATGAAACTTTTTGAAAACTTGCTTTCAAAGTTTGTTTTCTGAAATATTTCTACGGTCTCTAAAGAGCAATTTAGGTTCCCAAGCCCTCCATCAGGACCCAAATCCAAATCATGGTGCAGTATCTCAAAATTCTCTTCCACAAGCTTGAGAGAAAATATTGCTTATTACATTGCACAGTGAGAAGGACATTAAGAGATTTACCAGCTCAGCCTAGAATTTTCTGTGAGCCCTAGCCAGGTCATATAATCCATCTGTGCTCCTTTTCCCCTGTATGTAAAATGGACACAATTACTCTAATCACTAAACCTATTTAACATCAAAATGGAGCCAGATTTTTTCCACTGCAGCAGTACCCCGTTGCCCAAAGGAGTTGTCAGCCCCCAGATGAGATTACAGTGGTTCATGATACCTCCTTAGAAGTTGGGAGAATCTTGTCAATATTTACATAAAGTGTACAAGCTTCTCAACAGAAGGGATCTATAATTTGCTGAGAACAAGTTTATGGATAGTAGAAACTTTTGCATCCCAATTAATTTTTCTAGAAATCCTAATAAAATTGGTCATTTGTGTCTTCTTAGAGAAATCTTAGACTTGGGACTTCATGCCTATCTGTGTTTGATGTCCTTGATTCTGTTTATCACTTTAATTGGTGTTGGGATGCTCATCTGGGCAGATTCACAATACCTACTGCACTTGAACAAATTTGGAAGATCCTTCAAAATGTATCAACTGTGAATAAGAGGAGAAATTAACAAGCTTTCTACAAATGTGTATTTTAAATGCCTATAGGAATATGCAAAATCTACATGGTAGAATATTTTGAAATTCCTTGCAAAAAACAAACTTTGTACAGTAATTGCATCAAGTCTGACTACAATTATTCATCAAAATAAAAGGAGGAAAGAAAGAGTAGTCATAGAAACCTCAAAGGGAAATTATACATTAAGCAGATTTCAAGTCTCCAGTTATTAAATAATAAACAGAGAACTCATAAACATGGAAATAAATTCTGAGCATAAAGTACTAGAGCTTTTCTGTACTAATTTGAAAGAAAGTCTAATTGTACAGGGGTATCCACCATTGTACTATCTCTATTTGCTTATTATAATAGACTGGAATCACTAGGTAAAAAAAATCAAATTAATCCCCGTTTTCTCTTCACTCATTAAGAATTCTAAGGATGAACAATTATGCAGTAAAGCTGTATATATTGAGGCATCCTTACAGATGGGTTTAAAAACAATCTCTGGGATTTTGAAAATTCTTATGAAAGCAATTTTACGAAGTAGCGTGGCCTAGTGGAAAGGGCCTGGGATTCAGAGGACCTTTTTTTCTAATCCCTGCTCTGCCAAGTGCTAGCTGTGGGAACTTGGGCAAGCCAATCATCATCTCTGTGCACCGGTTCCTTCATCTGTAAAATGGGGATTATATCCTTCTCCCTCCAACTAAGACTATTAGCCCCACGTGGGACAGGGACTGTGTTCAACATGATAAACCTGAATCTACCCCAGCATATAGAACAGTGCTTTACACTTAGTAGGCACTTAAAAAACAGCACAAATACCTTGAAAAATTTATGGGGTTAATTCACTATTGATCTTGCCCTCATCGTTTCACTCCATGCCACTAACCAAAAAGGGACTGCCTTTAGTGAGGGGTGCAGAATAATGATGATAATAATGGTGATGATGATGATAATAATAATAATAATAATAATAATAATAATAATAATAATAATAGTTAAGTGCTTACTGTGTACCAAACACTGTACTAAGAGCTGGGGTATATACAAGATAATCAGGTTGGACACAGTCCCTGTCCGAAATGGAGCTCACAGTCTAACGGAGAAGAATAACAAATATTTCATCCCCATTTTACAGATGAGGAAACTTAGGCATAGAGAAGTTAACTGATTTGCCCAAGTTCAAACATCAGGCAAGTGGCAGTGCCAGGATTAGAATCCAGGTTCACTGACTCTCAGACTCATCTCCCTCCACTAAGCCACATCACCATTCAACCACCAATTCCAGTACATTCACACAGAAGTATAGAACAAGTAGTGACTTTATCAAAGGTCCCATGGACCTTTGTCTCATGTATAAGAGGTTTAGAAGTTCATAGGTTTTTAGACTATTCTTTTATTCAATGAAGCAATTTGTTTAAAAAAATGCCTTATTGCTTTATTTATTAATGATAGAGCAAACCAAACACTAAAGGCTGTATAAAACAAATGTCTACTTATGCTATTGTACTTTCCTTGTGCTTAATATAGTGCTCTGCCTATAGTAAGAATTCAATCAATACCATGGATTGATTGCTTTATTATGGTATTTGTTAAATTCTTAGCCTGATCCAAGCAAAGGAATAAGGGGCTCACAATCTAAGTAAGGAAGATGGGCACAATAGATAATAAGAATTAATTATAGCAACAATAAGAACGATTCACTATTCTTCTTCTTGCCTTCTTGCCAAATCCAATGGCTCCTACTCTATCCTAATCCTCCTCGACCTCTCAGCTGCCTCTGACACTGTGGACCATCCCCTTCTCCTTAACACACTATCCAACCTGGGCTTCACAGACTCCGTCCTCTCCTGGTTCTCCTCTTATCTCTCTGGCCGTTCATTCTCAGTCTCCTTTGCGGGCTCCTCTTCCCCCTCCTATCCCCTTAATGTAGGGGTTCCTCAAGGGTCAGTTCTTGGTCCCCTTCTGTTCTCAATCTATACTCACTCCCTTGATGAATTCATTTGCTCCCATAGCTTCAACTATCATCTCTATGCTGATGACACCCAAATCTACATCTCCACCCCTGTTCTCTCTCCCTCCCTCCAGGCTCGTATCTCCTTCTGCCTTCAGAACATCTCCATCTGGATGTCTGCCCGCCATCTAAAACTCAACATGTCCAAGACTGAGCTCCGATTTATCTTCCCTCCCAAACCCTGTCCTCTCCCTGACTTTCCCGTCACTGTAGACGGCACTACCATGCTTCCCGTCTCACTAGCCCGCAACCTTGGTGTCATCCTTGACTCCGCTCTCTCATTCACTCCACACATCCAATCTGTCACTGAAACTTGCCGGTCTCACCTCCACAACATCACCAAGATCTGCCCGTTCCTCTCCATCCAAATCGCTACCTTGCTGGTTCAATCTCTCATCCTATCCCAACTGCATTACTTTATCAGGCTCCCTTCTGATCTCCCATCCTCCTGTCTCTCCCCGCTTCAGTCTATACTTCACTCTGCTGCTTGGATCATCTTTGTACAGAAACGCTCTGGGCATGTTACTCCCCTCCTCAAAAATCTCCAGTGGTTGCCTATCAACCCTCGAATCAAGCAAAAACTCCTCACTCTTGGCTTCAAAGCTCCCCATCACTTTGCCCCCTCCTACCTCACCTCCCTTCTCTCCTTCTACAGCCCAGCCCGCACACTCCACTCCTTTGCCGCTAACCTCCTCACTGTGCCTCGTTCTCGCCTGTCCCACCGTCGACCTCTGGCCCACGTCCTACCTCTGGCCTGGAATGCCCTCCCTCCACACATCTACCAAACTATCTCTCTTCCTGTCTTCAAAGCCCTACTGAAAGCTCACCTGTTCCAGGAGGCTTTCCCAGACTGAGCCCCCTGACTTTTCCTCTGCTCCTCCTATCCTCCCCATCACCCCCCCACCCTTCTTCCTTCCCCTCCCCACAGCACTTGTGTATATTTGTACATATTTATTACTCTATTTATTTTATTAATGATGTGTATATAGCTGAAAATCTATTTATTCTGATGGTATTGACACCTGTCTACTTGTTCGTTTTGTTGTCTGTCTCCCCCTTCTAGACTGTGAGCCCGTTTTTGGGTAGGGACCGTCTCTATATGTTGCCAATTTGTACTTCCCAATCACTTAGTACAGTGTTCTGCACACAGTAAGCACTCAATAAATACGATTGAATGAATGAATGAATATTCACATGTGATTCCATGGCAAGCCTATTTCTGCTGCTGGGTGTGTACTGTGCTTTGTTCTCACTCTTACAACCAATCAGTCAGTGGTATTTATTGACCACTTTCTATGTGCAGGGCTCTGTATTAAGTGCTTGGGAAAGTACAATCCAAAAGAGTTGGTAGACATATTTCCTGCTTACAAGGAGCTTATAGTCTAGAAGTAGAGACAGACTTTAAAATACAGATATGTACGTAAGTACTGCGGGGCTGAGTTGGGGTGAATATCAAGTGCTAAAGTATAGATCCAAATGCAGAGATGACACAGAAGGGACAGGGAATAGGGGAAATGAGGGATTAGTAGGGAAAGGCCTCTTGGAGGCAATGCAATTTGAATAAATCTTTGAAGGTGGGGAGAATGGTGGTCTGTTGGATATGGAGAGGGAGGAGCTGCAGGCCAGAGGGAGGATGTGGGCAAGAGGTTGGCAGCATGATAGATGACATCGAGGTACAGTGAGTAGGTTGGTGTATGAATAGGCGAGCTCATCAAGTGCTCTAAAACTAATGGCAAGGAGTGTCTGTTGTGGAGCTGGATGGACAACCACTGGAAGGTCTTTAGGAGTGGGGAGATGTGAACTGAATTATTTTTTATAAAAATAAACATGCAGCATTCTGTTTCTCCCTAAAATTTTCCTCTCCTAAAGGTATATTATCGAACACTAATGAAGGTGAGACCCTATTCAACTTTAAATAGATTAGAATAATGTGTGTGCTATTTTCCATCTGGAAAATGACAATACATTGAGGGCATGTTCCATATATCACAAAGGATGATCCTGCCACCACAAAGTAATTGACATTTGAGCGCATTTTGTGAAGTGCAAAAATGTATCAGTCACTACAGATGTAACATGCTGAGAAGCAGCATGGCTCAGTGGAAAGAGCAAAGGCTTGGGAGTCAGAGGTCATTGGTTCAAATCCTGACTTCACCGCTTGTCAGCTGTGTGACTTTGGGCAAGTCACTTAACTTCTCTGTGCCTCAGTTTCCTCATCTGTAAAATGGGGATTAAGACTGTGAGCCCCATGTAGACAACCTGATCACCTTGTATCCTCTCCAGCACTTAGAACAGTGCTCCACACATAGTAAGCGCTTAACAAATGCCATCATTAATATTATTATTATTAACATTTACTTAGACTGTGAGCCCCATATGGAACAGGGACTGTACCTGCTCTGATGATCTTGTGTCTACCCCAATGCTAAGTATAGTGCTTGGCACACAGATAAGAAATATCTCAATTATTATTGTTAGTGAGAACAAATATCACTTTTCTAAATTATCTAGGTGATGTGCAATGGTTTCAGAGCACTGTACTCAGTGCTTGGGAGAGCCAAGCAGCATGGCTCAGTGGAAAGAGCACGGGCTTTAGAGTCAGAGGTCATGGGTTTAAATCCCGGCTCTGCCAGTTGTCAGCTCTGTGACTTTGGGCAAGTCACTTAACTTCTCTGTGCCTCAGTTACCTCATCTGTAAAATGGGGATTAAGACTGTGAGCCCCCGTGGGACAACCTGATCACCTTATAACCTCCCCAGCACTTAGAACAGTGCTTTGAACATAGTAAGCACTAAATAAATGTCATTATTATTATTATTATGATTACAATAGAGTAGGTAAACCCAATCATTGCCCTGAAGAAGTTTACAATCCAGAAGGTCAAGTATATTTGATAAATTGGAAATTGTTCAGTTTCTAAATTGGGTTAGTCATTACTTGTCTACACTTGTTAGATTTTATACACAGCATGAGGTATACCGCATTTTTCCAAATTAATCAATCAATTGTATTTATTGAGCGATTGCAATTATTGTGTGTAGAACACAGTACTAAGTGCTTGGAAGAGTACACAATAATAGAGTTGGGAGACACAATCCCTTCCAAAATGGCATTGTTGATGATGAAATCTATGTCCTTCCCCTCCCCACAGCACGTGTATATATGTTTGCACAGATTTATTACTCTATTTTACTTGTACATATTTACTATTCTATTTATTTTATTTTGTTAATATGTTTTGTTTTGTTGTCTGTCTCCCCCTTCTAGACTGTGAGCCCGCTGTTGGGTAGGGACCATCTCTATATGTTGCCAACTTGTACTTCCCAAGTTGGCTTAGTACAGGGCTCTGCACACAGTAAGCACTCAATAAATACAATTGAATGAATGAATGAATGTGTGAAAATGTCTGAAAATACTGTTATAACTATCCCCTATTTATAATATTGTTCCTGTCACAAAATACCACATTTGTTACATCAAGGTCTACAGAATTAATGTGAATGATTCACTTGAAGGCGTGCACAAGGACAGCAAGCCAATTCAGGCAGTCTCCAATTTACAACATTCTGAGTTACAATGAATGACATTTACAACACTTCTAAACTTCAACCCTTTACAATGCATCAATTCTGACTACTTCACTAAGCGAGCCTCCTTCATGGATCCAACTCCACTTGCCACCTTTAGTATTTCACCAGGGGTAAAATGGACCTGTTGATTCTCCTTCCCTTATGAGTAGTAATAATAATAATTGTGGTATTTGCTAAGCACTTACTTGTGCCAAACACTGTACTAAGTGCTGGGGTAGATACAAGGATGGCTTACAGTCTTGATTCCCAGTTTACAGATGAGGTAACTGAGGCAAATAGAAATGACATGACTTGTCCAAGGTCACACAGCGGACAACTGGAAGAGTTAGGATTAGAACCCATGACCTTCTGCCTTCCAAGACCGTGCTCTATCCACTACACTATGCCATGTGGGAAAGTTAACACATTCATTTTATATTTCCATTTTACAATGCTCAGTCAAATCAGTAAAAAGTGGGTATCTGACCCTGATTGATTCAGGAACCAATCCCCTATTCATAACATTGTTCCTATCAGGAAATTGATACCGACTTGAAACATTTTGTTATGACACACATTTTTGTGAAAACAATTGTGTCAGAAGTCTGAGGACGGTCTGTAATTCTGGATTCTATACCTTACTTGCTCATTAGATAATAATGACAATAATGATAATTGTGGTGTTTCAGTGCTATGTGCCAGCACTGTACTAAGTGCTGGGGTAGATACACCTTATTTAGGTTAGACACAGTCCTTAACCCACATAGGGCTCCCAGGCTTAATCCCCATTTTATAGGTGAGGAAACTGAGGCAGAGAGGAGTTAAGTGCCTTGCCCAAGGTCTCACATCAGACAAATGGCAGAGCTGGGATTAGAACCCAGGCCCTCCGACTCCCAGGCCCCATGCTCTTTCCACTAGGCAACACTGATTCTCTTAGATGGTAGGAGGAGCTATCTTTGTGCTCTGTGTCTCAATCTACCCGTCTGTGGAAATGGACCATAAACTAAGCATAAACTCATACTGCATCAGTGGTATTGTAGTTTGTGATTTTTATTTAAGTAACCAATATCCTAAGAGCAGCAGCATGACGTAGTAGCAAGAGCATGGGCTACTTGGGAGTCAGAAGACATAGGTTCTAATCCCAGCTCCGCCACCTGTCTGTTATGTGACCTTGGAAAAGTCACTTAACTTCTTGGTCTTCAGTTACCTTGTTTGTAAAATGGAGATTAAGACTATAAGCCCCACGTGGGATAACCTGATTACCTTGTATCTACTCCATTGCTTAGAATGGTGCTTGCTAATAGTAACAATAATGATGGTATTTGTTAAGCACTTACTATGTGCCAAGCACTGATACCAGGTACAAGGTAATCAGGTTGTCTCAGGTGGGGCTCACAGTCTTAATCCCCATTTTCCAGATGAGGTAACTGAGGCACAGAGAAATTAAGTGACTTGCCCAAAATCATACAGCTGATAAGTGGCAGAGTCAGGATTCAAATCCACGACTTCTGACTCCCAAGCCCAGGCTCTTTCCACTAAGCCATGCTGCTTCTGCTACATAGTAAGTGCTTAACAAATACCATCTTCATTGTTATTACCGTTAATAAGAATTAGTAGGTGATCGTAGATCATAGTGGGAAATCCTTCTTTCTTACTTGGTAATAAAGTACTAAATTCTGTTTTCCCCTCCTCTTGAAATGTGATCGTTGTATGGGACAGAAACTGTGCCTGATTTCATACCTCTCCAGTGTTTAGCTCAGTGCTTTGCATAATTAAATAATAATAATAATAATAATGGTATTTGTTAAGCACTTACTATGTGCCAAGCACTGTTCTAAGCGTTGGGGTAGATATAAGGTAATGAGGTTGTGCCACGTGAGGCTCAGTCTTAATCCCCATTTTACAGATGAGGGAACTGAGGCATAGAGAAGTTAAGAGACTTGTCCAAGGTCACACAGTAGACAAGTGGCAGAGTGGGATTAGAATCCAGAACCTCTGACTCCCAAGCCTGTGCTCTTTCCACTAGGCCACACTGCTTCTCTAAATTAAATTCGAATTCTAATTCAATTCTAATTGAAGAATTCTGCAGTTAGTTTAAACCCCACAAATCGAAGAATATGGTACGCTGAGAGAATGTTCAAGGAAGAACACAAAATGAAAGGTTAAGAAACTGGAGAATTGAAGACTGTAAGGAGGT
This sequence comes from Tachyglossus aculeatus, assembly GCF_015852505.1. NCBI lineage: Eukaryota > Metazoa > Chordata > Mammalia > Monotremata > Tachyglossidae > Tachyglossus > Tachyglossus aculeatus. The sequence continues at coordinate 99,554,326 of NC_052101.1, read as the reverse complement.
GGAAGGCTAGAGAGAAACTCATTCATCCCTTCAAATCCCCCTCATGAACAAAAATCAGACACCGAATTAAAACTAATACTCAAAAGGGAAGACTTAACTTCAAACAATATAGCCCTATCCCTCATCTGCTGCTCTTTTTTTGTTGTATTTCCTAAGTACTTACTACATGTCAGGCACTGTACTAAGCACTGGGGTAGATACAAGATAATCAGGTTTGATACAGTCCATGTCCCACATGGGGCTCACAGTCTTTATCCCCATTTTACAGATGAGGTAATTGAGACCCAGAGAAGTTAAGGACTTGCCCCAGGTCACACAGCAGAGAAGTGGCAGAACAGGATTAGAACCCAGGTCCTATGACTCCCAGGCCTGTGCTTTTTTCCCTAGATTATGTTGCTCTTTGAGGTCAACCACCAGGAATATGATGGTGATGGAGGAGCAGGGGGGAGGTGGCCATCTTGGCTATGGCATCTCTTTGTACGGCTGGAACCGCTGCCTTGAGAATAGGCAAAGAGACTTGATAATTGAGTAAAACAAATATATTCTAGAAACAAAAATCATAGGGAAGATAATGTTAATACATTATAGCTGAAAATAGGAGACCTAAAGTGAATCAAATTATTAGCTAGGTCATAGATTCATGCTCCGAAGATCAATTAAATCTTAATCTATGGGAAAAACTAAGGATAGAATCATTTTCTACTATGTCTGGGGACACTAGTACTTAGAATTCCACAAAGCATCAGCATCATTTTGAACTATGACCATATATCTGGACAAATCTCTTAAAACAATCAGACAAGCTGCCACAGTTTTTTCACCACCTAATTCATTTTCTAAGTGGTTCAAACAAGGGGGGTGGAGAGGGGAAAGAGGAAAATTGGACTTCAGTGAACCCGATTTCTACACCTTCTGGTGCGCCCCTCCAATTCCTCTCGATCTCCCGCCATGGCTTTTGTCACGACCAGCCAGGGCAGCTGAAGGTTGTTCCAGCTCCAGGTGGATATTTGGTGAACCTGTCATCTACTCCTCTTGGGCCCTTCCTCCACCTTTTCTCCATCCCCCCTCTGCAGCTCTGCACCCCAAAGAGCCAGGGTGGCGATGGGTGTCAAGATGTGGTGACCCCCACTCCCACCCCTCCCGTAGCAGCCTCCAGGGGCAAAGAGATAGTAATATAATAATAATAATGATGGCATTTATTAAGCGCTTACTATGTGCAAAGTAGTAGGGTCAATAGGGTTGGGGATACTGACACAGATTTTGGTTTTGTAGAAACAAAAATGTGTGTGTTGGGGGGTATTTTATAAAGCTTCAGTGCCCCCATTTGCAGATCCCATCTGTAGAAGCCAATAAGAGGATAATAATAATGATAATAATAATAATAATAAGGGTATTTATTAAGTGCTTACTATGTGCAAAGTACTGTTCTAAGCACTGAGGAGGTTACAAGGTGATCAGATTGTCCCACGGGGGGCTCACAGTCTTAATTCCCATTTTACAGATGAGGTAACTGAGGCACAGAGAAGTTAACTGACTTGCCCAAAGTCACACAGCTGACAATTGGCAGAGCAGGGGTTTGAACCCATGACCCCTAACTCCAAAGCCCATGCTCTTTCCACTGAGCCATGCTGCTTCTCAGCTCATAACTACATAATAATAATAATAATAATAATAGTGGTATTTGTTCAGCACTTACTATGTGCCAAGCACTGTTCTAGGCGCTGGGGTAGATACAAGGTAATCAGGTTGTCCCACGTGGGGCTCTCAGTCTTAGTCCATTACAGAGGAGGTAACTGAGGAACAGAGAATTTAATTGACTTGCCCAAAGTCACAAAGCTGATAAGTGGCAGAGCCAGGATTAGAACACATGACCTCTGACTCCCAAGCCCTTGCTCTTTCCACTAGGCCATGCTGCTTCTCTCATAACCACTGGGTGAAGGAAGATCAGATAAGGGTGCCCAGGGATGGCTGTAATCAAACCAAATGTAGTTTAGGGAGTTCACACCTGTGTCATTTTCCTGTACTAAGGGATATACCGTGGCTCAGTGGAAAGAGCCCAGGCTTTGGAGTGAGAGGTCATGGGTTCAAATCCCTGCTCTGCCAATTGTCAGCTGTGTGACCTTGGGTAAGTCACTTAACTTCTCTGTGCCTCAGTTACCTCATCTGTAAAATGGGTATTAAGATTGTGAGCCCCATGGGGGACAACCTGATCACCTTGTAACCTCTTGTTATGCTTAGAACAGTGCTTTGCACATAGTAAGCACTTAATAAATGCCATTATTATTATTATTATTATTATATACCAAAATGGTTTCAAATAAGAATTGTTTTAAATGTTCAATGGAATATGTTCAGCAGCTATGCAGATGGAAAATACCAGTTTGGTATAAATAGTACAGTGCTCTGCACACAGTATGTGCTCAATAAATACGATTGAATGAATGAATGAATTTAAATGCTGCCAGGCATCTCTCCTCTTTGCTTAAGAGCTTAGATAGTTAAAACACATCAGATCAGCTTGGTCTCCTCCACAACAGTCACCTTATAGTACCCATAGTTTTCTATCACTTAAAGCATTTAGGAGAATGGTGGAGAAGTGGCAGAGACACTGTGTAGGTAAGATAGTGTACCAAATATCAATCATTTAAGAGGAATATAGTATTGAATATGTGAAGTACATTCAAAGAACCACTCTCCATTGATTTCATAAAGTTGATTTCACCCACAATATTGTCTCTGCACATGTCTATTTTTACTTTGAAAACAGCAAAGCCTCCTCCAAGTTTCTTCTTTTCCAATAAAATTCAGACCTTTAGCAATTAATTATATTTCATTTCATTTATATTGTCAGGTTGATCTATATGGGCAACATGGAGATTTTGATATTAAATAACTTCCTGTGACATGAAAGTAATTAATGATCCTTATGCTGAGTTCCACACTGCACTGAAATGGAGCACAGCTGATATCCTGAATCCAGTTTCTGTAATTTCAAAGCACTCCACTAAAGTTTGATTTCCTATATTTTTAATTACTTTTGACCTACAACATAAGGCACCAGTGATAAGTGAAATAATGGTTCATTTGCCAGGTTTCTTTTCCTTCCATTCCCAGTAGAATGGAACTATTGTTATCCTGCTGGTATCTTAGAACAATAAAAATATAAGTTTGGTTAAAAACTAATATTGTAGGATTTCATACTCAAATCTTTCCAGTCTGCTTCATGTGGAGGGTGTTCAATATAATACAATTTCTAATAACAAATACATTCAAAATTAAAATATTTATTTTGCCTTTTGGACTAAGCTAAGATTGTTTATCATGGTAGTGAGTTAAAATATCTTAAAGATTTAAATATATTGTGCAGTCGAGCACAAATTCAATGATTCACAGGGGTGAACTGCTTGAAGAAAACAGACAGGACACCTTTGTAAGAGACAGTCAGGAATCAAGTTCTTTTGGAACCCACTTGAGGAAAATTATTATATTGAGGCAAAATAGAAAATTGTAACAGGTATTGCTGACAGCAAATGTAAGAAAGCAGCAAAAGACCCTCTTCAAATAGACTTAGTATGGAAGGGATTTGATTATCTCGGTCTTTTCAACTGCTCTCATATCTGGATATATTTCACTCAGTAGTATCATCACTGAGCATGAGAATATACAGATATAGCAACACCATAAATAGCTATACAAAATGATAGATTATATCCCATTATTCAAATTAGAACAAAAGGAAACAATATATTTGCATCTTTTTTCTAACGTCTGTTTTTCTCAAATCAGTGTAGCTATTGGGCTTCTTAGAGCATTCAGATGCATTTGATTTACTTCTCCAATGTCTGTTAATGAAGTACTTGATAAGTTAGTCATTAGGCCTAAATGGACACACCTATATCTAGAAAGTAAGACTCATATCCTTCAGCATTCCATTTGGAATACTGGGTTTTCGCCACTGTTTTCTAGCTTTTGAAGAGCTACAAATTCATTTGATCAATCAATCAATCAATGGATTTATTGAACACTTACTATGTGCAGAGCACTACTGTACCAAGTGCTTGAAAGAGTACAATACAACAGAATTAGCATATACGTTCCCTGCCCAAACTGAGCTTACAGTCTGGAGGGGGAGACTGTTATTTAGTTATCTGCTATGGTTAGACCACCAGCATTTGGATATTATTGCAGTTTTTTTCTAAGTGAAAGTATCTCTCTTCTAGTTGTTGTCCCAGGAGCTTAACAAGCCAACTCTTATTAGCTTCTTGAAATCAAACCCTCCAATCAGGAGGTCAAAAATCACAGTTAAACAGCAATCAATACTACAATTAGCTAGAGCAATTGATGCCTGCCCTATCATTCTGATCATTAGGCCTCAGGTGCCAGCAGAAAGCTCTTACCCTAAATTAGAGCCTTTCTAACTTTGTTTGCTAGTGGTAGTCATGTGGCTCTTCTAGACCTTATGATAATGCAATACATGGTGAGAGAGAGAAGCTCTGAACTAAGGAAATAAGGTTTGGGGGCTAAAGTGACAACTAATTCTACTTCCTGCTCAACTCCTTTGTACTTACTACTGTTAGGATGGATTTTTATGTGGCAGAATAGCTGGTAAAAGTTTTTTCTCAGCTATGGAGAGGGCATTAAAATGGCTCCTTGCTGTTGAGGGCTTTTTGTACAGTGGCTTCTGCAGTCTTCTCGGGCAGTAATGTAAAAGAATGTCTTAACTTGAAGATGGTCCAGGATCACAGGCTGGTGAGTGTTCAAATGGGTTAATTTAACAGGTTTTATTTTTTTATATGTAGTTCAGATGAGGTTGATGAGTTGTCTAGGTTAAGAATCATGAACATTATTACTTTTGGCAACAGTTTCTATTGATTTCAGCAGAATGATATTTTTTAAAGGACCCCTCAGGGGTAATGAAAACATGAAAGGAAGCTGACCTGCTAGATCAACCTATAATCTCTAAATCAATGGGCAATGTTATTTAATGGTTTAGAAACTAAATGGATTTAATCTAATTAACTTTCTTAGCTGTAAAGGATATTTATGTGAATTAATTTTTAATTCTCTGTGCCAGAAGGCAAGATAAAGCTTCTTTCCTCCAAAGCAGAGATCACATCTTTGCCCTAACAAAATATTAAATCATGTGGAAAAAGTCATTACCCTTGTGTAGGCTTGAAAAAAAGTTAACTTTCTTGCTTATATTTTGCTTTAGGTTTATAATTTGAAGTTTCTAAGTATTTTTATAAATAGAAACTCAACATATGGGGGCAATGATTACATTTGCAATTTTGTGCTTTTTAGAGCCAATCTCCGAATGCTTCATCTACTTTCTGGTGTAAATTCAGCTTTTTAGGAAGTTGCATTAAATAATAAAGCTACAACATTCTATCTTAATTCAGTGTGGAAGTAACATATTAAAAATAACATGTATAGTACTAAGTCTTTGACATACCAAAGTGGTGGTACAGTCCTTGCCCACGAGGAACTTCTATTCTGAGGAGACAGATATAAAAATATGTATGGAATAATGAAATAATTGGACATTCAACTGAATAAACATGTGGAAGTGCTGAGGATGGGTATAAATACATTCATGTATACTAGAGATGGGATTATACTAAATAACTGAAACTAATGCAGCTTCTAAAGATACCTAATTTATTTCCTGGGAAAAGCTCAGAGACTAGGAGAACCCTTTACATTAGGTTTCATATAATAATAATAATGGCATTTATTAAGCATTTACTATGTGCAAAGCACTGTTCTAAGCACTGGGGAGGTTACAAGGTGATGAGGTTGTCCCACGGGGGGCTCACAGTCTTCATCCCCATTTTACAGATGAGGTAACTGAGGCCCAGAGAAGTTCAGTGACTTGCCCAAAGTCACACAGCTGACAAGTGGCAGAGTTGGGACTTGAACCCATGACCTCTGACTCCAAAGCCCATGCTCTTTCCACTGAGCCACACTGCTTCATATGCTCATATGAGTATATTCTGTTACAGATCCTGTTCCATTTTAAAATTCAGATTAGCATTCTGGCTTTATGGAAAAATCTTGATGCCCCAAATCCACTAACTTGATGTAAGCAGTATTTATATTGGACTCTTGGATTTAATTTATTTTTCTGCTTCATTATGCTGATCAAAATGTCAAAGACTGCTTATGTATTTGAGAGAGATCTGCACACACGAGAGGTTGTTCTTTCCTCTTTACTCTCTAAATTTTCAAATAGAAGCAAGGGTACATAATGGGTTTCAGGAGAGGCAGGCACCAATAACATCCTCTTGCCCTCTGCCACAACAGCTCATCTTCAGAATATCTAAAGGACCTTGAAACTAATTGAAAACTCTTGGCTTGTACAGGTCTAGTGTGTGTTTATTATTTTGCTGATTCATTTAGATAACTTTGAAAACAGCTAAAAAAGCCTCAGGGAACAAGCCCATAAAACAGGCCCTGAATTAAGATATTTAAAATAAACAGCAAAAACAAAATTAAAATAGAAAGGGAGGAGCAACCTTACCATAGTGCCCCCTGAACAGGAAAAAAAAAAAAAAAACCTAAAAAAGCTGACCCTTCACATCCCACAAAGTGGCTCTCCAACAGAAAAAGGCAGGCAAGAAATTCCTCCAGTCTAAAGGAAATCATTGATAGCAGACTCATCAATGAAGTAAGAAACTATCTTACATGACCCCGATGTCCACTATAGTATCAGTTATGCATGAATCATTTCACATTGAAATGATTTAACTGTTAATGTCATCCTTTGGAAATCAAGTGTGTGCATGTGAGTATGTTTGACTGCATTCTAAGACCTCATCGACTGAGATATTGTCTTAACTTCTCGCAGTTATGGTATTAAATTCATTCATTCAATCGTATTGAGCGCTCACTGTGTGTAGAGCACTGTACTAAGCACTCGGGAAGTACAAGTTTGCAACATATAGAGATGGTCCCTACCCAACAGCGGGCTCACAGTCTAGAAGGGGGAGACAGACAACAAAACAAAACATAAACCAAATAAAATAAATAGAATATGTGCAAGTAAAATAAATGGAGTAATAAATATGTACAAACATATATACATATATTAAATGCCTACTAAGCACTCGGGAGAGTTACAGTAGAAACAAAAGATACGGTTCCTGCGTTCAAGAAATTTAGTCTCATATTGGAACTTACTGATGTTGAGTATGTAGATTAATTAACCAAATAACTCAAGAAGTTGATTGTGGTAGGCTGTAGCCATCCCAAGGCAGTGTGACCTAGAAAAGCACAGGACTTCTCACCTTCACCTCACCTCACCTTCTCACCTTCATAATCTTCTCACCTGCCTCCTCTCTCACACTCCTTTCCCCTGTAAATCCGTATTACTCCCTCACAGAGATCTCCGCTCTCTGGACCCCACCCATCTTTCGGAGCGCCTCACACCCCACCTCGCCGCCCTCTCCTCTCTACCCAGTCTTGATGATCAGATTACTGCTCTCAACTCTACCCTCTCTACTCAGCTAGACTCACTCGCTCCCCTTTCCCTTCGCCGCTCTCGCACCACTAACCCACAGCCCTGGATCACTGCCACTGTCCGCCTCCTTCGCTCTTATGCTCGAGCTGCCGAACGCTGCTGGCGAAAGTCTAAACACCATGCCAACCTCGTTCACTTCAAGTTTATCCTTTCCTGCCTTAACTCAGCCCTCTCTTCTGCCAGACAAAACTATTTCTCCTCCCTTATTGACACCCATGCCCATCACCCCCGCCAGCTCTTCTGTACATTCAACTCCCTTCTCAGGCCCCCGGTTCCTCCCCCTCCTCCTTCCCTCACCCCCAAAGATCTGGCCTCCTACTTCATTAACAAAATTCAATCCATCAGGGGCGACCTCCCCAAAGTCTCTTCCCCCCTTTCTCCATCCCCCCGGCTCTCAACACTCTCTGCTACTCTCCCATCCTTCCCAGCAGTATCCTCAGAGGAACTCTCCTCCCTCCTCTCAAGTGCTACTCCGGCCACCTGTGCTTCTGACCCCATTCCCTCTCATCTTATGAAATCTCTCGCTCCATCCCTTCTCCCCTCCTTAACTTCCATCTTCAACCGCTCACTCTCCACTGGTTCCTTCCCTTCTGCCTTCAAACATGCCCATGTCTCTCCCATCCTAAAAAAACCCTCTCTTGACCCCACCTCACCTTCTAGTTATCGTTCCATATCCCTCCTACCATTCCTTTCCAAACTCCTTGAACGAGTTGTCTACACGCGCTGCCTAGAATTCCTCAACAACAACTCTCTCCTCGACCCCCTCCAGTCTGGCTTCCGTCCCCTTCGTTCCTCGGAAACTGCCCTCTCAAAGGTCACCAATGACCTCCTGCTTGCCAAATCCAACGGCTCATATTCTGTCCTAATCCTCCTCGACCTCTCAGCTGCCTTTGACACTGTGGACCACCCCCTTCTCCTCAACACGCTATCTGACCTTGGCTTCACAGACTCCGTCCTCTCCTGGTTCTCCTCTTATCTCTCCGGTCATTCTTTCTCAGTCTCTTTTGCAGGCTCCTCCTCCCCCTCCCATCCTCTTACTGTGGGGGTTCCCCAAGGTTCAGTGCTTGGTCCCCTTCTGTTCTCAATCTACACTCACTCCCTTGGTGACCTCATTCGCTCCCGCGGCTTCAACTATCATCTCTACGCTGATGACACCCAGATCTACATCTCTGCCCCTGCTCTCTCCCCCTCCCTCCAGGCTCGCATCTCCTCCTGCCTTCAGGACATCTCCATCTGGATGTCCGCCCACCACCTAAAGCTCAACATGTCGAAGACTGAGCTCCTTGTCTTCCCTCCCAAACCTTGTCCTCTCCCTGACTTTCCCATCTCTGTTGACGGCACTACCATCCTTCCCGTCTCACAAGCCCGCAACCTTGGTGTCATCCTCGACTCCGCTCTCTCATTCACCCCTCACATCCAAGCCGTCACCAAAACCTGCCGGTCTCAGCTCCGCAACATTGCCAAGATCCGCCCTTTCCTCTCCATCCAAACCGCTACCCTGCTCATTCAAGCTCTCATCCTATCCCATCTGGACTACTGCACCAGCCTTCTCTCTGATCTCCCATCCTCGTGTCTCTCTCCACTTCAATCCATACTTCATGCTGCTGCCCGGATTATCTTTGTCCAGAAACGCTCTGGGCATATTACTCCCCTCCTCAAAAATCTCCAGTGGCTACCAATCAATCTGCGCATCAGGCAGATACTCCTCACCCTGGGCTTCAAGGCTGTCCATCACCTCGCCCCCTCCTACCTCACCTCCCTTCTCTCCTTCTACTGCCCAGCCCGCAACCTCCGCTCCTCCACCGCTAATCTCCTCACCGTACCTCGTTCTCGCCTGTCCCGCCGTCGACCCCCGGCCCACGTCATCTCCCGGGCCTGGAATGCCCTCCCTCTGCCCATCCGCCAAGCTAGCTCTCTTCCTCCCTTCAAGGCCCTGCTGAGAGCTCACCTCCTCCAGGAGGCCTTCCCAGACTGAGCCCCTTCCTTCCTCTCCCCCTCATCCCCCTCTCCATCCCCCCATCTTACCTCCTTCCCTTCCCCACAGCACCTGTATATATGTTTATATGGTTGTACATATTTATTACTCTATTTATTTATTTATTTATTTATCTTACTTGTACATTTCTATCCTATTTATTTTATTTTGTTGGTATGTTTGGTTCTGTTCTCTGTCTCCCCCTTTTAGACTGTGAGCCCACTGTTGGGTAGGGACTGTCTCTATGTGTTGCCAATTTGTACTTCCCAAGCGCTTAGTACAGTGCTCTGCACATAGTAAGCGCTCAATAAATACGATTGATTGATTGATTGATTGACTGGGAGTCGGCAGACCAGGGTTCTAGTCCAGATTCCTTCACTTGCCTGCTGTGTGACCTCAAGGAAGTCACTTAGCCTCTCTGTGCCTCATTTAGCCCATCTTTAAAATGGGTATAAAATAGCAGTCCTCCCTCTCTGACTGTGACTATGGGACAGACTATGTCAGATCTGATTGCCTCGTATCTATTCTACTGCTTAGCACAGTGTATGGCACTTAGTAGAGCTTAAGCTGTATGGCACTTCAGCTGCCAGATGATATTTCCATTTGGTATGAACCTAATACTATTGTTATACCACACTCTGCCCATGCCACTGGTTCTGAAGAAGCATAATTAGTTGTTCAGGATGTTTCTTGGCATAACTTCAGTCTTAGTACAAGAAACGAATACCAAACAACAGTACTGGTGATAATGGAGCAATCTTTCACGTGCATTGTAGGTGTTGTGATGTTTTGACTTGGGAGCAAACTCTATCGGTACATCCATGATTGATCTCTTCTATCCTGTTGAATGGGGAAAATCTACGTATTGCACACATGCCACTCCATTTTAACTGGTCCCTTTCCAGTGGTGTGAAGCCTTCTTTCTGCATCCGCTGCCATTCAGTATAAATGGGTGTCAGGTTGACCTGACAGTCTTGTTTACTTAGAATCTGAGTGGATGTTTGTCTGGGCCCAAGTAAAATTGAACTGAGCAAAGTCCTAGAGGTAGAAGCTCCTTCTATAGAGAGGAGATGGTTGTATTATGATGTACAACTTTTTGATTCAGGTAACCTGACTGTCTTCATCTGAAGTTGCAGAGGATCCTCAGTATTTGAGGCAATCTGCAAATCCTCAGTATTTGAGTGGCTAACTGGATGCAAAACGCTGAATTAGATGCTTAGGGAACATACAGAACTTTGAAAAGAAACAATCTTTCCCCTCGAGGATCTTACAATCAATCGTTTTTTGTGACCATTCTATTTGTAATAATAATTATGGTGGTATTTGTTAAGCGCTTACTATGTGCCAAGCACTGTTCAAAGCACTGGGGTAGATACAAGGTAATCAGGTGTCCCACATGGGGCTCACAGTCTTAATCCTCATTTTCCAGATGAGGTAACTGAGGCCCAGAGAAGTTGTGACTTGCCCAAAGTCACACAGCTGATAAGTGGCGGAGCAGGGATTAGAACCCATGACCTCTGGCTCCCAAGCCCGTGCTCTTTCCACTAAACCATGCTACTTCTCCAAAAGGCTTTATGTCTGTAAATATGTTTGTCTGTTGCCACCCATTAGAGTGCAAGATCCTTGTGACCAGGGAATCAATCAATAAATTGTATTTACTGAACACTTACTATCTGTCACTTCATTGTTTATTGCTTCCCAGAAGCTTTACCCAGTGCACTGCAACAAGTGGGTATTCAGGAAATGCTATTACAACCTAATAAAAAAATCAAAGCAGACCTAAATTAGTACTCCAGTTCTAAGTAGGATTTTAGATGTCTTTATACCATTATAATTTGCCTCTAGAAAGATGGTCCTACTATTTATCTATGTAGCTTCATAGGCAGTCAGTTACACTTCATTTAACTTTGTTTTTCCCCCATTTTTTCAGTATTAACTATGATTATTGACAAATTTTTCCATATTAAAAAAAATCCTGAAATCTCATCAGGTTCAAATCTTTTTTTCAAGCGTCTTTATTTTTTGAGTATGACTGAGAACATCAAAGAGTAGTACCAAGATGGAACAAAAAGGACTACTGTAACAAGATTTTTAAGCCAAATGTGTAGACTCAAGAGATTTGCTTGAGGATCCAGTCTTTTGAGATTTAGTAGCATTATCAAAGCCAGCCCATTTAACAGTCACAAAATGAAGGCATGTTCCCAGGGATACCAAGGTATTGTCAGATAGCTAGGTAGTGCAAGCTATTTTTGTTCCTTTATATGCCTACGCATTCAAGTAATGGGAATCAATTCCCCACTCTGACATAACTTTGAGTATGATGGATATTTGGCTAGGCTCATTTTGAATGAATATGTGGGGAGCCAAACCTCAGCTCCATTATGTGCACAAGCATTTTCAACATTTACCCTTCAGAAATTCAGTTGTCTTTGTATTGTCCAAAAAAATAAAGTTTTATTGTCATGGTGATAGGGTTAGTAATGGGCTCTCTTTCCCATATTTCAGCTGCAGTTGGGTCAAACTCACTTTGTAAATGAAATTATATTTGATGTTTCTTGCTAAAGCATTTTTATGGTTTTGCTTCACATCTAAGAGATGAAGACATTCTTGCCCAATCCAACGGCCTCTACTCCATCCTAATCCTCTTTGACCTCACTACTCTGCTAGTACACAACCCAGCCCGCACACCTCACTCCTCTAATGCTAACCTTCTCACTGTACCTCAATCTCATCCATCTCGCCACCGACCCCTCGCCCACATCCTCCTTCTGGACTGGAACCCCCTCCCTCCTCAAATCCAACAGACAATTACTCTTCCTCCTTCCCCGTCCCCGCACTCAAAGCCTTTTTGAAGGCCCATCTCCTTCAAGAGGACTTCCCTAAGCCCTCCTTACTTCTTATTCCTCTCCCTTTTGCATCACCCTGACTTGCTCCCTTTATTCATTCCCCCCCATCCTTTGTTTGTGATCTTGCCTTACCACTTGTTGTAAAAAAAAGAAAAAAGACACTAGTGATGTTGGTAGACTTGTTCTAGAAGTCAGATATGGTGTGCGTGAAATTCAAATCTCACAGGCATAGAAAGGTTGGACAATAATTGCTCTATTAATCTTCATCTTGGTCAAATGCAACAGTGTGGCACCAACTGATATCTGTACCCTGAAGTACATTTTAATGACATATAACGAAGTTATAAGAATGAGAGCTCTTAGAAATCACATTGGAGTACTTAAAAAAAATAGTTTGTGAATTCTTTCAAGAGGCTTTGACTTGATATGAATTGGAAGAAAATAGTGCTGTCTTTTCTCCTAGACTGTTTCTTTTTTTCCCTCTTTCTTCATTCTTGCCTTATTATATATCTTCTGATTCCCCATCCTTTCACCTTTTCAGCTCTGATTCTCAGCACCAAAGGGAAGCAAGTTGCTGCAACAGGAATTTTCCTCTCTTTAATCAGTTAACTGCTCCATGCCCTCATGCTATTAATCTGGGTTGTGTGTGCAGGAGATGAAGGGATGGTTCCTTTATGTTGTAATGCTTGTTTTGTTTGTCCTGCAAGAGAAACAGCCCTGTTGTTTCACCCTTTAGAGGATAGGTGATTGTACATGGAAATTAAAGCAAGCAATGACTGCTTAATGTAACATAGCCATAACTTTATTGTGAAAGTTGAAAAGACATGTTAAACCAAAAGTCTTAGCACAAGTAAATATCAGGTTTCTGGAAGAAGCAGCTTCTTGAAAATGTATGTTGATATTAATAAAGCATATCATTTCTTCTCTCTAATGGAATTTTCCTTTCATGAGACTTATTATCACTTTACACAGTTCTTACTGTCATATTGGGTGACCAATCTATAGAAAACATTGCTGTCAGATCAATATACTTGGCAGCTATTCCTATGAATGCAATACTATGCCCTTTAAAGCTTTGTTTTGAAGATCACTGTTCTGCCAGTATGAACCCTATTTTATTTGTTTTCATAAAATGTTAAGATTTACTTTAGCAAAACTGTCCCTTTTTATAATGTCTTAGTGTTTAAGACCAGTGGAAAAGTTTTTCAGCAATGACTTTGGAGTTTAATATATGAGAATTAGACTATTTTCTATGCATGCTGGATCTTATAATTAGGGCTGGGGTAGGGGGGAAATTCCCTTGAATTACCTTCGAAGAAGCAAGTTGAGTGTGTGTATGTGTGTGTGAACACATGCGCACCTGCGTTAACTTGATTTCAATGAGCAGGGGCAATCCTGAAGGCATATTTGGATAATTTGCATTGCAAAAATGAATTAATAGATCACTTAATCTCTTAGCTTTAAATTTTAATCAGCAAAAATAGGATTGACACCTGCCTTCTCTAGAATGCTCTATATATGTAGTCAGATTTGAAATTTTTGATATTAAACATCTATAAGTAATCACCAGCAAGAATTAGAACCTCGAAGTTGAAATTCTTAAGTGAACTTTACTACTGATATCAGGCAGGAACTTGACTCATGGCTAGTAATAACAATTTAAACTTTCTGAAAATGGATTCTGAATATGGCAGAGTAGCCAGATATATTTCTAGTACAGTGGTATTGAAACCATCTGTGGTTCTGGAAATAATTTTTAACTAGTTGACCCTTATATTCCTTTCACTGAACCAAGTATGTATTGTACCAGTCCATTGATTATTCCCTTTTTGGAGGCATAGTATTTCCAGTCCACCAGATTAGTCAGTCAATCATATTTACCGAGTGCTATGTGCAGAGCACTGTACTAGCCTCTTTGGAGAATACAATATAACAAACAACAGATATAGTCCCTACCCACAACGAGTTTACAGTCTACAGGGTCATCAGGTCACTGTTGATTATAGCTGTGCGGCATTCAATGGCATCTCAATGAACCAAAATATATCATTTCTTTGGAGTAATTTACTTAAGGGAAAACAGGTTGCTAGCTCATTAATTGCCTTTAGTAACTGGGAAAATGGCTCCAAGCATATTTGAAGGCAATGTTTGTGATCCTGTATGCCAGTGATAGCCCAGCAGTAGCAATTGCCTTGCGAGATGGGGTTGGTATTAATGAATATGGGCAGAGACAGTGAATGGTTTGAGGATGACTTTCCAAAATATATATGAACTATGTATGAAACATAAATATCTTCATCCAGTCTAGGAATGAGTAGTGCATTCAGAGGATTTGGGATGAGGGGTTAGTATTTTGCTTTACTATTGTCAGGGAATGTGTCTGTTAATTCTGCTCTATCATACTCTTCCAAGTATTTAGTACAGTGCTTTGTACATAGTAAGTGATCAATAGATACCATTGATTGATTTTTACCAAGTTTTCGACACCGCTCTCTTTTTCACATATACTGGGTTCTCAATTTTGAGCCTTTAACTTTACCAAATTGATAATCCAAAAAACCAAAATGGAAATATGTAGGGGACAAAGAACAGAACACTCTTTTTCTGTTTCCTTCTCTCCTTCCATGTGTGTGTGTATATATATCTATATAGATATATATAGGTAGATATATAGATAGCTTTCTATCGTTCTGTCTTCCCTGCCATTTTAGTACCACTTCTGTCCCACTCTGAATTCCCACTTTTGCTGCAGGGATTCTGGAGGTCAATGGGGTGGTCCATGGGAATCATTTGACTATTTTATTTTTCCGGTGGATTCTACCCCAAACTGTTGAGGAAATTATAGTCCTATTAGGCAGTCAATCAATGCTATGTACTGACTGCTCCCTGTGTGCAGAGTACTATACTAAGAACTTGGGAGAGGACAATAGAATAATGTTGGTAGACACACTCCCTGCCTAGAAGGAGCTTATGAGGTAGGGGCAGGTGTATTGGAGATAGGTAAAATTAAAATAAAATTAAATACTGATCGGCAAAATGGGGAGAGTATAAGGCTATGTATATAAGTGCTGAGCCTTGGGTGTGTATCAAGTGCTTAGGGCTACACCCAAGTGCAAAGGTGGTATAGAAGGAAGGGCAGATGGGGTGATGAGGGCTTAGTCAAGGAAGGCCTCTTGGAGGAGATATGATTTAGTGTGTTTAAAGAGAATTGTCAAACTAAAAAGAATGTTATCTAGAGCAATAACCAATCAAGCATTTTGATTGAGCACTTACTGTATGTAGAGCACTATTCTAAATACTTGTGGGAGTACAATATAACAGAACTGCTAACATATTACCTGTCCACAATGACCTTACAGTCTAGAGATGAGCATACATGAGTCTAAATGTATTGAGACTTCTGATTTTGAAGAAAGAGGTGGCATTTTTTTAATCACTGTAAGGATAGAAAGTGGGTCCCCTTAACAAAATATTTAGTCGTGAGAGGCTCAAACTACCATTATGCCACAGTTACCACTTTTAATTGATTCTGGTACAATAGTGTTAAGTGAAAGAGCACTCAACAAAGTATATTTAATTTCCCATAGGAGAATTGTAAATGCATGAGTGCTGTCTCAATATCCACAAAGTTTGCCAAAACAATATGAATGTATTTTAAGTGATAAACACAGCAAATATGCTCAAATAGCAATGTAAACTTGTATCAACGAAATATTTTGAATTAGTTTTTTTGTGTATCTATAATTTGATTTTCAAAGTGTTATCTTTCACATCCTATTGAGCTAAAAGGAATCTTATGCTAAGGGATTAGACTAGAGGTAGAGGCTAGGAGACTCAAACTTCCAGATGATGACTAGAGATGTTATCTATGCTAAATAGATTTCCATTAATTATGCTAATTGAATGGATTCTAATCAATCTAATTCAGGTCAGTCAACATACAGCAAAGGTTGAAGGAAAGGGAGATATTTAAGGCAAGGTAAACCTTGCAGCATTATCTTAAAATGTTAGAACTCTGTAAATCCATTGCTCAGTGGTATTTGAATGTCTTTCAAGTGCTAAATATTTCACTAACCATTCAGAAGTGTACAATAGAAACAAGAAGCAGGTTCCTTGACCTCAAGGAGTTTAGAACCAAATGGGGGACACAGGGCAGACCCTTATTTATAAAAAATGAGCAGGAATGAGAATGTAGCAGTAAATCGTTTGTATCAAGATGAAATAACTGAATCAATAATTGTATGTGTATATCCATGCATACATAGACACACACACACACTCCCAAGAGCTTAGTATAGTTCTCTGCACACACAGTAAGCACTCAAATATCATGGCTTCAAGATGTAGATACATATAAATGACACTCTGTATGTATACAGATATAAGTATATACAAATACTGAGAACAGAAATAAAATACCTAAATCTTAAAGGTGGATGTTGGATTGACAGAGTGAGTGAGATATTGTGAATTAACCAGGGAAGACTCCCTGGAGGAGCTGTAGTTTTAGGACTTTGAATCAATGAATGGTATTTAGTAAATAGTATGGGCAGTGCCCTGTACTAAGTGCTTCAGAGAGTACAATGCAATAGAGTTGGTAGGTGTGCTTCCTGTTCACAAATAACATATAGTCTGGTGGGGGAGACAGACAGCAGAGTACAAGTACTGTTGACCTCAAGGAGCTTAAAATGTAACAAAATGTAATATGTAGTACTTTGGAGCCAGTGGTAAGGAGCTTCTGTTTGGTGTGGTATAATATAGAAGGCCATTAGAGGTTTTGGAGGAATGGAGAGAGATTTTCAGTACAAAGCTTTAAGATGATGATTCAGACAGATGCATAAGTAATACTGATCTTAAAACTAAGTAGGGCTATGTTGTAAAAGGGTTATGATGTGGAATGACAGTAGTTGTATCTGGACACTGCTTCTTGGGGGACAATACATCATTCTAGTGATATGGTTTCCTCTTTTGTGACACTCCTTGTCATCCTAGCCCTGCCTCCTTGGTGCATTCTGCTGTACGGGATGTTTGAATTCAATAGTTTGTTGGCTCAGGGAAGCAGCGTGGTTCAATGGAAAGAGCTCGGGCTTGGGACTCGGAGGTCATGGGTTCTAATCCTGGCTCCGCTGCTTGTCAGCTGTGTGACTTTGGGCAAGTCACTTAACTTCCCTGTGCCTCGGTTACCTCATCTGTAAAAGGGGGATTGAGACTGTGAGCCCCACGTGGGACAACCTGATCACCTTGTATCCTCCCCAGTGCCTAGAACAGTGCTTTGTACATCGTAAGCGCTTCACAAATGCCATTATTATTATTAAGATAATGTTAGAAAGGGCAAGTAGGAAAAGGACATACTCCTCCAAGAGGCCTTCCCCAAATAAATCATCTTTTTTTCCCTACTCCTTCTCCCTTCTGTGTTGTCTATACACTTGGATCTGTACTCTTTAAGCATGTTAATTTTCTCCCCACAGCACTCCTGTACATATCTGTAATTTATTTTAACATCTATTGCTCTTGAGACTGTAAGCTACTTGTGGGCAGGGAATGTGTCTACCAACTTGGTTGTATTGTGCTCTTCCACGTTCTTAGTACAGTGCACTACATGCAGTAAGCTTTCAAAAACCAAAATAAAAATGCATAGATTCTAAAGCCCCCAAAGAATAGAAAGAATCTCTCAAATTAATTCATTCAATCATATTTATTGAATGTTTACTGTGTGCAAAGTGCTGTACTAAGTGCATGGGAGAGTGCAAAACAACACACATTCCCTGCCCACAGTGACCTTGAACTGTAAATCAAGGCTAATGATGATGGGGAATATCAACATACTTGAACAATTTTAATATTTCTTCCTATTTGTTTACTTTGAAGATGTAGAGTGAAGATGATAGGAATTTTCCATAAATCATGTTGAGATTTGGGGGCTGGATCTCCTAGAGGTGAAAAGGTATTCTTAGGTGGTCTGAGTTTACAAACTTTAATCTAGCTTTGTTTCCAATTTAATAAATCTGAAGAAGGGGAGAGAATCCCCCCCATCTTACCTCCTTCCCTTCCCCACAGCACCTGTATATATGTATATATGTTTGTACATATTTATTACTCTATTTATTTATCTTGTACATATCTATTCTATTTATTTTAATTTGTTAGTATGTTTGATTTTGTTCTCTGTTTTCCCCCTTCTAGACTGTGAGCCCGCTCAATAAATACGATTGATTGAAAAGAGGGAGAAATCCAGTAGTAACATTAAGTGATTACACACGGTGTGGTGTACCCTACTAGGCACATAGTGCAGAATAAAGCAGAGTCACATTGCCTGCCCACAAGGAACTACCTTCTAATGGGGGGAAACAAGATTTAAAATATTTACAAATTGTATGAACAAAATAAATGAATTGGGTTGACTATATATAATATATAACCTATAATTATATATATTTTCACTTTCCTTAGCACTCATAAGGCCACGTTTCCTCACTCCTCAAGAAACTCCAGTGATTGCCTATCCACTTCCTAAAACAGAAACCCCTCACCATTGGCTTTAAAGCACTCAATTACCTTGCCCCCTCCTACCTCTCCTTGCTACTCTCCTACTACAACCCAGCCCACACATTTCACTTCTCTAATGCTAACCTTTTCACTGTACCTCAATCTCTTCTATCTTGCCGTCGACCTCTCGCCTGCATCCTGCCTCTGGCCTGGAAAGCTTTCCCTCATCATATAACACAGATAATTACTCTCCCCCAATTTCAAAGCCTTGTTGAAGGCACACATCCTCCAAGAGGCCTTCCCTGACTAAAACCTACTTTCCTCTCCTCCCACTCCCTTCTGTGTGGTCCTGACTTACTCCCTTTATTCATCTCACTTCCCAGCCCCACAGTACTTGTGCATATATCTGTAATTTTATTTATTTATATTAATGTCTGTCTCCCCCTCTAGAATATAAGATAGTTGTGGGCAGGGAATGTGTTTATTATTGTACTTAGTACAGTGTTCTGCACACTGTAAGCACTCAAATATGATTGACTAAGGGGACATAGTTAATAAGTGCTAGAGTTACCTGAAGAGATGATATGGCTCAGGATTCTGGGAAATTTAGTCACGGAAAACTGGTTGGAGGAAGTGGGAAGTTAGGAGGGCTTTGAATAATAATGATGGCATTTATAAAGCGCTTACTATGTGCAAAGCATTGTAGGGCAAGCTGAAGTCTGATTGTGAAGAGAGTGGGAATTTCAAGCCTGGAAAAATGTATGTTAAAGGGTGGGGGGGACAAATTGGAGAGAGAACCAGGCGTTATGAAGGGGGGAAGAATCCTGGACTTTAATCCTAGACTTTTTTTTGTATCCCTAGTGTTTAACCAGTCTCATAGTACATTCTAGAAAAACACTAATGACTTCCTAAAGAGAATACCTTTTCTCAAAGTAAGAAGTTGTTGTTGCTAAAAGGTAGATGATTTAAAAACTTTACCTTTTTCTTCAAAACAACTTGTTCATAGAACACACTTGTTGCCTTTTAAAAATAAAAGTTTATACTTAGTGACAAATTGGATAAGAATATAATGACAAGATTGGAGAGATGGAAAGACCCTCCAAAGGTTTTTTCTAATCCATGATCCTATCTCCAGGTCCATGTTTACTTACTCCTGGAGTTTTATAACAGATTTTGCCATTTTCAAACAAAATCCCTGAAGAAGCAGGGGTTCACTGGTTTACACTGGCTCTCAAACAATATAGTTGATTTTTTTTTTTTTGCAATCTATGAAAGTGAACAAAGAATACCTTCCCCATTCTATGTTACAACAGAGGAAATAAGATTTGAGCATTCCTCCTACAACAAAATAATAATGATGATAATAGTATTAAGTTACTTAATAAAGGTGCCAGCCACTGTACTAAGTGCTAGAGTAGGTACAAGATAATCAGGTCAGATACAGTCTCTGTCCCACCCAAGGTTCATGGTAATTACTTTCCTGTAAACCACCCTGTTGTCCTAAAATTGTACTGGCAATGCTTGTTTCAGTGGGATATAAACAAGGAGTGGGAAGAGCTTGAAACAACTGAAATAGTATAGGGCTTCTTTTACACTAGATAAAATTCAGAAAGGGAGCAGAAGAGGTGAAAAAGTCTAATAATTCTTGTCTCACTTCAGGCTTTGACCTTAATAGCTGAGATTATTGGATTTATTTCTCTGGCACTATGTCCATTAGTACCTCACAATTTACATTGGTTAAAATTAGTTTCTAGTAAACATAATTTTACATTAGTGCAATTGGTTCAGTTTGGAATGTGAACAAAGATCCCATCATCTGCCTGAAGCAGCAGAGCCTCTCCTTGCAGAGCCCTATCACTTTGTATCCAATTCACAGTCCTATTATAATCAATCACTTGTAATTATTGAATGCTTACTGTGTACAGAGCACCACACTAAGCACTTGGGAGACCACAGTATAACAGAGTTGGTAGACATGTTCCCTGCCCATAGAGAGCTTGCAGTCTTGAGAATAATCATGGTATTCAAGTGCCTATTATGTGGCAGGCACTATACTGAGGGCTGGAGTAGATAAAAGCTATCAGTCAGGTTGGACACAGTCCATGTCCCACATGGTGCTCACAGTCTTAATCCCCATTTTACATGTGAGGAAACTGAGGCACAGAAAAGAAGTGACTTGCTCAAGGTCACAGGGCAGACAAGTAGTGGAGCCGGGATTAGAACCTAGGACCTCTGACTCCCAGGCCTGTACTCATTCCACTAGGTGCTTATTTGTCTGTTATGGGTTTTGAATGTTATTTTGAGACCACAGCAGGTCACCTCCACCAATATACGGAAGAAGATGGAAAGAATGTACTTTTCCTGCCTTCTCTGCACCCTATGTCCAACGCAGGAGTGATATACATTAGTTAGCTCCTGAATCCACTAGGTATTAGAAGTCAGTCTGGGGAAGCAGACATTCCCTAATGGTGAACCTTCATCACCATGGCCACAATTTCCTGCTCTGTGACTTTGTTTGTCTTAACCATTTTATCAGGGCAGCAGAAGCTCCCCAGTGGATATATTTGGCTGTGATTTAACAGGTGCAAAATGGTCATCAACTTGATTATTCAGGCTAAATTTCAGTGGGTACATTATGAACTAAGAGTAATAATACTGCTTCCAAACTACGTGGGGAGATTGTGATTTATTGAGTCTGATCTTCCCATGAAGAAAGCTGATCAAAAAAATCTAACTCATTCAATAAACCTTTCTGCAAGGTCAAAACGAAGCTGTAGAATAGTTGATGAACTTGGAACGACCTACAGAGTCAAACGAGATATTTTCAGGGGTGGGGCAGGGAATAGGTAAACTTTTCCCATCCAAGTTTGACATTTGCAGCTGTAAACCCAGCTTTTCAATTTGTTGGCACTCTTCCCAATGTGTAATAATGAGTCAATCTTGACTTCAGTCATTATCTTGTTTGGGAATCTGATTAAGCTATGTTTACTATGTTCTTCACAGTGCCCTGGTAAGAGTTCATAATTCTGCATCTTCCTTGAAGAAAGATTTGGGGCCACTTGGTTCTCTATGAGAAGCACATGGCATAGTGAATAGAGCACGGGCTTGGGAGCCAGAAGGTCATGGGTTCTAATCCTGTCTCCACCACTTGTCTGCTGTGTGGCCTTGGGCAAGTCACTTCACTTCTCTGTGCCTCGGTTACCGTATCTGTAAAATGCGGATTGAGACTGTGAGCCCCACATGGAACAGGGACCCAATTTGCTTGTATCCACCCCAGTGCTTAGTACAGTGCCTGGTACAAACTAAACATTTAACAAATACCACAATTATTAGTAGTATTATTATCACTTATCACATGAAGTAACAGTTTCAAAGTCTAACATCTTCCCTCCCCATAGCTAAATGCTGTCACTTAGATCTGCTGCCTAGGCAGTACACTGTCTAATGATGCAAGGATAGAAATGAAGTGGATAATTAAATCAACTAGGCTAGCATAGCCTTTGGGGACCTGAGGACCCAGTCTGGTGACAATAGGACCCCAGGATTCAAAGCAAATTGAAGGACTATATATCTGTAATTGTGGCCAACCCTCCTCTATATACCAATGATGAGATTTATAGAGTGCTTACTGTGTTCAGAGCACTGTACTAAGTGATTGGGAGAGTATAGAGAAGCAGTGTGGCTTAGTGGAAAGAGTACAGGCTTGGAAGTCAGAGATTTTTGGGTTCTAATCCTGGTTCCACAACTTGTCAACTGTGTGACTTTGGTCATTTAACTTCTCTGTGCCTCATTTACCTCATCCATAAAATGGGGATTAAGACTGAGCCCCACATGGGAAAACCTGATTACCTAGTATTTACCCCAGTGCTTAGAATAGTGCTTGGCACATAGTAAGTGCTTAACAAATGCCATTATTATTATGATTATTATTATCATTATTATTACAATGCAACAGAGTTGGTAAATACATTCCCTATCCACAACAAGATTACAGTGAGTGTCGGACTTCGCCACTGAAAAAGGGTATATTCAACCTCTTAAGCCATTTTACCAGTATTATCTACCAGTCCCATAGAACATCAAATGCCTGGTTTACATGGTCAGTAATGAAGTCCAGGAGCATATTGAATCACTACTCATGACATCAAACTCACTGGATAGAAATTTTGAAAACGTTGTACAACATCAGGATAGTAAAACTCTATGGTGAGCTAAAATTTGTACTTCACAGACAGGGGAATAGAAAAAGTGATCTAAAGACTCAGTGAAGCAAAACTTTGAAAATAACATGACTATGAATAATTAGGAGACAGCACTGGGCAAACAAGTCTGGCATCCAACAGTGGAAGTGGGATGGTACTCTGTGTTCATGATCTTAGAGCTATTGCCCTAAATGGGGGAAATCATCAACCACACCAGGCATCTTGGAACCCAATGCAGGTGTGCCCAAGGGGGCATTCTCTACATGCACGCAGTGTGGAAGCAACTGAACTAAGGCAATGCATTGGCCTTGTTGACTCCATTTATATCATCAGTTAAGATTTCACTGTCAGTAGCATCCCTTTGAACCTTAAAGATTGCTATGTAGAGTGTACCTTTGGTTTAGCCAATGATAGAAGGTTAGGCTCTCTGACACAGTTTAGTGCTATAACAAAGGGGACATTCTCTACATGCACGCAGTGTGGAAGTAACTGAACTAAGGCAATGCATTGGTCTTGTTGACTCCATCTATATCACCAGTTAAGATTTCACTGTCAGTAGCATCCTCTTTGAACCTAAAGGATTGCTATGTAGAGTGTACCTTTAGTTTAGCCAATGATGGAAGGTTAGGCTGTCTGACACTCAGCTTAATGCTATAATGAAGTATCACCAAAAATATTACTTTCAAAATTCCAGAGATCATATTATGTCCTTTGAAAACATACTGTATAGCATAAATTAATAAGTTGAAGCATCCTATCCTAAGACTATTCATTCCCTACCAAATCCACTTGGAGTTTATGGGAACTGATCTATGACTGCTCTGGTTTTCCTAATGCAGGGAATGAAAATTGAAAAGTACCAGAAGAGATTACAGAATTATCTAGGGCAGCATATTTAAAATTAGTCTAAGAAGAAAAGTGAATTCTTAAATTTTCCCCTAGACTAATTTGTACTTGTCATATGCTTTAGATCATCTAATAGAATGTCTTAAAAGATTGCTTGTATTTTAATGATCTTGGAAATTAAAATAATTCTATTACTATGTTGAAAGACAAAGGTGTCCTGAGCATTTATATCCTCAAATATTACAGTATGTCTGGCTTAATAGCTTGCTGTGGGGCTTGGTCTCTTAGAAATCCATTGAGTGCTATTTTTGTGGAGCTATGACCAGAGGATTCTAATTGTCTGTGAAATTTGTTTCACATCATACCTTTTCATAATCTGAAAGTCCAAATTGTTACCAATCAATTTAATACACAATTGGCCATTCTCCTAGTGATATTTTTAACAATGTAAAATTCCCTTTAAAAAAATACCCAAATTATGGATCGTTTTATTTGTTTTTTCAATCTGAAATGTTTTTCTACTTTCATTTGGAGAGTTAGAATGTTCTTTTAAAACTAATAATATACCTACATTTAGAAAGGAATCATTTTTATTTATACCAATTACAAAATTGAAGGGATAAAATTACTCTGCTTAATTGTGAACAAGGCTTGCTGCAGATCTTTGCCTTGAATTATAATTAATGTATTTGTGTAGATCGTTTCAAAAAGCTGAAAACAAAATACATGCTAGGATGGGGAATAACAATGAGTCAACTTTAAAGAAACAGGTTGGAAACCTAGAAATCAATAACTAGACACTTTCCCACGATGTTTGCTACTCCCTAGACATAATTAAGGAATCTTCTGAAGCTTCATTAAGTTTTTTTTTCAAGCACAAAATTACTGAGTGGGTTAGAAATGTGGCCTGGGTTTTTTGAGTTAAAACGAAGGCTGAATATTAACCCTGGACAACAACAACCAGCATCAAACAGTCAATGAAGCCTTTGAAAAGCAGTTATGAAAAAAAATGACATAGGGCTGATGACATTTTCAGTATCAGTTTTTACAGTCACTTGAGGCAGTTGTGGACTAAGCCTCAACAGGAAAGGGGGAAGTGTCCAAAGCTGATAGATTGCCCCTACTGCCAAAAAATGAACCCTGGTGTCTTTTATATATGTAAATTGTTAGTTCTTATTTTTGACACAGACTCGGATTAGAGATAGAGAAGCCTTTATTCAATCAATAAATGGTATTTACTGAGCACTTGCTGTGTGCAAGCACTGTAATAAGCACTTGATAGAGCACAGTACCACAGAATTGTTAGATACATGTAAACTCATGGGCAGGGAATGGGTCTACCAACCCTGTTGTACTATGCTCAGTATAGTGTTCTGCACACAGTACGTTCTCAATAAATACCCCTTATTGATTCCCTGCCCACAGGGATCTTACAGACTGGAGTGGGAAACTGATTAAAATCAGTTACAGACAGTTGAAATGGCAGAGCATAAGGATATGTGCATATGTGTTGTGGGACTGAGGGTGGGGTGAATAACAAGTGCTTAAAGGGTACATATCCAAGTGCATAGGCGAACCAGAAGGACAGGTGGATATGGGAAATGAGAGGATCATCAGGGAAGGCTTCATGGCGGAGATTTGATTTGAGGAGTGTTTTGAAGAGGTTGTCGCTGGTTACAAAGGAGGGAGGAATTCCAGGCCAGAGGGAAAATGTGAGCAAGGGGTCAGTGGAGAGAGATGAGATCAAGGTACAGTAAGTAGGTTGGGATTAGAGGAGCAAAGTGTATGGGCTGGGCTGTAGTATGAGATCATTGAAATAAGTGGGGAGGGAAAGAAGGGAAACATTGGTTAAAACAGTCCCTCTTTTAAAACAGATTTTTGGGTTCTGCCTCTCTAGCTTCATCATATTTACATAGTATTTGTTTCCACTTGTTTACTCCATTTCTCTTCCCCTATCAGCTCCTTCATTTATCTCAGCCTTTCCCCAAGGACAGCTTTTTTTTAAAAAATGTTCTCCATGGCCAGTGTTTTTCCTGTTTCTCCTCTGGCTTTGTTTTTCTGTAACCAATTGTGTCTGTCTTCTGGGTGTCTTTACATGTCGGAGAAGCAGCATGGCTCAGTGGAAAGAGCACGGGCTTTGGAGTCAGAGGTCATGGGTTCAAGTCTCGGCTCCGCCACATGTCTGCTGTGCAACCTTGGGCAAGTCACTTAACTTCTCTGAGCCTCAGTTACCTCATCTGTAAAATGGGGATTAAGACTGTGAGCCCCACGTGGGACAACCTGATCACTTTGTACCCCCCCAGTGCTTAGAACAGTGCTTTGCACATAGTAAGCGCTTAACAAATGCCAACATTATTATTATTATTATTATTATTATGTCCTGCTCAACTTGTTCCCACTCACTCCTCCCTTTCAGGGGTGGAAATAGGGTTTTGGAATCCAACTTCTCTGTTTCAACTGACCGTTCAGTTTTACTCTCTCTGTTGTCTCCTATGACGGGTGGTGAGCAAGCTCCATAAATACCTTACAAATCTGGGATATTTGGAGAAATATCTTGGATTTCAGTACAAGCCCTAAAATTTAGGACAGTCCTGCCAAATTAGGATGTTTGGTCAGTCTGCATATAATGCAGTGAAGCATTAATTTTCTAAGCGGCCTCTTACTTGCCCTAAAGAACTTAAGTAGTCTGCAAAAATGGCCAACTTTCTTCCAGAGAGTATATTATTCACTGGGAGACTCCAGCTTGATAAATATGCATACTATTCCAAAAGGACCCATTTTGACAATGATCACATTGAATGCTGTCATTCTGAGACTTCTTTACACGTTTCCATTTACTCCCTGTTTTTACACTCTAGAGTCCTGATATTTCTGGGGAAAGTGTTGCCTCCTGGGAAATTTTCATTTTATTTTCTGGCATTCTTTCCTTTCCAATTATTCATTCAATTGTATTTATTGAGCGCTTACTGTGTGCAAAGCACTGTACTAAGCACTTGGGAAGTACAAGTCGGCAACATATAGAGACGGCCCCTACCCAACAACGGGCTCACATTCTAGAAGGGGGAGACAGACAACAAAACAAAATATATTAATAAAATAAATAGAGTAGTAAATATGTACAAGTAAAATAAATACAGTAATAAATCTGTACAAACGTATATACAGGTGCTGTGGGGAGGGGAAGGAGGCAGGGCAGGGGCGATGGGGAGGGGGAGAGGAAGGAGGGGGCTCAGTCTGGGAAGGCCTCCTATGAGATAACTGAGGCCCAGAGAAGTTAATTAATTTACCCAAGGTCACACAGCAAACAGTTGGCGATTAGAACATAGCTCCTCTGACTTCCAGGCCCGTACACTTTCGACTAGGCCATGGTGCGTCTAGATTAAAAACCATTTCTTTTTGGCCCAGATTTCAACCACCTTCCATATAACTAGAACTGTGACAGACCCAGAGATCGTGATTATAATCAGAGCACCAGAGGAGAATCCCCCTCCTCCCCCCTCCATCCCCCCCCGCCCTACCTCCTTCCCTTCCCCACAGTACCTGTATATATGTATATATGTTTGTACGTATTTATTACTCTATTTATTTTACTTGTACATATCTAATCTATTTTAACAAGTACCATCATCATTATTATTATTATTATAATGCCAATGGCAGCAGCCAGAAGGACACCTGAGCATAGTAGTTGGGTAGCTTTACTACTGGTCCCTTTTCAAGGCAATAAAACCAGGCCAATTTTTTACTTACAGAGCCTGGACTTCCTCCCCGTGGGGGAAATGCAGGCAAAAGAGATTAGGCTGAGCTAAAAAATGGTTACTCATGCTCAGGAGAAGCAGCGTGGCCTAGGGGAAAGAGTATGGGCCTGGGAGCCAAAGGACCTGGCTTCTAATCCCAGCTGAGCCAACCGTTTGCTGTGTGACTCTGGACAGGTCACTTGACTCCACCGTGCCTCAGTCCTCCAGGGCTTCAGAGAACTAAATAGAAGACTGTATTGCAAAAAGAAAAAATAGCAAGAAAATCATGTGAAGGAAAATTTTGTGACTAAAGCATTTGGTTACAAAATTAATGAGGGAAGTATAAAAGTGTAGATGCACAATGCTGTTTTCCCATTGTCTTGTATGAGGCCTGTTTTCTGTAGTACATATGACATTCCTATGTAAATGTTCCTATATAACTGTTCACTTAAGTACCTTAAAATACTTTCTTTAACCCTCAAAATGATTAAATTAAGGTGATGAACTCACTATTATCCTCATTTTAGATTGTTGAAACTGAAACTTTGAAATGCAGAGGTTGAACTATGGGTCATTGGCACAGTTAACCAAATGATTCAGGGTTCCTGCAATAAAATCTGCCCTTATTATGTTCTCAGAATTTTTGTGATATTAAATACCATCCAAACACTGCAAATATTGAATGCTGTCCAAGCATTGTCTTAGACTTTAAAAGACTGAATAACATAGGTGTGTTGACAACTGGAAGGGTGGAAAAATTAGATATTTGTTTCAATTTTAAGCCTATGAAGAGAAATGTATCTGTTTTGGATAATTTGAAATTTGATTACTTTTATTTATCATTTTACTGTTATGAAGTGATCTGCATATGTCCATGATAGATCATTTTAGAAGTAGTATCCAAAGGAAGGGTTAATGGCTAATAAGCATTGGAAGAATTTATTTGGGATTTTTGTCATGGGCGACCAGTGAGATATCTATCCAACCATATAGCTTGTTTGTGAAATGGTGATGATGGAGGAGCTTGCCTTATATATTATGTGAACAAACTCTTAGCTCCTAGGATGAAGTAGAAAAATATCTCCACAGGAAGGTGAAATTTTAAGACCTCTTTCCTACCAAGGGCTATGGGAGGCTTTTTTATATCCTTCATCAAATACTCCACCTAAAATGACTTGTAAATGGTTAGAAAACACATTACAAAATGTCTCCTGGTGTGTTTTCTGTAGTCATTTTTGAAAATTTCTCTTCTTTAGGAATCAAGAAATGACCTTTTTGGCAGTACCTGCTCCCGTTTTGATTTGCTTACCCCTCTAGAGTGCCATTACCTCATTAAATCATTTCTGTACCATGGAGAGAGGCTGTTGTGAATAGCAAAATCACACAATTTATTTGTTCTTGACGTCTTCCAACCTCTTAGACCAACACATTTGGCAGAAAACCTATATAAATAACTCCTAATTAAATCAGGCACTTAATGTCAAGATTGAGGGGTTTTTTTTTTTGACAGCCCAATGAGTTACAAACTGAAAATAATTGTGGAGGAACAAAGCCATTTTAGTCAACATTAAACTAAAGTCTTAAGATCCCTACATAGACACACAATAGGTAAATCCTGACCTTGCCCACTTCTATAATTAACCAGGTTAGGATTTACTTTAAATTGTCTGCCCTAGCTAAGTATTTTTGCCTGTCTTTAAGAAGGAGGGTATATTCCTTCTCCTTACGTGTGAATTCTATAATGTTTCTAGAAATAGATTATTTATAAAAGTCCCACAGGTTAAATACACAGAGATACATAGACAGATTCTTTGGAAAAAAAAAAAAAACTTTGCCTGAATTATCAGGACATTTGGCCTCAATCTTCTCGGTTATTTTGGCTATTTGAACTTAACCCTGTAATGATGATCCTTGACATGTTATACATTATGCAGTGATTTTTTTGAACAAAACCTGTTATACTAATGCAGGAAGAGGTTTGTGTTTCAGTATTTTATTTTAGGTTTGACACAGAGTCTATTTTTTGCCTGTAATTATTCTGTGCCTGCTTTGGGTACAGAATCATGGGAGAGAAAAAAAACCCAAAACCTCCACACGTTCTCCTTTGGGAACTAGCTATGCTAGTCTGAATTCTCTTGCTTAACTCTGTCTATTATGGAGGCAGAAGAACTGATTTGTTACCATTTGTGATTTGTTCTTGCTCAAGCTCTCACATTTTCTGAGAAATCTGTCTTTCATATTATCAAACCACAGCTCTCCTGGCTTCAAAAGCCTTCTGATAAAACACATCCTCCAAGAAACATTCCCTGATTAATTTCTAATCTCCCCACTTGCTACTTCACCGTTTCTTCATCACCTAAGTACTTCAGTGTTCTCAATCTCCTTGATACTAATTCGTGTACCTATCTCCTTTGTTCCTCCTGTATGTCATTTATTTGAGATCCCACCCCCTCCACTGGTAGATTGTAAACTCCTTTAGGGCAGGGATTGTGACCACTTACTCTTTTGTGATCATTGTGATTTTTCAGTGCTTACTCTGTGCCAAGGACTGTACTAAGTGTGGGGTAGATACAATATAATCAGGTCCCACATAGGGCTCAGGCTAAGTAGGATGGAAAGCAAGTACTGAATCCCCATTTTGCAGATGAGGGAACTGAGTCCCAGAGAAGTGAAATGACTTTCATTCAATCATATTTATTGAGCACTTACTGTGTGCAGAGCACTGTACTAAGCATTTGGAAAGTACAATTCAGCAACAGAGACAATTCCTACCCAACAATGACTTGCTCAAGGTCACACAGCAGACAAGTGGCTTAACTGGGTTAAGAACCCAGATTCTCTGACTCCCAAGTCCATGCTCTTTCCACTAGGCCTTGCATCTCTCCTGGGTGCTTAGTACAGTGTACAGAACACAGTAAGTGCTTGAGTAGCAGCATGGTGTAATGGAGCATGGGCCTGAGAGTCAGAAGGTCATGGGTTCTAATCTGTCTGTTGTGTGACTTTGGGCAAGCCACTTAACTTCTCTGTCTCTCTGTCTCATCTGTAAAAAGTAGGGATTAAGAGTGTGAGTCCAATGTGGGACAGGGACTGTGTCCAACCTGATTAATTTGTATCTATCTCAGTGCTTAGAACAGTGCTTGGCACATAGTAAGCACTTAACAAGTACCACGATTATCAAGTACTATTGATTTATGAGAGAGGTTTTTAGGTCATCTGCTTGGGAAAAACTGTGCAACTAAGCTCAAGTGCTTTGCAGTTGGGGTGAGTACCTATAACTTTGCCCCCTCCTACCTCACCACACTACTCTCCTACTACAACCCAGGCCACATACTTTGCTCCTCTCATAACCTTCTCACTATACCTCAATCTATCTCGCCGCTGACCTCTTGCCCATGTCCTGCTTCTGGCCTGAAACTCCCTCCCTCTTCAAATCTGACGGACAATTACTTTTCCCCCCCACCCCCACTTCAAAGCCTTATTGAAGGCACATCTCCTCCAAGAGGCCTTTCCTAAGCTCTCCTTTCCTCTTCTCCCACTCCCTTCTGCATCACCCTGACTTGCTCCCCCTATTCATCCCCCTCTTCCTGACCCTTAACACTTATGAACATATGGGTAATTTATGTATTTATATTGTCTGTCCCTCCCATAGACTGTAAGCTCAATGTGGGCAGGGAATGTTTATTTTTATTTTGTATTTTTCTAAGAGCTTAGTACAGTGCTGTGCTCACAGTAAGTGCTCAAATGCAATTGAATGAATCATATCATTTTATTAAATTGCTTTTAATGTGTCTCTCCCCAGACCCCTCGACTAGACAGAAAGCTCCTTGAGAGCAGGAAGTTTCTGCTTGTCTACAAATTCTATTTTATTGTACTCTCCCAAGTGCCTAGTACAGTGCTCTGCACATAGTAAGCACTCAATGAATACCATTGAGCATGGCTCTGGAGAAAGAGCACGGGCTTGGGAGTCAGAGGTCATGGGTTTGAATCCCAGCTCCACCACTTGTCAGCTGTGAGAAGCAGTGTGCCTCAGTGGAAAGAGCACAGGCTTGGGAGTCAGAGGTCTTGGGTTTGAAACCTGGCTCTGCCACTTCTCAGCTGTGTGACCGTGAGCATGTCACTTAAATTCTCTGTGCCTCAGTTACCTCATCTGTAAAATGGGGATTAAGACTGTGAGCCCCACATGGGATAACCTGATCACCTTGTATCCCCCCCAGCGCTTAGAACAGTGCTTCACACATAGTAAGCACTTAACAAATACCATTATTATTATTATTATTATTATTATTATTGGTTTGAATCCCGGCTCTGCCACGTCTGCTGTGTGACCTTGGGCAAGTTACTTAACTTCTCTGAGCCTCAGTTACCTCATCTGTAAAATGGAGATTAAGACTGTGAGCCCCACGTGGGACAACCTGGTCACCTTGTATCCCCACCCCCACCGCCAGGGCTTAGAACAGTGCTTCACACATAGTTGGTGCTTAACAAATGCCATCATTATTATTATTATATTGAATGAACACTGACTTGCATGTATAAGACTCCAGAGGATTTTAGGTGAACCTAAAGGAAATGAGGCTATATGGTGAAAAATAGTTTAATAGCAAAGTGGGAAGCAGCATGGCCTATTGGGAAGAGCATGGGCCTGGGACTAAGTGGACCAGTGTTCTAATCCTGGTTCTGAGACTTTTTTTTTAATGCTAATTGTTAAACGCTTACTATGAGACAGGCACTTTACTAAGATCTGGACTAGATACAAACTAATCAGGTTGGACACATTTCCTGTTCCACATAGGGCAGCTTTAATCACCATTTTGCAGATGAGGTAACTGAAACACAGAAATTAAATGACTTGCCCAAGGTCTTCCAGCAGACAAGTGGCAGAGCTGGGATTAGAACCCAGGTCTGATTCCCAGGCCTGTGCTCTGTCCACTAGGCAGGCCATGCTGCTGCCCCATAAAGTGATGCTTTTGGGAAATATGGACAAATCAATGCAGTCTCATGGGTTGAATAGAACTCTGCATATCTGTGTATCTTTTTGGCAATTATTTCCCAGGATAATTTGCAGGATTAACACATCATTTACCTTATGTGCCATATGATTCAAATGTGGTCACATCATTGAAAACTGGTCAGATGACAATAAAATATAATTTTCAATGGGGTAAAAAAACCCTAAGTCTTGATGGTTGAGGCTTAACCTTTTAGTGTGTATGGGAATCATTTGGCAAACCTCACTTAGTCAGTGTATCCCAATTGTCCCACACCACACATTTTGACGCACACATCATTACTGTTTGCAGGACAGCAAATCTTGCTGCTTTTCCCAAGCCATTACTAGTGTCTTGTGAAGAGCACATTGGAAATGTTTGTTGTGAAACTGTTCTTATTGTATGATTATTCCTTACTTTCTATTTCATCTTACAGTCCTTCAAGGGCAAGGGGCTCACCTTTCATATATAGCAATAGACCATAAGAAAATATGCAGTTCCCTTCTAGGCTGTAAACTCATTGTGGTCAGGGAACATGTTAACCAACTCTGTTATACTGTACTCTCCCAAGAACTTATTACAGTGCTCTATACACCATAGGCACTCAAAAATATGACTGAGTTCCAAAATAGTGATGACACTTAATTGTGATATTTTTTATGAGCTTAATATGTGCCAAGCACTGTACTAGGTGCTGTGGTAGATACAAGATAATCAGGTCAGACACAATTCCTGTCCCATATGGGGCTTACAGTCTGAGTAAGAGGGAGAATAGGTATCGAAGCAGCAAAGCCTAGTAAAAAGCCAAGCGCTTAGTACAGTGCTCTGCACACAGTAAGTGCTCAATAAATACGACTGAATGAATGAAAGCACACGGGCCTGTGATTCAGAAGACCTGGATTCATTCATTCATTCATATGAATTCTAATCATGGCTCTTCCAGTTGCGTGCTGTGTGACTTGAGGCAAGTCACTTACCTTCTCTGTCAGTTTTCTATACCGTAAAAGGGAGATGAAATTCCTGTTCTCCCTCCTACTTAGACTTTGAGCCCCATGTGGGACAGGAACTGTGTCCAACTTGATTAACATGTATCTACCTCAGTTCTTAGAACAGTTGACACACAGTAAGCACTTAACAAGTAGCATAATAATTTTACCGACAAGGAAACTAAGACACAGAGAAGTTAAGTGACTTGCCCAAGATTACACTGCAGGCCAGTGGCAGAGCTGAATTACAACCAAGGACCTCTGATTCCCAGGCTTTCCACTAGGCCACCCTGCTTATTTAATGCACATTTCACCTTCAAAGTACTTTACTGAAATTAACTAATTCTCATTCCCCCTCAACCCCTAAAGAACTAAGTAACTTTCATTATCTGAGAGATAAACTGAAGTAATGAGTCCCTAGACCCTACTCTTATGCTCACAGCACTAGCCTGCTTTCCTCCCTCTCTAAACTCATTAATACTGTCTCCTACTTTATCAGTCTATTCTACTTTTGAATGGCTGAGGGTAAAGCACCTCAGAAAACTAATCTTAAATCTCCTTATGGGCAGGGAATATGTCTACCAACTCTGTTTTATTGTACTCTCTGAAGCACTTAATACCATGTTCTGCACATGCTTAAACACTCAATAAATACCACTGACCATGTTATGACCGTGCCCACTTGGTTTTATTTCTGAGATCCCCGTATCCCTTCCTAAGCTAATAAATCATTGACATTGACTTCACACCCTTTGTTGAAACAGTGGACCTTTCAGAAAACCAAAAAGGGTTTGGCTTCTTACTAATTGCTCTTAAATCAAGGCCTTACTTTTAGAAAGATATGTGCTTCAAACAGGCCTGAGCTAGCCTGACAGAAACAGGCAAAGATATGAGACAGACAGACACCACTCCTTCAGAAGATGAGCAGAAGCAGAGGGAAACCAAAAAGGGATGTCTGAAATTACACAGTATGAAGTTCCTACTTTTACAATGGGATTTACAGATTTTCTTCAAAGCAGCTTCTCCTCTCTTCAAATGATTTCACTTAAACTGAGCCCCGTGTGGGGCAGGGACCATGTCTGATCTGCTTGTATTGTACCTACTCCAGTGCTCAGTACAGTGTTGGAACATAGTAATTGCTTAAAAAATAAAATTATTATTATTGGTCTTATTACTAAAAGTATATTTTGAGTGAAAGAACATATACAAAAATTATCTCCATTTGCTTGGCAATGTTGATGTGAATTATCCATCTCTGGTATATTTTAAGAGTAAATTCTATATTTTATCAATAATTAAGGTTATCTGTTAAAAGTCAAACTCTTTTTCGCTTCCATGTAACTATGCCACCACCCTATAGAGCATCCATTGGTATTTAAGTAAATTTCCTGTGTCTCATAGTACCCCATTAGTTATCAGGGTAAGAGTAATGAATGAAGTAGGTTTCAGTTTGGAGGTATATCTTTGTGGGCGGGTTTGTCTTCTGAAACAGCTAGAACAACATTATCTTAATATGAATATCAAAATGAAATATATACAATCATTTACAATTTTCTTCTTCAATAGGATTGCAATTACAGCTCTAGTGGGAAGGCTGTTTGGAAATATGGTTAGGTGTCATGTATTTAAATCCAAGAAAGAGAGTAAACTGAAATAGGGCTTCCCTCCCTATAAATAGCCAAAAGATTTCACAATCTGTTCTGCATTTATGCAGTGCTAGATGAATGCTGATGTCTTTCCATTGAAAGGTTGAGATATTCATGCACAAGTTATAGGAGTGAAATTTCATGTCTGCAAAGAACATTTTAATATGGGTGTATGTATGGATTACATGTACCTTGGAAAATACACCTAGGCATATAGATAGTCCTCACATTCATGTGTCACCTCAGGAAAATGGTGATAGCATTCGATTGATGAAAGACAAATCATAAAAGTCAATGAGAAAGGTAGATTTGGTTCCCACATGCATCTTCTGATAATACTGTATTTGGAAAAATGTGCAGAAGAGAGGAACAGATTTTTAGCAGAACAAATTTTGTTTTGAATGACTCTATTTCCTCTCCACCCAAACTGCTATTATGCTGATCCAAGAGTTCTCCTCATCCCACCTTAAGTACTGCACCAGCCTCCTTGCTGACCTTTCTGCTTCCTGTCTCTACCTACTTCCATCCATAGCTCTCTGCTGCCCAAAAGTTTTTTTCTAAAAAAAAAAAAAAAAAAGTTTGGCCCATGTTTTCCCCACTCCTTAAGAACCTCCAGTGAGTGCCCATCCACCCCTGCATCAAACAGAAACTCCTTACCATTGGCTTTAAAGCACTCAATTACTTTTCCCCCTCCTATTTTACCTCAGTGATTTTAACTATAATCCAGCATGCACTCTTCACTCTTCTAACACCAACCTACTTATTGGTCCTCTATTTCTCCACCCACCTATGGCCTGGAACTCCCTCCCACTTTACAACTGACAGACTATCACTCTCCCCACCTTCACAGCCTTATTAAAATCACATCTCCACCAAGACACCTTCCCTAACTAAGCCTTCGTTTCCCCTACTGATGGGTTTTGTTAAGCACTTACTATGTGCCAAGCACTGTTCTAAGTGCTGGGGTAGATACAAGGTAATCACGTTGTCCCACGTAGGGCTCTTAATCCCCATTTTACAGATGAGGTAACAGGCCCAGAGAAGTTGTGACTTGCCCAAAGTCACACAGCTGACAAGCATCAGAGCTGGGATTAGAACCCACAACCTCTGACTCACAAGCCCATGCTCTTTCCACTAAGCCATGCTGCTTATCAAAAATAATAATAATGATGGCATTCATTAAACACTTATTATACACAAAACACTGTTCTAAGCTCTGGGGAGGTTACAAGGTAATCAGGTTGTCCCACAGGGGGCTCACAGTCTTTATCCCCATTTTACAGATGAGGTAACAGGCACAGAGAAGTTGTGACTTGCCCAAAGTCACACAGCTGACAACTGGCAGAGCTGGGATTTGAACCCATGACCTCTGACTCCAAAGCCCGTGCTCTTTTCTGTCTGCATAGCCCTTGCACTTAGATTTGCACCATTTACAGTACTGATATTCATGCCACCCTCAGCTCCAAGGCACTTATGTACATATCCATAATTTATTTTAACATCTATTCCCTCTCTAGACTGTTTGTTCTTTGTGGGCAGGGAACATGTCTACAACTCTCTTATTTTGTAGTCTCCCAAGTGCTTAGTACAGTACTCTGTGCTCAAGAAGCACTCCATAAATATGATTGATTGAATTTGTGATTGACTGGAGCCATGCTGGAAATCTGATACTGTTGAAAACCATTGAAAAATTAAACTAGCATTTCTGCAGTTGAAAATCACCAATAAGTGAAGGAAACCAAGAGCAGGTACCCGGCAAATGGCCGTGTAAAAGAAAAATCATGCTAGTTATATGCAGTAAAATAAACCACATTTTGCTACAGTATAGACATTCAGTTTACTGGTCAGTGAAGTATCCTACAATGTTAATGTACTGAATCGTTCTGAAAATGACTTTTCTGAAATTGTCATTCATTTCTTGTGACTTGTTTATTCTGAGTGGGCAAGCAGAGAGATCTGGTAGTGCTGTTGGCAGTCTGACACTTCTGACTTGGGTAATTTGTATGCTTCTGCTGTCACTAACCTGCATCCTTTGCCTCTACCATTATTAAGAAATTTTTAAATTTCCTGGAAATGAACTGTTTTAGAAATTAGAGATGGAGAAGAATAAAAACAGAGATAAGTTTTATACAAAACATTTATTAGCACCTCAAACATGTATAGCAGTTCTCATTTATCCAAAAAGAGTTCACATTGTTAGATGGCGAGATCACAGCCAATGAGGTGGGCTTTGAAAAACTTTCAGACAAACTTGGCTAAAAGATAGGTAAGAGAATTGGAGAGAAGGAAAGGAAAGAAAGGTAGTTGGCTTCACCTGTACCTCCCTGAAGCCAGGCTCGTGTGCTGCTCTGATTCTTGCTTGTGGCTGCTTCCCCATTCCATAGACTGGTCAAGATTGAGTCCTAAAGTTTTTTTTGTTTGTTTTTTGTGGGGGTGGTTAGGTGACTCTGTCTCTGCTTCAGTTATACCTGGGCTAAAAGGGAGGCTAGGGTAAGCTAATTTGGGGTTATTTCAGTCTAAAACCTTTCTTCCCAAGCAAAGCCCTAAAGCACTCATTTGGTATAGCATTTAGTGAATGTATTTTAGAAACAGACAATCAGGATTGCAGAAGCAATTGGGATACGGGGTGGCTTAGTGTATAGAGCATGGGCCTGAGAGTCAGAAGGATCTGGGTTCTAATCTTAGGTTCACCACTTTATTCATTCATTCAATCACTTATTAAGCTCTTACTGTGTGCAGAACACTGTACTAAATGCTTGGGAGAGTACAATACAACAATAAATGGACACATTCCCTGCCCACAACAAGCTTACGGTCTAGAGGGGGGGAGACAGACATTAATATAAAAAAATACAGATATGTACGTAAGTGCTGTGGGGCTGGGAGAGGGGAAGAACAAAGGGAGCAAGTCAGGGCAAGGCAGAAGGGAGTGGGAAAAGAAGAAAGGCAGGGGTAGCTTAGTCAGGGAAGACATCCTGGAGGGTATATACCTTCAATAAGACTTTGAAGGGTATCTGGGGGGAGAGTAACTGCCTGTCAGATTTGAGGAAGGAGAGCATTCCAGGCCAGAAGCAGAACATGGGTGAGAGGTCAGCGGTGAGATAGGTGAGATCGAGGCAGAGTATGAAGCTTAGCTTTAGAGGAGCAAAGTGCATGGAGAGGAGAGTAGTGAAGTGAGGTAGGAGGGGCAAGGTGGTGGAGTGATTTTAAAGCCAATAGTGAGGAGTTTCTGTTTGATGTGGAGGAGGATGGGCAACCACTGGAGTTCTTTGAGGAGTCGGGTGACATGTCCTGAACGTTTTTGTAGAAAAATGATCCGGGCAGCGGAGCGAAGTATGGACTGGAGTGAGGAGAGACAGGAAGCTGGGAGGTCAGTAAGGAGGCTGATGCAGTAATCCAGGCGGGATAAGATGTGTGAGTCATTGTATTAACGTGGTAGTTTGGATGGAGAGGAAAGGGTGGATTTTAGTGATGTTGTGAAGGTGGAACCGAAAGGATTTAGTGATGGACTGAAAGAGAGGAGTCAAGGATAACACCAAGGTTATGGGTTTGAGAGACAGGAACGATGGTGGTACCATAATAATAATAATGGCATTTATTAAGCACTTACTATGTGCAAAGCACTGTTCTAAGC
Organism: Tachyglossus aculeatus; assembly: GCF_015852505.1. NCBI lineage: Eukaryota > Metazoa > Chordata > Mammalia > Monotremata > Tachyglossidae > Tachyglossus > Tachyglossus aculeatus. Next base: position 99,515,461 of record NC_052101.1, on the reverse strand, counting down.
ACTGGGGAGGTTACAAGGTGATCAGGTTGTCCCACGGAGGGCTCACAGTCTTCATCCCCATTTTACAGATGAGAGGTGACTGAGGCCCAGAGAAGTTAAGTGACTTGCCCTAAGTCACACAGCTGACAAGTTGCTGAGCCGGGATTTGAACCCATGACCTCTGACTCCAAAGCCCGGGTTCTTTCCACTAAGCCACACTGCTCTTAGTGGAGATCTGCCTGCAATAAGTCTTCTTGTGGGGAGAATAAACTGTCTGTCAGATTTGAGGCGGGAGAGCATTCCAGGCCAGAGGCAGGAAGTGGGCTGGGGTCGGAAGCGAGATATGTGAGATTGAGGCACAGTGAGAAGGTTAGCACTAGAGGAGCAAAGTGTGTGATCCGATTGTAGAAGAAAGGTACTGAGGTGAGGCAGGAGGGAGTGAGGTGGTGGAGTGCCTTAAAGCCAGTGGTGAGGAGTTTTTGTTTGATGCAGAGGTGGATGGGCAACCACTGGAGTTTTTGAGGAGCGGGGTGACATGTCTTAAACATTTCTGTAGAAAAATGATCCAAGCTGCTAAGTGAACTATAGACTGGAGTGGGGAGAGACAGGGGGCTGAGAGGTCAGCAAGGAGGCTGATGAAGTAATCCAGGTGGGATAGGATGAGTGACTGTACCAACGTGGTAGCCATTTGGGTGGAGAGGAAAGGGCGGATTTTAGCGATATTGTGAAGGTGGGATTTAGTGATGGATTAAATATTTGGGTTGAATGAGAGAAAGGATCCTAGGACAATGCCAAGGTTATGGGCTTGTGAGACAGGAATGATGGTGGTTAGTACAGTGCTTTGCACAAAGTAAGTGTTTGATAAATATGATTGAATGAATGAATTAATGAATGGTACCATCTACAGTGATGGGAAAGTCAGGGGGAAGATGGGGTTTGGGTGGGAAGATAAGGAGTTCAGTTTTGGACATGTTAAGCTTGAGGTGACAGGAGGACATTTTCACTAATGGACTCGTCATGGAGTGTAGTTTTTCAATGGTAAGAAAAATTGGATGCAAATGTTACAACTGATATTCAGTGACAATGTTCACTGGCAGAGAAGAGGACATGAAGTTTCAACACAGGTCAGATGATCAAGGGGATGCATTGCCTCCACTGAAATTTTTAAGTCTATATTGATGGGAAAGTCAGAGGGAGAACAGGGTTTAGGTGGGAAGATGAGTTCTGTTTTGACAACTGTACTTGGATGCTATGTGATCTTGGGTAAGTCCTTTAACTTCTCCATGCCTCAGTTTCCTCATCTATAAAATAGGGATCAATTGCATAAAGCTTTCCCAACCAGAGATCTGGAAGTTGAAAAGAGAAATGGCAATTTGTCTGAATTAACTTTAAAATGGTAGTTATTGAGTACCAACTACATTTATTGCAATATACTACTGTGCTCAAGAATAACTGAAGCACGAGACACATTCCCTTCCCGCAAGGAGCTTGCACTATAATGGGGGGAGATAGACCTAGAAGTATTCAAAAATAGTTTAATCAAAAAATATAAAATGGAATGTTTGCTTGGAAGTACATATCCACAGATACTGAGGAGGGGAATAAATACATACATGGTGGAGGCCAATGAAGAATGATTGCTTCATATGCATTTGTACACAGAACAAATGCTCTTTCTAAATAATGTTTGGAGTGAGCATCATTTCTGTTATCAGAAGACAATACTAAATGTGCGATGTTTTGCAGAGACTGATGGCACTCTGCCACCAAGCAACATTAAAATGATAGGTCAGAACTCTAGATGTGTGCGCTAAACCCGGAATATAGAATAATTGAAAGGAGTTGATGGCTCTCCATTTACTCCATTTACATACATTTCTTCTCTTTACTATTAATGTTCTAGGATTGATAATTCCATAGAAGAAGTTTCTGGATTGTTAATCAAATCTCTCCTCATGCATGGTTCTTCTCTGGGTGTAAAATGGATACTTTGGGAAGCTAAATGCATTTCAGGCAAGGCATTATTCAGTAAATTCCTGATGTTGTAAACTTTGTGCCCTAAAATAATTAACCCAGGAAGGAGCTTATATCATTGGAGAATCTGAACCGTTCATTTAAAAAACATAATTAGATTCTAATTACCCAGATAAATCTGGTCTGTAAATTTTGCTTTTGTCTCATTTATTCAGGAAAGTAGAGTCTCATTAATTATCAGATAATTATTGCCGTGTAGACCAGCCATTAGGTAATACTAGTAAATACAGAAAATATTTTGCTTTATCCAATTCCTTTTAATCTATTTCAAAGCTTTATTACAGTAATTGAACATTTGTATGAGCTCTCACTGTTACTTAAAACACCTTTATCAAGAGGTAATGGTAGAGTGAGTACAATCCACGCTGGACGAGGTTTGGGTCTAATCTAGATCTCTGTTTAGGCAGCCCTTAACTTTCATTTGAGGGCCCCTCATCACTGCTAGGCTGGGAATCTAAAAGTGCTACTCTCCTAATTGCTTTTTCTGTTATTGGAAAATAGACTGCATTAAGTGTCAGAAACCAATTGCTTTAGCAGGGGGTGAACTTGGCATGTCTTCCCAAGCCTTAATTTGTTAGAGTGTATGAATTACACAGGATCTCAATTCTTTTTATATATGCCAGTGGAACAGATTTACATTTCTCCCAAATGCAATAAGTACCTCAAATTAAAAGTCAAATTTTAAACAAATATGAATTTATTGTGACACAGTAATGATTACAAGAGATGAGTCACTTTAGACTGTAAATAAAGGCCTCTACCATGATGTTTGATTTCAGATTTAAAACGAGGCCTTCAATGATTTTGAAGCTCCCCTTTCCCATCTGAGGTCCCCCAGCCTCATGGGAAAATTATTTCAAGACAGCTTTGCTCTTCATGATGGTGTCCAACTTAATAGCCCAAAAGAAAACCCTTCTGCATTACTAAGTAGCTCTAGATTCTGAAGTAATGCAGGTGGACAGCGACATATCAGTCATTACCAACTCTGACTTCATTCAGCATGTCCGAAGAGCCCATTATCCTGTTTAACTTTACATTTTGAAAAGTAAGAACTCCCTTAGTTCAGAGCCAACACTCCAAGAATTTACTCAGAATAAGCAGTGAAAGACATGGCTTCATTCAAATGTTTCATGAAATCTTTGTATGAGGGTGGTTCTGAAAATAGAGTAGCAATATGGCGTAGTAAGTAGAGCATGGGCCTGGGAGTCAGGTCATGGGTTCTAATCCTGGCTCTGCCACTTGTCTTCTGTGTGACCTTGGGCAAACCACTTAACTTCTCTGTGCCTGTTACCTCATCTGTAAAATGGGGATTGAGATTGTGAGCCCCATAAGGGACAGGGACTGTGTCCAACCCAATTTGCTTTTATCCACCCCAGTGCTGAGTACAGTGCCTGGAAAATAGTAAGTGTTTAACAAATACCATCATTATCATCATTATTATCAATCAAGCATGGCTCAGTGGAAAGAGTGTGGGCTTGGGAGTCAGAGGTCATGGGTTCGAATTCCAGCTCCTCCACTTGTCTTGTGTGACCTTGGGCAAGCCACCTAACTTCTCTGTGCCTGTTACCTCATTGGTAAAATGGTGATTAAGACTGTGAGCCTCACAGGGGACAACCTGGTCACCTTGTATCTCCACCCCCCACCCCATAGAGTTTAGAACAGTGCATTGCAAATAGTAAGTGCTTAACAAATACCATCATCATTATTATTATTTATTGAGTGCTTACTGTTGCAGAGCATTGTACTAAGTGCTTTGGGGTAGTATCATACAATAGGATTGGTAGACACAATCCCAATGGTGAAAAACTGGAAGGTAGAGATAATCTGAGTCATTAATCTACCAATGTGTGTGTGCTTGTCAAAATAGTGTGACAGAGGGGACAACCTTAGGAATTGAGGTTCTGACAACAGACCTTTACCATTTCATCCACCTTCTTCATCTCTCTCCTCTTAGAGTCTATAGCAATGGGCAAGGGATGGCAGAAGACATTTTTTAGATGCAGGTGATGTCTATCACCTTTCTGATGTTCTTTCCTTGGGTTGAATTGATCTGCATTAGGCAAACCAGTTTAGAAAAGATTTGGGACCATATAGCATAGCTTACACTTTCTACAGGGCTGAATGTCACAAAACCAATAACAAGGGTCTCGACATCCATTTTACCTCTGAATAGTTGCCTTGGGACGCTCCATACGCACAACTTGCATTAGCTTCAGTAGAAGCTGCCCACGTATAACTGAAAGCAGAGCTGACCTCTTGCAAAGGAAAATCCTGCTTCTGGAGACGTGTGAACTGAACGAGTCAAATGTGGATTTAGCCTCCCTTTTCCTCATATCTCTGGATGAGAGAAATATTTTATATTGTCTTTAACGCAATATTTGGGGAGACCTTTTTAAATTTAATTTTTACCCAGAAGAATGAATCCCTTCAGATTATGTAGCAATGAAATAAGACAGCTCACCCAAGGACACACAGTGCACAGTGACAATTCATTATTTACAAAGGAATTCCTGAGTGTTCATACCTCTATTGCTGTCACTAAATGTTACCTGGATCTGCCAGGTCTGTTTAGTCAGGATTACTGTCTCCAGCAATTATTACTTTGGTGTGTCAGTCAGAAATGGGATGACTGTCTTGGGGCAGAGGCTTCGGGAAAGTTGTGGCACCAAGAGAGGAAAAGGAAAACACCACCAGGCACTGTGGGTAATAAACTGCAGTACAGCAAGAGGCATGCTTAATGCGTGCATGATGTTGAAGGGATGTCATGCACACATTGGTTTTATTGGACACACACACACACACACACACACACACACACACACAGGTAAAAAATCTAAGTTAGGTGGAAATGATTTGAACCAAAATGAGTTCCTGCTGTACCATGGTTAGCACTTTTAATTGGCTGCGTGAAAATTGTGTTAAGTGGAAAAAGTGATAAAGTATGGTTTCTGAGGAAGTGCATTCATGCTGCCCCAAGATTTAAAAAGTTATCAAAATAAGATTTTAAAATACAATATGCACATTGACTTATTAAATGATCAGTAACAATGTACCAATGAAAGATTTTGGACTTTGTGTGTATTTTGTAGATACTTAACCTTTGAAGTGTTTAATACATTCTTTAAACAAAAAGCTACCTTGTGTGCTAGCCTATTATAGATCTGTTATGGGCTTGAATCACTTAGTCAAAATAATTAGAAGGTTGTAGCATAGAGGAAGGAAATTTCTTAAGCAAGATAAATACTGTATCACCTCTGAGTAAGGGAACTAGCTAAGGAACACCAGCAAATGAACACTAATGAAGAGTGGTTTTGTGTTTACATGTATGTAATTTTTTTCAAAAAATATGGAGACTAGTTTATAGATGCCATATAGTATACAAAAACATCAGATTCAAATGCTAGATCCTCTCCTCGTTTTTTTAACTATCAAAAAGTGCATTTTCCAGACCCTGCTTCCAATGCTAGTTGTGTATATTTCCAGACCTTTGATCCAGTAGTATTTGTTAAATGCTGCTTATGTGTCAGGCACCATACAAAGGGCTAGGCTAGACACAACCTAATCAGGATAGACATAGTGTCCCAAATGGGGCTCAGTGTCTTAATTCCCACATCACAGTTGAGGTAACTGAGGCACAGAGAAGTGGAGTGAATTGCTCAAGGTCAAACAGCAGACAGGTGGTGAAGCTGGAATTAGAACCCAGGTCTTTGACTCCCAGACCTGTGCTCTTGCCACTAGGCCAAGTTGCTTCTATATAGCTGAAAAGACTTGTCCAATAGATACTCCATTCTACATTATGTGCTTGAAAAGATTGTCTCGATGTGTTGTGTTGGACACTTACAATTAGAGCACCTCTCATGCTCTTGAATCTGCCTCTTGGTGTCTCAATCTTCCTTAACTCTCTGATCAAGGAAAGAGACCGGCCCAGAGGTTGGCATTCTGTCATTGCTAGCTCCTGCTAGTCCCTTGCTACACCATATTATTTAAGGTTGCTTCACTCTGTCTCTAAATGCTTCACTCTGTCTCTAAAATGTCTGGTCTCATCACTAACTGCTCAAAACAAATAATCTCAAAACATTTCTTTCTCCTTAAACAACTGAGCAATGTGTTTAATAATTACCATTATTTTACTTAAATAGCTTATACATTACCATTATTTTACTTAAATAGCTTATACATTCTTCTTTACCCTCAAAATGAAATAAAGGCCAGCTTGGTAAATCATTAGGCTCCTCCAAACTCCATCTGGCTCTCAATTTACATTAATCAGTACTACCTGTTTTCCTTTTGGCTTCTGAAAAACAGTCAAGAATCAGTGACTCCTTTCTACCATACAATTTACATAAACTCTTCCTCCTAACCAAATGGTGAGTGGGGAAAGGGAGTTGGTAATCAGGACATATGAAGCACAGTCACATCAAAATGAAAACATCGTTATGAGTACAGTGGAGTCACTTGTTTGTCCCTTTTGTTCACTCTGATTTTTATTAGGCCTCCAGTAATGGACCAGTGCCTATTTTCATGGCTTATTTCGAAAATGGAGGCTCACAATCCTTGCTTTTGGATTTTAGCATTTCCTGGCATCCCTGGATTGAACAGTTTCAGAAGAATCGAAATCCTAAACTGGACATTCAAGGAAAATAAAGCTCCTGAAACAGAGTTGGCTATAATTCTCTATGTACAGTAAGGGCTAAGTTATTGAGCATTTTACCAAAGAACTCTAGCAACCGCCATTGATCTACTATGGAGGAAACTCCACCCAATGAATAGAATGTTTTAGCCCCGATGGGGAGGCTGTTACTAACTGAGGGAAGTTCCCCAGATATGGTTTTCCTGCTCCTCTCTCTCTCCCACAACATTAGTTTTTTCTTTTTTCATCTTTTGTGTGGTTTCCACCACTGGCCCTCTGCCCAGCATCCGTAACCAACATGTGTTTTGGGGGTTTTCTTTCAGCATTTTCTTTTTACTTAGCAGCCCCCATTGCCTCCCCTGCACCTCACCAGATAGAAAGTGAAGAATGGAGGATCAAGGATATGAGGAAGGAGGAAAAGTTGTGAATATGGAACGTGGGATGAAATGATTAAGAAAGCCTCACTGGAAAGCATTTTAGGAGGGGTTAAGGAAAAATTTAACTCAACACAAAGCGTGTCATGAACAGCATGTTTTTCCTGAAAGTGCAACCAATATTGGCAAACTGCTGGGTAACTGGCAGCAGGTAGCAATGTTTTAGCTCTGGGGAGGGATTTCCAGGGAATACATTCCCATCAGATACCTGAACTTAAGCAGGGTCCAGATTCAGCAGGTTTCTGAAGGGATTTTTACCTCCAGTTATGGAGTTTCCACTAGTCCTCAATCAGTGGGATTTATTGAACACTTATTGTGTGCAGAGCACCTCACTAAGCGATTGAGAGTATAACAGAGTTGGTAGACACATTACCTGCCCACAGCCAGTTTAGCCCTCTGTGTGACTTAGTCTTCATATGAGAGAGGCTTGTTCCAGGGAACTAGACTGTTTACCAGAATTTAACCAGTACCATCCAATGAACAGAACTACCCCCAGCATACTATATATAAAAAATAGGGCATTTGTTAAGTGCTTACTATGTGCCAAGCACTGTTCTAAGCACTGGGGGGGGGGGGGGGGGGGCGCGGATCCGGGGTAATCAGGTTGCCACACATGGGGCTCACAGTCTTAAACCCCATTTTCCAGATGAGAGAACTGAGTCCCAGAGAAGTGAAGTGACTTGCCCAAAGTCACACAGCTGACAAGTGGCAGAGCCGGGATTAGAACCCATGATCTTTGACTCCCAAGTCTGCGCTCTTTCCTCTGAGCCATGCTGTTTCTCCAAGCTTTTACCTTCACATGAATAATCCAAAATCAGAATACTGGTGGCTGCTGTACTGATTGCTGTGGCTATGAAAATATCCTTAACTCAAGTCCTAAGGAGCCTGAAATTCTGCTCCTCTAGCTACAACATCCTATTGATTTTTGGGGTTTATTTTGTGTATTTGTTTCATGACTCCTCATGTGTCTGTCTCCAGTCCCATTTCCCCATTTATACTTAGATTGTGAACCTGCAAGGGACAGGGACCATGTCTAATTTCCACATGTGCATTCTCACCCAGCACATGGTACAGTGCTCTTCACACAGTAAGTGCTTAATAAATAATATTACTGCTAACATTGTACCATCTGAGCTGGAGCATTGATTGCTTAGAAGGTCAAATGAGCAAGTCAGTCAATTCTATTTGAGCCCTTACTGTGTGCAGAGCACTGTACTAAGCACTTGGGAGAGTGCAATATAATACACAGACACATTCCCTGCCCACAATGAGCTAACAGTCTAGAAGGGGAGACATATTATGTGAGGAATAAGTTGTGTTAGGAAATATCATAATATGTCTTGACAAGGGTTCAAAGCAGATATGCACATAACTGCACTGAAACTTGCTTGGAGTTTCTGCAGTTGGAGAGCTATCTGGTAGTTGATGAGATCTATGCAACTCATCCTCCATGATTTTCCCCCTCCCCCCACCAACAAATGACAGCTATCTACAGTAATTAATAATAATATCTCTGCCATTTATGCCTGCCAGTGAACTGCCATCTCTCAGCTTCTCCCAGCAATGCAGCAGTAGCTAAAGATGTTCCCAGGGCTGCATTATGGAAAAAAAAAATTGACAAGAGCTGCTCAGTTGTGACCATATAATGGCTCTATATACAAATTAGATGGATTCACATAGTGCTTATCTAAATTAGGTTGCCATTTTACAATGCTAATTTTCCTGTTGGTTGCCTGTGATATGAGAACATCACATTTCTGAAACCTAGTTGTGCTTCACAACTTTTGAAAATGTGGCTCGCAGGGTAGTTTTGTAAACCCTTGCACACCAGGCTTAGAAGAAAGGCCAATACTCAGAGCCTTTAAACTGCTTTGTCAAGTTTGTAATGATGATGGCACCAATTAGTAGGAGCATTGCAGATCTTGATTAAAAATGCACAAGGGACAGCAGTCCTTTGAGTTGTAACTTTGCAGTTTCTTGGGGGGAAAAAAATCTGGAGAAAATCTTGCAGAGTCAAAGGGGGAAACCAGCCTCATGGTATGTCACTATCAGTGACACCCTAAGAGTGGTGTTGTGTGTATAAGGTAGTATGTAGTACATGGAGGAAGATGACATGGTATAAAATGCCATTCTTCATAAATAGTTGATGATGAGGATGATATACTTATATTTTATATGGGTCACTTCGAGTACATGCTAAAATGAATAACCTATGTGACACAAAATTTTGTAATGGAATTCAAAACCCAATATGCATCTTAAAATCTATGCAAACGGAAAAAAAACCCCACAGTATCATAAGGAATACTTTGGCCACATTGATAGTAGTGGAATCGGACTTGACTTTCCCATCTCTGACGGCACTACCATCCTTCCCGTCTCACAGGCCCGCAACCTTGGTGTCATCCTCGACTCCGCTCTCTCGTTCACCCCACACATCCAAGCCGTCACCAAAACTGCCGGTCTCAGCTCCGCAACATTGCCAAGATCCGCCCTTTCCTGTCCATCCACACCGCTACCCTTCTCATTCAAGCTCTCATCCTATCCCGTCTGGACTATGGCATCAGCCTTCTCTCTGATCTCCCATCCTCGTGTCTCTCCCCACTTCAATCCATACTTTATGCTGCTGCCCGGATTGTCTTTGTCCAGAAATGCTCTGTGCATGTTACTCCCCTCCTCAAAAATCTCCAGTGGCTACCAATCAATCTGCGCATCAGGCAGAAACTCCTCACCCTGGGCTTCAAGGCTCTCCATCACCTCGTCCCCTCCTACCTCACCTCCATTCTCTCCTTCTACAGCCCACCCCGCACCCTCCGCTCCTCTGCCGCTAATCTCCTCACCGTACCTCGTTCTCGCCTGTCCCGCCGTCGACCCCCGGCCCATGTCATCCCCCGGGCCTGGAATGCCCTCCCTCTGCCCATCCACCAAGCTAGCTCTCTTCCTCCCTTCAAGGCCCTACTGAGAGCTCACCTACTCCAGGAGGCCTTCCCAGACTGAGCCGCTTCCTTCCTCTCCCCCTCGTCCCCCTCTCCATCCCCCCCATCTTACCTCCTTCTCTTCCCCACAGCATCTGTATATATGTATATATGTTTGTACATATTTGTTACTCTATTTATTTTACCTGTACATATCTATTCTATTTTATTTTGTTAGTATGTTTGGTTTTGTTCTCTGTCTCCCCCTTTTAGACTGTGAGCCCACTGTTGGGTAGGGACTGTCTCTATATGTTGCCAACTTGTACTTCCCAAGCGCTTAGTACAGTGCTCTGCACACAGTAAGCGCTCAATAAATACGATTGATGGTGATGATCGGATACCCGATGACACAAATTCCCCATTGTATTTCCCATACCCTCCTGTTCGCGGCATCCTGTATACAGCTCAGCTCTCAAAACTAGACTATGGGATGATGTCGCAAGTCCCCTGTTCATAGCAACCAGGACCTTCCTGGCCCTGGGGGAGCCTCAGTGACATGTAGTAGAGTTCAAACTGCACCTCTGATCACCAAGGTTACTGTGGAAAGTTTTTTACTTAATTTTACCATCATGCAAGGGAGTGACACATACACACTCTACCTCACTCCACCAAGGGTCCAATATCAGCCCGTGGTCAAAGGGAGCCCAGTCTGCCATTGCTTCTTCTTGCTGCTCTCCTGCTGCTTCTACTGCTCTCAGCATGCTTCCTTCTTGCTTCTCTGCATGCTTCTGCCTTAATTCTGCTTTCCCTGTGCATGCTTAGCTCCAGGTACCCCTTGGGATTCAAAAATGAGCGCTTTTTACCTGCTTAGGTGTAGCAGCTGTGGCTCTATGTGGCAGTCATTGATTGGTCCAGGCACATTAGGAGATCACTAAGCTTCAAGAAGATTCTGTGGAGTCCATTAAAGGTCCTGCAGAGCCACCTCAGACCTGTAGCAACAATATTCAAACCAGGGATTTTTCCCAGCCCATGCTCTCTGAACACTTCTGGCCTGGGTGGGGGTCCTCGGCTGTTCGGGGGGAAATTAGTTCTGACTCTGAAACTTTCAGAGCCTCAAACCCAACATAGGCATGCATCTGGGGAATTTGTAGTCACTCTAATTTTTAAAGTCTGATAAATGGAATACACTCTGAAAATTTCACAGTAGTTGCCAGCACAAATAACTGAGGCTGAGGTGTGAGAGAACTACTTCTGTTCTCACTGATACTTTATATCACCCATGCTGTATGTGCTCTCCCTTTCCTCAAGTGCACACTATGATTGGCCATGAAATCTTATGAGACTTTTGAGCTGGAGAACACAGTATTCCATAGACTGAGATTGCTCCAATGGAGCAGAACCTATCACTTGCAGAAAATCCCTCCAGGTGTATCACTTACCTCAACCAGAACCAGTGGAATGCCTATTGGGGTTATGCCATTAGTGGTGAATGCTTCTGACCAAGAAGCACCTAGGGCATCTGACATGATGGACAGTCTCAGCAAGGAACTGTGAAAAATAGCTGCCTAGTGTGGGTGGCCAAGACTATGACGGTTCTCCTGCCCTGTGGGTTGGTCTATCGAACCATGACATTTATTGAGCACTAACTGTGTGCAGATCATGATACTTATTACTCAGGAAAGTCCAATACAGTAGAGCTGGTAGTCGCAATCCCTGCCCTCAAGAAATTTACAATCTAGACTGTGGTGCCATGGCAAAGCATCTGCACTCTGCTAGTCATTTGGGCCACAGGTGGGTTTAGTTCATATAACTATCAGGTGCACTTCGCAGTCTGCTGCATCCTTTTTGACTCATTAGACTCTATGCCCCAGTTGAAACAGGACTGCACCAACCAAGAGACTGCAAGTGATAATTTGCAAGCTGCTAGCACTATGGAGAAGCAGTATCATCTAGTGGACAGAGCCCAGTCCTAGGAGTCAGAAAGACCTGGGTTTTAGTCTGGACTCCACTACTTGTCTGCTGTGTGACCTTAGGCAAGTCACTTAACTTCTCTGTGCCTCAGTTCCTTCATCTGCAAAATGGGAATTAAGACCCTGAGCCTCTCGTGGGATGGGGATTGTGTCCAACCTGATTACCTTGTACCTACCCCAGTGCTTAAAACAGTGCTTGGCACATAGTAAACACTGAACACCATAATAATAATAATAATAATAATAATAATGTTGGTATTTGTTCAGCACTTACTATGTGCCAAGCACTGTTCTAAGCACTGGGGGAGATACAAGGTAATCAGGTTGTCCTACAGGGAGCTCACAGTCTTAATCCCCATTTTCCAGATGAGGTAACTGAGACACAGAGAAGTTAAGTGATTTGCCCAAGGTCACACAGCTGACAAGTGGTGGAGCTGTGATTAGAACCCGTGACCTCTGACTTTCAAGCCCGGGCTCTTTCCACTGAGCCACGCTGCTTCAATAACAATATGATCAAACAGCCTCTCAGTCTCAAAGTCTTTGTGCCTTGACTGAAGCTCCTTTCCCTTTCACTATGAGAGCTTCCATCACTTACTATGAAGATTTTCCTTTGCCAGTTGATCTTTTGGTACATAGACCCTGCTGGAACATTATTACCCAGATTGATGTTCAGTTGGTTGGAGGATTCAGTGGGTTGAGGAGGGGACCACTGCCTCAAGGAAATGGTACTCTGAGGGGAAGATGAGGATTATGGTATTAGTCACTAGGTGTCAAGTGCTGTTCTAAGTGCTAGGGTAGATAGAAGTTGACACAGCCCCTGTCCCACATGGGGCTCACATTAAACATAGGGAGAACAGATCATAGATTTGCCTCTGATTTTATGGGCAGGTCAGCTAGCAATAACTAGCCTGTACCATCTCTTTAAAATGGATTGGGATTGAAAGTGGAATCAGGAAGTGGATCCTGTTGTGGAGGGCAGTGAGGTTTAGTGGAAAGAGCATGGGATTGGGAATCAGTAGACGTGGATTGTATTACTGACTCTGTCACTTGCCTGCTGTGTGACCTTGGGCAATTCACTTAACCCTCTGTTCCTCAGTTTCCTCATCTGTTTAAAAAAAAAAAGGGAGATTAAAGTACCTGTTCTCTCTCCTAGCCTGTGAGTCCTGTGTAGGACAGGGGACTGTGTCCAATCTGATTGTCATGTACCCCAACACTTAGTACAGTGCTTGAGACATAGCACTGTAGAAGTATTTACTAAATATGTAAATGTCTCATATAGCCATATTTAGCAAATACCATTATTAATTGGCCTCCTCCTATCAGGCTGAAATTTTCCATCGTAGCCCTAGAACTAGGTGAGGTCCTCTTTCCAGTTGGCTCTGGGGCTGAACTAAAGGATTCCTTCATGTCTGACTCAGCCAAGGAGCCCATTGGGAATTCTAGGAGTAAAACAAAGGTTTCTGTCACCCCACTTTGCTCCAGGACTGGACCGGAAACTTCCTTTCACCTCCAAGCTGCCTTGAGGGTGAGACTTTGATATTTATGAAATGCTTACTCTGTGCCCACTGTTGGGTAGGGACCGTCTCTATATGTTGCCAACCTGTACTTCCCAAGTGCTTAGTACAGTGCTCTGCACAGAGTAAGCGCTCAATAAATGTGATTGCTAAACCCTGGGTTATGTACAAATAAAATTGATCAGGTATGGTCTCTGCCCTATATAGGTCTCCCAATTTAGATGGGGTAAGACAGAGCATGGTAACAGTGAATGGATTGCATTTACGCTAGAAGTAGCATGGCCTAGTGGGAAGATCATGAGCCTGGGAGTCACAGGACCTGGTTCTAATCTCAACTCTGCCACTTGCCTGCTGTGTGACTAACTCTGGGAAGCTCACTTGACTTCTCTGTGCCTCAGTTACCTCATCTGTAAAATGGGAATTCAATACCTGCTCTCCCTCTTAAACTGCGAGCCTCATGTGTCATAGGGCCTGTGACCTACCTGATTATCTTCCATCTACCCCAGTGCTTGACACATTACTATTACAGTTATTAATATTATAATTGTTATCATAGCAACAATTGGTCAGCAAGCCAAGAGAGTAAGCACTTAATTACCAACATCATGACAACGTATGGCAAGTAAAAGAACGGATCTTTTGAGGTGTGCATCTTCAGATTCCTCACTGCTCAGCATGAGCCATCACAGCCTCCCCAAATTCCAAAGATTTTAAAGAGAGATTGTCAATCGATTAATCATATTGAATACTTACTGTGTGCAGCTCACTGCTTGGCAGCCTACAGTGTAACAGAGTTGGTAAACACTTTCCCTGTCCACAACGAGCTATCTGTCTTGGCACATTTTGGTGTCCTGTAGCCCTGGGAGTGGTTGGTCTGGGTAGCAGTGGCAGATCCTGGCACCCTTGTCTTAAATGGGCCTCGAGCCACAGGTGACTATCCCGTCTGCCTGGACAGGAAAGGGGGCATCAGGACACCGTATCCTAAAGAGCTGGATAGGGTGAGGGGGGAGAAGGGAGTGGTTAGAGGCATAGTCACTGGCTCCGCAACATTCTAAGGGTCAGAATGTCTCTATACCTGTGCTGCTGCTTCACCCTCCCTCTGCTGCATTCATTCATTCATTCAATCGTATTTATTGAGTGCTTACTGTGCGCAGAGCACTGTACTAAGCGCTTGAATTGGATTGGAGACAATCCAATTGCTTGCTTGCATTGGAGACAGAGGTGCAGTGCTGTGACAGGGGTGCGATTTGCATGACAATTTTGTGATGGACTGTTGAGCTGCCCTATCAGACCTACCAACCTCAAGGCAAAGGGGTTGAATTACTCTCCTAAATAGTTGTACCACCTCCTTCCCTCCTCTCCCCTCCCCTTCTCCCTGTCATGACAAGGCCCAGATGTGTGTCTATGGTGCCCACCTCTGGCATCCCCGGTTGTCTTGGAGCAGCCTTGGAGATGGGGGCAGGCAGATGGAGAAGAGAATTACTATTTCATTTTTCTTCTTCTAGACTGTGAGCCCACTGTTGGGTAGGGACTGTCTTTATATGTTGCCAGCTTGTACTTCCCAAGCGCTTAGTACAGTGCTCTGCACACAGTAAGCACTCAATAAATATGATTGGTTGATTCTCCACCTGCCTGCCTCCACGCACACTCCCTGTTTCTCAACCTCCAGCTTACCTCCATAGTAAAACTCTTCCTCTGGGGTCTCAGGCTGTCTTACAAACAGCAGTTTCCACGTTGCCCTGCCTGGGCTGCAGGGCTGCTGTTACAAGCAGAATAAAGAGACCTTCCTGGTCTCTGGACCAGGCATGATCTGGAATGCATCACATGCCTTTTGGCTTAAAGGCTGGCCACCCTCTTCCCCAGCACCACCCTCCTGCTCTGAAAGTTTGGTGGCCTTGGAATTTAAATTTTGCGGAAATTCGGTGGGGCCATTCTATAAACTGATTCTCAATGGGATCATCCTGAAGGATCCACACTTCATTAACATATCATAGAACAAACCCCGTAAACATGTGGAACTGGCCTTACTACTGGTTGGGTCAAGCAGACTGGAGGAGACTTCAGGGGCACCTGTTGCCTTTGGTGGAACTTGAGGCCCAAATGGGACAATTTTTACCTCCACTGGACTCTGTCCCAGGCTATGAGTGGTGTACACCCCACTGAGCTCCAAGATTGGGTCTGGGGCTTTTCTCTCCAAAGACAGCTGGCTCCAGAACTAGCTCAGGGATCTTTGCACCTACCCCTCCTTTTTTAGGTATCACACTCCCACCCTCTCATGGCTCCACCTAAATTCACTCAGTGTTTGCACTGAAATCTGTCCTGTTTGATCTTGCTTCTAATAAAGGACAGATGTTCATTAATTAGTTTGGTAGGAAATGCACTACCATCTGTTTGAATCCTTGGTCCTCCTTAAAACATTAACACAGGCAATGTTTATTTGGGGGGGAGGAAAGCAGCAGCCATTACCAACAGTTATTACAGTGTCACCTTTCTCCCCATTATGAACACTATCTTCTCATCCCTGATTTGCTTTTGCTTCTTCCTGCTTTTGCTTATCCCTTTAAATTAAATCCATTCAGTTGGCCTTAAATTAAAGAAATAAAAATTAAATCCAGAGCTTTGCTTGTGCTCTTTTAACTGCATAAAGCATTAAAATGTAAAGTGCAATGTCCACAATAGTGATTATACTTTCTCTCTTTTTCTTTTTAAACATTGAAATTATTTTTAAGTTATTATTATTGTTATTGAGCTTGGAAAATCAGGTACTGGTAGTACATTAAAATAATGTAAACTTCCAATAGATTTGAATTACAGGTTAATCTTTAAAAAAAGCGGAAGTTACAATCCATGTTCTTCATAGAATAATTGAGTATTATAGCTGTTGTACAAGATCACTGAAAGAGATCATCGCCTTGGAGTTTACAATCAAACCTCATTGAATCAAATAGCTACTGTAACTCTTTTTTATCAGATGTATCACTTATGGTGCCTGCACTTCTTAAAGGTATAGTGACCTCAAAGTCATCTTTACCTCTTAAGAAATGCTTTACTGAATCACACCAATGATCTCTTCAACCCATCATACCGTGTCCTACTGTAGTAACAGAATGCTCGAAGGAACCATGTGGTGGTAATGGATGGGTCGAACCACCTAACATCCCTAACTATGTGACCTTGGGCAAGTCACTTCACTTCTCTGTCCCTCAACTACCTCGTCTATAAAATTGGGGTTAAGAATGTGAACCCCTTATGGGATATGGATTGTGTCCAACCTTGTGGGCTGTCGACCCCTGGCCCATGTCATCCCCCTGGCCTGGAATGCCCTCCCTCCCCACATCTGCCAAGCTAGCTTTCTTCCTCCCTTCAAGGCCCTACTGAGAGCTCACCGCCTCCAGGAGGCCTTTCCAGACTGAGCCCTCTCCTTCTTCTCCCCCTCCTCCCCCCCTCCATCCTCCCCACCTTACCTCCTTCCCTTCCCCACAGCAACTGTATATATGTTTATATGTTTGTACATATTTATTACTCTATTTTACTTGTACATATTCTACTTATTTTGTTAATATGTTTTGTTTTGTTCTCTGTTTCCCCCTTCTAGACTGTGAGCCCACTGTTGGGTAGGGACCGTCTCTATATGTTGCCAACTTGTACTTCCCAAGCGCTTAGTACAGTGCTCTGCACACAGTAAGTGCTCAATAAATACGATTGAATGAATGAATTAACTTTCCCCTGTGCAATTTTCTCTTTGGAAACCTATCATGGATCTCATGTCCACAAATTTATTCCAACCCTTTTTGAATATACTGGTTATTTTAGCTTGCAAAACTTCCCATGGTGGCAAATTCCATCTGCTTATCACCCATCACTTTTTGGACCCTAAAATGCAGCTATCTCTAGAGTGGAGAACAAAAGCTATCAAGGTGTTCAACAGCATTTTAGGAAGGTGGCTAGAGGAGAAATTGAAGAAGGCAGAATGAAGGAGAGATTTATTTAAGATGTTAATACCCAGCTGTATAAAGGTGTACTTTCACAGTGAAAGAGAAGTGGAGGATCAGTTAATTATGCAATGACTGGGACAGTGTAAGGTGTTAGTCCTAATTCACATCGATTGGGGTTGCCTAGGAGTTGTCTAACAAAAGATTCACTGAGGCTACAAGCAACAGAACTCAGGTGATTCTCCCTTTCATATCCCCCTCTATTCTACTCTATTCATATTCTACTTTACTATTCCCCTATTTTTATGGTATTTGTTAAGCACTTACTATGTGCCAGGCTTTGTACTAAGCACAGGGGTAGATTCAAGGTTGGACACAATCCATATCCCATATGGGGTTCACATTCTTAATCCCGATTTTATAGACAAGGTAGTTGAGGGACAGAGGAGTGAAGTGACTTGCCCAAGGTCACATAGCAGATAAATGGCAGAGTTGGGATTAGAATCCTGATCCTTTTGACTCCCAGGCCCGGCCTCTATCCTCTAGGCCATGCTGTTTCTCCTGTCTCTAATCTATTTTAATATTCCTTTTCTTCTGTAGGTGGTAAGATCCTTGTGGACAGGAATTACAACTACCGACTGCTATATTGTATTTTCCCGAGTGCTAGTACAGTGAGCAATCAGTACCATGCTGAAGTTTCATTCATCGATTGAATGAAACTTAAGTCACTCCCTCAGTTCTGTGCCTTATTTGGCCATGAAGTTCTCAGTGTTCTGGACTGAGGGAAATGACATCTCTTCCTTCCCTTGTTTTTTCCATGGTTTCTTTTTATGCAGGAGGGGGAGTACATTCTTAATGACAGCCCAATCTGTCTTAACACAAGCCACTTTCCTCCTCTGCTGAAGACAGGGTGGGCAGCTATTTACATACGACGAAGTCCAACAGCAAAGTAAAAGTAAAGTAAATGATACCGAGCTCTATTTGGACCCATTCTTGTTCAAGACCAACTGGTATAAGAATCCTTGATTTATTTTTCACTTTTCAAAAACAGGGGCAAAAGGGACTTAAGTCATTTGGTCTCTTGCAAATTCATACTACAACAAAATGGAGCACAGCATATTACCTACTTTTTGGAAAGGGTCATAAAGGAAAATTGAAGAAAACTGAGCAACTAATGTTTCTTTTCCCCCATCCTGAGGACATGGACAATCAACCATTAAGTTGGGAGCTAGGGACATCAGTAGCAAAGTGCAGACTTCAAATGTATGGTGTTTTTTAAGAAGTTATCAATTTTGAGAGACTGTTCCCCAGCTCATGTCAGCATGTTCCAAGGGTACATAGCTTGTTAGATTTGATAGGGACACTCAGAGACTGTGCAAACAGATTGCGGAAAGGCAGCCAAATATCATTTCTGGAGTAAAATTTTATTCCCATGGTGTGAACAGATATATTGCATTTACTAGAACAATCCTCTAATTGGTCACTTTTCTCCAGGGCCTGGCCATTTTACACTAAGATAAAACTTCTGAATATTCAGTGTCTGTCCTCTGAGACCCTCGTAACAAAACAATGTCTTACTCAACTGAAAAATCTGTGGCTTTCCAAGTCAGCATCCAAAATGGATATTGTAAGAAAGATGTTGGGTGAAGCCAACAAGATCTAATCAGACTCTGAACATCAGACTTTAATTTCTCTACCCTGGGGAGCAGGAGTTAACTGCTCAGTGTTCCTGGTTGTCCAAGAATGCCATTTGGCACTAAACAATTTTACTGCTGCTACAAGTCAAAGTTCTGTCTGTCCTTTTATCATATGCCAGAGCCAATATTTCTTTAACTTTACCCTGGTACCATAGCTTCCATTTGTACTCCCAATCAACAACACACTAATCCTTTTCCTTCAAAATTGAGCCTCTTCATACACTTCCCTTCATACAAACTCCCAAATTGCTATTTCTTTGAATGTTTTTAAAGACAAGAAGATGCCCATGACATCACATGCCTTACGCAAAGGCACAGAGCGTAGCATGAATGATGGATGTTATTATAATTAAAAAAAATAGTCCCAACTAATTCATACTGGAACAACTTGCTGGTACTGCATGTTGGGCTGTACTGGCCTACTTTTACCACTGCTTATTATTATGAAGCTAAGTGTTTAGTATGAGTCGAACACAATTCTAACCGTTGGGGTAAATTACAGCTTGATCGTCAGACACAGTCCCTGTCCTACATGGGGCTCACAGTCTTAAGGGGGAAGGAGAAGAGGTATTGAACCTCCATTTTGCAGATGAAGAAACTGAGGCACAGAGGAGTCACACAACAGGGAAATGAGGGAACCAGGATTAAAACCCAGTTTTCTAACTTCCAGGCCTGTGATCTTTCCACTAGGCCATATTGCCTTAAATCTATAAATACATTTGCTCTATAGAATTATTTAAAGAAAGGAAAAGAATGAAATGATTGTTCTTTTCTGTGTAGTGAAGCCCCTATTGATGAGTATTTCTTGCTGTGTTTCAAGGTGTTCAGATTTTTGCCTTCGTCTCTAGAAGGGAAGCTTGCTCGTTCAAGCTCTCATCCTATCCCGTCTGGACTACTGCATCAGCCTTCTCTCTGATCTCCCATCCTCGTGTCTCTCTCCACTTCAATCCATACTTCATGCTGCTGCCAGGATTATCTTTGTCCAGAAACGTTCTGGGCATATTACTCCCCTCCTCAATAATCTCCAGTGGCTACCAATCAGTCTGCGCATCAGGCAGAAACTCCTCACCCTGGGCTTCAAGGCTGTCCATCACCTCGCCCCCTCCTACCTCACCTCCCTTCTCTCCTTCTACAGCCCAGCCCGCACCCTCCGCTCCTCCGCCGTTAATCTCCTCACCGTACCTCGTTCTCGCCTGTCCCGCCATTGACCCCCGGCTCACGTCATCCCCCGGGCCTGGAATGCCCTCCCTTTGCCCATCCGCCAAGCTAGCTCTCTTCCTCCCTTCAAGGCCCTACTGAGAGCTCACCTCCTCCAGGAGGCCTTCCCAGACTGAGCCCCTTCCTTCCTCTCCCCCTCGCCCCCCTCTCCATCCCCCCCATCTTACCTCCTTCCCTTCCCCACAGCGCCTGTGTATATGTATATATGTTTGTACATATTTATTACTCTATTTATTTATTTATTTTACTTGTACGTATCTATTCTATTTATTTTATTTTGTTAGTATGTTTTGTTTTGTTTTTTTTTCTCTGTCTCCCCCCTTTTAGACTGTGAGCCCAATGTTGGGTAGGGACTGTCTCTATATGTTGCCAATTTGTACTTCCCAAGCGCTTAGTACAGTGCTCTGCACATAGTAAGTGCTCAATAAATATGATTGATTGATTGTTATGGGCAGGAAATGTCTGCTACTTCTGTTGTATTGCACTCTCCCAAACAGTACAGTGCTCTGCACATAGTAAGCGCTCAATAAATCCAATTGAATGAATAGTAAGCACTCAAATACTATCGACTGATCATTAAGAAGAGCCAACACCTCTGTAGCAAGAGATCATTATCTCACTTATTAGACATGCATTAAAAATAAAAGCCAAAGGCAGTCATGTCATTGTTTCTTGGCTGAAGAATCTTACATAAGTAGATCATCATAGTGCCACTTTGAAAGACTAATGAATAGGCCATCCTGTCTAGACAAACCAGATGATACATGTAGACCTAGGAGGGAAAAGAGGTTTCAAAGAAAATATGCTTGGACCTTGTTAGGCGAGTAAGTCAATGTTTACTCAGCACTTTGTGCAGAGCACCTTGCTGTTTAATCAGTCAGTCAACCAATGGGACACAGAGAAGCCTAGTGAATAAGCAGGGGCCTGGGACACAGAGGACCTGGTTATAATCCCAGCTTCACCACTAGCTTGCTGTGTGATCTTGAGAAAGCCACTTCACCTCTTTGTGCTTCAGTTTCCTCAACTGCAAAATAGGGATTCAATATCTGTTCTCCCTCCTACTTAGCCTATAAGCCCCATGTGGGACAGGAACTGTATATGGACTGATTAACGTGTATCTACCCCAGTGATTAGAACAGTGCATGCATTAAAAATAAAAGCCAAGGTTAGTCATATCTGTGGTGAGCCCACAACAAGCTGCGTTATTAGTGACTGTTTCTGATCCTGCAAACAACAAGGAAGAGACTCATCAAGGCACTGATGAGCTTTACTTGAGGACAGGTGGTTGCCGGCCTGTTGGGGTGGAGCATGGAGGGAGGCGTGGTTTTCTCTCCCTGTTCTACCCAGTAACAGGCCTGGACCAATCAATGACTGCCACATAGGGCCACAGCTGCAATGCCTAAGGCAGAAAAAAGGTGGTCACTTTGAATCACGAGGAAGCTGTAGAACAGAAAGCACCTGGAGCAGAAGCCCGCAGGGGAACCAAGCATTCAGGAAAGAGGTAATCAGAGGGAAGGAAGCAGCACTTGGAAGCAGAAAGAAGAAGCATTGCCAGAATGGGTTCCTTTGACCAGCAGATTGGTATTGGGCCCTTGGTGGAGTGAGTGAGAGTGTGTATGTGTCACTTCCCTAAATGTTGGTAAAATTAAGTGAACTTTTCACGGTGACCTTAGCAGTTGGTGGTGTGTTTTGACCCTACTACGTGTCACTGAGGCTCCCCCAGTACAGGAAAGTCCTTGTTGGTAAGAGTAGGGGGGTGGGGCTTGTGACAATGTCATTGTTTAAGCCCTTGATTAAATCCTTTTTAATCAAGAAGGAAGAAAAGGGTAAAATCAATTCTTTTTATATTGTACTTACCCAAGCACTTAATACAATGCTCTGCACATAAGCACTCAAATACAATTGATTGAATTGGAAAAAAAAAGATGCAGCGCAATAGGAAAAACACAAAAGAACAGGATACGAAAGACAGAGAACCAGAGTAAGGTAAAGAATAAAGAGAATAGCCATCAGAAAAGCATAAGGAGTAAAACCAGTGACTTCTGGGAGTCTTTAAGGTCTAAGTGCATGGGTAGGCATGGTAGAAAGTATCGTATGTGCATCTGCATAAGTTGGTGGATTCATTCAATTGTATTTGAGTGCTTACTGTGTACAGAGCACTGTACTAAGCACTTGGGAAGAACAAGTTGGCAACATATACAGATGGTCCCTACCCAACAATGGGCTCACAGTCTGAAGGGACTGTTTTTTTCCATTCATCTATTTGGAGATTCAACCAGTACACTTTCAGTTAGTACACCTATTTTCAAAAGAATAAATCAATAAGTTGAAGGGGAAGAGCTGAAGTGAGTGGAATGATAAAGTAGGAGCAATGAAAGAAAATGATCAGGTGACTATCATGTGGTGTATGTTTTCCTACTTACTAGGTAATTTCCCAGTTGCTGGGTAGTTTTGACATAAATGCGGTGGGTCAGACTTTCTCCAAGAATCAGAACTTGCTTCCAGGTTCTAATCAAGAATGATTATAGGCATCCATAGTAATTGTTCAAAATCATTTAATAGATAGTGAATAGTTTTGAGAAAATAGCAAGTAGATAGTCCTAAAGTGTTAGACCATTCTAAAGTGAAGTTATTTCATCCAAAACTATTGACCCTCGAAAGGAATCATAGGAGCAAGAATTCTTACTGCCTTGTATTGGTTAGTGTATGTTTTTGTCCTCCTATGCTACACCAATGGACAAACAAAACGATGCATTTACCAGGTATTTTCAGACAGTAGGCAGTATTCAGACAGTATTTAACAAAATATAAAAATGGGACTAATGTTTCAAAGACAAAAATGATTTTCCTACTCATTGTACGAAACTCAAGGTGGAAGGGTAAATGACTTGAATAAATTAAGGAAGTTGAGTTTGATGTAACTGAAGTCTCTTTGATAATTATGGGTAGAACTGGAAGGACTTTCTGCAGGGCCTGAGGTGATGCAGTAATGGCATGACATGTACGCCCCTGTTCCACAGTGGGGAGAGTCCAATCCAGAGTTTGACACAGACCGGAGTTTCTGCTAGGAAGCAGTCCTGTCCTAGAGTGGGCCCCATTGTTGCTATTATTATGGTACTTGTTAAGCACTTACTAGGTGCCAAGCACAGTTCTAAGCCTTGGGGTAGATACAAAGTAGTCAGGTTGGACACATTCACTGTCCCACATAGGCTTCACACTCTTAATCCCCTTGTTACACTTGAGATTCCTGAGGCCTGGAGGAGAAGTGAAGTCACTTGCCCAAGGTCATGTGGCAGAGCTGGGATTAGAACCCATGACATTCTGACTCCCAGGTTTATGCTCTATCCACTAAGCCACGCTGCCTCATGGCTAACATGGCCACTGCAGCCCTCCCCCATCCCCAGAATAGCACTACCTTGGGGCCAGAGCAATTTGTGGGGAATCTCATGGGGGGAGGTGTGTGGGGGGGTACATTCCTGTATACTCTTATTTCCACCTACTTGTAATTTACTTTAGTGTCTGTCTCCCTCACTAGATTGTCTTCTTGAGGGCAGGGATCCATTCTACTAATTCTACTTCACTCTCTTCCAAGCACTGAATGCAGTGTTCTGCACACAATAGGCCCTCAATATATACTGTCGTTGATGATGATCAGGAGGAGGATAGGACTAAGTTGTGGGATGGATGGAACAATAGGAGGCATGAGACTCGAACTTCTTCCCGTCATTCTCAGTCCCCACAAACTTTGAGAGGAAATAATCCTTGACCCACACCTTTCGTTGCATATCGGAACTATTGTTCCTCCACTATGGGAACAGTTCCCATATTCAGCAAAATATGGTTTGCAAACAAATTGGACTAGTTTGTGTAAAATATCTGAGAACAAACTTGGTATCATACTGTCTACTCCTATTTCACCCTTCTTTTTCAATAATTCCAAAAGAAATGATAAAACTTCCTACTTTCTAGCAGAATGGAAAAAAATAGTTCTCAAACTGATTTCCCTGTAATAACATCCCAAGGGAGAGAGAGTTCTGTGCAGGACTACTTTGAGGGAAAGAATGACATAGTTTGCTGACTTGTCTATTGCCACCTACAGGGCATTTTTTTTTTAAGTAACTATTCTCAGTTATGTTCCCACAAAGACAGCTTTGCTGAAAATAACATCTAAACTCCTACAAGGAAACAAATAGGAGCTGTATATAGGACAATCTGCAAAATCCAAAGAGCTGTTTGTAAGATACTAGAACTGAGTCGCGAAGAAGTTGTGGAATCTACTTTCTTAGTGTTCAGTCAGACTAGGACCATCATCTGTTGCCTAGCTTGATTTGTGTCACTCTACTGGGAGCAAGGGAGAAATGGACTAGATATCCATTCCTGCCCTACCATTCAGAATCATGACACCTTACACAAAAACTCTTGGCAAAACTATCAATTCATAACATCACTTAGGGCTAACATGGTGAAACATCTGAGGAAAGTCAGACTTTTTTTTCCTCTATGGTATTTAAGCACTTACTATGTGCCAGGCACTGTACTAAGCACTGGGGTAGATACAAGAAAATCAAATTGAACCCATTCGAAGTCCCACATGGGGTTTATAATCTTAATCCCCATTTTACAGATGTGGTAACTGAGGCCCAGAGAAGTGAAATGACTTCCTCAGGGTCACAGAGCAGACAAGTCGTGGAGCCAGGATTAGAACCAGTCCCTTTAACTCCCAGGGCCATGCTCTTTTTTTCTAGGCCACACTGCTTCTTGACTTGAGAGGACTGAAAATTTTGTGGGATGGCAAGTGTCAACACTTGACATTAAAAACCAGGAATACAAATTGCTAAAACATAACCTCAGTTTTAGTCACACTTTTTGATGTTTTGGTTTCTATTTCTTATGCTGCCAGCTTTCTGGTTGGGCAACAGTTACCACTCAGTGATTTTTTTCATTCATTCAATCGTATTTATTGAGCACTTACTGTGTGCAGAGCATTGTATTAAGCGCTTGGGAAGTACAAATCGGCAACATATGGAGATGATCCCTACCCAACAATGGGTTCACAGTCTAGAAGGGGAAGACAGACAATGAAATGAAAGACAGGTGTCAATACCAATAGAATAAATAGAATTATAGCTATATACACATTAATAAAGTGGAGTCATAAATATGTACAAATATACACAAGTGCTGTGGGGAGGGGAGGAGGAGAGGAAAAAGGGGGCTCAGTCTGGGAAGACCTCCTGGAGTAGATGAGCTCTCAGTAGGGCTTTGAAGGGAGGAAGAGAGGTAGTTGGGCAGATGTGTGGGGGGAGGGCGTTCCAGGCCAGAGGTAGGACATAGGCCGGGGGTCGACAGCAGGACAAGCAAGAATGAGGCACAGTGAGGAGACTAGCAACAGAGGAGTGGAGCGTATGGGCTGGGCTGTAGAAGGAGAGAAGGGAGGTGAGGTAGGAGGGGACAACGTGATGGAGAGCCTTGAAGCTGAGAGTGAGGAGGTTTTGCTTGATTCGAAGGTTGATAAGCAACCACTGGAGATTTTTGAGGAGGAGAGTGACATGCCCAGAACGTTTCTGTACAAAGAGAATCCGGGCAGCAGAGTGAAGTATAGACTGAAGCTGGGAGAGACAGGAAGATAGGAGATCAGAAGGGAGGCTGATGCAGTAATCTAGTTGGGATAGGATGAGAGATTGGACCAGCGATGCAGCAGTTTGGATGGAGAGGAAAGGGAAGATCTTGGTGATGTTGTGGAGGTGAGACCGGCAGGTTCTGGTGACGGATTGGATGTGTAGGGTGAATGAGAGAGTGGAGTCAAGGATGACACCAAGTTTGCGGGCTCGTGAAACGGGAAATATGGTAGGATGGAAGGATGCCATCTACAGTGACGGGAAAATCAGAGAGAGGACAGGGTTTGGGAGGGAAGATAAGGAGCTCAGTCTTGGACACGTTGAGTTTTGGATGGTGGGCAGACATCCTGATGGAGATGTCCTGAAGACAGGAGGAGATACAAGCTGGAGGGAGAGAGAACAGGGGTGGAGATGTATCAGCGTAGAGATGATAGTTGAAGCTGTGGGAGCAAATGAGTTCACCAAGGGAGTGAGTATAGATGGAGAACAGAAGGGGCTCAAGAACTGACCCTTGAGGAATCCCTACAGTAAGGGGATGGGCTGGAGAGGAGGAGACTGAGAATGAACGGCCAGAGAGATGAGGAGAACCAGGAGAGGACAGAGTCTCTGAAGCCAAGGTTGGATAGTGTGTTGAGGAGAAGAAGATGGTCCACAGTGTCAAAGGCAGCTGACAGGTTCAGGAGGATTAGGATTTTACAGTGCATAGGTATCAGCTATTAGCAAGGCACATTAGTGTGTGCTGAATGCTCAGTACAGTGCTCTGTGCACAGTAAGTGCTCAATAAATGTCATGATTGATTGTTGCTTGGGATCCTCCAGGTGTGCCCCTTGCATGTGTGAAGGCTAAGCAGAGATTTCCCACTGCTCAAATCCAGCAGGAAGCTAACAGGGTTTCAGTAAGATTTTGTTTCTACTTAAATAGGGGTCTACATTTTACGAAGATGCAAGCTTCACAGAATGTGAGACCCTGCCAAAAATGACAACTTCCCCCCTCTCTCAGGAGGCAACATTCATCTCTAGCCTGCTGAATTTGCCAGTCAGGGTACCTTTGTTCTAAAAGATGCTTCCTGAAGGTTGAATAGGCTCTGAGCAGTGTCCAAGTACCCAAGTGTTCAAGGAGTGCAGATGGATCTGGGCCTATTTTCCAAGGGCTGGACCCTGATTGGGGGTACTTATGGTCTTCTTGCAGCATCCAGAGGAAATGTTTGGACCATCATCCTCTCAATGGTCCCTAGCTTCTGTATGACTCTGCTTCTCATGGCTCCTGGCATTCTGCCCACTGAGTTCTGTCTAGTCTCCTTTATAGGTTCAATAAATCTTAGAGGGCTTTGCTGTTACTTTGTGCTGCCTTTCAGAATCTTTAGCTGGCCCAGATAGAATCTATGATGATGATGATGTTTGTTAATGATGTGCATCTAGCTTTACTTCTATTTATTCTGATGACTTGACACCTGTCCATATGTTTTGTTGTCTGTCTCACCCTTCTAGACTGTGAGCCCGTTGTTGGGTAGGGACTGTCTCTATATGTTGCCATCTTGTACTTCCCAAGTGCTTAGTACAGTGCTCTGCACACAGTAAGTGCTCAATAAATACGGTTGAATGAAGAAATGAATCTATTAACATGGTTCTCTTTATTGTTCTTTGAGTTAAGCACACATGCACACCTGTTCTTAATCTGAGCAGTCTGCAATGAACAGGATATTTTTTTATTCTAAATCACACTGAAGATGCATGGGACCATGTCCAATTCCAACCTCTGCATACTTTTCCAGCAGAGAAAGAGTATGGGATTGGGAGTAAAGGGACCTGGGTTCTAATCCTGGCTCTACCACTGACTTGCTGTATGGCCTTGGGCAAGTCATTTGACTTCTGTGCCTCAGTTTCTTCAACTGAAAAATGGGGGTAAATTCCCCGTTTTCCCTCTCCCTTAGACTGTGAGTCTCATGTAGTACAGTGACTGTGTCCCACCTGATCATCTTCTGTCTACCCCTGGGGTTAGAACAGTTCTTGGCATCACACTTTTAAAAAATACCATTATTTGTAGTACAGTGTTTTGCATACAGTAAGTGCAAAATGAATATTATTAATACTTTTCCCAAAGCTTCACTCCCATACTTTCCTGGGTTTGTGGTAGGGGTGGGAGAAACATGAAAAGATACTCACAGAATAGATCTCAAAAGTTAAGTATTAATAATATTCATTTTGCACTAACTGTGCAGATCACTGTACTCCAAATAATGGAGCTTGCTTATGTACATAAGTGCTATGGTGGTGTGTGATTGCCTAAATGTTTAGGTGATACAGAAGTGTGCTAGTGTCAGGATGTGAAAATTGCTGGTAAATTGGCAGGTGTGATGGCAGTATCAGGGACTTTGGAGGAAATGCTAGAATGGGGTTCCTGACTTTAATGGGGAGAGGAGAAAACCACCCAAAAGCTGTTCAATAAAGAGTCCTAGCAACAGAGCGAGCTCCTTCAGCTAGAAAGATATAACTGGAAAGAGCAAGATTCTCAGAGAGCTTTCTTGTCTTGTAAGCACACAACTGGTGTTCAGAACCTCCCATCTCAGCTTTCTTTGGTTAGCATAATTAAGGAGTCTTACTCCATGAGTATGTGAGCACTCACTCTGTGCAGAGCACACAACTCCACCCTGAAATTAGTCCCTATCTGGCTCAGACCAGGAAATTGCCAGTTTTGTGTCACTTGTTTGTAGAAAAATAGCACTGGGCTGGGGAGAGTACAGTGGATCAGAGTTCACAGACCTATTCCCAGCCCACACTGACTAGACACTCCTGCTTGTGAACTTTAGTAAAACAATAAATTCATAATAATAGTAATATTGGTATCAAAATATTTATAGTAAAAATGTAGCTATAGCAATATCAGATAGCTGAGTAACTAGTAGGATGAAAAGGCCAAGAGGAGATAGCAGAAATATTCAGTCTTTACTGAGGACATCACCATACCCAAATCACCTTTCATTGTTAGCAGACAAGTCAGAGCAACTGGATCACACTTTGGAAAGCACATGGAATGTGTTAAACCAGTGATAAGCTAGATATAAACAAATCCCAGGGAATGAATGACCATCACTAAAGCACCAAGTAGGAATTCAAGGGAAAATAGGTGTGGAGTCATTAGGAAGAATGTAGCAACAACTGAATGGACTGGATGGAGATCTGGCAAATTATAATTGTAATTCCTACTTACAAGCATTCATTCAATCATTTGAGCACTTACTGTGTGCCCTATGCTAAGCGCTTGAGAGTATGATATAAAAATAAACGGACACATTCACTGCCACAATGAGCTTAGTATTCCAGAAGTGATCCTGGACTTATAACCTGGTGAGCCTCATTTCTACACCTGACAAACTGGTAGAATCTCTAATCAGGTTTAGGATCAGTAAGCACTTAGAAAACCAGCCTGTTGGAGAAAGGAAACAAGTTTCTATATGAGAAAATCATGTCTCATTATTAGGCTTAGCAATTATGAGAGTGGAAAAAATGAACTGTCATGGAGGAAAAAAAGAGGATAAAAACAGGAAAATGGTTGGGGAACATAACCATTTCCTTGATGGGGAAGTGTAAATAGTGGTGTTTGTCAAAGATTGGTCATAGGGCCATTTTTATAATTTTTTTCTAAATTATAAGGGGGAGTGTGCAGGGAAATTTCTTAAGTTTGTAGAAATCACTATGCTCATTACCCTCTAGATTATAAACTCATTGTGGGCAGTGAGCTTGTCTACCAACTCTGGGAGAGTACAATATAACAATCAGCTAGAATAGTGCTCTACACACAGTAAGTGCTCAATAAATATGATTGATTTGATGGTGAAATGCCAGGTTCAGGGGGATATAATCAGAGGAGATCTTATAAAACAGACTGCATGGCAGAAAAATGACAGATGAACTTCAGTGTGAGCATGTGTTAATTCATCAAGAGGAAAAATAATACAAACTACAACTATGTAATGATGGGCTCTGAACTATTAGTCATGACTCAGGAAGGAGATCTTGAAGTCATTGTCAAATATTTTTTTCCCAAATCACAAGTCTAGTAAGTAATGGCAGTCATAAATGCCTCCTAAAATCTATCAGGAAGGGGATATAAAATGAAGCAAAAGGCAACCACGATATAAATACTCTGATGTTTTGATCACTACCACTTAATAAAAAGTAGTAGTAGCATTGTAGCATATTGACTGAGCACCTACTCTATGCAGTGCACTGTACTAAGCAATTGGGAAGTTCAAAACATGTAAGGGACATATCCCTTGCCCACAGGGAGCTTATGTGCTAATGGAGGAGATAAGTACAAAATATTAACCCTGTAATAAAAATGATTGATTAGGTATACAGTTGAATAACGACTGTAAGCCCGTTGTTGGATAGGGATTGTCTCTGTTGCTGAATTGTACTTTCCAAGCACTTAGTACAGTGATCTGCACATAGTAAGCGCTCAAATACGATTGAATGAATAGACAAAAGTGCTGAGGATAAGTAGGAGTAGGTACATTAGAGATGGCTGATGGGCTTGTATGACTTGGGAATTCTGGGAATATATTGGAGGATTTGGGCTTTCAGCAGGGTTGGAGATGAATGATGGGGAAGGCTGTGGTCTGATGAATTTACTGGAGGAGGAGTTCCAAGCCAATATAATAGAGCCAAAGAAAGGCAACTAAGGTCATCAAGGAGAAGAGGGAAATACTCTGTATTAAGAAGACTGAAATGTTGATTGAATGTACACAATCATGATCAGTGTCTGTAGGAGGGACATGGATTTGCTCATTATCAAATCCGACAGTATTAGAGTGAGGTAGCATGTAGTGAAGTTTAAGAGAATTAGGTTCAGAACAAACTAAAAATAACATAGATAACATTTTTTTTCCACAGGAGGTGGTAAACATGGGATTTGTTACTATAGGAAGATGTGCAGGAAGAAGGTATAGTTTCAAGAAACAGTTGAAGAAATTAAGAAAGTAAAGGCCCATACTGACCTAATAGAGAGGAAAGTAGGGCTGTGAGAAGTTCAAGGACGATTGTATGTCTGGGATGGATAATTGAGAAAAAGGTACAATATTAGATGATATTTCTATCAATCAGTGGTATTTGAGTGCTTACTGTATGCAGAGCACTGTTATCACGAAGTCCAAGAGAGCAACTATTATATATCTTCTCTGTGCACCTTGTTGCTATTGTTAAAGACTACTGTTCTTGACAGGCCATTTGGATGTCCCAGTAGGAAATTTCTTAATATTCTTATGTACCACATTCCTGCTTTCATAGCAGGAATCATGGCTACCTACTCTATTGTACCGTAAATAAATAATGATGGTATTTAAGTGCTTACTATGTGCCAAGCACTGTACTAAGCACTGGGCACTGTTCTAAGCGCTGGACTTAGCACAGTGCTCTACATAAAGTAAGCACTTAAAAAATACTGCTGTTTCATTGAAAACGGTCTTACATATTGATTCCTTGAAAAATATTTTGGGATTTACTCTCCTTTCCTAGTGAAGTTTTGTGTAGATGCCACATAAGAGAAAACTTACTTTACAAGTGACTTTTCCCAGACTAATTACAACTGAGCAGACAAATGCTCCATAGTGCCTTGGAAATCTCAAAGCACTTTATAGAATCAAATTGGATACTGGATGTGTCATGATTATGTAGCAGAAAGAACAGCAATTATGTTCTCAAAATAACTCTCAAATAAGGTGCTACTGATGGTGAGATTTACGCATAGAATTAAAGCTATATGTACATCAACAAAATAGAATAGTAAATATGTACAAGTAAAATAGAGTAATAAACCTGTACAAATATATACAAATGCTGTGGGGAAGGGAAGGAGGTAGGGCGGGGGGATGGGGAGGAGAAGAGAAAAAGGGGGCTCAGTCTGGGAAGGCCTCCTGGAGGAGGTGAGCTCTCAATGGCAGATCAGGGTCACTTACAACAAAGACTTAGGACAAAATCAGTCTCTCAGCATTGAAGTTATGCTCACTGCATCACATCTGCTCTGGGTGAGAAACATGAGGAGAATGGATGGCAGCAGGATACACAAGCAGCTT
The DNA here is from genome assembly GCF_015852505.1 of Tachyglossus aculeatus. NCBI lineage: Eukaryota > Metazoa > Chordata > Mammalia > Monotremata > Tachyglossidae > Tachyglossus > Tachyglossus aculeatus. Next base: position 99,483,450 of record NC_052101.1, on the reverse strand, counting down.
TTGTATTAGAAACTGAAATTGGGAAAAAATAAATAAAATAGAACAGAGTACAGTAGAGCAAAGACTCATGCAATGCTACATCCTAGTTGAAAACTGGGAGTCAGTTGCTGCAGTGAGGCCAGCATGGTGACCTGCAATCAGGAAAGCAGTGGCTCTGTTGCAGCAGAAGCAGAATTGTGAAACTAGGAGGTTAAAACTGGAATCAGTTCCAGGCACTGCAAGTAGCAAGTATGACAGCACATTAAGGGACAATCTTCTTGTGTGTGCATGATGTGGTTGGAATTGTGGGTTCTGCGTCGGCCTCTTCATTCACACATGCACCTATGCTTAAATCTCACCATCAGTAGCACTTTGAGTACAAAGGATAACTATCTCTCTCTCTCACCTTCATCTCCCTTTATATTCTCTCTCTCTCTCTCTTCTCTCTCTCTCTCTCTCTCTTCTCTCTTCTCTCTTCTCTCTTCTCTCTTCTCTCTTCTCTCTTCTCTCTTCTCTCTTCTCTCTTCTCTCTTCTCTCTTCTCTCTTCTCTCTTCTCTCTTCTCTCTTCTCTCTTCTCTCTTCTCTCCTCTTCTCTCTTCTCTCCTCTTCTCTCTTCTCTTTCTCTCTCTCTCTCTCTCTCTCTCTCTCTCTCTCTCTCTCTCTCTCTCTCTCTCTCTCTCTCTCTTCCCCCCCCACCCCCCCCCCCCCCCCTTAGTGGAAAGACCCAGGGCTTGGGAGTCAGTCAGCGGTCATGGGTACTAATCCCGGTTCCGTCACTTGTCAGCTGTCTGACTTTGGACAAGTCACTTAATTTCTCTGTGCCTTAGTTACCTGTAAAATGGGGATTAAGACTCTGAGCCCCACCTAGAACAACCTGATAACCTTGTATCTTTCCCAGTGCTTAGAACAGTGCTTGGCACATAGTAAGTGCTTAACAAATACCATCATCATCATTATTATTATATACGTCACTATATGTATAACATATACATATCTCTGTTGATTACTCATATATTTGTGCCTAAGAAAAACAAGTCAATTTCAATGATTCAACAATTCAGATTTTAATATTACAATGATCTTTTCTTGCTATGCTGTTTTAACAAATGTCAGAATTTAGCAAATCCTGACAGCATAATATGATTCATTTTAAAGAGTTCAACTATGTATTTAGTCACTCAGTGCACTTACAAATAAAGTTAGCCTGACCGGTCAAATTTTTTTGAGTGATTTATTTTAATTGCATGAAAATGAAGTGACTTTAGCTTCACGAATAATTGCATTCATTTAAAATGAAACCGACAAGAGCATTTTGGTAAAGGTCTTCTTCTTCCCTAATCTTCTGTATTTAGCATTTTGTATTTCTCATGACACCTCTACCAAGTTTATTGTATAAGAAAACAAAAAAATGAAAACAGAAATCCTAAAAAAAGAAAAACCTAGCCTTAAAAAGAAATCAGTGTGCATTTTATGTATATTATGTGTGTGCATGTGTGTTCTGTCTCTGTTGGAGCATGTGAAGGAAATGGAAGACAGTTGGACACAGGTAGCTGCTACACGAACTGAAACAGGACACACAAAGATGTTTTAAAAACAGAGTAAAGCACAGGAAAAAGGAAGGAGATAAGAGGGACTAGAGAGGAAGAGAAAATTGCAGGAAAAGGGAGGGGGAGACCCCAAGATCATAAGAAACGCCACTAGTGGCATCACACCAATGGTCCAACTATCTCAGTATTCTTCCTCGGATAGTGGCGACGGGATACTTGGAGCTATTGGTGAGGAGAGAAGGAGGACATGGGAGTGTAAGGAGAAAGGGAATGGAAAGAATTTCCAAAGAAAAAGTGGAAAGAAAATCTTCTTATTAATGTGCTAACATTTTGCAATCAGTAATCTAATCATTAGCTTCATGATGATATATGATTCCTTTCTGTTATGTGCCAATGTTGCTCTGGGCATTCCTTTTAGAGTGGGTTGTCTTAGAGCACAATTTGGATGGAATGCAACAGGGGAATAGGCGAGCATAGTTACCGCAATGATGTGAATTGGTTGTAACATGATGTAGATGCCAGGAATGCTATTTTGAGCATTCCTATCACAGTTAAAAACACCACCATCCACTCTGTTTCTGAAGCTCGCAATCTTGGCATTATCCTTAATTCATCACTTTCTTTCAACTCTCACACACAGTCTGTTGCTAAATCCTGTCAATTTTTCCTCCAAAGCATTTCCCACATCAACCCTTTCCTCTCTATCCAAACAACCACCTTCCTGGTCCTGGTACTTTTATCTTGGCTAGACTACTGTATCTGCCTCCTCACTGTTTGTTAAGCATTTACTATGTATGAGGCACTGTACTAAGTGCTGGGGTAAATACAAGCAAATTAGGTTGAATACAGTCCCTGTTCCAAGTGGGGCTCATAGTCTTAATCTCCATTTTGCAGATGAGGTAACTGGGGCTCAGAGAAGTTCGGTGACTTGCCCAAGGTCACACAGCAGACAAGTGGCAGAGCTGGGATTAGAACCCAGGTCTGTCTGACTCCCAGGCTGTGCTCTCTCCACTAGTCCATGTTGCTATCCCCTCTGTTCTCTGAAAGTGGAAATATGAAGGACTTTCACTTTATTTTCTAAAACCAGGAAAGAAAGTGTATTCCTTGTAAAGAAAACTGGTTGGAAATATAAAAAATATTTGCTTTTTCGGCTGACAGATTTTAAATCCATAATTATAAGAAGGATATAACAAAACCTTAATTCATTTGAATTGAAGGCCGCACATTGAGTGTGTTTGAATAAACATTCAAATCACAACCTGCACATTTGCTTATTTTCCACCACTTGAACATGGACACTCATTCAACTTTGAAGACACTGTTGAGATGCATTCAATTCTCTGACGACAGCTTGGAGTTAGCCTGATTACAGTGTTTTGCAAGATAGTTGTATTTTGCATTATCCCATTCTGTATTGGGGTTTGTCCTGATTGAAACTGCAGGTAGAGGTCTTGATTTTCTTGCCTATTCCATTGTTTGTTGTTATTGCTTTCTTCACTTCTAAATGCAGCGAACCAGCTAACTACACCATCCCTTAGCTGTCTAGAATAGTGATGATAAGTTTGCCTCACTTCTGGGAGGATAAATGATATTTAGACACATGGATTGACAAGAGTTGTCACCTTCCCCTTGGGGCCTTTTCTAATTATGATTTGTATGGTAGGATATCGGGGAATGCAAGAATAGAAGCACTCCACTTCTGTTACTGCTGCAAACTGACCTCAATCGAGAGAAAGACAGGGTTAGAAGGAGGGCACTCTTTTGCAGCATCTTACTGTGAAACTGTGGCTAAGGCAGTTGGGTGAAATTAACTAAGGACGAGTTGAGAGATTCAGCCCAAAGTAGGCAAGTGCTCCTGATGCTTTGTGAAGATTTCAAATTACCTTTATGAAAGCATCATCTATTACTGTAAAATGGCCCTCAACTTCTCATCTATAAATATTTATGGGAGCTAAAATATGCAAAGCTCATGCACACCGTGCAGTCAATAGTAAATCATCAGTAATATTTTAATTATAATGTACTAGAATAAAAGTCCGTACTTAAATGACTGTGTGATACCAGTATGGCTATACAGACCTCTCACGGTTTGTTTACTCTGAAGGAGAGTGTGGTCATGCATTACAAGGATGATTAGGACCCTAGAAATTCAGCAGGAGTCTTGTTCTGTCGGGTTTTTACTGTGTGTAGCACTTAACCTTTCTATATCTTTATTTCTCCATGGATGAAAATGGAGCTGATCATTGTTTCTATTGGCAGGGAGGGGAGGAAGATGGTTGTGAAAATCATGGTTTGAGGAAAACCTGCTTTTACATGAAAGACATTGCTTAATAATTAATAATAATTAAGGTACTTGTTAAGCATTATATGCCAAGCACTGCTCTAAGTGCTGGGGTAGATACAATTTAATCAGGTTGGACACAGTCCCTGTTCCCACATTGGGCTCACACTCTTAATACCCATTTTACAGATGAGGTAACTGAGGCTCAGAGAAGTTAAGCACCTTGCCCAAGGCCACACAGCAGATGTGGCAGAACTGGGATTTGAACGCAGATCCTTCTGACTCCCAGGCCCATGCTGTATCCACTAACCCACTTCTCCTCCTTGGTAATGCTTTAATTGTTGTGATGTTTCCTGAGAGATTTACCAGCAATCAGAAATTAATTTTCTAATCTCTTTACCAAGTAGTTTCAGAGATGTTTACAAATGAATGGGGCACAGTGGTTATTAGAATTCATCTCTCCTTTCTTGGTCTGGTTTCTACTATAGAGGACTGCAGATATACTATAGGTTAGGATATGAGATAGTATAATGGTGAATTATTTTAGTGCATGGGAAAACAGCATGGAGACAGGAGACGGGTTTCTCAATAGACTATGCCATTGACTTGCTATGTGATATTGAGCTTAATGGCTTACTCTGTTGATGGCTATTTTTTGTCTCTATGAATTTGGGGCAGTGTCTTTACACATTACTATTTCTGAGCATCCTAAGAAAAGGAAGTCTTGATTGAAAGTTGGGGGTGAATATTTACCCTGCCCCCCCCCCAAAAAAAAACCCCTAAACCAGAGAATTGGACTCCTCCTTACTGCTATTTAATGAGTATGATTTGGAAATACTTTTGCACCATCAAAGGATTATTTCATTATTGCAGAGTGAAGCTCACAATAACTTCTTCTGTATTTCCCAAGGGATTTTGATTAGGATCAGATAATGAGTCTATATATTGTGGTCTTTGAGAAGAGTTATAATAAACAAGTCTGTTGGGGGTGTAAACTAATTTATTCATAATGATGAACTGCATTTTGGAAATTTTAAATAATTGTTTTCCACGTTCATAGAGCAAGCTGAATTTGTTTTAAATTTTAGAAAATAATTTCCCATAGGAAAATATAAGGCTCAAATTCATGTTAGCTGCTGCTTAGGAAGCAGCAAACAATAATGAAGCTATTTACAGAAGTATCCAATTGTCTTAGAACCCAGATCCTCTGATTCCTTGGCCCATGCACTTTCCACTAGGCCACAGTGCTTCTTTAAGTGTGTGGTTTTGTGTTATCTGGCATCTTGTGTTATCCCTGTTCCATGTTACCATAGATAAAATAGACTTATTTTCTTTGGGAAAACAATCAATAATAATAATAATGGCATTTGTTAAGCACTTACTATGTGCCACGCACTGTTCTAAGTGCTGGGGGGGATACAAGGTAAACAGATTGTCCCACATGGGGCTCCGTCTTAATCCCCCTTTTACAGATGAGGTAACTGAGGCACAGGGAAGTTGTGACTTGCCCAAAGTCACACAGCTAAGTGGTGGAGACGGGTTTAGAACCCATGACCACTGACTCTCAAGCCCATTCTCTTTCCACTGAACCACACTGCTTCTCCAATCAGAAAACATGAGTTGGCTGTTAGGGTGACCAGTGTTTGCATGTCTGAATTTGTTGCCGAACCTAGTGGCTGTTAAGCTGAAACTGTGAAACTATTTGCAAACATGTACCCAGGCTGTTAATAGAATGGTGGCCATTGTAGAGGCCACCTGAAAGGAAGGTAAATAAAGAAAGCTCAAAGGTGACCAATGAAGGACCATAATTATCTCTAATTCAGTCTTTATTTCCTTAATCCCTGTATTTGGCTTTATTTTTTTACTTTAAACTGTGTAATTTTCCCATATTCACTCCCTTTTTTGTTTTACATTCATAGTCATACATGACTTAACTGTGTGAGTCTGAGCTCAGACATATAATTCCCACAGCCTTTTACTCTGCTACCCCACTAATAGATGGTGTCTTGTGTCACTCACAGTTTCTCCACTTGGAGTAATATTTTATAGCCTCAGGTATGTTTACAGTGTTTTGTGACAGCATTCAGGAATCATGGCTCGTTAATTGGTCAAAGGGGAGTAGGTCATTGAAACTATCATCACAATATATGGAACAATATTACTACAAAGGGAACCAGAACTATAGCAAGGTTTTATTTAATGCTGGAAGTGGAGAAATGTACCTTTTGGAATGTGCACCTTAAACATATTAATAAGAACATTGTGAAAAGCTTTTGTAGGAAATCCGGACAATAAAATTGCTTTCTCACAGCAAAGGAACTAGCCTTTTTCCGCTTTCAGTGTTTAGTGGTAGATTTCCAAATTGCTTCTTGGCCTGCACAGATTTAAGACAGTTATTCAGAAAATTCATGCTAAAATCAGTGAAGAAAATGACACATTGGAGGCCCACATTATTCATATTGACTGTCTATGTTATATTCATTAGGTAATTGCTCAACGTTGTACTTCCCTCTGCCTGTGTAGACACAATTTAAGAAAAATACTTGCTTTCATGATTTAGAAGACCCACCTCAGTGGAGAAATTTTAACCTTAATATTTCAATCTCATGTAACTGGAAAGAATGTCCTCCATTCATAGCTCGTTGTGAAAAACTACTTCTTGATCTGTCCAATTCCATAGGGCCTCATTGTCCATAGGAGAAATTTTCTGAGCAGGTTTTTGTGTGACTTCCTCTTGAATTAACTCCTTTATAGGACAGGGAGTGTCTGGCTGCTTCAAACCAATTGATGCAGACTTTCCACTTCCCAAAGGTAAGGGCAAGTGAAATTTCTTTCAAATTTCCTCTCATTTCTAGGCCTAGGTATGTGGAAGAATAGTGAATTCAATGACAAGTTGATCCACCTACCAATGCAAATCAGCTCATGGGCACTTAGATGATGCCCAATAATGAAAACTGTAGCTTCCATTATCTATTTTAATAGCTGAAATTGCATTTTCTATAGGAGCTTGAACATACTCTTATAATATGATGCCTCTCCTTGAAGAATAACATTTTATAGTGCAAGTTTGATAAGGCTGATGGGATGGATTTTAATAAGTACCTTTAAGTACAGGGTGAGGATATTATATGAAAGATGATGACCAGTTGTTTTCCATCTCCACTAAGGGTAGTATCATAGGAAATAGGCTTAAATTTAGGCTTAAATGTCAGTGGGGACTCAGGTTACACAGTAGGAAGGACTTTCTAACTGAAAATTGTAAGATTTTGGAATGAGTCATGGAAAAGGGTTTACAGTTCTGGCAATGAGTTTTGTATTTTGCTGTGAGTCATGAAATTTTTAACACAAAGCTAGTCCCAATAGTGTATCTGCTATGCCCAATAGGCTCAGGGTTGCCTGGTAAAAAGTTTGCCAAGTTTCTCCCAATCGCAGTTTACATTTCAGTTGTCAAATAAACATGCTGTGATGTCTTGGCAAAGCCATGCTCATGGGTCTGAGTTCTCCAAGAGATTCACATAGGAGCATCCAGTTGCCATAGGCTTGTTGGGCCTTGGCTATTTTTCCAAAGTTTGATTGGAATGAAATCACAACCATAGGACAGGGGATTCAAAAGGCTTAACCAGCTGGCTGCATGTGCTTGGGGAGGCCAAGGCAGTACACAGATGTCTACAATGGCTCCAGGATGTATTTGTTGGAACAAAATAGGATATCATACCCTTAAAAGCTCCAAGTGTGGGAGCACCCTGAAACAAGAAAGTATGCAAGAGGAACAGTGTGGACTAGTGGGTAGAGCACAGACCTGGGCGTTAGAAGGACCTAGGTTCTAATCCTGGCTCTTCCATTTGTCTGCTGTGTGACCTTGGGCAAATTAACTTCTCTGTACCTCAGTTACCTCATCTGTAAAATGGGGATTATGATTGTGAGCCTGATGTGGGACAGGGACTGGGTCCAAAATGGTTAACACATATCTATCCCAGCACTCAGTATAATGCCTGGCACATAGTAAGCACTTAACAAATTTTTAAAAAATTTAAAAAGGCTTCTTTTTATAAAGCAGGAGAAAAAGGGAGTCTTTGGGCATTGAAGAAACCCCATTCTGATTCTTTGTTAGTCAGTGGTACTTATTTGATGCTCACTGTGTTCAGAGAACTCTACTATTCAGATTAGGGGGATCCTTGAATCCAGTAATCTATTTTCACCACTCTAGGAGAGTTCAGAAACCAAGATTTCCCCTTCCCAAGAACAAAGTTTAGAATAGGGATATCCATCTTCCTCCAACCATGGTCGTTAGACACAATCTCCTCATTAGAGCTGAGGTTTCCCAATTGTCAGGTCCCATGGCAAGAGTTGGCTTTCATGAAGAGACTTTAGCATATTCAGCCAGCCATCCTACTTGGAGCATATCATGGAATCATCAGTACTTTGGTAGTAGCCTTGTTTTCCTGACTAGAATGTGTTATAAAGATCCTACATTCACTTGGTGAGGTGCTAGTATTTTGCTTCAGCATGCAGGATGTAACAAATTCCTATTAAAAGTTAGTATGGTATTAAAATTAATTAAAAGTAATTATAGTATTACTTTGTACTAAGCACTGTGCTAAATATTGTTAGCCCATGCCTATCTAGGATTTGTATCGAAATCCCTTTAAGGTCCTAGCAGGTAGAAGTCATTTCACCCAGGTGCTAGCTACAGAAGTCCTATATTAGCCAGATTATTGGGTTGGACATTCTTTTGAATAAAAAAGGCTTCATAGAACCATTGGGCTGGATGGGACTTTGAAACATTATCGAGTTCATTTTCTTGCCCACACTTAAAGTGTCTTGGCCAGACGAGCATCGATCCTGCTATGGAAGACTCCAGAGGAGATTCCATAGCCTCCTCAGTTACTCATTCCAGGGTTTAACAATGCCCCTTGTTAGGAATGTCTTGGGTAGAGAGACAAAACTCTGTCATTCTGGGGACTAACACTATTTCCTCTTGTTCTGATATCAGTAAGACAAAGAGCAGTAGGTCACTACCTTTGGAAAGACAGCTAGTTCTTTGCATGCTTAAAAAGCATTATAGTTAGCCACCAAAGAAGTATTTTTTGCTTTGCTGAGAACCTCAGCCATTTCCTTCACTAATTCTTTCCTGTTGAGGTACATAAAGCTAGCCATGACCCCATCCAGATACATAAACCCAGCTAAGCCTCCCCTGTCCTGCTCCTTTTGGCTTTCCTCTTACTCTACACTAGTCCCCCTGGGGACTCTTAGTACAGTGCCTTGCACATAGTAAGCACTCAAATACAATTGAACAATTGAATGAACCCAACTGCTTCTGCCGTCTGGCCACTTTGGTGACTGGCAGTCTCTGTTTTCTGGGGCTGTTAAACTTGGGGACTGAGGTATTTGGAGTGAGGAGGAAGAGGAGAAAAAGAAAGGTGGTGGGGGAGAACCCGTGGCTTTCACCCCATCCTCTGCCATCACCCGTTTCAGCCCCCGACTTCTGCCTTTTGGCTTTTTAGTGGTTTCATATTGTGTTTGGCCTCCAAAATGATTTTAGAAAAGTGCTGATAGCCAATATGGACATCACTGGGATTCCATTTTGGACATTGAAGAGCACCTAGGAATGAAAGATAACAGGTGAGTTAAGATACATCTTGTCATGACATGAGCATTTCTGAGGCAACATGGAGAGAGGCAGGAGAGAGATTCAAAAATGCAGTCATTGGACCTTACTCATCAACATCCTTGTTCTGCATGCAGGAGACATCCTCATTAGGCCATGTGAATGAATCACAACAACTCCAATTCCCAGCAGCAGCAGTGTGTAGACTGCTTTTTTGACATGATTCTTGGAAAGATGATAAATGTTTCTGTAATTACCTGATGGAGCGGTGCTGGGCCTTGACAGAAAGGCAACAGCTCCCTATCCAGGGGTTTCACTGAGGCATATTTGATCCAGGTGGCAGTCACCTTGCACCTACCGGAGGGGCTTATTGGGGAGGAAATCTAAAGGTTCTTCTCATGTATGAACTTTATCTTATAGAGTTGTTGATGATATAGAGATCTATGCTTGCTTTAGGGCTTCCCCCATTAATAAAATGTAACTGAGTCTGGAGCTGCTGTTGTTAATGCCTTCAACAGATTTCATTAGTGAAATGAACTCCCATCAGTAAGCCTCTCTATACTGGCAAATCAGGTAACAAATTGGACATGCAGCCAAAGTAGAAATGAATGATGACTTTCTAATGCAAATGGGTAGCTATAAGCAGCAGAAAGTTTACCTGTCAACTTAAAGTTGTTTACAACTGGATCTTCCTGAAGCAGATAACATTTAGAAAGCACCTTTCTATCTGGAATGTTGTTCTTTGCTTTTATAGAGAGCACATTCAAACAGGCTCTCATTTCCCAAATAACCTAATATGGTAATATCTGAATTCTACAAAAAAACTCAACTGGATTTGTGAGAATACTGAAATCAAAAATCATTTTCTTCTGGGCTAGACTGGATCAGTAAGGATGACTTAGCCAAAAGAAAAAAAGACTTAATACAGGGCAAAAATGTTGATCATCCTGATTGTTTTGCTGTTAATCTCTGTCCAGAGCTCTCGGATTTGAGAATTTCATAGCATTTCATTTCTGATCGTGAGAAAATGTTCTCCCTGTCTACTACCGCATTATGCTTTCCAACTCTATATTTGTTAATTCATCAAGGTCTAGGACCTTGTCCCTTTTGGATGATATAAATGCCATTGCCCCTAGGGCAATGACACATACCCAATAGGCAGCTACTGAAATATTGATGAGCCAGTGTGAATTTTCTTCTTGTGTGCCATCATTATCCAAGTATTTGAGCTGCTCTATGTCAGAATAGGGAGGAGAGGGATCTTTTCCTCCCCTCCTTCCCTTCTCCTATTGCTTCACTCTGTTCTGATGAGGGGTCTACAGTTTGGGGCATTTGCTCTGCTTGACTACAATGCTTTCTTACTCAAAGACCCTCATCCTAATGACAATTAGGAAAGGTTGGAGGAAATGATGATTTCTACTGGAGTGGCCAGCATTGGTAAATTGCTGGTCCTTCCAGAGTTGCCTAATGGATAGAACATGGGCCCCCGGAGTCAGAATGACCTGGGCTCTAATCCTGGCTCTGCAATTTCATTCATTCATTCATTCAATCATATCTATTGAGCACTTACTATGTGCAGAGCACAGTACTGAGCACTACTTGTCCACTGTGTGACCTAGGCAAGTCACTTCTCCGTGCCTCAGTTCCCTCATCTGCAAAATGGGGATTCTCCCTCCTACTTAGACTTAGGTACCATGTGGACCTGACTATCTCGTGTCTGTCCTAGCACTGAGTTTGGTGCTTGGCCCATAGTAAGCACTTAACAAGTACCACTATTATTATTATTACAGTTCAGCAAAGCTCATATATGTGATATGGAACACATAGGTGTCATATAGGCTTAATAGTTTAGGAAAATTACTTGTAAACATATGTAAGGGGCTAAGTTCAAGTAACTAAAGTTGGGTCTCCAGGGAGCGAGGCTGAAAATGCAGGTAAAAAAGCAGGGGAGGAAGGACAGAGTAATGGAGACCAGAGTGTAAGCTCACTGTGGGCATAGAATGTGCCTACCAACTCTATTATATTGTACTCTCTTAAGTGCTTACTATAGTGCTCTGCATACAGTAAGAGCTCAACAAACACTATTGATTGGTGGGAGACAGAAGGAAAATGACAGTGTGAAAATGGGGGAGGCACTCTAGGGGTAGAGAGAAATAACATTGAAGGGAGAGAGAAGGAAAAGGAAAGGAGAGAGAGCCAGAGAAGAAAGAATAATAATGGTATTGGTTAAGGGCTTACTATGTGCCAAGCACTGTTCTAAACTCTGGGGGAATACAAGGTGATCAGGTTGTCCCATGTGGGGCTCACAATCTTAATCCCCATTTTACAGATGAGGTAACTGAGGCACAGAGAAGTGAAGTGACTTGCCCAAAGTCACACAACTGACAATTGGTGGAGGCAGCATTTGAACCCGTGACCTCTTACTCCAAAGCCCGGGCTCTTTCCACGGGGAAGTGGCAGAGGGGAGAGGAGGAAGGGAAGGGGAGACCTGCATGTATCTAGTTACCTTCTCACGGCTTGGCCCCGGGCTGTGGCTGACAACTCCCTGGGAATTAATAATAACTGTGATATTTGTTAAGTCTAAGTAGGAGGGAGAACAGGTATTGAATCCCCAGCTCACAAATGAGGAAACTGAGGCACAGAGAAGTTGAGTGGCTTGCTCAAAGTGACACAGCAGACAAGTGGAAGAGCTGAGATTAGAACCCAGAAGCTCTGTTTCCCAGGTCCATGATCTTTCACTAGACCATGCTGCTTCTCTTGTGTGTCAACACCAATATTGTCATTGTTGTCAGGTTCTTGCCTTCCACCTAGCTGAAAGAGGGATCTTAATGGGTTCCCCTAGTGCCCTGTCATGTGTTGAGATGGAACCCTAAACTTTGTAACTGTCTGGCCTTATGTGGGATGTCTGGTCATATTATGCTGTGTGCATAGCATAGTAATTGAACCATGTAAACACTGCACAGGTCTATTCATGCAAATTATCTAGATCACTGAGACCCAAAAATATCTTTTGTTCTCACCTATCTAGCCATTGCAGGCCAAAACCCTCCATCCATCTAAAATGTTTAAATAATTCGTGCCAATGTGTGTTCTTTGAGCCTGAATTATCTAGATAACTTCTGTGTGTTGACAAAGACTGTTTGTGGTTCCACATAAGCAAAGTGAAAGGAAAGCTAAGGAATAATTCAATGAATTTGATCAATATAAATCCCCAATATGGAAAACTTCAAGAAAAGTTGAAGTTGAAGGCCATGCCTTCTTTTCTAAATTATCTGGATAATCAATTTTACTTGAGACTTGGAAAGGAATTAAGGTCCAAGTCCTTTTTCTCTTTGATTTGTGTAGAAAGGTTATGTTTTCTAGTTGTGCTTCTATGGAGGCATGGCCAGTGGTTAAGGAGGAGGCAGTAAAGGGAGTCAGCAAGAATGAGGGAGCACCATGTTGGCTGGGGAGACCGGTACCATCACTCACACAGGTGTGCGCTCGCTCCCTCTCCCTCTCTCCCTCTCCCTCTCTCCCTCTCCCTCTCTCCCTCTCCCTCTCTCTCTCTCCCTCTCTCTCTCTCCCTCTCTCTCTCTCCCTCTCTCTCTCTCCCTCTCTCTCTCTCCCTCTCCCTCTCTCCCTCTCCCTCTCTCTCTCTCCCTCTCTCTCTCTCCCTCTCTCTCTCTCCCTCTCTCTCTCTCCCTCTCTCTCTCTCCCTCTCTCTCCCCCTCCCCCCTCCCCCCCCCCCCCCCCCCCCCCGCCATGTAGTAGCAGCGTGGCTCAGTGGAAAAAGCACGGGCTTTGGAGTCAGAGGTCATGGGTTCAAACCCCTGCTCCGCCAATTGTCAGCTGTGTGACTTTGGGCAAGTCAATTAACTTCTCTGTGCCTGTTACCTCATCTCTAAAATGGGGATTAAGACTGTGAGCCCCCGTGGGACAACCTGATCACCTTGTAACCTCTCCAGCACTTAGAACAGTGCTTTGCACACAGTAAGCGCTTAATAAATGCCATCATTAGTAGTAGTAGTAGTAGTGAGGTCGCTATTCCCCTTCTGCTACTTCAGCCTCTGCCACCAATACTGTCCCTTTTCCTATTCTTGCTCTTGCCCCTACTCCTGTTCTGCGAGCGAACAGACATTGACACACTGCTACTACTGTAGGCTGCTTGCTTCCCATAGGTTTAGACTGCATGAAGCACAACAATCCTTGAATTTTCTGGGGAATAGTTCCTGGTAGCAGCAATGGTGGCAGCTCCAGTTAGGAGTAAGAGCAGACCAAGGACAGGGAATGATGGAAGCCCCATTTGGATGGGATGGGCGGGGGAGGGGGTTGCAGCTTACTGCCTCACTTCCTCTCTCTACTTTCTTGCTTCTGGCATGACTGCCAACTAACTGTGTGATGCTGAATTCTTCACTTCTGCCTTGGTTAAACATGAGACTTTCTGAGCTCTCACTGGCCACAAGGGTGGGTGGAGGAACAAAAGCCTGAAGAAATCCATGCCAGGCCTGTGTAAAGAGAAAGTCTTAGTCAACTTGCTCAAATCAATTTGGCACTTCTAGTGACTTGCCTCCTAAATGACTTAGAGCCCCTACTAGCTCCCCCCTCATACACACACCACACCACCATGGGAAGCAGCGTGGCTTAGTGGAAAGAGCCCGGGCTTGGGAGTCGGAGGTCGTGGGTTCTAATCCTGGCTCTGCCACTTGTCAGCTGTGTGACTTTGAGCAAGTCACTTCATTTCTCTGTGCCTCAGTTTCCTCATCTGTAAAATGGGAATTAAGACTGTGAGCCCCACGTGGGACAACCTGATCACCTTGTAACCTCCCCAGCACTTAGAACAGTGCTTTGCACATAGTAAGTGCTTCACAAATACCATCATTATCATTAATATTATTATTACTTTATTGGGCTCCCCTCCCAGTAAGCAGTGAACCAACAAGAAACATGAGCCATAACAGGGCTTAGAGAAGCAGCATGGCTTAGTGGAAAGAATATTAGCCTGGGAGTTGGAAGGCCTGGATTCTAATCCCAGCTCTCCATTAATCTGTTGTGTGACCTTGTGCGAGTCACTTAATGTCTTTGAGCCTCAGTTATCTCATCTGTAAAATGGGGAGGAAGACTGTGACCCCTAGGTGGAACAGGGACCATTTCCATCTAGTTATCTTGTTTCTACCCCACTGCTTAGTACAGTTCCTGGCACATTGTAAGCACTTAACAAAATGCCATAAAATGGGCTCTTCAATCAATCACTTAGTTGTATGTATTGATCATTTACTGTGTGCCTAGAACTAAGTCCGTGGAAGAGTACAATACAATATGGGTGGAGAGACATGATTCCTCCCCTCCAGGAGAAGCAGTTTGGCCTTGGGAATAGAGCATGAACCTGAAAGTCAGAAGGACCTGGGTTCTAATGTCAGCTCCGCCAGTTCTCTGCTGTGTGACACTGGGCAAGTCACTTCACATCTCTGTACCCCAGCTATCTCATCTGCAAAATGGGGATTAAAACTATGAACCCTATGTGGGACAGGGACTGTGTCCAACCCAGTTACCTTTCATATTCCCCAGCACCTAGTCCAGTACCTGGCACATAGTAAGTGCTTAAAAAATACCATAAAAAAGTAATTTACAGTCTTGCCCGTAGTTCTTTTCCAACCCTGACTTCTGCCTAGCAGAGAATGAGCCCATTCAGCCAGCCCTACTTGGTTTCTCATTGACCTGGGAGTAGGTATCCCAAGCTAGCCTGGCCCCAGAGTTACTAGGGAAGGGAATCCTTGCCAAATCCTGACTGGTTTTGTTTATCTGTCATCCTAGTCCTGTGGATTTGTTTCTCCCTCCCTGTTTTGAGTCTGTGTCTTCATGTCCAGTTGCTTGGGCAAGGTGTCTGCTTCTCTGACTGATCTTTATGTTTCTGTATGTCTACCTTTGCAAACCTGGGTATGAGCATCTGCGTGTCCACCTCTCTGGTCTCCAGGTGTGACCACATCACCCATTTTTCTTTCCTGAGCCCTGGTTGCTCCCCTGTTCTTAAAATGAAAGGTTAGATCCCTTGATTTAAGGAATTTTCCCCCTCATTGGATCTAAAATGAATTGATCACAGCTGCCATATGTTAGCTTACTGATTAAAATACTCTGTAAATAATACTAAATAATTCTCCAATTCCTTTACAAATCCATAATGTAGAGAGTCGTTATCCTAAATAACTTTAATTGAAGCTGAAGAAAATGATCATATACAGGTCACAGAATGTTCAAGGTGTTTGTATTCTGCAATTAGAGAAGCGAAATGAGAACAAAGAATAGTTCTACTAATTGATGATTAAGCCCTGACATGAGTAATTGTGACGAGTAAAATCCAAGACTCAAACTGTTTCAGGAATGTTAGTCATCCTTTGGTTCTGAGGAAAAAAAAAATCTGGCAAACATGAAAATGTTTTCACAACCACCTCAATATGAAATGGAATGTTTTTGGAGGAGAAAGAACGTGTCAGTTGAGTAGAATGATGCCTGATAGAATGGTTCAAAAGGGTTACTCAAGCATTTTTCTGTCATTAGGAACCATATCAATAAAGCTTAATAGGAATCCAGAAGTGAAAGTACAGCAAACTGTGAACTTAATAGTACCCAGTGGGATCTCATTAATATCTCAACAGGTACACCCAAGCATTATCTTAATTGCACGTGTTGCTCCTAAAAATTGTCTCTTTGAAGTTCTATGGAAACTGTCTTTAGGAAAGACTGTTCTGATCTACTCTTACATTGGAGTGCTGCAATAGTGGGTTTTGGAGGGCTGGAGGAACCTCAGTCTAGTCCCAATAAATAAAGAAAATGCACAGCAAACAAAATAATGTGAAAAATAGATATCTGCCTTTTAGGTTAAAAGATGCTCTACTGATGGATATATGTGTTGTCGTGTGTGTCTATGTGCACGTGTATATATGTACACATGCATATACATACCCACACAGCATTTCCTTGCCAACTGCTGTAGTTAGTTTCCTAAAACTCCATGCTTGGTAAAAGTAAAATTGTTAAAAGCAGAGATTTAAAAGACCAATGGGATCAAGGACTCTGGATCCAGTAGCAGTGATGCTCCCAGTGTAATCTACAGAAAAATATCTCCTGACAAATGTGACCTCTCAGTGTGCTAATACAACTACTCAACTCCTTTTCCAGGGAAATAGCTTTCTTTGCCTTCTTTACAATTTCACTTAGAGGTCATGACTAAGAGAAAATCTTGGAGCTCTGCTACCAGAAAAGGCATAACATGCTAGAGGTATCAGATGACCCTTTATATCAACAGAGCTCTGGGATGACATTTTGCCTTGAACCTACTAATGATAATGATATTTGTTAAGTGCTTACTATGTGCCAAGCACTATTCTAAGCGCTGGGGTAGATACAAGGTAATCAGATTGTCCCATGTGGGGCTCCTTCCCCTGACCTGTAATTCATTTTAGTATCTGTCTCCCCTGACAGATTGTAAATTCCTTGAGGGCAGAGATCGTGTCTATTTATTCTATTGTGCTGTACTCAAGTGATTGGTGCAGTGCTTTGCACAGCGTAAGCACTCAATAAATACTATTGATAACACATGGTTCCTGAAGAAATGCCATAGGAATTCAAAAATTATAATCTTAAAGAGAAGAGGAGAGAGATAGCAGAGAGGAACATCCCTGCTTTCTGTTGCTGAGAAGCTGTCTGGTCTAATGGAAAGAGCCTGGGCCTGGGACTCAGAGGACTGGGGTTCTAATCCTTTGTCAATTGTCTGCTGTGTGACCTTGGGCAATGCACCTGTCTTGTCAGTACCTCAGTGACCTCATCCTTAAAATGGATTGAATACCTGTCCCTCTTCCTACTTGAACTGCAAATCCCATGTAGGATAAGCACTTATTGAGCACTTACTGTGTGCAGAGGACTGTACTAAGTGCTTGGGAGGTACAAATTGGCAACATATAGAGACGGTCCCTACCCAACAATGGGCTCACAGTCCTGATTGACTTGTATCTACTCCAGTGCTTAGAATAGTGCTTGACAATAAAGTAAGTGGTTAACAAATATCATAAAAAAGATTCTAGTCAAAGATTCTTTGAACAGATAAGTGAAGAACATAATCAACTATTCTTCCCATACTTGTGAAGAATGTGGGAGGGCATGTTGAATGTGCATCAGTGTTTTCAGTCACATTTACGTTCATGGATGCTATTCTCTCCACCAGTAGCATTATCTTTGAATATGAAGGACTGCTAATGAATACAGCCGTGTGTGTGTGTATGTGTCTGTATAATAATGATGATAGTATTCTTACTATATGCCAGGCACTGTACTAAGTACTGGGGTAGATACAGGATAATCGGGTTGGGCACAGTTCCTGTCCTGCATGGGGTTCAGAGTCTAAATAGGAAGGTGTAGGATTTAATTCCCCTTTTGCAGACGAGGAAACTGAGGCAAGGGGAAGTAAAGTGCCCAATGTCACAGAGCAGATATATGAAGACACATCTGTAAGTCACTTTCCAAATAACATAACTTCCAATTATATAAGGAAATGCTCTAAGTTTCTGCAATTGTACCAGTCTGATTCTTATTCATCTTATGATTGAGACCGAGACAATCAGTGCCAGAAGAAACAATCAATTCTGACCCAATACTTTGTTTTGTGTAGATTCCTGATTTTAAATGGTAGAGCATTCATAGTATGTTACACATTCCATTGCTTTCGTGTTAAAGAACTCCATCTAAAACTCAGTATGTCCAAGACTGAACTCCTTATCTTCCCTCCCAAACCCTGCCCTCTCCCTGACTTTCCCATCACTGTAGACGGCATTACCATCCTTCCTGTCTCACAAGCCCACAACCTTGGTGTCATCCTTGACTCCGCTCTCTCGTTCACCCCTCACATCCAATCCGTCCCCAAAACCTGCCGGTCTCACCTCCGCAACATCACCAAGATCTGCCCTTTCCTCTCCATCCAAACAGCTACCTTGCTGGGTCAATCTCTCATCTTATCCCTACTGGATTACTGCATCAGCCTCCTCTCTGATCTCCCATCCTCCTGTCTCTCCCCACTTCAGTCTATACTTCACTCTACTGCTCAGATCGTCTTTGTGCAGAAATGCTCTGGGCATGTTACTCCCCTCCTCAAAAATCTCCAGTGGCTACCAGTCAACCTAAGCATCAGGCAAAAACTCCTCACTCTCGGCTTCAAGACTCATCATCACCTCGCCCCCTCCTACCTCACCTCCCTTCTTTCCTTCTACAGCTCAGCCCGCACCCTCCACTCTTCTGCCGATAACCTCCTCACTGTGACTCGTTCTCGCCTGTCCCACTGTTGACCCCCCGGCCCATGTCCTCCCCCTGGCTGGAATGCCCTCTCTCCACACATCTGCCAAGCTAGTTCTCTTCCTCCCTTCAAAGCCCTACTGAGAGCTCACCTCCTCCAGGAGGCCTTCCCAGACTGAGGCCCCTCTTTCCTCTCCCCCTCCCCATCCTCCCCGCCCTACCTCCTTCCCCTCCCCGCAGCACCTGTATATATGTTTGTACAGATTTATTACCCTATTGATTTTTACTTGTACATATTTACTATTCTATTTATTTTGTTAATGATGTGCATCTAGCTTTACTTGTATTTATTCTGATGACTTGACACATGTCCACATGTTTTGTTTTGTTGTCTGTCTCACCCTTCTAGACTGTGAGCCCATTGTTGGGTAGGGACCATCTCTAGATGTTGCCAACCTGTACTTCCCAAGCGCTAAGTACAGTGCTCTGCACACAGTAAGCACTCCATAAATATGATTGAATGAATAAAGAGATACAAAGATGCCTTTAAAAAACAAATGGAAGAAACATTATTGTTAGACAAATATCTAGTAATAGATTACTATTGATTTTTAGCAAAATCATGAGCATATGGTGGTGGTATTTTAGAATAATGGCTAAAAATACAATCTATCCCACAACTGTCATTTACTCCTGTTTGTTTAGCAGATGTTACAACCCACTTGGTATCATGTGTTCACATGATGATTATGGGTTAAAGCTGTGTTTTGAAGGATCGATCCCTGTCCAAAATGAAAAATCAAATTTAGTTATAGACTTACAATGCCTATCAATCAATCACATTTACTGAATATTTACTGTGTTCGGAGCACGGAACAAAGTGCTTGGGAGAATACAATATAACAGTATAACAGAGTTGGTAGACATGTTCCCTGCCTGTAACGAGCTTCCAGTCTAGAGATTTTATTCATCTGTAAAATCATGCATTTTCCTTATCAAGCGAAGCAATCTTCTTTTTTTCAGGTAGTCTTGCATAGTTCAGTAAGCCTTCATTCCTTCAAAAAGTTTCACCTGTCCATTCCACCTTTATCAGTTTTTGTATTGTTGGGCCTCAGATGGCACTGAACAGGATTAGCCTGAGGAATGAAAGTCTCAGTTCTAGACATCATATTTTCATTTTCCATTAACATTTTTATTTACCCAGAGTCTGATTTTTATTTTAGACATGGGAAAATTTCTTTCAGGCCTCGAAATTGGTATTGCTGTTTGAGCTAAAGGAGGACCATTTCCTTTTCACTTGTAAAATGTAAATACCTTCAAAATGATCTATTTGACCTGCTGCAAAATTATTTAAGTGATACTGTTTACTGCCCATTCTCTTTTCTGCATCTGAAAAGATTCAGAAAGATTGATTGCCAGTGTTTCCTAATGACAAGCTTGAAGTGTGGGAACAGTATACATAAAAATGACTGTCAAGTCCTGATCGTTTAAGGACTTGTCCATTTTGTGTATTCTGCGTGCATTTTTTTCTCCTTCCTCTGGCTACCTGTCCTTTGATTAATTCTTGCATTCAGTCATATTTATTGTGCTTACTGTGTGCAGAGCACTGTACTAAGCACTTGGGGAAGTAAAATAGCACAGTGAACAAACACATTCCCTGCCCTCAACGAGCTTACAGTCTAGAAGGAGGGACAGATTGTTTCACTGTACGTTAGGATTTTTCTCTGTAAGAGACATGCTATTGAAATAAAAAGAGATGAATACTTGTAAGGAGCTAGGAGTAAAGTTCTGGAGGTATTGAGGGAGAGCATTTGGGTAAAAGAAGTATGTTAAAACTATTGGGCTACATGAGATTTTTGGATTTTTGAGGATTTCAATATCCTTCAGCCTGGATAATTGATAGTAGGCTATTTCTGGATTAGCCCAATTCCAAATTTCAGGTAAGTGAGCCAACAAGAAAGTTGCAGATATTGGAAATCAGATGTCAAGCAAGCAGAAGTTTAATTAATGGAATCAGTTGTTCACTCCACAATATTTAATCAACAGTTGCTGTGTTCATATTTCTGTTCAAGGTGCTATAACATTACAAAAGAGTTAGCAAAACATTGTCCCTGACCGCAAAGATTTTCCAATTCAATGGGACAGAAAGCATTAACATAAATATACAAATTTTATGCAGGGAAAAATCTCAAGTTTAGAAGCATAGAACATAAGTGTAATCAATTGTAAGTAAAAATAATACTTTGCAATTAATTGTTTTGAAATTACTATTTACTTAGGTTACAGAAATAAATGTTTGGACAGGAGCTGGAGTGATTGGAATGCATGCTCTCAGGATAAATCTGGGAAGGCCATATTGAGTAGGTTGGTCTATAGGGAGGCAACATGACCATGAGTAAAGTGTATGGGTCTAAGAGCCAGGAGGCCCAAGTTCTAATCCCAGCTCTGCCACTGGCCTGCTAGGTGACCTCAGGCAAATCACTGAACTTCTCTGGGCCTTGGTTTCCTCATATAAAATCAGGGTGAGACATCTGCTGACATTTTCAGTCCATGTGGGACAGGGACTATGACTGAGCTGATTCTCTTGTATCTACTCCAGTTCTTTGCAGTAAGTGCAAAAAATGTCATAACTAGCAGAGATGTGTAATACAGATTGGTGAGAGGAAAAGAATTCCTAGAAAGAAGAAAAGTATAGATAATGACTTCTGGAGCAGCATGGTGTAGAGGATAGAGCACGGGCCTGAGAATGACAAGGTCATGGGTTCTAATCCTCACTCCATCACTTGTTTGCTGTGTGACTTTGGGCAAGTTACTTCACTTTTCTGTGCCTCAGTTACATCATTTGTAAAATGTGGATTCAGATTGTGAGCCCCGCATGGAACAGGGACTATTTCCAACCTGATTTGCTTGTGTTCACCCCAGTGCTTAGTACAGTGCTTAGCACATAGTAAGCACTAAACAAATGTTGCTATTATTATTATCATTATTATTATATGGGAGATTGTGTAGATTATATTTTCTGGAATGGTGGATTTGACTAGAAAGATAACTGGGGCAACTTTAGTGTTCTGAGCAGGGGAATAATAAGTTTAGATCTTGAGAGTTTCCAATTCAACCATGGAGTAAGGAAGGTCAGGAGCAGTGGAGGAGGCTGTTGCTACTGTTGAAGGAAACAAGGAGTAGAAGGAAGTTGAACATCCTTTCCTCCTCCTCCTTTCCTTCATCGTGATCCTGCCATCACAGCCAGTGGGCTGCCCTCACTTCATTCCAAGCAAAAGCAGAATCCTAATGGGAACCCCCCAAAAGCTGGAGTGTCCCTCAGTCAGTCATATTTGAGAGCTTAATGTGTGCAGAGCACTGTACTAAGTGCTTAGGAGAGTATACCGTAACAGAGTTGGTAGACACATTCTCTGCCCACAACGAGCTTACAGTTTAGAAGGGGAGACAGACATTAATAAATTATAGATCTCTACATAAGTTCTGTGGGGCTGAGGAGGAGTGAAAACAGGAAGCAAATCAGGATGACGTAGAAGGGAGTGAGAAAAGAGGAAATTAGTCAAGGAAGGCTTCTTGGAGGAGGTATGCCTTAAAAAATGCTTTTACGGTGGAAGGAGTAATTACCTGTTGGATATGAAGAGGGAGGGAATTCCAGCCCACAGACAGAACGTGGGAGGGTGGTTGGTGACGAGATCATGGTAAAGTGAGTAGTTTGGCATTAGAGGAGTGAAGTGTGCAGACTGAGTTGCAGTAGGAGAACAGCGAGGTGAGGGTGGGTGGGGAGGCAAGGTGATTGAATGCTTTAAACTGATGGTAAGGCATTTCTGTTTGATGCAAAAGTGGATGGGCAACCAATGGCGGTTCTTAAGTGGGGAAGCATGGACTTGAACGTTTTTGTAGAAAAATTATCTCAATGTGTGGTATCAGCTCACCTTAAGGATACAGATAATATTGAGAGAGCTGAATAGAGCTTTATAACAGCTCACTTTTTAAATAATTTAATGCTATAATGAATCGGTTTTTTTTTTTTTTAATAAACTTTCAGTGACTGGATTCCTTGCCCATAAGACACACTCCATCATTGATATGCTTAGCCTTCCATCTTGCCTCCCTCTGGTCTATTATGTTTGCAACAGAAAGTAAAGTTAAAGTTTAACCTTGAATGGCTAACTGGCAAAATAAAAGATATCATAGTATAAATAGTCACTTTTAAAATATGAAAACTCTGATCTTAAAGAATGAAAAAAACAGGAAAAAAGGTGGCACATTAGATGCCGGCAGAACATTGTGCTTGTCAAAACGTAGTTTGTAAGATTGCCTAGCTACTGATAAAAGATCATTCAAATATGTGCAAAGCTAGAAAGTAGAGAATCAGTGGAGCCACTTGCTGATTATAGAATAAAAGTTGCATTCACATATGAAAGGATAGCTGGAAAGCTCCATGAATTCTATGCTTTAATCTTTACCAATTAGGGAATTTCCAAAACCCAAGTAGATTTTCATAGTAGAAAATCAGAGGACCTTTATCAAATTATGGTAAACAGAGTACTTTAGATGAAATCTATAAACTAAATGCAAATGAATCACAACAACATTTATTATTTCACTTTTAATGAATATATAAATGTCTCTACCTGTCCATGAGAACTACTGAGTTCCCAGTATTTTCAGTATTGCGGATCTTATCACCCAAAGGGAAAATCATTAGATATAAGTTGACAGATATTACATAGAGAGAATATATATAAATGATAGGCACAAGTGAACAGGAAAATCAATTCATTCATTCCTTCAGTCAATCGTATTTATTGAGTGCTTACTGTGTACAGAGCACTGTACTAAGTGCTTGGGAAGTACAAGTCTGCAACATGTAGAGGTGGTCCCTACCCAACAATGGGCTCACAGTCTAGAAAGGGTAGACAGACAACAAAACAAATCATGTAGATAGGTGTCAAAATCATCAGAACAACTAGAATTGTAGCTATATGCACGTCATTAACAAAATAAATAGAATAGTAAATATGTACAAGTAAAAGAGTAATAAATCTGTACAAATATACAAGTGCTGTGGGGAGGGGAAGGAGGTAGGTCGGGGGGGGGGGGATGGGGAGGAGGAGAGGAAAAAGGGGGCTCAGTCTGGGTTTCCTCTTCCCCACTCCAAAAAATAGATGGGTGCAGAAGTGGTCAATGGGGTGGCAAACCCAGAAAAGTGAAGAAGCCAAGCAGGAATAATAGCACTCTGAAAATACATTAATAGGTGGTCTTTGCAGTCAAAACCTTTTACAGCCCTTTTATAATGAATTATGAAAGACTTTTTACAGTGGAACAATGCACCTAAAGTCCAACATGTTTTTTCTCTGATATTCATCTTACTAGGAGACTATCTTAATTCTGGATTTGTGACAACCCAGGTAATTCTAGGTCAGTAGGATATAAGGTCTCAAATGCAAGAAGATTGCAGTTTCTGATAAAAATTTAAAGTAGGTCAGTTTAGTTTGAATGACTTTTTTTACATAAATTTTAAAAATATTCTTTTTATAATCATTTTTTTCCTGTTCAACTGGGGGAGCATCATGTGAACATATTTCTCATTGAATTTAAATTATTTCTGCAATTACAAAAGCTCCTTAAATTTGAGCTCATTGAACTCAAAGAAGAAATCTGTAAAGAAGGAAAAATATCCACTCTGCTGTTCTACTACTTTTAGTTTTTCTTCTCCCCCTCCCTCCACCAAATTTTTTCTCATTCTGACTTGTCTTTCTCTCAAGCCAAAAGCAAAAAAAAAAAAAAAAAAATCTAGTGCATAAATATGGGCAACAGATAGAAAGCTAAATAGCAGTAAACTCCTGAATGTCTCTAAATGATTCAGGAGTTCCTTTTTCATATTTCACATTAGTTCATTTCTAAGGACCTTTGCTTCACTGCTCCTACTTGTGATGGTTTTCACTTTCTAAAATCAACAGGAAAAAAAAAAAACAGTAGGTTTCAGTTTAGTTGAGCAGATTGTTCAGTTTATTCATCTGGTACAGCAAGATGATGAGAAAGGAAAATGGCAAATTCTTCAGGAATATGCATAATCCTGTGACAAAGCTGGGTTACACAGTTTTAAGCAAATATATCCAACTCTGATCTTAGGCAATGATGGAGAAATTGGTAGTCACCAAGATGAGTTCAGAATGCAAGTGAAGAATGTGGATTTGATAAACATTTAAAGTATAGAAAATAATACAAAATCAAATGCATTAAACAAAAAGAAACCCAGCTTCCATTGAAAAATATATAATTAATGTTAGCCCAGATATTGATAAACTCTTGTCTGCTGTGAACTTTTCTCCACTAAACAATTTCAAAATATAATAAGCATGCATTGTAAGATGATGAATCATCCCAAATGAAAAGCTTAGCAAGAAAGGGCAATGTTTCTGCTGTATACTTTTTAACTATCCAGAGGATAAACTTAAAAAAAAAAAAGTATGTTCAAATGTGCACAACTATTTAACTGTCCTGCAATATTTGAAGTGGGCATTGTGCCCGGGAGAGCAGATCCGTGCAAATGGATGGTTGAAAAGACCTATGTGTGACTGACCCTCTATTCCACCCTGTGTGCCTGTTAAAACTGACATTTACCATGCTGTTGCATTTATCACTTGCAATAGCTGTCACTGTTTTCAAATCTGTTCTTGGCTTTCTGATCTTCCCGGAGTCTCTGTTTGAGGAGAGCACCCCTTCTTCCGATCAGCACAGTGCCAGGTTGGTCTGACTGCTGCTGTTAACTCTCAGCCCTACACCACTATATTACAACTTTTGGAATGGTACTTTACTTTCTTTTTAAATCGTTTATTCCTCCCTCCTTACCTGTGTGTGCGCCCCATTTCCATTCACTCTACAACAGCTGCTACTACTACATACACATATATATCGTGAAGATTTTTATAAATCCCAGTATCTAGATGCAACATCATTAATTTGGTTTAGAGAAATGAATGGAAAGTTGAACAGTGAGATTACACTAGATTTGTATGATATGGAGGTTCATTTGGGTCTTAAATGAAAGAGTTATTGTGGCTCGTTATGAGGATCAGCCTATATCTGTGCATCATTTCCTGAAATTGAATTGCCAAGAAGGAAGAGACCATCTTTCATAAGGATTTCATCCCAGAAATTTTGTGTGCAGTTTAGAAAATGTGTTGGACTCTTTCACAATTCTTATGTTTTAGAATAGTGACAGGAGCGTATATTCACAACAGAGCACTGCTTTCCTTTAGAGAGATGGCCGAGGCTTTCTGTAGTAGAAAGTGAATTTAGCAATATTGACCTGTCCTGTAACAAAAAAAAAACAAACAACTTTTAAATTTCCAGAAGTAGAAATGGATGTATGTGTAAGGCTTTGCTTGGCTTCTTTTCTTCATACCTCTTATGCAAGAAGGATAACACCATCTCTTTACCCAGAGCCTTTATTCAATTGATATTTTGTAAAGAAAACTGATAGCTATAAGGTGTCTTTATTTTTTTCTCATGTTCTTATTCTCTCTTTCCCTCTGTCACCCAGGCAGCATAATAGCAAGAATGAATAATTATATTTATTAAGTCCTATGTGCCAAGCACTCGGGTAGATAGAAGATAATATCTACAGAAACAGTCCCCATCAATCTGAGAGGGAGGAAGAGCAGATTAGGAAAATGAGGCACAGAAAGATTGTGCCATCCCCAAAAGCCACCTGGCAAGGCAGTAGCAGCACTGGAACAAAAACCAAGATCTACCTGACTCCCAGGTTAGTGCTCTTTCCACTAGGCTCTACTGCCTCCCTGACTGATGCCATGTACTACAAATTACAGTGCTTTGCACATAGTAAGCGCTTAACAAATGCCATTATTATTATTATTATTATTAAATTCTGCCAAGAGGTTTGGGTGCACCTGTCTTTCCTGGATAGGTCAACATGGAAGGGCCCATCTGCTGTTTGTTTTGAATCCTATGACCTTTTGGAGAGATTAAATTACATAGTCCATTCATTTATTTCAATTTCCCATACACATGACATTATCAGGTGTATCTGTGTGTCTTCCTACGGCTCCCAACATATATATACGATTTATGTCTGCCAGGTTCCCGGCATTAGATTGTAAAGTCTTGGAAGGCAAGATTGGCAAGTTTTTGTCTTTTATGATACCCTCTCAAGTATCTAGTACAGTGCTGTGTATCATCATCTTCCACATCATTATCGATAGTATGTATTGAGCACTACCTTTAGGCAGAGCATTTGTGGGACGAATACATAGCATTTTGCCTGCCGCCACCACCAGCAGTTTCCCTGGCAAGTAGTTGCTGCAGTTGCCACTCTACTGTTTCAACCTCCTGCCACAGATATAGGGCACGCTTCTGCCATTTTACTAGAGAAGCAGCAGGGTATAATGGAAAGAACATAGGTTTGGGAGTCAGAGGTCCTGGGTTCTAATCCCAGCTCCAGCACTGGCCTGCTGTGTGACTTTAGGCAGTTTCTTCATCTGTAAAAGAGAAAGGGGTTTCGATGCTGTTCTCCATTCCATTTGAACTGTGATCCCCATGTGGGACAGGGACTATGTTCAATTAGATTATCTTGTATCTACCCCAGTGCTTAGTACAGTACTTGGCACATAGTGAGTGCTTACCAAATACCATGAAAAAAGGTAAGTGGTTCCTGTGCACAAATTCTTTGAATACTATTTGTTGAGCATGTCCAAGGATGTTCCCCCTTTCTCTGGAGAGCTAATCACGTTTCTGTGACACTTCCCAGAGACCTAGCCTCACAGACATAGCTGTCTCTCAGCTCCACCAAAAAGGTGGCCATGATTTTCAAAGATTTGCCCAGAGAAGGGGAATTCTCTGCTCCAGCAGCCACATGTGTAGCCATTCTTTGCCTCTCCTAATACACCCTCCTCAACACTGCCATTCATTCTATCTCCATTTACTTTCCCCTCTCTTGCTATCACATACAGACACCTCACTCCCCAAATCCAAGTACAGATGTCCATGTAAACATTCATGCACACATCTTTTTCCTTCTTCTAAGGGCATATAAGTTCCTCTCCCCAAACATACACATACATCCAACTACCTAATTCACTGCCCCCACCCCATGACCATAGACCCATCACAGATTTCAGGATTAGTCAAGCTGTCACTCCCAAGTCTCATGTGATTCTTCTTCCCTTGTGCCTTTTGTGGTGAAAAGCTTTGTGGCTCAATCAGGAGTGAAAGGAAATTGGAATGGGCTGAAGCAAAAATTTTTAGAATGATTTTTCAGGTATAAATCAATAGTATTGAGCACTTACTGTGTGCGGAGCACTGTATTAAGTGCTTAGGAGAGTACATGCAACACCAGTAGCCCCGGAACGTTAATGGAATCTGCCTCAAAAATCTCCAGTGGCTCCCAATCAACCTATGCATCAGGCAAAAACTCCTCACTCTTGGCTTCAAGGCTCTCCATCACCTCGCCCACTCCTACCTCACCTCCCTTATTTCCTTCTCCAGCCCAGCCCATACCCTCCGCTCCTCTGCCGCTAACCTCCTCACTGTGCCTTGCTCTTGCCTGTCCCACCATCAACCCCCAGCCCACATCCCCCCCCGGCCTGGACTGCCCTCCCTCCACACATCCTCCAAGCTAGCTCTCTTTCTCCCTTCAAAACCCTACTGAGAGCTCACCTCCTCCAGGAGGCCTTCCCAGACTGAGCCCCCTCCTTCCTCTCCCTCCCCATCCCCTCCGCCTTACCTCCTTCCCCTCCCCACAGCACCTGTATATATGTAAATATGTTTGTACATATTTATTACTCTATTTATTTTACTTGTACATATTCTATTTAATTTATTTTGTTAATATGTTTTGTTGTCTGTCTCCCCATTCTAGACTGTGAGCCCGCTGTTGGGTAGGGACCGTCTCTATATGTTGCCAACTTGTACTTCCCGAGTGCTCTGCACACAGTAAGTGTTCAATAAATATGATTGAATGAATGAACAGAGAGGTAAACATGTTTCCTGCCTGCAAGGAGCTTACCATCTAGAGGGGGAGATAAATGTTAAAGTAAATTACAGTTATGTACGTAAGTTCTGTGAGGCTGAGAGTAGGGTGAATATTGAGTGCTTAAAGGTAGAAGTGGAAGAGAGACAAAGAAGGTAGAGGGTGTAGGGGAAATGAGGGCTTAGTTGGGGAAGGTCTCTTGGAGGAGATGAGATTTTAAGAAAGCTCTGAATGAAGGTGGGGAGAATGGTCATCTGTTGGATATGAAGAGAGAGGGTGTTACAGGCCAGAGGGTGGATGTGGGCAAGGAGTTGGTGGTGAGATAGATGAGATTATGGTACAGTGAGTAGATTGGCAGTAGAAGAGCATAGTGTTTGGGCTGGGTTATAGTAGGAAATCAGCCATGTAAGGTAGGAGGAACAGAGGGGATGGAGTACTTCAAAGCTGATGGTAAGGAGTTTCTATTTGATGTGGAAGTGGGTGGGCCACCACTGGAGGTTCTTGAAGAAATGAAAAGTGTTTTTAGAAAAATGACTTGGACAGCAGAATGAAGAAAGGACTGGAGAAGGTAAAGACAGGAGGCAGGGAGGTCAGTGAGGAGGCTGATACAATAGTCAAGGTGAGATATAAATGCTTGGATCAGCATGGTTGCTGACAGGATTTGGTGACAGATTGAATACATGGGTTGAATAACAGAGATGAGTAGAGGATAATGTCTACTTCACAGGCTTGTGAGACATGGAGGGAGTGGTGTTTTCTACAGTGATGGGAAAGATGTGGTAAGGAGAGGGTTTTCCTCAGAAGATGAGTTCTGTTTTGGACGTGTTAGGTTTGAGGTGTTGGAGGGCATATAAGTAGAGATGTCCTGAAGCCAGAAGGAAATATGAGACTGTAGAGAAGGAGAGCGGTCTGGAGGGTTGGAAAGTTAGATTTGGGAATCATCCACATAGAAATGATACATGAAGCTGTGGGAGCAAGTTAGTTCTCTAAATGAGTTGGTGTAGATGGAGAATAGAAAGGGATCCAGAATTGAGCCCTGAGGGACTCCCAAGGAGACAGAGGAAAAACTTGTGATAAAGGCCTGAAGAGCAACTAGAGAGAGAGGAGGAAAACCAGGCGAGGAAAATGTTAATGAGGTCTAGGTTAGATATTGTTTCAAGGAGAAGTGTCAAAGAGAGCTGAAAGGTTGAAGAAGATTAGGATATAATAGAATTTATTGGATTTGGCAAGAAGGAAGGCATTAGTGACCTTAGAGAGGGTAGTTTCTGTGGCATGAAGGGAGTAGAAATCAGATTGGAGGATGTCAGGAAGAGAATTGGAGGAGAGGATGTGGGAAAATGTGTGTATACAACTCTCTCAGTTTGGAGAGGAATGGTTGGCAGGGGATGGGATGATAACTGGAAGGAACTGTAGGGTCATGGGCGTTTTTGTTTTTTTTTTTTAAAGCTAGGCATGTTTGAAAGCAGTGAGGAAGAAGCAATTGGAAAGTGAACATTTGAAGGTCTAGCAAGGTTAGGGAGGGTGAAAAGCATGAAATGGAGGCCAATCAGCAAAGTCACTTAGCTCCTCTAATGCCAACCTACTCAATGTACTTCCATCTCATGTATCTTGCCACCGACCTGCCACCCACATCCTGACTCTAGCCTGGACTCTAACCCTCCTCCTCCTTATCCGACAGACCACTCTCCACACCCTATTCAAATCACATCTCCTCTGAGAGGCCTTCCTCAATTGGCTCTCATTTCCCCTACAACCCTCTCCTTTCTGCAGTGCGCTTACACTTGGATTTGTACCCTTCATTCACCCCATCCTTAGGTTCACAGCGCTTATGTATATATCCATAATTTATTTTAATGTCTGTCTCCCCCTATGGACTGCAAACTCCTTGTGGTGAGGAAATATGTATATCAAATTTGTTGACTTGTACTCTCCCAAGTACTTGGTATAATGCTCTACACACAGTAAGCACTCAATAAATATGATTGACTGGTGGATTTGGAGAACAGGCAGGAGATCTCTTGAGATACTGCTAGGAAAGTTAGGCTATTCAAAGAGGGATCAGGGGAGATTTTAGGGAGAACATGCCTGATGGTTTCAATTTTATCAATAAAATATGTGGTCAGAGCATTAATGGCTAGAGATGCAGGAATGGAGTGGGTAGGGGATTTGAGGAGGGAGTTGAATTTCTGAAATAGCTGGCATGGGCAATGGGCATGAGAGTAAATAAGGATGGAGAAATAATGTTGCCAGGCAGAGGCGAAGGCCTAGTTAAAACAGGTATGGATGGATTTGCTAAGGATGAGGTTGATCTGGTGTCTGGATTTCCACCAACAGCACCCTGCAGCTCATGCATAGAAGTGGAGGAAACAGAGTGTGGAGGTGATCCAGGGCTGTGGTTTGGTGGTACAAGATCGACAGGAGGACAAGGGAATTCAGCAGTTGAGTTCAGTGGAAAGTATGGTGTTGAGGGTGTGGATTTGTGTGTCAAGAGGTATAAAAATTCACGGCTGCTCCAGCCCTTGTAGTCTGAGGCTCCCCTGTCCACTGGGGCCTGGGCCAGAAGGGGACTTGGCTCCCAGAGTCACTCCCATCTCCAGTCTCATTCCCAACCATTTGAGTAATTCAGTCACTCATCCTGTCCCGCCTAGATTACTGCATTAACCTCCATGCTGACCTTCCCACCTCCTCCAGTCAGTACTTCACTCTGCTGCCTGGATCATCTTTCTATAGAAATGTTCAGGACATGTCACTTCATTCCTCAATAAGCTCCAGTGGTTGCCTGTCCACCTCCATATCAAACAAAAACTCCTCACCATTGGCTTTAAGGCACTCCATCACTTTGCCCCTTCCTACCTCACCTCACTTTTCTCCTTCTACAACCCAGTCTGCACACTTCACAGCTCTGGTGCTAACCTTCTTATTGTGCCTCGGTCTCGCCTGTCTCACCAATGTCCCCTTCCTATGTCATTCATTCATTCATTCTATCGTATTTATTGAGCACTTACTGTGTGCAGAGCACTGTACTAAGCGCTTGGGAAGTACAAGTTGGCAACGTATAGAGACGGTCCCTACCCAACAATGGGCTCACAGTCTAGAAGGGCGGAGACAGACAACAAAACAAAACATGTAGACAGGTGTCAGTCATCAGAACAAATAGAATTAAAGCTAAATGCACATCATTAACAAAATAAATAGAAGTAAATATGTACAAGTAAAATAGAGTAATAAATCTGTACAAATATATGTACAAGTGCTGTGGGGAGTACTTCTGTCCTACTTCTGGCCTGGAATGCCCT
This sequence comes from Tachyglossus aculeatus, assembly GCF_015852505.1. Classification (NCBI taxonomy): domain Eukaryota; kingdom Metazoa; phylum Chordata; class Mammalia; order Monotremata; family Tachyglossidae; genus Tachyglossus; species Tachyglossus aculeatus. Next base: position 99,451,489 of record NC_052101.1, on the reverse strand, counting down.
TCCTCCTCAAATCGCCAATTACTCTCCCCCGCTTCAAAGCCTTACTGAAGGCACATCTCCTTCAACGGGCCTTCCCAGATTAACCTCCACTTTTCCTCATCTCCCACTCCCTTCTGCATTGCCCTGACTTGCTCCCTTTGCTCTCCCCCACCCCGCCGAACCACAGTACTTATAATAATAATAATTATGGAATTTAAGTGCTTACTATGTGCCAAGCACAGTTCTAAGAGCTGGGATAGATACAAGGTAATGAGGTTGTTCCATGTGGGGAACAGTCTTAATCCCCATTTTACAGATGAGGTCACTGAGGCACAGAGAAGTTAGGTGACTTGCCCAGAGTCACACAGCTGATGTCAGAATTCGAACCCACAACCTCTGACTCCCAAGCCCCGGTTCTTGCCACTAAGCCCCGCTGCTTCTCTATATCTGTAATTTTATTTATTTATGTTGATGTATGTGATGTTTGTCTCATATGTGAGCTGCTTGTGAGCAAGGATTGTCACTCTTTATTGCTGTATTGTACTTTTCTAAGCACTTAGTACAGTGCTCTCCACACAGTAAGCACCTAATAAATACATTTGAATAAATGAATCAATGACTATCTTGCTTCTGCTGCTTGCCACCTCCCACCCCTGGGAATGATTGCTTGGTCACTGCCACCCTCCATTTGCCATGTGACTGTTGGCCATTTTTTTGGTCTTTGGTTTGCATCTATTTGATTTCTGAGGATTGACCACCCCTGAAATATGCCCATATCTTGAGCACACACTGACTATACATAACTGACAGACATTCCTCCACACTCACTACATTCATCCATCCTGCACCTAAACATGCAACCTTAGACTCACACTCACGAATCACAAATATGTACTGATCCCACCCCCCCCATCCTGCCTTTTAACCCCTCACCCCCATTTATGGAAAGCAGCATACAAATTCAGGAACCCTTAGAAGTTTACTTATACACAGAGAAAAAAAATCTCAAGTAGGGACCTATAAACGCACACTGAAACACCAACAACATAAACATAACCTCTTTTTTTCCTCTCTTCCCCCCAACACACACACACACACACCACCACCACACCCCGCAGAGAGGGGAGTTCAAAGCCAGAGGACAGAAGTCAGTATAAAACACTACAAGTAGAATGGAGACAGGAAAGGAAACCAAAAGAGAATGAAACAGAAGTATGTCATTTCTATAACTCAGGCAAAGACTGGTTGTTTCTACTAATGACGCATACGAAAACCAGCAAGTGGCATTATTTGAGAAACTGGATCTTGCTAAACTATACATTTACACATCATCTTTTAGAACCAAGATGACTAGCCAGAACCAATGATGCTGAACAACGCCAGCTGCAGTTTAAGATAGTTTCATATCACTGATCTTGGTGATTGACTATCAGAATCAAATGAGGCAAGAATTGCTTTATGCCCTTTGAGGAGCTTCTGACAAATGGGATGACTTAATCATCAACACAGTCTCTGCTCATCAAAAACGAATAAGGCAAAAATATGTTGTTAGAACTGTATGCACTCCCACTCTGAATCCCGCAACTGTATTCCCTCTCTTCATTGTTTTCCCTTAATTCTGCCCTAATACTGTGCCCCTACTTCAGGCCCCCGAAACTGACCTCTGACCTTTTCCTTCCTTGAATCTCCCTCTCAAATTTGGGGTTGGGCAATCTGGTACAGAGAATTGCTCTAGACCTCTTGAAAACAGTTTCCAGGTATTTACACTAAAAGATTCCTTGTAACATCTTCCCCCTTATCATGCTCAAATGAATTAACTGTTCCAGCTAAGTGAAGGATCGAAAGGATATTGGTCAGGCTGCCCACGTCCTCCCCCTGGCCTGGAATGCCCTCCCTCCACACATCTGCCAAGCTAGCTCTCTTCCTCCCTTCAAAGCCCTACTGAGAGCTCACCTCTTCCAGGAGGCCTTCCCAGACTGAGCCTCCCCATCCCCCCGCCCTACCTCCTTCCCCTCCCCACAGCATCTGTATATATGTTTGTACAGATTTATTACGCTATTTATTTTACTTGTACATATTTACTATTCTATTTAATTTGTTAATGATGTGCATCTAGCTTCATTTTATTCTGATGACACCTGTCCACATGTTTTGTTGTCTGTCTCCCCCTTCTAGACTGTGAGCCCGTTGTTGGGTAGGGACCATCTCTACATGTTGCCAACTTGTACTTCCCAAGCGCTTAGTACAGTGCTCTGCACACAGTAAGCACACAGTAAGTGCTCAATAAATATGATTGAATGAATGAATGAAGCTAACTGCTAGTGAGACAACTGTGCATTTTCAAATATACCAATTATTTTGTTTCTTTTTCCAGATACCCCAGATCAGTTATGCATCAACTGCCCCCGAGTTAAGTGACGACAGACGGTATGATTTCTTCTCGCGTGTGGTCCCACCAGATTCTTTCCAAGCCCAGGCCATGGTGGATATTGTGAAGGCACTGGGATGGAATTTTGTGTCCACTATTGCATCTGAAGGAAGCTATGGCGAAAAAGGCGTAGAATCTTTCATGCAGATTTCCAGAGAAGCAGGTAGGAAGAATATGGGATTATCAAGGCTTAATATGCTTTATATTATCAAGGTTTCTATGCTTTAGATGTTTTTTCTTTCCCTGTGCATTAACCCACCATGGCAGCAGCTCATAATTTTCACAAGACATAAAAAATGGATCTGGGATTTAGTTATTTGTAATAATTTTGGGGTTTCAAAAATATGGCTTTTATAGGTGTGACATTTAAAGTGTCAAAGTGCTCATGGGAAAAATAAAGCCAACAATAACCAAAAAACCCCCACTAAATCTGGTCACTTCTGTTTAATAGTACACATTCTATTCTTATGTACTATTCTACTATTGTATGTGATGCAAAATAGTTTTCTTCTCCACTCACAGATGAAAGCTTCATGTTGTGTAAATTCATAGGACTGGTTTTCTATAAACTGCTATTGCAAAATGCTTATCTTAATAACAATACTTTAAAATATTTTCATTAGTTATCCCAAATTATCTTAGTGTCCAGGGTAGAAGTAGGTAATTTTGCTAAAAAGGCCACTTATAAAATTTGAGGCATCAAAGGCTTCACACAGACTATTTGTGGATATTAAGGGGCAATCGAAGGGGCAGAGGAGGTGATATTAAAATGGTGGAAGTGGCTGCTCTTCTGCCTCTGGCTGCTCCTTCATATGTATGTATGTTTGTGTGTGTGTGTGTGTGTGTATATATGTGTGTGTATAGATAACAATCCTGTGGGCATGCTGCTTCCATAAATTAATTGGCTTTCCTGATCTGTCCTGTGAGATAGAATAATAATGATGATAATGATTGTGGTATTTGTTAGCATTTATTATGTGCCAGGCACTATACCTTGTGGATACCAGCAACTTGGGTTGGACACAGTCCCTGTCCCACATGGGGGTCCCAGTCTCAATCCCCATTTTTTCAGATGAGGTTACTGAGGCACAGAGAAGTGAAGTGATTTCAAGACCCAAGGCCACACAGCAGACAAGTGGCAGAACTGGGATTAGAACCCATGACATTTCTGACTCTCAGGCACCTGCTCTATCCACTACGGCATGCTGCTTGAACTGGCTGGATAGAGCCCACCACTGCCAATACACAGTCATGTGGCGAGTAGTACAGATAAACTCAGTTCAGCCGTTAGACATGTTTTCTTTACACATTTTGGCTTGGATGCTGCTAGGGAATTAGGGAACAGTCTTCTGGCAACATCAGCCTGTTTGGACTTAGCATGCTTGTTCACAGGGCTGAGGCTTTGGAACAGGTGAGTTAGGCGGCGTGAATTTTCCTTAAGTTTTTGTAATAATGCAACTTTCCCACTCTAGGAGACCTGAGTGTTTTAAGCTTCTTTTAATTCATGAATGTTAGTAGCAGGTACAATGTTACATGAAGAGGGAAGATTGATTCCAAACCATGTTGGCAGAGGTTGGAACCACAGACTTGGACTTCCTTTGATCATTCTTTTGATCTTTTGATAGAATTTATTGAGCACTTACTATATGCAGAACACACTACTAAATGCTTGGGTCAGTAAAGTACAACAGAATTAGTAGACAGGTTCCCTTCCCATAACAAGCTTAAATGTACTATTCATTTAGGACTTGTGTCCCACATGGGACAACCTGATTACCCTGTGTCTATCCCAGTGCTTGGCACATAGTAAGTGCTTAACAAATACCATAATAATAATAATTATTATTATTATTATTAAGGAAGCCAGTCCTTTAAGCCACACCTATCACTAGTCATCCTCAAAAAAAATGAAAACACACACACGGTCCCTTTTGGATTGCCATTCTCTAGATATATAAAAAATACACACACATACTCAAGGGGCAAAACAAAATTTTATCTGTAAGGATGGGTATGGTCAAAAATGATTAAACTGTAACTGCCAATCCTTTCTACAATGTGCACATGTGAAAATCACACTTTGCTGTGCTATTGCATTTGCTATCTCCAGTATCTGCTGCTGTTTTCAAATCAATTTATTGGTTTCACAACCTTCCCAAAGCATCCGCTCTAAGATGGCCACCTCAATCCTGATAGCTGCACACCAAACTGCTCTGTGTGCTGCTGTCATCTCTCAACAGTCTAAAACCTGGCCAAAGAGACTTAGGTTGTGTTTTCCTCCATCTTGAAAATCATTCTTCTGCTCTCCTTGCCTTGTCCCCAGTCTACCCATTATCTCTGCTTCATTTCGACTCACAACACCAGAAGGATATGTTTTTATCAAAAGTTTTTTTTTTCAAACCATGCATAATTAACTTTGGCAAGTAGATGACAGTTTGCATATTTTCTAAATGGCCAGAAAAATTCAGGATATATATAAATATATGAATATATGAATATATTCATATTCATATATATAAGTATATATATACACATCCATACATACATATCACTATCCTCAATAATACAGGTAAGAGTGATTGTAATGTAGTTTCTCTTAACAAACATATATATACACAAATGAATGTAGTTTTTCTTTGAAGACAAACATTGAGAGAACTCAAATAGCTTCCAGGTGATATTTCAAAAAAAATTTGGATTTTTAAATTAGGTCTCTGTTCATATGAACAAATGCATATGTAGTATCAAAGCAAACCATTTGGCATTTATTACCACAGGAGATAACACAATGCCAATATATTTTATGATTTAAAATTTCAATCAATCATAATGCCCATAATTACAAATTACTAAATTATACAAAAAGCTCTTTTTTGGTGTGAAAGGAAACTAAATGTTATCAGATTGTTGCAGTAAATGTCAAATCCTGTGGATCTAATCTGACACCATGAATTATTTACATGAGAATTATTTGCATCCTTATCCTAGACTATCAGATGGTATTTTACAAGAGTTCCAGGATAACCTATTGAAAGTGGTGTATAAATAGTAACAATTGTGATTATTATAATTGTAGGCTGTTAGTAATAATAATGGTGGTATTTGTTATATGCTTACTGTAGACTCAAGAATCAGACTGGACATAGTCCCTGTCCCTCATGGGGCTCACAGCCTAAGAAGGAGGGAGAACAGGTATTAAATTCCCATTTACAAGCTGGAGAAACTGAGACACTGAAAAGTTAAGTGACTTACCCAAAGTCACACAGCAGCTAAGTGACAGAGCCAGGATTAGATCTCAGGTCCTCAGACTCCCAGGCCCATGCTCTTTCCACTGGGCCTAGCTGCATTGTAATGCTGACAATTTTGCTAACTATAGTTTTACCACATAGCTACTCTTTTAACTATTTTTTTTTCTTGGATATTTACATTAGATAGTCCTTTGTACACCAGTCAGTACCTTTACAAATACTGGTTTCCAAATTTCTAAAAGTCAGTGAATCAATTTGAACTTTGTCTTTAGGAAATATAGAGGCCTGGGTGTACCTGGGTACACACAGACAGACAGACACTTATTCTCTCATGGGCAGCTTGCTGCTTAGTGAGGAGAAGGCCATCATCAGTGTGGTGCAGATGATCTGTCTCTTCCCGCTGCCTCCACTGCCATGTACCCCTCTTTCAGTTCTGCTCCTGGAAATTTCCGACATGGCTCTGGGGAAAATGATGATGGAATCAGTGGAAGCAGCAGCCATTGGAGGTGAACATGGAGACAGCAGAGGAGATGGCACCAAGTTCAATTCATTATTCATTAGGACATGAAAACATTCCAGGAACTAGACCAGAGTTGCAGGGGTATTTTCCAGATGAAACCTTTCATGAGGTTAGACTTACTTCTATGCATAGTGTACATTAAAATCATTTGGGAAAATGGAGTGACTAATGTAAAAATGCATTTCAATTCACTTTTAAATATGCTTTGTTCCATCCACAGTCAGTTGCCAGCAAATGGCGAGGATATGGAATAAAAATTCAAATGGCTTACATTAGATTAATGGATCCTATGGCTTGGTCTAATGCATCAATTAGGCTCCTGCTGTATTTATAGAAAATGGGAGACCTGGTAAATAGGGCAACAACCAAGTCTAAATCATAAAGGTGGCGTTCCTTTTGAATGGAAAAGTTTATAAAATAAAAAGTGCACACTATAATTCTCTTAGAACTGGACCAGAGCAATTTGAACTGTGAAGGTTAATACATTTAAATATTTACATGTATTATTTGTTAAATCTAGCCCAATGAGCTAAATCAAATGTTAATTTTTACATGAGAGTTCCAAATAAGTATGAGGAGACCTTTTTACTGTGAAGGAATATTGAGATGAGTGCAGGAAATCGCTTTTCTGGATTAAGTAAAATGCTTGCCTGCAGTAGTTATTAGTAGTACAGTGTTATGGAAAAAAAGAAGAGGCCCTGTTTTGGGCATAGAAAGTGGATGTGTGTCTAAATTCTGATTTTGTACCCTACAAAAGCAGAATCTGCTTCCCGTTTCTCTCGTCATAATGGCTAAAGGAGGTTTGTAAACCATGAAAGTGGCTTTTAGAAATAATGGTAATGACAGTGCTTTTTAATACATGGCCCTTGTTTTCTTGGTCTCTGTGGCTTGCAAACCACTTAAACCCACTTGGTTTGGGTTGTACTTTTATCTAAATGTGCTAATGGCTAAATGGTATGCCAAATTAGACCCTGTTGTAGTGTACATTCTGTTTCCCAAAATGGTGCTTTGGAGGCTGTTGTAATCTCGGATTTATTTGTACTTTTAAAGGCAAATATTCATCACCATCATCATTGTAATAATAATGCTATTTGTTAAGCATTCATTATGGGTCAAGAACTATTCTTAGTGCTCAGATAGATACATGTTAATCAGGTTGGGGTCTCACAAGCTAAGTAGTAGGGAGAACAGGTATTGGATCCCCATTTTAAAGATGGGTAAACTGAGGTCCAGAGAAGGTGTGACTTGTCCAAAGTTACACAGCAGGCAAGGCACAGAGTGGGATTAAAACACAGATCCTCACTCCCAGGCCTATGTTTTTTCCACTAGGCCATGCCCACCCAAATTAATATTTAGAAAGTTAGCACTTGGTGGTGATCAAGCTAGACTTTCTATTTAGAGAGTAATAAGGGTTAAATACTGTGGCTGGAACCATTCATTCAGTTGTATTTATTGAGCACTTACTGTGTGCAGAGCCCTGTACTAAGTGCTTGATCATGATCGAATTCGAGAAACTAGAGATTTAAGAACTAAGGTGGGAAACTTGTTTCTTTGTGGAGGCAAGTGATATCTAGTTTGGAATGATCCAAGCCCCGTGACATTTCCTAGTCACTTCTACTTGGACCACCCTTTTGGCATAATATTGTCCTCTTTAGCAGCCCCTCCAAAAAGAAGGCAGAGGAAAGAAGAGAAGAAATTCAGCTGTATTCTCTAGGAGGATTCCTGAGCTTTCTTCCAGTCAAACAACCATACTGAAAGTGTAACCTAAGTAATTCTGAGTGATTTATTGCAACAAGAATAGTTCCCTGCAGTATGTCAATGATAATTCTACAATATGAACTATGCCATTTTGCAAATAATTGATGCTAGTATAGATGTCTGCATTTGGAAATGTTTGTAGTTTAACTGGCAGTTAAAATGGAAATTTGAATTCATACTTTGAATTGGTGCCTAATAGGCATATTGTGTCAGTTATCAATAGTTTGGGGTAATCACTGCCATAGCTTTTCCCTATTACCCTTACTTGATGTTCAGTTCTAACAGATGGAGTGATCAAGTGGTGAAATCTAGCAGCAGAGTTAATCATCAGGAGGCCATGGTAACAGAATTACAGAGTATGTGGTAGACGGGATGCAGCTTCTCTGGCATTATTCACACTTTACTCTCTTTCCTAGTGAGGCCCCTGGTGGCTGGACAGGAAAGCTTCAATCTGAGGGTAGTGGGAAGGGGAGGAGGTCTTTAGGAATGTGACCCTTTAAACCTTTGTGGTGAAAATGGGGAGCCCTGCAGAAGTCTTTAGTACTGCTCCTACCTCCCTAAGCTATGGCAGGATGGCCTAGGGAGTTTTGGCTCCCGTGTCCCCATTACAGCCCCTGCAGATTCCTGAAAGTATAGAGCCAGAATGGGAACTGTTTCCTGCTTTTAGGGATTGGCCAACACTCAGTGTAGAGAGTTCCCATCCATTTTACCTCCAAGGAATCCCAGGCAGCCCCATTTACCCTAAGAAGTCTGCAGGGATTTACTTTCCAAGGTAGGGAGTTATGTTTCTGTGGCCAACTCGATGTGGTTGGGGGACAGTAGAGACACTTCCCCCCCCCCCCCCCCGCAACACTGCCGAGTCTCCCACTGGACAGAACCTCAAAACTCTCAAGTCTGAGCCCATAGGATTCCGGATGAGTACAAAGTCACTTAAGAACTTGTTGGGTAAAACCCCTTCTTAGGATTGCACTGAGCTTGGAGGAATCTGGTACAAAGAGAGTGACAGAAAAGTAAAGCTAGAAACAAAACAAAAGCAAAACAGAGAAAAGGGCCACCTCCATTGGAAATGTGGGCAGGGTTTGAGCCTATTATGTATTTTTCCTTAACAAATTCACTCAGCCTTAGATTATTGCTCTCAAGGTACAATCTTAGCCTTAGGTGGCAACCTGAATCAATAGCATAAAGCACTTCCATAGAGCTGTACAATTCTTGGGATGACCAGTTTTTCACTGATAATTACTCTTTGGCTCTTGGCATTTGTCCTCTCTTTACTCAGGGATGCTTTCCCCCAGGCCCTCGTCCCCGCACCCCACCAGCCCATGGCCCATATCTATCATAAGGAGACTTGATAATCCATTCACAGTTCAGTGAGAAGCACAAAGAACTATTCCAATGACCTTAGGAGGGCTGAGAGATAGCCTCCTGAGTGGAAAATGAATGAAATAGATCACAGTCAGGCAATTATGAGTTCAGACCATTTTATCACAAATTCAGTTCACACCCTTGCAATTCACAAGTAAATCTATGCTCTGTGAATATTCATAAATACAATAGGATTTCTAATTTTTTTTGGCAATCACCACCAACCATCCAAAGAGACTTTCTCTGAATACTCATTCAAGATTCCTTTATTACTCAAACATAAAAATTAGTTTGGGGAGCATACGTGACATGTTTTTGTCTTTTCACCTGATTTTTATCTATATCTATTTTATCTATATGTATATAGATATATAGTATGCATATATGTAAAGTAAGTCAAGAAATGACAACTTGAAATTTCCTGGCAAAATAAAGATGGGAACTTTCTCCTTTGAAAGCAGGTCTTCATGTTACACCTTAAAGCACCATATTGTATCAGAGACCAGGTTTTCACACTGTCACGCTCTGCGAAAGAGGATTGGAGAGTAGTGGTGATAATCTCTCCATTTACTGCTAATTGTATCCTTTTCTGCACCCTCTGCAGTTTAGTGGGTTGTGAGACTGGATGGAAATGGCTGAGGGTTGAGCACTGAAGGAAAACACATGCAACAACCCCTGAACCCCAATGTGGGTGAAAACAGCTGAGCCATGGTTGAAGATTAAACACACCAGGCAGTATGGGGATTGGGTACTGTCAACACTTGATCCACACAGTCCCAGTTCAAGCAGTTCAAAACATTCTGATGTAAGTGGGAACTGCTCCCAATACAGTATTTATTATCAGCTTCATTTTCACACCCTTGGGCAAACAATTCCATGTTATTCCCTAATTCCTGAGTATACATTAGCCAGCACATTCTAAACACATTAGAATGGAATTCTTGTCTCACTACCGAGAATGTCCAAAATTGGTGATGCAAGTGATTTCTCCATGGCCAGTACTGCTATCATATTACTTCCCTTAATGGAGGATATAATATGATATTTTCACACTGGAATAGTCACTATGACTATTGAAGATAGTGCTTTTTAATATTTATCCAATTTACTTTGAATGTCTCCTGTGGGATTAGGATTAAAGCAAAGGAACAGATGGCATACATTTAACGTTGGAGAATGAAAAGGAAGGTCTTTCTAGATCAATGGTTCTGGGAAAAAAAATTTGCTCTGACTGCACCTTTTCAAAAATGTCATAATGATGAATGGCTTTCAGTTGGAAATATCTAAATGCATAACTTCTTGATACATGTGAAAAATGAAATTGAGCCCAATAAAAATGCAAAATGTAAGTACTGTAAGAATCTTCAACTAGAGAGTTGTAAAACAACAGAATAGGTTCCTGAGGTAATTATAGACTATCCTTTGGAGACTTTACAGGCATGAATTTGCCTAAAGGCAGGGGGATGGACCCAAACAACCTTTCAACTCTATTCCTATACTGTAATTACATGTTTCAATAATGCCTTGATTTTGATGATCAACAGGTTTCATAAAAAAGTTTCATTTTTTTTTCTGTTTTTCCTGCATGGGGTATCCCTAGTAGATTGAAATTCATGCAGTTTTATTTTCCAGGATAATGAACAGGTAGTGTTGATATTTGAAGAAAGATATTTCATATGAAAGCAGACAGTTATTTTCATGTAATTTTCTATCAGAATATGCTCAATTAAAATAACACATTAAAATACTTCACTAAATTCTTCAGCATGAAGCAAAATTACATTGAAGTTGAAGAATATTTTACAAGATTCTAAATGCATAAACTTTTGTGAAATAGCAGTATGTAATAGTAAGATGTACTTTAACCTGGCACCCTTCAATTCCATTAATATCCTTGCTCCTCTAAGCCGTGGTTAATGAATGCTTAAAATTTCAGCTTTGAAAGCCAACTTTGGAGCAGCCTGGAGAGGTCGAGTATTGAGAAAAGGATAGATAGATTCAGACCAATGGCTAACACCTATGGAAGTTGGGTTAGGGAAAACCAAAGCAAAATTTGGAAATACTGAATATCATCATTAATATCATTGATTCTACTGAATACCAACCATGTGGAGAGCACTGTGTTAGGTGCCTGAGAAGCTTAAACAGAAGTAAATGATAGTCTCTGCCAGCACTGTTGACTTGGGCTTTGGGGGTCTTGTCCCGAGACAGTGTGAGTCCACAGTGAGATTATGAAGAACAGGTATTGAAACCCCATTTTCTAGTTGAGGAAATCAATCAATGGTATTTGAGTGCTTACTGTGTACAGAGCACTGTACTAAGCACTTGGGAGAGAATGATGTAACAGAGTTGGTATACATGTTCCCTGTCCACAAAACGTTTACAGTGCAGCGACAACAGAAGCTGAGAGAATTTAAATGATTTTCCAAGGTCACATAGCAGCCTCCTATTTGCCTCTCCTATTGACTCTCACAGGATGACAGTTTTCCTTACCAATCTTTCTTTTGAGGGCCTCAGCTTCTGTCACTCCCCTCAACACACAGAGAAAGGGGAAAGAATTGGCCTGCTCTTAGCCACCCGGTATGGCTTTCACTCTCTCACATACCCACCTTCTCCCACCTTCTTTTTCCTTTGACTCCTACCCATATCACCTGTCTGTACTACACACTACAGTTGGTAGTTCCTGTTATCTACCACCCTCTGGTCCCACAGCTGCATTTCTGATTAATTTTGATAACAATAGTAATGCTATTTGTCAAGTTCATACTATGTGCCAAACACTGTACTAAGCACTGGGGTAGGTACAAGAAAATCAGGTTGGAGTAGGAGGGAGAGCAAGTATTGGATCACCATTTTGCAGATGAGGGAACTGAGGTCCAGAGAATAAAGTGACTTGCCCAAGGTCACACAGCAGGTAAGTGACAGAGCCAGGATAGAACCCAGGTCCTCTGACTCCCAGGCCTGTGCTCTTTCCACTAGACCACTAATGTCTTTCCTTCTACCAATTCCCTTCTCCCACATTGATCCTTGAGAACTTTATCCTTTCATTCATTCATTCAATCATATTTATTGAGCGCTTACTGTGTGCAGAGCACTGGACTAAGCGCTTATGAAGTACAAGTTGGCAACATATAGAGATGGTCCCTACCCAACAGGCTCACAGTATAGAAGGAGACAGACAACAAAACAAATCATATTAACAAAATAAAAGAGTAGTAAAAAGGAACAAGTAAAATAGAGTAATAAATCAGTACAAACATATATACAGGTGCTATGCGGAGGGGAAGGAGGTAGGGCGGGGGGGAGGGGGAGAGGAAGGAAGGGGCTCAGTCTGGGAGGGCCTCCTGGAGGAGGTGAGCTCTCAGTAGGGCTTTGAAAGGAGGAAGAGAGCTAGCTTGGCAGATGTGCGGAGGGAGGGTATTCCAGGCCATGGGGAGGACGTGGGCCGGGAGTCGACAGTGGGACAGGCGAGAATGAGGCACAGTGAGGAAGTTAGTGGCAGAGGAGCAGAGAGTGCAGGCTGGGCTGAAGAAGGAAAGAAGGGAGGTGATGTAGGAGGGGGTGAGGTGATGGAGAGCCTTGAAGCCGAGAGTGAGGAGTTTTTGCCTGATACGTAGGTTGACTGGTAGCCACTGGAGATTTTTGAGGAGGGGAGTAACATGCCCAGAGCGTTTCTGCACAAAGATGTTCTGGGCAGCAGCATGAAGTATAGATTGAAGTGGGGAGAGACAGGAGGAGGGGAGGTCAGAGGAGGCTGATGCAGTAATCCAATTGGGATAGGATGAGAGATTGAATCAGCAGGGTAGTGGTTTGGATGGAGAGGAAAGGCGGATCTTGGCTATTTTCCGGAGGTGATACCGGCAGTTTTTGGTGACAGATTGGATGTGAGGGGTGAACAAGAGAGCAGAGTCGAGGATGACACCAAAGTTGCAGGCTTGTGAGATGGGAAGGATGGTAGTGCCATCAACAGTGACGGGAAAGTCAGAGAGGGCAGGGTTTGGGAGGGAAGATAAGGAGTTCAGTCATGGACATATTGAGTGTTAGATGGCGGGCAGACATCCAAATGGAGATGTCTTGAAGGCAGGAGGAGACACAAGTCTGAAGGGAGGGAGAGAGAGCAGGGGCAGAGATGTAGGTTTGGGTGTCATCAGCGTAGAGATGATAGTTGAAGCCGTGGGAGTGATTGAGTTCACCAAGGGAGTGAGTGTAGCTAGAGAACAGAAGGGGACCAAGAACTGACCCTTGAAGAACCCCTACAGTAAGGGGATGGGAGGGGGAGGAGGAGCCCACAAAAGAGACTGAGAACGAATGGACGGGGAGATGAGGAGAACCAGGGGAGGACAGAGTCTGTGAAGCCAAGGTTGGATAGCATGTTGAGGAGAAGGGGGTGGTCCACAGTGTCGAAGGCAGCCAAGAGGTTGAGGAGCATTACGATAGAGTAGGAGACATTGGATTTGGTAAGCAGGAGGTCATTGGTGACCTTTGTGAGGGCAGTTTCGGTGGAATGTAAGGGACGGAAGTCAGGTTGGAGGGAGTGGAGGAGAGAGTTGGCATTGAGGAATTCGAGGCAGTGGGTGTAGATGACTCGTTTAAGGAGTTTGGAAAGGAATGGTAGGAGGGAGATAGGGCGATAACTGGAAGGGGAGGTGGGGTCAAGAGAGGGTTTTTTTTAGGATGGGGGACACATGGGCATGTTTGAAGGCAGAGGGGAAGGAACCAGTGGAGAGTGAGCGGTTGAAGATGGAAGTTAAGGAGCGGAGGAGGGACGGGGTGAGAGATTAGATGAGAGGGAATGGGGTCAGAAGCACAGGTGGCCAGAGTAGCACTTGAGAGGAGGGAGGAGATCTCATCTGAGGATAAAGCTGGGAAGGATGGGAGAGGAGCGGAGAGGTTTGAGAGCTGGGGGGTTGGGGAAGGAGTGACTTTGGGGAGCTCAGACCTGATGGAATTAATTTTACCAATGAAGTAGGAGGCCAGATCGTTGAGGGTGAAGGAAGGAGGAGGGGGAGCAACAGGGGGCCTGAGAAGGGAGTTAAATGTACAGAAGAGCTGACCCGGATGATGGGCATGGGTGTCAATAAGGGAGGAGAAATAGTTTTGGCTGGCAGAGGAGAGGGCAGAGTTAAGGCAGGAAAGGATAAACCTGAAGTGAACGAGGTTGGCTTGGTGTTTAGACTTCCGCCAGCAGCGTTTCCCCCGTGTTGAGGATCCCTCTGGCCATAGGATTCATTTCTCTTCTTGACTCTACTGACCTCTTGTATTCTTTCACCTTAGCCACACATCAGCAGGGACACATGCGAGGTCTCATTGTCTCCAGACAAGGTTCAATCTCTAATCTCAGCAACTCCCACCTACCCTCAGACTACAACCTTTTGATCTGCCATCTCACCCACATTCTCTGTCCTCCAATTATTTCCTCACCCTCCACTATGACCAAGGTTGAGTTTACAAAAGCTCATGAGCAGGGCTCACCTTTCTTGCAGAGGCAGTAACACAGCATACTCTAAGTCACAGAGAGCTGGGAGTTGAGGGTGAAACAGCTTTAGCCTTGAGCACTCCAATCTTGGGTGATGTCTGGAAACTGGGAGTTACCAGCAGAGGCAACATGGTGGGGGTACCTGTCTGTCAGCTCCATTAGGCTGGGGTCTTGTCTACCTACCCTACTATACTCTCCCAAGCGCTTAGTACAGTGCTCTGCACACAAGCACTCAATAAATATGATTGAATGAATAAGCACTTAATAAATCTGATTGAACAAATGAATACAGGCAGTAAGTGCTTAATAAATACCACTGATTGATTGACCAATCAGTGGTATTTATTGAGCCACCTACTGCATGCAGAGAACCATACTGACCTATTGGGAGAGTACAGTAGAGGTAGAAGACATGATTCTGGCCCTGGAGGACCTTATAGTGTAGCAGGGGTGACACACTAAAAAAAGAATAGCCAAGAGAAGGAAGAAATAGGGTTTAAAGATATGTACATAAGTAACTATGGGGAGTAGTGGAGTGAGTAACCAATGCTTAGGTGACATAAAAATGCCAAAGTGGCAGTAGGGAGGAAAATAGGGTAGAATGATAAGAAATAAACCAGGGAAGGCCTTCTTGGGGATATGTGACTTCAGAAGGTCCTTGAAGATGGTGAGAGAAGTGGTCTGACAGATGTTGAAGAGATGGGCAATGGGAGAGATGAGACCAAGGACCAATGAGTAGTTTGGCTTGAGAGGAACAAAGTGTGCAAGTTGGAGTAAAGTGGGAGTGAGTAGTGGGGAAAGAACTGACTGTCTCAAAGCCAAAGCTTAATGCAGAGAGGAATGGACAATGGCTGGAAGTTTTTGAGACATGGAGAGATGTGAAGAGCAATGTTCTAGAAAAATAGGTCTCGCTATTATAGATTGCATTGGGCAGAGGAGGAGACTTAAATGCTTATGTCTCCCCTATCATAAAAAGAAACTTGACCCCCATGGCTCCCTCCAGTTATTACTCCACATCCCTCCTGCCATTCCTCTCCAAACTCCTTGGGCAAGTTGTCTACACCTGCTGTCTCAGTTTCTCTCTAATTCTCTCCTTGACCACCCCCCCCCCCCCAATCTGGATTCCTCCCCCTTCACTCCATGGAAACTGCTCTCTCGAAGGTTGCCAATGATCTCCTTCTTACCAAATGGTCTCCACTCCATCCTAATCCTCCTCAACCTCTCGGCTGCCTTTGACACTGTCGACCATCCCCTTCTCCTGGAAACATTATCCAGCCTTGGCTTCACTGACACGGTACTCTCCTGGTTCTCCTCCTATCACATTGGCAGTTCATTCTCATTCTCTTTCATGGGCTCCTACTCTGCCTTCCACCCCCTAAAGGTGGGAGTCCCTCAAGGCTCATTTCTGGGTCCCCTTTTCTTCGCTACACTCACTCCCTTGGAGAATTAATTTGCTCTCATGGCTTCAACTACCATCAATATGAGGATGATCCCCAAATCTAGATTTCCAGCTCTGATCTCTCTCCATTTCTGTAGTCTCACATTTCCTCCTGCCTTCAGGACATCTCTACTTGGATGTCCCACTGACACTTCAAACACCATATCCAAAACAGAGCTGCTTATTCATTCGTTCAGTGGTATTTATTGAGCACTTTGTGCAGAGTACTTTACTAAGCACTTGGGAGAGTGCAATACAACAATAAAAGGTCACATTCCCTGTCCACAATGAGCTTACAGCCTTCCCATCCAAGCCCCACCCTCTCCCTGACTTTCCTGACACTGTAGACACCACCACCATTCTTCCTGTGTCTCGAGCCTGTAACCTCAGTTAACCTTCACTCATCTCTCTAATTCATTATGTTTTGAGAGCTTACTGTGTGAAGAGCACTGTGTATTAAATGCTTGAGAAAGTTCAATGCAACAGAGTTGGTACAAACATTCCTTGCCCACAATAAGCTTACAGTTTAGAGGGGGAGGAAGACATTAATATAAATTATGGATGCATCCATATGTGCCGCAGGGCCGAGGGAAGGGTGAAGAAAGGGAGCTAATTCAACCCACTTAGTCAATCTGTCACCAATCTCTGTTAGTGCAACCTCCACATCGCCAGGATTTGCCCTTTCCTCTTCATCTAAACGGCATCTTGATCTTGTCTATCTTGCTGCCGACCTCTTTCCCACACCCTGCCTCTTGCCTGGGACATCCTCCCTCTTCATAGCCAACAGACGATTGCTCTCCCCCTTCCAAGCTTTATGGAAGGAAAAGCTCCTCCTCCAAGAGGCCTTCCCCGATTAGCCCCTCATTTCCTCTTCTCCCACTCCCTTCCGTCGCCCTTGTACATATCCATCATTTATTTATTCATATTAATTTGTCTCCCCTTCTAGACTGTAAACTTACTGGGGTCAGGGTATATGTCTGTGGTGGTGTACTTTCCCAAGTGCTTAGTACAATGTTCTGCACACAGTAGGCACTCAAATGCGACTGAATGAATGTGTCTACCAACTCGGTTATGCTGCACACTCCCAGTGCTTAGTGCAGTGCTTTATATATAGGAAGCACTCAATAAATGTAATTGTTTCATTACAGGGGAGCTTTGTTTTTAATGGTATTTGTTAAGCGATTACTATGTGTCAGGCACTGTACTAAGTGCTGAGGTAGATACAAGCTAATCAGGTTGGACACAGTTGATGTCCCGCATGGGGGTCATGGGCTTAATTACCATTTTACAGATGAGGTAGCTGAGGCACAGAGAAGTTGTGACATGCCCAAGGTCACACAGCCAACTGCTGGTGGAGTAAGGATTAGAACTCATGTCCTCTGACTCCCGCGCCCCTGCTCTATCCACTAGACCATGCTGCTTTACATTGCTTTCTTTCTCGCTCTCCGACTCTCTCTCTCCTTTACTCTTTTTCTCTGCTGCCTTTGCCCAGTGAAATTATACACTGCTTCACATGATATAATGCACCAGGTGGGGGTCAAGGAACCCCAGCAGGGGTTCATGCAGGCCTGATCTTGCTGTAAATGTTTTTTTCTGTTTGTCTTCCCATTTAAATTGCGCCCATATCCATAATTTTTTATAAAACTTCTCTCCCCCTCTAGACTGTAAGCTCACTGTGGACAGGGAACATGTCTACTAACTCTGTTGGATTCTCCCAAGCTCTTAGTAGAGTGTTTTGCACTAAATATGATGGACTGAATTGATAAGGAGCTGGCATAAACCACTTATTTATTGGATCATCTTGAAAAATGGTGTGGAGATTATTATCCTTATCTTGCAGCTAGGCCCAGAGAGATGAAATGACATGTTCACTCTAATACAGGGACAGAATCTGAACTAGGGTGTATGGTTCATGGTTAAAAGCCTCTAGGATATTTACTCCTTTAGTGACATTGGATTTTTAGTGACATTGAGAAGCAGCATGGCTCAGTAGGAAAAAGCATGGGCTTTGGAGTCAGAGGTCATGGGTTCAAATCCCGGCTCTGCCAATTGTCAGCTGTGTGACTTTGGGCAAGTGACTTAACTTCTCTGTGCCTCAGTTACCTCATCTGTAAAATGGGGATTAAGACTGTGAGCCCCACGAGGGACAACCTGATCACTTTGTATCCTTCCCAGTGCTTAGAACAGTGCTTTGCACATAGTAAGCACTTAATAAATGCCATCATTATTATTATTGGATTGGTCAAAGCAAAATGCCTGCAAAGAGTACAATAGTTCACCAATAGAGGGAGATGACAAAACAGGTAAATAAAGATTTTAGTGAAACCAGAAGAGTCCTGTAGCAATGAGCCTATTCCGTTTTTCTGTTAGGTCTGTTAGTAATAATAATGATAATAATGGCATTTAGTAAGCACTTACTATGTGCAAAGCACTGTTCTAAGTGTTGGGGATGTTACAAGTGATCAGGTTGTCCCACGGGTGGGGGGCTCACAGTCTTCACTCCCATTTTACAGATGAGAGAACTGAGGCCCAGAGAAGTTGTGACTTTCCCAAAGTCACACAGCTGACAATTGGCAGAGCTGGGGTTTGAACCCATGACCTCTGACTCCAAAGCCCAGGCTCTTTCCACTGAGTCATGCTGTGAAGCACCGTGGCCCATTGGAAAAAACACAGGCCTGGGTGTCAGACGACATGGTTTCTAATCTCAGCTCTGACACTTACCTGCTGAATAACCTTGGGCAATTCACTTAAGTTTTTTGTGCCTCAGTTTCTCATTTGCAAAATGGAGATTCAGTACCTCTTCTCCCTCCTACTGTGAGCCCATGAGGGTGAGAGATTGTGTTTGACCTCATTATCCTGTATCTATCCCAGTGCATAGTGTGGTGCTTGACACATAGCAAGCACTTCCCACATATCTCTACTGTTATAAGGAGTGGGTTGTTTAAAATCTGTGCCTGTGATTTGTTTTGTTGTTTATAGTATTTAAGTGCTTACTAAGTGCCAGGCACTGTTCTAAGTGCTGGGTTAGATACAGAGTAGACAGCTTGGACACATTCCCTGTCCCACAGAGGGGTCACACTCTTATCTCCATTTTACAGAGGAGGTAACTGAAGCACAGAGAAGTTAGGTGACATGCCCAAGGTCACACAGCAGACAAGTGGTGGAGCTGGGATTAGAATCCAGGTCCTTCCTACTCTCAAGCCTGTGCTCTATTCACTAGGCCATGCTGCTTCTCTAATTTACAGTGATTTGCAGTAGGATTGAGTGCTGCTTTTTGTAGTTCCCCACCGGTGCTAAAAATGTGGGATAGACTTACTCTCATTGATCCTACATTTGACTCCCTTCATTTCCTTGGTGCAAGAGTTAAATAAGCCAGTTAGGGGGAGAGGTTGTATCTAATGTGGGGATGGGATATGTGTCTAGATCTGTTAGGTGTATGTTTGTGTGTGTTTAAAAAAAAATTGTGCTTACATCATCAGACAGGTGAAAATCAGCTGCAGTGAAATATTTAGTTCAGAGTTTTAAAACTAGTGATTTTTTATTGTGTTAATTACTTGATGTGTCTGCTGAAATAAGAGCTGGGTAAAAATCTTAATTTTTTTTCTTTCCCAAAATAAACATATGCAAATAATTCAAACACAAAATGGGGAAATCTAGCATTTTGTGCTTTGAGTATGATTCAGAACAATTTTCTCCAGGAAACTCAAAGCACTTTAAAGACAGTCTCCAGATGATCCTGAAAGTATGATGAACAATAAAAATGAGGTGAGTATTGTCTGTCAATCAGTGGTTTTTATTGAGCACCTTTTTCAGTACAGAACACTGCACAAAACACTCAGGAGGTCCTTTCCTATCCTTAAGGAGCACATCCACTCTGTCTTGCCATCCGATTTCTAAAGCGAACTATTTTCTGTTGTACTTTAGAATCAGCCAGATGGCTAAAATGGCTGCCGGAGCTGACTTTTTTGCTCTTGAGTTCTGGCATGGTTTTCAGTTTTGTCACATTGTCCCAGATTGGAAATTTTGCCCAAAATTCAGCCCATGTAGACACAGCCTATGAGTTCAGCAGACCTTCTCCCGTAAAAGCCACAGAGGGACCCTAAGATTAAGTGATTTTTTCCAAGGCCATGTGGTATGTCAATGACAGACCTGGGAGCAGAGCCCAGAAGTGTTGACTCTGTTGCTCTAACCACTAGGACCATGTACACAATTGGTTGTTTTTGAAGCCAGTTCCAGTACGGCTGATTATTAATGAACAGATGTCACTCTATAGTACTGACATCCATCAAAGAAAATTATTATGCCAAAATCAGTCACTGGGGAGTGGAGAATAAGTCTCTGTAAATTGTTGCCATAGGATTCCTGTTTCCTCTTTTAACAATAAATGTACACATTGCCATGGCATTTATCTAGCTTCAGGAAATGAATAGGGTGTGCAAGACTATTTGAAAGAAAATAAATAACACATGGTGGTTGTCTGTGCATTTTATGATAGTAAATACTTCAATTCCTGCAAAATTTGGCATCTGTTGCCCAGCTGTAAGTAAAAAGTACTCACTGTTTAATCTAGTGATGAGCTATAGAATTGTATTTAACCCTAAAAATGATACATAGCCATCAGTAATTCTTGAATTTGTAACTTGTCTGGGAAAATGACCTGTATTAAGTGTCTGTGAGCAACACTGAGATATTGAATAAAAAAAGGAAGCAATAGGACTGGTTAGGTTCAATATCTTCATAAATGATCTGCAAGTTGGAGAGTCCAGTGAAATTTCCATCTTTGTAGGTGGAACTCTGCTCTTTTGAGTAGTGAAATGTCATGCGGTTAGGAAGGAACTGTAGGAAGATCTCAAAGCCAAGTGAACAGATCCCAGAATTGGTGAATGAGCTTCAGTGGTAGTAGGGGCAAACTGCATTGCTGTAATTAAGGCAGGAATTAATCAGTAGATTAGACTTCATGATGACAGTACTACATTGGAAATTGTCAGGATAACTATATTTTTAAAAAGCTATTGAATATAAAGAGAAGAGTGGCTCAGTGAAAAGAGCACGGGCTTTGGAGTCAGAGGTCATGAGTTCAAATCCTGGCTCCACCAACTGTCAGCTGTGTGACTTTGGGCAAGTCTCTTCACTCTGGGCCTCAGTTACCTCATCTGTAAAATAAGGATTAAGACTGTGAGTCCCCTGTGGGACAACCTGATCACCTTGTACCCTCCCCAGCACTTAGAACAGTGCTTTGCTCATAGTAAGTGCTTAATGAATGCTTAAACTCCTTGTGGGAAGAGAATGTGCCTACCAAATCATTTGTAATGTATTTTTCCAAGCACTTAGTACAGAGTTCTGCACATAGTAAGTGCTCTGTAAATATAACATTGATCAAATAGTGTTGTATTCAAATTGCTATGTATGTAAGTGCTGTGGGTAACTGTGAGTACAAAAGTGGTGTTGTGATAGTTGGGAGGACAGGACAGGACCAGTGGGGGAAAAATGATTCCAGAAATGCTTCTTGGTCATCACATCAAGTAGGTGTTCAATAAACAATATTGCTGCTACTACTACTTCTACTCCTGGAGGAGGCATGACTTCAGGCGGGCTTGAAGATGGGAAGAGCCATGGTCTGGTGAATTTTAAGGGGGAGGAGTTTCAGAAAGTGGACAGGGCACAAGCAAGGGCTGGAAGTAGGAGAGGTGAGATCAAAGGACAATAATAATGTTCACTTGGGAGAAGTGCATATTGCAGGCTGGGGAGTGTTAGGTGAAGATGACAGATAAATGAAAAAGAGAGAACAAGTGGAGAACGCTGCAGCCAAAGATCAGGAATTTTTTGCTTGATGTGGAGGGAAATGGAAGTCAAAAGGACCTGGGTACTAATCCCAGCTCTGCCATTTGTCTGCTGAGTGACCTTGAGCAAATCACTTCTCTGTGCCTCAGTTACCTCATCTGTAAAGTGGGGATTAAGACTGTGAGCCCCATGTGGGACATGAACTGTGTCCAACCTGATTAGCGTGTATCTGTGCCAGTGCTTAGTACATTGCCTGGCACATAGTAAGTGCTTAGCTAATGCCATTAAAACAAAAATGAGTAGACAGAGGGGTTTTTTTTCTTTTTGAAGAGGGGAGGGATATGAGCAGAATGACATTTTAGGAAAATGATCCAGGCTGCCAAATCAGGTGGCAGCTAAAGAAAGGAGAACTGAGAGGGAGAGAGCCCAGTAAGGAGGCGTATTCAGTAGTCTGAGGAAACTGTCAACAGTATTTGAGTTTTACTATGTGCCGAGCACTGTACTGACCAGCTTGGGAGAGTACAATAAAGCAGAGTTGGTAGACACATTCTCTGCCCACAAGGAGCTTACGGTCTAGAGGAAGGAGTGATGAGGAGCTCACCCAGAGTGGTGGCTGTTTGGGTGGATACAAGAAATATTGTGGAGAAATAACTAGCAGGATTTAGTAAGAGGCTGAACATGAGTATAAAAAGTTAGTAAGGAGTAAAGATGACACCAAGCCACAATCAATAGATCATAGTTTAGTTTCCATCAGTCTCTGTCTAAATTCAAATATTTTCTTACTGGAAGCTTGGAATGTATGCGTTCCTTTTTATAATAATAATAATAATGATGGCATTTATTAAGCACTTACTACTTTCCTCTAGTCACCCATCATGAATCTCTTGTCCATGAATTTATCTAAGGCCCTTTTTGGCCTGAACCACTTCCCATGGTCATAAATTCCCCGCCATCTTTACATTCTCTTGTCTTAACCATTGCATTTCTTTCACTTCCTAGCTGTAAATTAATTTTGTGACTGCCTTCCCCATTAGATTGTAAGCTCCTTGAGGACCGAGAATGTATGCTTTTCCTCTATTGTATTCTCCAGAGAGCTTAGTACAGTGCCCTGTACAGAGTAGGTGCTCAATAAATATTAGCAATTAATATGTGTGCCCTCATCAGAAGAGCATAATAAAGCTGCAGAATATACAGAGAAAGAGTTAAGGAAGATAGAGAAACCGATTTGTGAAGATAGCTTTAAAAGTTTAGGAGTTTTCAATCTGAAATGAGGGAGACTGAGAGGGGATCTGATTAAAATCTACAAAACCAGGACTAGTGGGGGCAGAGGAAGCGTGAAATTGTTGTTCACCAAATCTTGCACCACAATATTGAGAGGGCACCTTCCGAATCTGCAAGTTGGTAGGTCCTCTAGGCTCGTTGTGGGCAGGGAATGTGTCTGTTATGTTGTTGTGTTGTACTCTCCCAAGTGCTTAGTACAGTGCTTTGCACACAGTAAGTTCTCAAGAAATACCACTGACCGATTGCTGCAAATTTAATAAAAGGAAATACTTCTTCATATAGTTGGCGGGAAATTTATGACCATGGGAAGTGGTTCGGGCCAAAAAGGGCCTTAGATAAATTCATGGACAAGAGATTCATTCTACTAGAGGAAAGTAGAGGGAAAAGTTAGGAACATTAGATGGTATCCATTCTGTTGAAGGGTGCACCAAGAAGGTAACCATCATCACACCTGGGTTATAATCCTGGCTCTGCCATTTGTTTGTTGTCAACTTTGCAAGTCACTTCACTTCTCTGTGCCTGTTTCCTCAGCTGTAAAATTGGGATTAAGATGGGAGCCCCATGTGGGATGGGGACTGTGTCCAACTCACAGTGCTCTGCACACAGTAAGCACTTAATAAATATGATTTAATGAATTCTCTTGTATGTACCCCAGCTCTTAAGTGCCCAGCACATAGTAAGCACTTAAAAGTAATTACCATAATTATTATTATTATTATCATCATCATCATAATATAGGTCCCCCAGGCATCCTGAAGCTAGTATTAGAGATTGAGTACTGATTGATCTGATCCAGAAGTGGCATTGCTTATGTTCTTAGCAGCTCAACAACAGCAGTGCAATTGTAATATTACTTTCTGTCACTTGATCTCAGTAGTTGTCTGTGAAGAATAATGAATTAATGTCCAGATTTTAGATTTTTCAGTCAGATTTGTAATTGGTGTCTCAAACATAAATAATATTGCCTTCTGGAGTGGGAAAATGAACTTGGGGGCATCAGAGTTTTTCTGGCTGTAAGTTAAGGGAGAGAGTGATACAGTCCTTGAGCGAAGAGACTCAGAGACCCTCCATAAATTGTTCTCAGTCCCTCGGTGTGCACTTAAACTTTGCGGTTTTCAACAGTGACCTTGTGAGATGCTGCTGAAGTTAGAGGTGTGATGACCTGACCTCATTAGACTTCTATTTTTGTTATCTCTAAAATGGGATTACCACCTCCAATGGAAATAATAACCCGGAACAAGTGTTAAGTGTCATTCTCCAAATCAGTGTTACATTTTATGTGAGTGTTGTGTGCCGCCAGGAAGGCTTCACAGTTTAAATCTTCCTCTCCACAGCTTCCCTTAGGAGAGTCATACATCAGCAATGAAGTGAAAATAGCATGCACAGCTCCCAGTGTATTTATTCCCATGTTTCAGGAGCAGGGTTAGAATACAATCTGACTCCAGGAATGATGATACCAAAAATACGTAGTCACAAGAAGACACAAGTGACAAAACCAAGCAGTAGATGCTCAATAAATGTCAATAGGCACAAGAGAATAACAAAGCCCAAGGCTGGCTAAAGATAAGGGGCTGGAGGATTCGAAGTTGTCTTAACAAACAGCTCCCTCTACCCAAATTTACAAAGACACATAACCCGTCTCCCTCCCATTTCCCTCCATTCTTCCATTACCTCACATTGGTCCACCCTCACACCCAAACTCTGAGCCTGAAGTTGTCCATTCCAAGACTTTGTGGAGGAAATAAGACCCAGAATAGGTTTTCCCCGCATCAATATTGGGTGCACCGTATGTACATTTTTAACAAAGGATTGAATTGAAGCCAAAGTATGTCAATTCAGATTCTGAAGTAATTGAATGTGGGATGCTCAATAACCTACAACAAAATGTTGTAACTTCTAGTTGCAGAATTGTTCTCCATTCTATCAATTTAAGCCTGGGTTGCTAGACCCTGGAAATGCTATGTAAAGAGCACTGTACTAAGCACTTATGCCAGATTCTCCTCAGTCTGAGGATGGTTGTGCCTGAGTCTGGAAACTCCCAAGGTGTATGTCTACCTTCCAAGTCTGAGAAATTTTAGTCCTGCCATTTCATTAAAGACAAACCAATCATTCATTTATTCATTCAATCGTATTTGTTGAGTGCTGACTGTATGCAAAGCTCTGTACTAAGCGCTTGGGAAGTACAAATTGGCAACATATAGAGACGGTCCCTACCCAAAAACGGGCTCACAGTCTAGAAAGGGGAGACAGACAACAGAACAAAACAAGTAGACAGGTGTCAATTCCATCAGAATAAATAGAATTATAGTTATACAGACAACATTAATAATATAGAGTAATAAATATATACAAATATACACAAGTGCTCTAGGGAGGGAAAGGGAGTAGGGCAGAGGGAGGGAGGGGGACAATAGGGAAAAGGGAGGTGATGGAGAGCTTTGAAGCAGAGAGTGAGGAGTTTTTGCTTGATTCAAAGGTTGATAGGCAATCACTGGAGATTTTTGAGGAGGGGTGTGACATGCCCAGAGTGTTTCTGTAGAAAGATAATCAGGGCAGCAGAGTGAAGTATAGACTGAAGTGGAGAGAGGAGGATGGGAGATCAGAAAGGAGGCTGATGCAGTAATCCATTTGGGATAGGATGAGAGATTGAACCAGCAAGGTAGTGGTTTGGATGGAGAGGAAAGGGCAGATCTTGGCAATTTTGTGGCAGTGAGACCGGCAGTTTTGGTGACGGATTGGATGTGTGGGGAGAATGAGAGAGTGGAGTCAAGGATGACATCAAGGTTGCAGGCTTGTGAGACAGAAAGGATGATAGTGCTGTCCACAGTGATGGGAAAGTCAGGGAGGGGACAGGGTTTGGGAGGGAAACCATGGGAGGGAAATCAAACATTTCTAGTTGTAAAATTACAAGCAGCGTGGCTCAGTGGAAAGAGCACGGGCTTGGGAGTCAGAGGTCATGGGTTCGAATCCCGACTGCCATTTGTCAGCTGTGCAACTATGGGCAAGTTGCCTAACTTCTCTGTGCCTCAGTTTCCTCATCTGTAAAATGAGGATTAAGATTGTGAGTCCCACGTGGGACAACCTGATCACCTTGTATCCCCCCAGCACTTAGAACAGTGCTTTGCACATAGTAAGTGCTTAACAAATACCAACATTATTATTATTATTATTATTATCATTATTATTATTATGATGTGTGGCTGCTCTCAATCCCTTGGATATTGAGGAAACCCAATAACCTTACATTATGTTCTGAGTGTATAGGGCATTAATGTAACTTTGTATGTTTTCTACATGCAGCAGAACGGCCTAGTGGAAAGTCAGAGGCCATGAGTTTTAATCCCTGCTTGACCACTTGCCTGCTGTGTGACCTTGGGCAAGTCACTAAACTTCTGTGCCTCGGGTCTCTTATCTGCAAAATGGAGATTTAATGTCAGTTTCCCTTCTACTTAGACTATGAGCCTCATGTGGGAAATAATTATCATGTATCTACCACAGTGCTTCTGGTACCAAATTATCCAAATACCACAATTATTATGCAAAAATGACTTCATATGATCTTTTTTTATGGTTTTTGAGTGCTACCTATGTGCCAGGCACTGTAGTAATCACTGCAGTAGATACAAGCTAATCAGATTAGACACAATCCATGTCCCACATGGGGTTCATGGTGTTAATCCCCATTTTACAGATGAGGTAATTGAGGTATAGAGAAGTTAAATGACTTGCCCAAGATCACACAGCTGACACGTGACTGAGCTAAGATTAGAACCCGGGTCCTTTTGACTCCCGAGCCTGTGCTCTATCCAATAGGCCATGCTGCTTCTCTTTGTTATCATTGATTACCTGTAAGTCTCATTCTCCTTTCCATCTTTTTGGAAGAACTAGCAAAAACAACGTTCTGAAGATATTTTAGCAGCCATGTAGTATTTGGAATTCTACTAGAAAATTCAATTTTCTTTACAACAGTGCAGCTAACACTATCACAAAGCTTCAGAGTTCTGTCATTTATAGAGCTACATACACTAACTAGGATAAATATGAGTTTAACTTGATTTGAAATTGATGTTTTCATTTTGCTGTTGGATCATGCATTTAAACTCTTGGTCACATGAATGTAAATAATTACTTTCCAGCATTTAACTGGTGACATCATCCTATCAAAGCAAGCATCTGCTCTGAGCAGCATTGTTCTATCTAGATTCCTAGCCATCATTTAAGTACACAATGTCCTCGAAGTGACCTGATTCTATAGCCTCAAATTGGCCTTGAAATTGGATGAGTTTGGTGTAGTTTCCCATCTCTTTACATTACTAATATCATTAAATTAGGAATGAAATTTTAGAGAGATAACTCAGTCTCTCCTGTAGCCTGGAGAGCCAAAGCATGTTTTCCATTGCGTAGGTCAACAGGAAACAAATATACCACTCCATGGCACATAATGATGTGAAAAAGAGCAACCTGCACTTCACTGTCAATCAATCAGTGGTATTTATTAAGCACTTACTGGGTGTAAAGCACTTGGGAGAGTGCAGTACAACAGTGGTGGCAAACATGTTCCTTACCCACAAGGGGCTTCTAGTCTTCTAGACTGTGAGCCCACTGTTGGGTAGGGACCGTCTCTATGTGTTGCCAACTTGTACTTCCCAAGCGCTTAGTACAGTACTCTGCACACAGTAAGCGCTCAATAAATACGATTGATTGATTGATTGAAGGGGCTTACAGTCTAGATGGGGAGACAAGCATTAATAAAAATGAATGCATTACATATGTGTACATAAGTGCTGTGGGGCTAAGAGAGGGGAGAATATTCTGTGTTTAAAGGGAATAGATCCAAGTACAGTGCTGACACACAAAGGAGGAGGAGTAAGGCCTCTTGGGAGAGATGTGACTTTGATAAAGCTTTTATGGTAGGGAGGTTGAGTTGCAAGGTGGGGGGGGGGGTGGTATGTCATATATGAAGGACAAAGGAATTCCAGACCAAAGGGAGGACGGGGCAAGGGGTCGGGGGTGAGATAGATGAGCTCGAAGTACAGTGAGTAAGTTGGTGTTAGAGGAGTGTAGTGTGTTGTGTGGGCTGAATTTTAGTAGGAAATCAGCAAGGTGAGGTAGGAGGAGGTAAGCTGATTGAGTGCTTTAAAGCCAGCGGTAAAGAGTTTCTGTTTGATGTGGAGGTGGTTGGGCAACCACTGTAAGTTCTTAAGGAGTGGGGAGACATGGACTGATCACTTTTTTTAGAAAAAAGATCCCAAGAGCAGAGTGAAGTAGGGACTGGAGGGGGGAGAGACAGGAGGAAGGGGATATAAGTGCTTGGATGGGTATGGTAGCAATTTGGATGGAGAGGAAAGGGTTGATTTTAGTGATGCTAGGCGAGTAGAATTGACAGGATTTGGTGAGCCACTGGGTAATTGTATACCTTATCCGTGAGCCCCATGCAGGATTGGAACTGTGTCCAACCTGATTATATTGTATCTACCGCCAAGGCTTAGTAGAGTACTTGTCACACAGTAAGCACTTAGTACCATTTTTATTGTATATTATGATAATATCCACTTTATTACTCTATATGTATAAATTATTTTAGTGTTGCGCTCCCCCACAGTGCCTAATACAGTGATCACCCACTGTAGGCTCTCAACAAATACTATCAACTGATCCCAACCCAGGGTGAGGTCCAGGAGGTCATCTTCAGGGAGGATGTTCGAAATAGCTCAATTCATTTGTAAAAGGTGGCTCAGTCTGAAACCGGCCTGGGCCTTGAAGGTGAAGAAAGAGACTCATTTTAATTGGTCAAATCTAGACTATAAGCTCCTTGCAAGCAGTGATAGCATCTACCAACAATATTGTATTATACTCTTCCACGTGCCCCATACAATGCTCTGCACAGAGTAAGCATTCAGTAAAAACCATTAATTGATCGTATTGAAACCTGGGGTTGATCTGCACCAGGAATTCACCTTGTGAAATCTGTCAAACTCCTGCACTGCAGAACAGTCAGCACCCAAAGGACACAAATATGTCATGCCGTTTAGAAACACCTGGACAAACTCAGTTTAACAAATATTCCCAGAAATCCAGTGTTTGCTGCTGCAGATCGACTACCTAACTTGGGCAACAGAAAGACTAACAGGCCCTTTAGGGAGGGATTACCCACAGATGGTTTCTTGAGCAATTCCACAAAGCAGTAAAGCAACCTCAGACTATACAATAGCCATCACCCGCTTAATGCTATTACAATTGGCATCTATGTATATTTCCCCTTTCAATCCCACTCCTCTAGGCATCTCTTACATAATAGCACACATATTCTGCAATCATACACATGCACTTTCAAGTAATCAGAACTTCTCATACGTGGGCACCAAATAACTCATTCTAGAGATGTGCATTATACTTCAGGGTCTTTTCTAGGTCAATTTAATCCTTGGTCCAACACACAACTCTAACTACTAAGGCTGTCTCTTTCTGGGAATTCCAATAATGTGCATTCTGGTTTTGTCCGGTAATTCTTATTTTCTGCCCCTTCGGCCTTTTCACTTATTTCCTAACATGAGTTATCTATAGAAACAAAGGATGCACCAGTTCAAGCAATGGGGTTTTTTGGTGTTTTATTTTGTTTTTTTGCCAGCCTGCTTGTACTGCAAGTTGTACACAGGTGGAAAATCATTGAAATCAGGATATATTTTTAGATTTATTTGTGAGGTACTGCTTGCAAAGTTTATCCCTAAGTGGGTGCATAGGAAAACTTACTTGGAGAAGTGCAGAATATATTATTGTGCAAAACTGCCAGAAAATTGTATAAGGTGTGGATAATGATTGGCAATAATTGATTCACTTGAGTCAAATGAATTCCTTATCATCATCATCAATCGTATTTATTGAGCGCTTACTGTGTGCAGAGCACTGTACTAAGCACTTGGGAAGTACAAATTGGCAACATACAGAGACAGTCCCTGCCCAACAGTGGGCTCACAGTCTAAAAGGGGGAGACAGAGAACAAAACCAAACATACTAACAAAATAAAATAAATAGAATAGATATGTACAAGTAAAATAAATAAATAAATAGAGTAATAAATATGTACAAACATATATGCAGGTGCTGTGGGGAAGGGAAGGAGGTAAGATGGGGGGGATGGAGAGAGGAACAAGGGGGAGAGGAGGGAAGGGGCTCAGTCTGGGAAGGCCTCCTGGAGGAGGTGAGCTCTCAGTAGGGCCTTGAAGGGAGGAAGAGAGCTAGCTTGGCGGATAGGCAGAGGGAGGGCATTCCGGGCCCAGGGGATGACATGGGCCGGGGGTCAATGGCGGGACAGGTGAGAACGAGGTACGGTGAGGAGATTAGCAGCAGAGGAGCGGAGGGTGCGGTCTGGGCTATAGAAGGAGAGAAGGGAGGTGAGGTAGGAAGGGGCAAGGTGATGGAGAGCCTTGAAGCCCAGGGTGAGGAGTTTCTGCCTGATGCGCAGATTGATTGGTAGCCACTGGAGATTTTTGAGGAGGGGAGTAATATGCCCAGAGCGTTTCTGGACAAAGATAATCCGGGCAGCAGCATGAAGTATGGATTGAAGTGGGAAGAGACACGGGGATGGGAGATCGGAGAGAAGGCTGATGCAGTAGTCCAGATGGGATAGGATGAGAGCTTGAATGAGCAGGGTAGCGGTATGGATGGAGAGGAAAGGGCGGATCTTGGCTTTTTCTTAGTGGAAAAGCCAATCATCTCAAATTAGATAAAAGAGTCATGATCTATATTACCTGGTAGAATATAAATGGTAGGAACTGGATAGCCCTATTTTCCCATTATGACTGTGACACTGGAGAATAAGTACCCTTTTCCCTTCTGCCTCTCCTTCCCTCTTGCCCTCCTTTTTCCAACTCTTCACTCTCCTCCTTTTTCCCTCCATTCCATCTCCCCATTTGCCCCATCTCTCTTTCCCTTTCCCATTATTTTCCCATTTTCTTCCCTCTCTCCTCTGCCCCACTCCCCTCAACATTCCATTCTAATGTTGCCAGCCTGCTCAAAATGAAAAGACCTCACACTACAGTATGAGTTTTCCTTAATGTAAGATTTTGCTAAAGTTGAGTGCCTGCATTTTAGAAGAACTGGATGTACCACATGATAAAAAAAAAAATCGGCTGGTCACTGTTATCATATCTTAGAATGACCAGCTATTCCCTAAAAAGTCAGTATCAACATTAATGAGCAACTGTTGTGTGCAGCATACTTGTGCCTGAGTACTTGAGGATTATACAAAAGAAATGTGATATGATCCCAACCCTGGAGGGGCTAACAATTTAATGAGGGATACAGGAGGCATGAATTCCCAAGTATGTCAGTTGAGTGAACAAATAGATTAAAAATTATAGACACAAGTGAAAATCAATGAAAAATAGAGGATTACATGGATTGGAAGCTGGGGGAATTAATCACGGAAGGCCTCTTTTGTAAATGGTATTTGTTAAGCATTTACTATGTGTCAAACACTGTTCTAAGTGCTGGGGGAGGTACATGTTAATTAGGTCGGACATAGTCCCTGTCCCTCACGGGACTCACAATCTAAGTAGGAGGGAGAACAAGTACCACCATTTTATAGTTGAGGCAACTGAGGCACAGAGAAGTGAATTGAGTTGCCCAAGGTAACAGAGCCAGCAATTGGCAGAGGCGGAATTAGAACCCAGTTCCTTCTGACTCCCGGGTCATGCTGCTTCTCCATGAAGTGGGTGACAATTCAGGAGGACTGTGATGGAGGGAAAAGATAAAGTTTGGTGGCACTGAGGGGTGATAATAATGGTGTTATTTGTTCAGCACTTAATATGCTCTGTACTAAATTCTGGGGTAGATACAAAATAATCAGGTTGCAGGCAGTCCATGTGCTACATGGTAGGACTTCAGTGTCAGGGAAGGAATGAGTCAGAAGCAGATGAAGTGAGAGTGGGGACAATTAGGAGATTGGACTGGGAGGACAGAAGAGCATGAACTGGTTTCCTGGTGTGTAGGTGATTGCTCCCTTTACTAAGGAAGGAGTTGTTCCTTCTGGTGCTTCAACATATCATCCCTGGGATTTTAGAATGTTTTAGGTGAGAAAGCACCCTGTTCTTTGTGCCAGATTTTAGGACAGAATTAGAACATCTTCACCCAGGCTTGTCTGCTCAGACTCCCTCAAAGAGTAACATAATTGGAGGGTAGGGTACCTACTTCCTAACCCCGGATTTAATCAATCCATCAGTGGCATTTATTGAGCTCTTACTGTGTGCAGAGCACTTGGGAAAGTACAGTACAAAAGAGTTGGCAGATATAATCCCTGCCCACAAGGAGTGTAAAGTCTAGAGGGGGAGATGGGCATTAAAATAGATTACAGAAAGGGGAAATGACAGTGTAAATATATGTACCTAAGTACTGCAGGGATGAGGGTGGGGTGAGTATTAATGTGCTTAAGGCGTACAGACCCAAACTCACGGAGGATGCTGAAGGAAACGGAAATAGGGGGAATGAGGGCTGAGTCAGGAAAAGCCGCTTGGAGGATAAGTGATTTTTAAGGGGCTTTGAAGTTGAGGGAAGTGGTGGATTGTTGGATCTGAAGCTCGAATAACTTGGGAGGAGTAGGGGAGTAAATGGGATGGAAGGTGGATTGGATGGGACCATAAACCTATCCTCAAGGCCCCAGTTCAGTATGATGGAGCATGAACATGACTGAGATTTGACTGAGCATGTGCAAATCAATTCCTGAGAGTGGGCATATGACCTCAGTTGCACAATGAAACCAATACTGACAGTGGGCTGAAATTCTAAAGGCATATCATAGAAGTTCCTAAAATATACCCATCCAGTTACCACCCCCCACCCGCCCCCACCACACACTACCTTAACCTCTTGGTGTCTAATACAGTTATGAATAAAGGGTATTGCTAAAAGAAAGACTATCTTTTTGTATGTTAGAGCTATAAATCTGGAAATGCCTTGATAGACCTATAGACTACCCATTTAAATGTATCTACAATGCGCCTTCTGGTAATATACCCAAGCAGATGTTATCGTTATAAAACAAGGGCATGTGAATTGATTTCAGACCAGCTGTGTGTTTTCATTAAGGAACATGTGGGCCTTCTGGATTTACTTCAGAAAACTAAGCTTCATTGTGGTGAGCTGCGAATGTGGCCCTGGGACAAGTGTGTATTTTAGTTCTTCTCTACACCTCACATTCTCAACTCTTGATTCTTGGCTTTGGCAACCAGTCTTTCTAAAAACATTATTGTATCAGTGATAGGCCCTTCAAATATAATTTTAGAGTTAGCTTCATTATTTGAATCTTACTTTGGCTTATAACCAGAGAGGATTTGCAGTATGCAAATTTCTCCTCTATTATGCATTACTGAATGTTGTGTTTCTAAAAACATACTGGTGAGCCATTGTTACTAATCCCTATGTGCTAGATACAGTCCCTTCTCTAAGGAATAAGACAACATTAAAGAGAGTGTGTAAACGCATTCTATGCTAAGGTAAGCTTAGAAGCAGAGAAGCTAGAGTATTTCATTCAGTCGTATTTATTGAGCGCTTACTGTGTGCAGAGTATGAGCCTGGGAGTCAGAAGAACCTGGGCTCTTATCCTGGTTCTGCCACTTTCATTCATTCAATCGTATTTATTGAGCACTTACTGTGTGCAGAGCACTGTACTAAGTGCTTGGAAAGTACAAGTTGGCAACATATAGAGACCATCCCTACCCAACAATGGGTTCACAGTCTAGAAGGGGGAGACAGACAACAAAACATGTGGATAGGTGTCATCAGAATAAATAGAAATAAAGCTAGATGCCCATCATCTAGATGCACTTGTCTGCAGTGTGACCTTGGGCAAGTTATTTAACTGCTCTGTGCCTTAGTTACCTCACCTGCAAAATAGGGATTAAGACTGTGAGCACCAGGTGGGACAGGGACTGTGTCCAACCTGATTAGTTTGCATCTACCCCAGTACTTAGTACAGTGCCTGGCACATTGTAAGCAATTAACAAATCCCTTAAAAAAAAAGACTTTAGAGACTAAATTGGCTTAATGTGCCTGGTTTGGGTCCTACATTAGTTGGACTCACAAATTTTGTCTTCAGTTCTTGCCACCTGAAAGACAACTGGTGAGATTTTAAAATATCCTGCTTAAAGTCAAAGCAGAGGTGACAGCAGGAGTCCAGTGCAGAGCAGAGGAATCCTGATAAGAGCAGGTAGGAGAGAAACAAGTGGTCTCTGTTGATGCTGGTCCTGCTGTTAATGCCACCACTGCTGCTGCTAGAGATCCTTCCTATACTGGATTCTTCAGGTTCCTGGCAGGGCAGCCCCAGCAGCAACTCAGAGCAGCCAGCATTGGCAGCAAATGCATTGGCTTCTATTTCTCTTCTTAACTGCTCCTGCTGCCGCTGCTCTGTTTCATGCCGAGGACATCTGTCACAGTGAGTACATGCTTCTGTGAATGTGTGCATGTGTATGTCTCTGTCTCAGTGAGTGGGCATTTTCTGTTTCCCTTGCCTAGGTGCTTTTTTCTCTTGCTTTCTATCTCTTCTGTTTTCCTATTTCTTTTTTTCCTTCCTGTCTTCTCCCTCCCACCCCCTCTGTTGTTTCTGTTGCTTCCTTTCTATCTCACTGTCATTTTCTTTCGGTTTCTCTCTTCTCCTTTCTTCTTTTTCCCCATCCCAGTATGCTGGACTGCTGTTCCCCTCTCACTTGGTTCTGCAGAAAATATTTAAGCATTTACACTTGAAGCACATTACCTCTACAGACACATGTAGAGACAAACTGAGATGGGTTTTTTTAATCACAAACAGCTGATTAAAAAACCATTTAGGTCTGCCTGTGGTTCCAGATACACCTTTCCAGATAATGATATACAGATCTAGCTTTACAATTTGAGAGAGGGTGAATGGGCAAGGGGGTGGGGGTGGGGGCCTTCTGGTAGAAGAGAGAGAAGTTTCTAGGAAGTAGAATTCCCTGAAATAATATTGAAAGTAAAGTTATAGTTTGAGTTGTGGGGTGCCCCCTGGGAGAGGTGGAAATTAGTTGGGAGATGCCTCCTAGGGGATATCAATCCCCTATTTATTTATTTATTGAGCACTTTTTGTGTGTAGAGCATCTTACTAAGCGCTTGGGAGAGTACAATGTAAAGAGCTAGTAGAGTTGTTCCCTGCACACAATGAACTTACAGTCTAAAGGGGATACAGATGATAATATAAGTAAATAAATTACAGATATGTGCATAAATGCTGTGGGACTAAGGGGTGAATAAAAGGTGTAAAGGGAAGATGTGCTTTTAGGAGGGATTTGGGGCTTTGAAGCTGCAAGCACTGGGGTAGATACAAAATAACCACCTAATCAGGCCGGTCAAAGGCCCACATGGGAGAACAGGTATTGAGTCTCCATTTTACAGGTGAGGAAACTGAGGCCCAAAGAAAATAAGTGACTTGCCCAAGGTCACACAGCAGGCAAGTGGTAGAGCTGGGATCAGAACCCAGAACCCAGGACCCAGAAGAGTCCTGTGGTCTCTTTGCTATTCATGCTGCTTCTCCCTATTCTTGGATTTCCATTCAGAGTTTCATTAAGAGCAGGTTTCCTGCATGGTGGGAGGTCAAAGCAATAGTTTCAGCCTCACAGCCCCTCTAGAGATGATTACCCCCTATTAAATTGGCACCATTGCTCATTTGTCAGTACCAGAATTCTCCCATGCCACAGTCTCTCCCCTACAGGGAGACCATTCATGTCTGAGTGAAGAATGGGGGTCATCACCTTTAAAAGTGCAAGGGATGTCATCCCTTGCCCCAGAGCATTCTGGGTGATGCCATCAGGGAAGACCCTGAATTAACCAAAAGCAAACATCTCCACAGATATCTCAGTTAACTGCTGCTCTCAACCAGTTCCATGAATGTTTTAGAGAATCTAGGTTAAAACACCTTGGCTTAGAGCTAAAGTTCATTCCTTACAAACAGGTTATTCCCCAAGAGCCAGAGTATTTCTTTCTTCCCCAGCTAAGCAGGGTAAAATGTACTCTCTGGCCTATTTTGCTTTGTTTACTTTTTCATCTGCTCAGTTTGCCATTTCCAAATGACCCAAAAATCTGTTTTGCTTCTAATCTACATTTACGTGGTTACACTTTCTCAATCTTTTCCCGACACGCTGGCATTAAGTTACTGGATATCGCTTTGGGGTCCTGAATAAAAAGGCTGGTAGGTGTTTTGTGGTGAGAAATATTGAAAACTGGAATTACCTTCTGACTTCTGTGAATTCATTGAAAAGAAGCCTAACTCCTTTCCTTGCTTCACTGAGCCAAACAACAAGCTGCTTTTCTCTTGCTTGATTTAGTTTAGAGGCTTTACCTTGGATGTGAGCAATAAAAATAAATTGTGTGAAAAACCTCTGCTTTCCCCAAATTCAAAAGGAGCTCATGGACTCATTTGCTGGAAAGTGAAGGGAGGGAGAAACTGGTGTTTAGAGTAACATCAGAACACCGACTGAATTTTTAGCACCATGCAGTGAGATCCTTCCAAACAACACAAGTAATCACCTTGGCAGTGCATTTCAGGGCAGTCTTGTGATTTGCTAGAATGGATGCAGTTTCCACATTGTGAGCTCCTTGAGCTTAGGAATCATGTTTCCTGACTCTGCTGTAATTCTCCCAAGAGTTTAGTACAATACTCAGCATAGAGTAGGAGCTAAATAAATATTATTGATTGACTGATAAGGAACCTGACACATTTCCAGGGAGTTTGCGGGTAGAGCAAGGGTCACTCTGCACTGAGCTAGAGGCCCCTAAAGCTGTCTAATAGTTACAGTGGGAAAATTCCCTTGCTGTGTTCATTGACCAGTGACATCCCCACTAGTGGAGCACCTTCTGAAAACAAGAGAATGAGTCCTGGCCAGTTGGAGCTTGAGGAAGAGGATGCCGATGGCTGCTGCCAACATAGAGCAAAGCTAATGAATAACTGTGACTGAGGAGATGAGGGACCTGAACCAAGAGGGAGAGTCCTGAGATTTAGTCACCTCTGGTCCCACCTAAAATACAGCTAGGAGGAGCCTCAAAAATCCCATTTCAGCACTCTGGAAAAACTGTGAAATTGAATTGGAGGGACCTGGAGGTGGAAGATGGCCAGTGACTGTCACTTTTCTACACTTGATGCTGAAACCTCAGACTACACTGTGCCTAAGCCACTATCTGGGTGAGTGTGTGTGTGTGTGTGTGTGTGTGTGTGTGTGAGAGAGAGTGAGAGAGATTGTGTATTTATCAATCGATGGTATTTATTGAGCCCTTGCTGTGTGCATAACACTAGAACACTGTACTAAGCGCTTGGGAGAGTAAGATATAACAAAGTTGGCAGACAGTTCCTGCCC
This sequence comes from Tachyglossus aculeatus, assembly GCF_015852505.1. Classification (NCBI taxonomy): domain Eukaryota; kingdom Metazoa; phylum Chordata; class Mammalia; order Monotremata; family Tachyglossidae; genus Tachyglossus; species Tachyglossus aculeatus. The sequence goes on along the minus strand of NC_052101.1, from coordinate 99,413,864 downwards.
ACAAGGAGCTTACAGTCTGTCACCTCTGGCAGTTGGTCATTCTCTTTATCCTTATCTGTCTCTGCTGCCTTGATTTTTTGTGTCTTTTTCCTTCCCTTCTATTATTGGACTACTGGTATGGTTACCAAGGAAACCCCCTCATGAAAACACTTCCCCTTCCATTTTTGAGCTTCAGGGAATATAGACACTTTAGCCTTGACATCCTTAAATGCAACTGCTGGAAGTCTCGTGCTAGACAATGATGAAGCTGCTCAACAATTCAAAACAGTCTTCTGGGAAGAGCAGATAGAAAGAAAGCTCTACTCCCCAACTTTTCATTTTGAAGGTGGGAATGAACTTGGGGGGGGCTGTTGAGCTTTGAGGACAGGACTTTGAAGAGACTGGGGAGACGTAGAGGGGAAAAGAGGGAGGAAGAGAAGAGAGAGAACGAGAAGTCTTTGACTACTGTTGTGTGTGTTCCCAAGTTCTTAGTATAGTACTAGCACGGAGTAGCTTTTCAATAAAAATTGATGAAGTTGATAAGATCGGCTTTGAGATAATAAATAATGGGAGGGACATAGAATAGTGGGGAGGTTGGGACAGGTTGTCCAAGGTTTGATCACAAGTGGGAAATGTGGTCATGGGAAGAGGGAAAAATAACAGAAAATGTTTTCCAATTTTATTTTGATCGGTTTCATGTCAGGACCTTCCTTAGACATCTCATTGTTTTAAAACAGTAATAGAAAAATAAATGGACCTATGCCACATTAATTTGATTATAACATAAAACATCTTTCCTTTAGAAGCTGATGTTTATCCCTTATTACTGAAGTTAAAAATAGCATTTTGACATTAGTAAATGTGAAATTTATGTTTTAGGTCAATGTAATAGAGTGTCCTGAACTACAAGTGAGTATTGCATTGATAACTGCCAGAGAGAAGTGAAAATTAGTCTCAGGTTGGGGAGAAATACTCATGATCTTATCTTTGGGGGTCATTTAAAAAAAAGTTCCATTTAAATCTACACTCAGAGTGTAAATGTAGCTGGGGACTAGCTTGAGGGGAAGGCTTGGGCATAATGTCTGAAATATCTGAACTCACATAGGATAAGGAGAGCACAAGCCTTGGAGGCAGGGGACCTGGATTCTACTCCCGGCTCTGACACTTGCCTGCTGTGTGACCTTGGGCAAGTCACTTTACTTCTCTATGGCGTAGTTTCTTTAATTGAAATTTGGGGATTGAACAACTGTTCTCCCTTCTTTGTGAGCCCCATGTGGGACAGGGACTGTGTCTAACCTGATGGATTTGTATTTATCCCGGTACTTGGAACAGTGCTTGACAGATAGTAAGCTCTTAACAAATATCATAAAAAGTTCCATCAGTGTGAATTTATTCCTGCATCATTTATTGGTCCCGAAGAATGGCATTCTGTCAATCTAAAGATTGTGAGAAGACTGGGCCCTAAAAACAAAATACTTCTTTGGGCTCAACTTGCCAACCTTTCATTTCTGCAATTAGCATCATTTCTGAATTAGTGCTCTTGTTCATTTCAGTCACTTCAACATTGTCACCAGGAGCCAGTTAATAATAATAATAATAATGATGATGATGATGATAATGACATTATGTGTTAAGTGGTTACTATGTTCCAGGGTCTATACTAAGTGCTGGGGTGGATACAAGACAATCAGGTTGGGCACAGTCCCTGTTCCACATGGGGCTCACAGTCTTACTCCCCATATAACAGATGAGAAAACTGTGGCACTGAGAAGGTAAATGACTTGCCTAAGGTCATACTGTAGACAAGTGGCATATCCAGGATTAAAACCCAGGGCCTCTGACATCCAGGACCTTGTTCTTTCCATTAGGCCATACTGTTTCTCTTGGACATTATCTCCAAAAAGGAATACTTGTATTCTCTGGTGATGATATCCATTCACTCACATCTGATGGCCTTAGTGAAGGTAAAGTAATTAAAACAGAACATAATTGCTGAAAACTTTGCTATCTTACTCCTCCTATCTTACCTTGCTGATTTCCTTCCACAGCCCAGCATGCTCACCTCACTCTTCTAACACCAATCTACTCACTGTACCTTGATCTCATATATCTCACCACTGACCCCTCTGCCATGTCCTCCTATTCATTCAATCATATTTATTGAGCACTTACTGTGTGCAGAGCACTGTACTAAGTGCTTGGAAAGTACAGTTCAGCAAGAGACAATCTCTGCCCACAACGGGCTCTCAGTCTAGAAGGGGGGAGACAGGCATTGAAACAAGAAAACAGGCATCAATGGCATTAATATAAATAAATAGAATTATAGATATATATACTTCATTAATATAAATAAATAGAATTATAAGCATGTACATATATGCACATGTGATGTGGGGGGGATAGAGCCAAGGGAGTGAGTTGGGGCGATAGGGAAGGGAGGGGAAGCAGAGGAAAAGGGGGGCTTAGTCTGGGAAGGCCTCCTGGAGGAGGGGAGCTTTAAGTAGGGATTAGAACTCCCTCCCCTTTCATAACCAACAGACGATTACTCTTTAAAGCGTTATTAAAATCACATCTCCTCCTAGAGGCCTTCCCCAACGAAGCTCCTATTTTTCCTACTCCCTCCCCTTCTCTGCATTGCTCTTGCATTTGGATTTGTACCATTTATTTACCCCACCCTTATCCCCACAGAACTTATTTACCTATTTGTAATTTATTTTAATGTCTACCACTCTAGACTGAAAGCTCCTTGTGGGTAGGTAACATGTCTACCAACTCTGGTGTACTTTACTCTTCTGAGCACTTATTACAGTTCTGTGCACACAGTAAGCATTCACTAAATATCATTGATTGCCTGATAGACTCTCATTTTGTCTGTATGTTCAATGAAATCTCTGTTAATTTTTGAAATACAATGGAGAGGAACTCTAAAAATAGGTGCCAAGTTTTCATATTGAATGCGGAGGTGAAAAGGGGGCAGGAATTTAAAGAGGATGAGGGCTTGCAGGGGGCACATTTTTAAGAGCTAAGAGACCATAAATCCCATGTTGGGTCTTTCTAGCCATAAAGTCCAATCAGAGACCTGTAAATCCCGTTCAAAAACTGTGAAGCCCTTTGTCCTCATTGTTCCATGGAGTGGGCAGCTATGCTTCCTAAAGCTTTCAGAAATATGTGTTAATGGGAATGGTACGGTCAATTCTGTATTTCCCAGAGGCTCTCGATTCTGTTCCTTCTTTCAGATGCCTGACTCTACCATTTTAAAACTACTATTACTACTACTAATTGTTACAATTACCAATTGTAGTATTTGTTAAGAACTTACTATGCACCAGGCACTGCACCAAGTGCTGGGGTAGATACAAGAAAATCAGGTTGGATACAGTCCCTGTGTCCATGGGGCTCACAGTCTTAAGTGCGATTTTACAGATGAGGTAACTGAGGCACAGAGAAGTGAAATGACTTGCCCAAGGTCACACAGCAGACAAGTGGCAGACAGGTTTACAACCCAGGTCCTTTTGACTCCCAGGCTCATGCTCCATCCACTAGGCCACACTGCTTTCATGGTGCTCACTGATTGTTGATACTTGAATTTAAGAGTAGGATGAGGAAATTAAAGGGGGAGAAGCCCAAATTTACTGAGCTATGTCCAAGCAACTCTGCCAAAATGGTCAGTGAGAATGGAGGTTGTGACCACTGGCTAACATAGTGCTTGGTTATTATCTCTGAAGTCACTAACCTATGATCCCATTTTCATGAATAGTGGATAATTGAGTGATAGGTTTAGCCTGCCACAGGAGAGCAATAATTGTTCAAAATTACCCATCCAAAGTGAATCATCCACAAATAACAATAATTGATGCTTTCTAAAAAGTTTGCTGTGGGCAGGGAATATGTCTGTTATATTGTTACATTGCACTCTCCCAAGTACTTAGTAGAGTGCTCTGCACATGGTAAGTGCTCAATAAATACATTTGATTGATTGATTGGAATTAACCCATGCATTACCTCAGTTGTTGTAAACTCTGGATTGACTGGATGATGATACTATTAATGGTAATTATGGTATTCGTTGAGAATTTACTCTGTGCTGGGGACTGGAGTAGATGCAATGCAATCAGATCAGACACAGGCCCTGTCCCACCTAGGTCTCACAGTTTAAGGCAAGGAAGAACAGGTATTTCATCCAAGTCTGACATTTGAGGAAACTGAAGCCCAGAGAAGTTAAATCACTTGCCCAAGATTACTCAGTAGGCAAGTGGAGCAGACAGGATTGAAATTCAGATTCCCTGACTCCTTTGTATAATTGTGCTATTTGTTAAGTGCTTACTATGTGTCAAGTACTGTACTAAACACTGGGGTAGATACAAGTTAATCAGGTCGGACACACTTCCCATGCCACATGGAGCTCACAGTCCAAAGTAGCGAAAGAGCAGGTATTTCATCCCCATTTTACACATGAGGAAATCAAAGCACAGAGAAGTTAAGTGACTAGCCCTAGGTCACACAGCAGGCAAGTGGCATTATCGGGATTAGAAATTAAACAATTGTTTAAATTAAACAAGTGGATTATGTGTTCAAAATTGACTGGCACTTCTTCAAACTTCCACTAGCTCTGCATCTATCTGCCTTCTAGTGTTTTTCTACTCTTTAATACTCTGATCCATAATGGTGGCTCCCTCCAAATTCTACTGAGCCAGTGGCCCTTCTTTCCATCACCTAGAGATGTCCTGTGATTTCTTCAGCCTGATACCAAGCTGGGGCTCAAGCCTTATCCCCATTTAGTGTTAACTGTTATTATTTTCTCCCAGTAACTTTCTCTCCTAATAGAAACAATTGAGCAAATGTGGGCATCCATATAATAATAATGGTATTTGTTAAACACTTCTGTGTTCCAATGACTGCACCACACGTTGCAGGAGATACAAGGTAATTGTGTCAGAAACAACCCCCATCCCACATGAGACTCACAGTCTAAGTAGAAGGGAGAACAGGAATTTAATCCCCATTTCACAGATGAGGTAACTGAGGCCTAGAGAAATTAAGTGACTTGGCCAAAGTCCCACGCAACAGGGAAGTGGCAGAGCTGGGATTAGAATCCAGGTCCTCTCTCTCCCGGGCAAGCCCATGTTCCTTCCACTGGGCCAAGCTGCTTCTCCATACTTACCTCTTCACTTGTAATCATAGAAGAACTATGAAAGACAAATTTCTACTTCTTTATAACTCAGAGAATATATGCTACTACTAAGGATTAGCGTTTATACAAAATCCCAATGGGCTAAATTCTAAAATTGCAGCCAGGAAAATAAATCCATGTTGTCTCGGAAGGGCAAGCCAAAGAGATTATCATTTTATGTATTGAACCTTTGGAAAAAAATAGAGAACATAAAGGATGGAAGACATCTGAAAGGAGTAGAAGGTGTTTGTAGTTCTCTGAGGCTGGTTTGTGGAGATGACAATAGAATTGGTATAAGGAACAAAATGGCATAATAGAGATTGAACAATATTCTATTCTTTCATATTTGGTTCATTGTTGTAGATGCTTCATTCCCAAATATCCCTAACAGCTGGAAATGCAATGATATGAGACCATATCAGATAAAATAATCAGGTTTGTTGAATACATAAGTGAGAGGAATAGAATAAAACAGGATTTTACATAAAGTGATAATTAGTACTAACACTTTTTTGAGGGCAAAAAAGGTGGCAGTATTCAGAAAGCCAAATAAGAATTGAGATGCAACTCTGAGTTAGAAAAGGAAATAGAAAAAAGGTTGGTAATATATTAGGCCAGTAAAGATAAAGAAAAATCTTTCCCCTTCATCAGGTGGAGAGCACAACCTCTTACAGGGGATTTTATGGTCCAAGTGGCAAGCAGAGGTCAGGCATTTTGGTGGCTGCTTTTTCTGGAGTGGAGTTCATTCAATCGTATTGAGCTCTTACTGTGTGCAGATCACTGTACTAAGCACTTGGGAAAGTACCATACAACAATGAACAGTGGCATTCCCTGCCCACAACTAGTTTACAGTCTAGCGGGCATGGGTGTGTACTAGTAGCAATACTATATATTGAGTGCCTACTTGGTGCCATGCATTTGGTCCTTGGGAAGTTTAGAAAAAAAGAAATAACACATTTTCTGTCCACAAGGAAGTTCTGTTCTAATGTGGGAGACTAATATAAAAATATTTAGAGGAGTCTAAATAATTGAATATACATTTGCACTGAGACCTGCACTAGATTGTTGTGTCTGCCCTTAAGGTCACACAGAGATATTTTGCTCTGCAACTATGTTTCCATCCCTGGACAGCCATATCACAATTTGTACTGTTTGGCACATGGGCAAGAGAGGGTGGATTGCTCAGGGCACACCATCACCACTATTAAAAAGAAACCAACAAAAAAAAGCACCAACCAATAAATAGCACTTAGAGAATGCTTATTCTGTGCAGAGCACTGCACTAAATGCTTGGCAGAGTAAACTAGAGTTAGTAGACATAATCCCTAGCAGGAAGAGCAGAATTTCACACTCCTCATAGCTCAAAATCCACAGTCCCATCTGCGGCCACAGTCAACGGTCCAGCAGCAGCTGCCTCAGTCTTCCCAAGGTTCTGTGGAGGCGGTGCCAGGCCTAATCTGCTTCTCTCTGTCCCACCGGGGTGATGCAGGGCAGGTTGGGATGGAGTTTCCTCAGTGACATGAAGGAGAACCGGTGCAGGATTTTGGGGAGGCAGCATGGTGGTCAGGACAAGGACACCAAGGGCCTTAGATGGTGGGAGCCAGAGTGGAGTCTTGTGGCTGTGTAGTGGAAAAGAAGTGATCCTTGTTTTCAAGGAACTAACAATCTTGTCTTGCTGACAGTAGGATTCCCCTAATGTCCCCCCGCCCCCCCCCCTTCTAGACTGTGAGCCCACTGTTGGGTAGGAACCATCTCTATATGTTGCCAACTTGTACTTCCCAAGGGCTTAGTACAGTGCTCTGCACACAGTAAGTGCTCAATAAATACGATTGATTGATTGATTGATGTTCCTTTAGTCCTCAACTTAGAAGTCCAAGTAGGCAGTCCAGGCTATTAATCCCTTACTTGCTGAACAGACAGTGACTCCATTTGGTGAACCTCTGAGTGACTGAGCAGCCTTATTTAGAAATGTATTAATACAATATGGCCTAGTGGATAGAGCCTGGGAGTCAGAAGGACCTGGGTTCTAATCCCGGTTTGCCACTTTTCTGCTGTGTGACCTTGGGCAAATCACTTCACTGCTCTGTGTCTTAGTTTCCTTATCTGTTAAATGGGGATTAAGAATATGAGCTCCACATGGGATAGGGACTTTGCCCAACCTGATTAACTTGTATCTACCCCAGCGCTTAATACAATGCTTGGCACATGGTAAGCACTTAACAAATACCACAATTATCATTATCATATGTGTCTGTTATATTGTTATTCAATACTCTCCCAAGTACATAGTACAGTGCTCTGCACACAGTAAATGTTCAATAAATATGACTGACTGACTAATATTAATAATGATAATGATAATTGTAGTATTTACTTACTATGGCTGAGCACGGGGCTAGATAGAGGATAATCCAATTGGATAGAGTCCCTATCTGATCAGGAACTCACAGTTTCGGAAAGGAAGAATGGGTATTGACTCTTTACTTTGTAGATGGGGAAACTGAGGCACAGAGAAAGTAAAGTGGTTTATCCAAGGTCACACAGAGAAATAAAGTCACTTGTCCAAGGTCACACGGCAGTCAAGTGGTAAAGCTGGTATAGATTCCATGGCTCCTGACTCTGTTTTGTTTGGCCTCTATTGTGTTGTTTCCTTAAATGAGGAAGGGGCAAAAAAAAAAAAGGTTTCCTAAAAATTGCAAATTTTATAATATCCCAACCAACTACATCTACATGTAAATATTGTGTAAAGGACACTGAACTGTTCAGCTGCATTCAAATTGCTTTTACTATCAGTGACATCATCATTGACTATGAAGGCAGCTGGAGCAATTTCAAATATCTGTGACACCTAAAGGAGGGCAAACTGGTGAGCTACCCAAATGTTTGGAGGATTAGCCTTTCAGGAAAAGGGCAACTAAACTGAATTGGTGTTGCAAAGAGAAGGTTGCCTTCTGTTTACTGAGACTCCTGCTTTTTGATCTGCTTAGTCTCCTGATGTTCCTAAAATCTTGCCTCCAGGTGGGCAGTGCCTCTCCTGATTGCTGCATGTCAAACTGGCCTGTTGTCTCCCAAGTCATGTGCCAGAGACAGTGCTTTACTACCTGTCTTTCAAATGTTTATCTTCCCTCCCTGCTTTGGAACGGTGGTTCCCCATCCACCTCTGCATCAAACAGAACTCCTTACCATAGACTTTAAAGCCTTCAATCACCTTGCCCCCTCCTAAATGGCCTCGCTGCTTTCCTACTACAACCCAGGCTGAACACTTTGCTTCTCTAATGCTGACCTATTCACTGTACCTCGATCTTGTCTCTCTCGCTGCCCACTTCTCACCCACTCCCTGTCTCTGGCCTGGAACACCCTCCCTTTTCATATCTGCCAGGCAACTGCTCTCCCCACCTTCAAAGCCTTATTGAAGGCACATCTCCTCTGAGGCCTTCCCTGACTAGGCCCTTTTTTCGTTTTCTTCCACTCGCTTCTGCATCACCCTGACTTGCTCCCTTTACTCATCACCCCCACCAGCCCCACAACACTTATGTATATAGCTGTAATTTATTTATTTATGTTAATGTCTGCCTCTTCCTCTAGACTGTAACCTCACTGTGGGCAGGGAATGTGTTGGTATATTAGTATGTTGTACTCTCCCAAGAGCTTAGTACAGCGCTCTGCTCACAGTAAGGTGCTCAATAAATATGAATGATTGATTGAAATCAAGCTCCATGCTACCGATGGGAGGCAGGGGGAGAAGAGAAGCTAAAGAATGTTGGTATAGACATGTAAAGCCTGGGCCATATAACACAAGTGTGCTTTCCCCTGGTCCTGCCCCTGCTTCATTTCTGGCCTCAACATCTCTGAGCTCAAGACTTCATTGTGACCCTACTTTCCATTGCTCGTTGTGGGCAGGAAATGTGTCTGTTTATTGTTATATTGTATTCTCCCTAGTGCTTAATACAGTGCTGTGCATACTGTATGCGCTCAATGAATACGATTGACTGACTGCCTACCCACTGCATATTAGCTGATAATGCCCATCAGGCTATCTTTTAGGGTTGTCAAATTCAGTAGTGGTCCATGCCAAGCACTTCCCGGTGAACGAGGTCAGAGGGAGGCAATTTTAGAGGGGGCATCTCTAGCTCTTCCTCTTGCCTATAGTGAGCAAGTACTTCCAACTTGTACTTCCCAAGCGCTTAGTACAGTGCTCTGCACACAGTAAGTGCTCAATAAATACGATTGATTGAGCACTCAATAAATGTCATTGTTAGTTTTAGGGATATTAATAATAATAATTATGGTACTTGTTAAGTGCTGGCTATGTGCCAAACACTAAGTGCTGAGGTAGATGCAAGTTAATCAGGTTGGCCACATGGGGCTTACACTCTTAATCCCCATTTTACAGATGAGGTAACTGAGGCCCAGAGAAGGTAAGTGACTTGCCCAAGCCCACACTGTAGATATGTGGCAGAGCCAGGATTAGAATGCTTTCCCAGTGCCCTGACTTTATTTCTTGCTCCTCTTTCTTCACATTTCCTTCCACTTTTAACTTTGATAGTCAAATTCAACTCAAGGTCCCACTCATCTCTCTATCCTCTCACTTTTCTTCTGTTGCTAACAAGAAAATCTGAATTATTGCTGGTATTCTGACCCCTCAAATGGAAGGGAAGAAGAGAACAGAGCTGCTTCTACTTGAGGGAGAGTACTTCCTAGCACCTTCAATCAGACCACTTCTTGGTTTCCAAAGGGAGCTAGTTCATCATCATTGTCAACAACTCAACTTGAAGAGGCTTTTTCATTTGTGCAAGTTTGAACAACCAATCCCTTTTACATTTAGGATAATGCAGTAGTAAACCTTGTAGTACTGAAAAGCTGAATTATAATGTGCATTTTATGTGAGGTTTTTTTAGGAGGATAGGAAAGTGAAATTCAGAATTTATTGTTGGCTTTTGAAATTGGACTGGTTTTGCTACATCTGTTCAAGTGCTTGATTAAAATGGCACATTTATAGCTTGTCAGAGGCATCTGCAATCATAACCATGAGAACTGAATATATTTATATTCGCATTCCCTAAAAAACAGGAATGTGTGAAGCGCAAAGGAAAATGTTATTAAATAGGTCATCCGGAACCATTCAAGCCTGTTGTGGTTGGTGACTGTTACTTAGAAATCAAGTGTGGGAAGAAAAAGACAAAGAACCTGGAATGAGGCATTGTTACTGTTGGAAGACAGATTCTAATTAGTATTCACAATCAGAAGGAATGTCCATCTCTTCCCCAAATCTCTAAACAACAAAGTTTATTTGGGCAGGGGCACAGAGGAAAAGGAAACAGCTCCTTTGCTAAAGCATCATGTTATTTTCTTGTGGGCAGGGATCATGTCTACCAACACAGTTATATTGTACTTTCCCAAGCACTAAGTACAGTGCTCTGCACACAGTAAGTGCTCAATCAATAGCATTGATTGCTTGATTCCAGTTCTCCCCTCCCTTTATCTCACATCTAATTGCTTATCGTATCAGCGACAATCTTACCTCAACTATTTCACTGCCCACTGTAATTTGCCTGTATAGGAGTAGTGTAGCCTAGTGGATAGAACATGGGCTTGGGAGTCAGAAGGACCTGGGTACTAATCCTGGATCTGCGTGTCTGCTGTGTGACCTTGGCAAATCACTTACCTTCTCTGGGCCTCTTATGTAAGATAGGGACTGTGTCTAAACAGATTATCTTGTATCTACCCCAGTGTTTAGAACAGTGCCTGTCAAATAGTAAGTGCTTAACAAATACCACTATTATTGTTATTACTATAATGGTGATGATGATGTAGGTGATTGCAGACTGTCACTGTAAAAATGATCTAATTGATTGTATCTCTGTGGGACCAGATTCACTCCTCAATCAATCTGTGGCATTTGAGTGTCTACTATGTGTAGACCACACTGTAAAGAGCTCTTGGGAAGGTACAACAGAAGCAAAGGGTGGGATCCCTACCAACAGGAGGGTTTGAAATTTAATGGGGGGAGACAGACATAAATTATTTACAAATAGAGGGAGAATGAGGAAGAACAAGTACATAACAGGTATGAGTTTGTCAGGACAGAGAGGCAGGGTAGCTTAGTGGAAAGAGCACAGGACTGAGAATCAGGAAATCTGGGTAGTAGTCTCAGTTCTGCCACTTGCCTCCTGTATGGTCTGGGGTAAGTTACTTTACTTCTCAGTGCTTAACTCATCTGTAAACTGGAGATAAAATACCTATTCTTCTTTCCTCTTAAACTTTGTGGTCCATGTGGCATAGAGACTGTACCAATCTGATTATTTAGCATCTACCTCAACAGTCTGGCACATAATTTCTTAACAAAATGACTCCATTATTATTATTCAGTAGCTGACTAGATATCTCAACATACAATGTACATGAATCAGTGGTATTTATTGAGCACCAGTTGTGTTCAGAGCATTATTCTAAGTTCTTGGGAGAGTACAATAAAGTTAGGAGAAATAATGATGGCCCTCAAGGGGCTTACAGTGGAGTGGGGAGATAATCACTTCACACACAGTGCCAGTGTGTGGCACTGGCAATCTCCTGCAGGGAAGTTTGTTTAAATCTTTTCTTTCCAATTTTAGTACATGGACTAGTGAAGCTAAACACCAAATATATATATTACATATATATATATATATATATAGATAGATAGATAGATAGATAATCTACCTCTGTATCTATATAGAAATAAATATGGGCTGAAGATTAGTTTACATCCCATTACTTCTCATGTTCTAAAACCACTTTTGCCCACTTTTCTTACTTCCCTCACTGCCAGTCAACCATTCACTCATTGACAATTTCTTGCCCCTCTGCCTTTAAAAATGCCAAGTCTTCCCTTTCCTAAAATGACTTTCTCTGAATCCCACTACATCATCCAACAGTCTAGCAATTTCCCTCTTCCCATTTCTGTCCAGACCCCACAAATGGGTTATAGACACTCACTGCCTCTACTCCAACTTTCTTTGTGACCCTCTATTATCCACTTTCCTCTGCCTTCACTCCACTTCTCTCTTCAAGATAGTCAATAACTGCCATTCATTCATTCATTCAATTGTATTTATTGAGCGCTTACTGTGTGCAGAGCACTGTACTAAGCGCTTGGGAAGAATAAGTTGGCAACATATAGAGACGGTACCCAACAATGGGCTCACAGTCCTGGCAGTTCCATTTAGCCAAATCTAGCAGATTGTACCCCGTCCTCACCCTCCTGGACCACTGACAGCATGGCCTAGTGAAACAAGCTTGGGCCTGGGAGTCAGAGGACCTGGGTTCTAATCCTAACTCTGAAACTTGCCTGCTGTGTGATCGTGGTCAAATCACCTAACTTCTCTGTGCCTAAGTTTACTTGTAAAATGGGAATCCAATACCAGTTTTCTCTCCTACTTAGATTGTGAGCCCCCGTGAGCCCGTTGTTGGGTAGCGACCATCTCTATGTGTTGCCAGTTTGTACTTCCCAAGCGCTTAGTTCAGTGCTCTGCACACAGTCAGTGCTCAATAAATACGATTGAATAAATGAATGTAGGGCAGGGACTGTGTTCACCCTCATAATGTTGTATATAGTTCAGTACTTAGTGTTTGGCACGTAGTAAATCCTTAACAAATGTCATTATCTTTATTCTTATCATTAGTTACCTTTAGTGATATTTAGTCCTGTGATACTGGTTGGAACCTTAGGTTGTCTTTTTTTTTTAATGGTATTTGATAAGTGCTTACTGTGTGTCAGGCACTGTTTTGAACACTGGGGTAGTAACGGGGTAATCAGGTTGGACACAGGCCATGACCTACATGGGGCCCCCAGTCTTAATCCCCATTTTACAGATGAGGGTAACTGAGGCACAGAGGTGTTAAGTGACTTAACCAAGGTCACACAGCAGATAAGTGGCAGATCTGGAATTAGAACCCAGGTCCTTCTGACTCCCAGGCCCATGCGCTTTGTCCACTAGGCCATGCTGCTTTTCTGTTGGGTTTATCTGGTTCATACTGATACTGTCTTTAATGATGATGTTGGCATTTATTAAGTGTTTACTATGTGCAAAGCACTGTTCTAAGTGCTGGGCAGGATACAAGGTGATCAGGTTGTCCCACGGGGGGCTCACAGTTTTCAGCCCCATTTTACAGATGAGGGAACTGAAGCACAGAGAAGTTAAGTGACTTGCCCAAAGTCACACAGCTGACAACTGGCAGAGCCAGGATTTGAAACCATGACCTCTGACTCCAAAGCCTGTGCTTTTTCCACTGAGTCACGGTGCTTTAATTTTTTCACTCATACTGTCAGTCCCATTGTGCTGTACTGATTCTGTGAGGTGATTCATACTCATTTGCAAATCATCTCTTGAGTCTGGATAGGCACCTCAAACTCTAACTTATACTGTCATGGAGTAGCCTCAGGACACTGATAAAGTTCTCAGGGCAGACAAATGTGCTTAATGGCTGCCAGAGCCCAGATCTACTGATGGTGTGAAATTTGTTTTTAAGGTCTAGAAATACAGTATAGAGGTCTTGAAGTTGCTCCCTGCATTTTGTTTGCATTTGTCATACTGCAAAGATCATATCTACCAAGGACCATTGAGTTCATAAGCTACCTTGTCATTCAGGGAGTGCATGATTAATGATGTTCTTCACAAACTGTTCCAGGACTAGGGCTAGGATCTTACTGGCAAAGGAAAGTAGCGATTTCTACTAAGATCTCTGTCACTTTGTTTTTGAACATAGCAGTTATGTATGGCAACTAGAGAAGCAATGTTGCCTAGTGGAAAGAGCAGGTCCAGGGAGTCATAAAGACCTGGGCTCTGCCACTTGTCTGGTGTGTGACCCTGGGCAAGTCACTTAACTTTTCTGTGCCCGTCACCTCACCTGTAAAATGGGGCTGAAGACCATAAGCCCCATGTGAGACAGGGCCAGTGTCCACCCTGATTATCTTATATCTACCTGAATTCTAAGTGCAGTGCCTGGAGCATAAGTTATCACTTGACAAATACCCTTAAAAAATCATAACCTAGCAGATTCTGGCTCCAAAGTGTAGTAAGGCAGGTCCAGGCCATGCACCCTTCCTTACCCTGGACTAGTAGCTCTAGTAAGGAAGGAACCTGTTCTGGAGGGAATCAAGCCTCCAGGCTATGGCAACTGGGCCAGAAAAATGAGCTTCCAGTCCCCTTTAGGGTCATCCTTTCAGGCAGGTTGGCAGCACAGAACACTTCAGCTGCATTTGCTGGTCCACTGCTGAAAAAAGGGTGGAATGCTGCCATCACCACCACCATCAGAGCTAAACTGAATTAGTGCTTTCAATGAAGCCAGCAGAACAGCATCCAACATGACCTCTCCAGAAACTCTTATTCATGGCCCAGAAGGGCTAATTTTGTCACGATGGGAAGTTGTGGTTGCCACCTTTGCCTCCCAGGCCTGTGCTCTTTCCATCAGGCCATGCTGCTCCTCTAAGGTTGCTGTGACAGAACTGAAGCATGGAAATAGTAGAATATCTGCGATGAGTAACCTTGTAGTGAAAATGAGACTACATGAGAGGTAATCGACAGCACTCTAGTACAGGGCTCAGTGTTCTGAACACAGTAAGTGTCCAATAATACCATTGATAGATTGGCTGATGGTAAAACTTGGGCCCTCTCGTGCCCCGCCTACACTGCCGAAGGAAGTCAGTTGACTGGCAATTTCGTCGTTATCTCCCTTACTTTCCACTACTTTAAATGTGCACATTATTGTCTTATTTTCAGATAATAAAATCAGTTGAGGCATATTTTCATAAACTAGGAAAAACTCAGGTATATTAACATATCTGAACTGGCTTCAGAGCCGTATACTTGGGATCATTGATTTTTCTCTGAAATTGCATCTGGAACAGTTTCTAATAGACGAGCTCTTGGAGAAGGAAGGAAGATTTGACCCTGCCTAGCTCCACTCGGGTCCATCCATTTCAATCAACCTGGTTTGCAGATAGTTCCCTGGCAATAAAATAGCATGGCCTAAGGGAAAGAGATCAGGGCAAGGCTGTTGAAACACCTTGGGACCTTAACTATTCTGGGCGCACTTTCCTCATCTGTAAAAGGGAATTAAATGCCTCTTCTCCCTCCCCCTTAGACTGCCACTCCATGCAGGACTGATCTTATTGTATCTTAGAGAAGCAGCATGGCTCAATGAAAAGAGCATGGGCTGTGAAGTCAGAGGTCATGGGTTCAAATTCCGGCTCCGGCAGTTGTCAGCTGTGTGACTTCGGGCAAGTCACTGCACTTCTCTGTGCCTGTTACCTCATCTGTAAAATGGGGATTAAGACTGTGAGCCCCCTGTGGGACAACCTGGTCACCTTGTAACCTCCCCAGCCCTTAGAACAGTGCTTTGCACATAGTAAGCTCTTAATAAATGCCATCATTATTAATATTATTATCTATGTCGGCATCCAGCAAAGTGCTTGGCTCACTTTGAGCGATTAACAAATACTGCTGTCATTCTTATCATCATCAGTGATTGGCTGAGAGTGTTGGGCACGAGGCACCCACCTCCTGCTCCCCAGTGGCCCTTCTCAGGCTTACTGTGTCACTGTCTTTTGGGGTAATGGAGCTATGGGGAAAATGTCCCTAAGCTGTCAGTTACCTTTCCCCTGTCACCCTCTCATGGCAGCCTCTACCACAACCTCAGTCTCACCTCCCTCAGGAGCAAAGCTAGGTCGGCCGAACATGTCTCACAAGCCTGCAACCTTGGTGTTATCCTTGACTCCTCTCTGTCATTCAACCCACATAGTCAATCCATCACTAAATCCTGTCGGTCTCACCTTCACAACATAGCTAAAATCAACCCTTTCCTTTCCATCCAAACTGCTACCATTCATTCATTCATTCAGTCGTATTTATTGAGCACTTACTGTGTGCAGAGCACTGTACTGAGCACTTGGGAAGTACAAGTTGGCAACATATAGAGACGGTCCCTACCCAACAGTGGGCTCACAGTCTAGAAGGGGGAGACAGAGAACAAAACATATTAACAAAATAAAATAAGTAGAATAAATATGTACAAGTAAAATAAATAAATAAATAGAGTAATAAATACATACAAACATATATACAGGTGCTGTGGGGAAGGGAAGGAGGTAAGGTGGGGGGCATGGAGAGGGGGAGAGGAAGGAGGGGGCTCAGTCTGGGAAGGCCTCCTGGAGGAGGTGAGCTCTCAGTAGAGCCTTGAAGGGAGGAAGAGAGCTAGCTTGGCGGATGTGGGGAGGGAGGGCATTCCAGGCCAGGGAGATGACGTGAGCCAGGGGTCAACGGCGGGACAGGCGAGAACGAGGCACAGTGAGGAGATTGGCGGCAGAGGAGTGGAGGGTGCGGGCTGGGCTGTAGAAGGAGAGAAGGGAGGTGAGGTAGGAGGGGGTGAGGTGATGGACAGCCTTGAAGCCGAGGGTGAGGGGTTTCTGCCTGATGCGTCGGTTGATTGGTAGCCACTGGAGATTTTTGAGGAGGGGAGTAACATGCCCAGAGCATTTCTGGACAAAGACAATTCGGGCAGCGGCGTGAAGTATGGATTGAAGTGGGGAGAGACAGGAGGATGGGAGATTGGAGAGGAGGCTGATACAGTAATCCAGTCGGGATAAGATGAGAGATTGAACCAGCAGGGTAGCGGTTTGAATGGAGAGGAAAGGGTGGATCTTGGCAATGTTGCAGAGGTGAGACCGGCAGGTTTTGGTGACGGCTTGGATGTGAGGGGTGAATGAGAGCATGGAGTCGAGGATGACACCAAGGTTGCAGGCTTGTGAGACGGGAAGGATGGTAGTGCCATCACCAGTGATGGGGAAAGTCAGGGAGAGGGCAGGGTTTGGGAGGGAAGACAAGGAGTCTGTTGAGTTTTAGGTGGTGGGCAGACATCCAGATGGAGATGTCCTGAAGGCAGGAGGAGATGAGAGCCTGGAGGGGGGGAGAGAGAGCTGGAGCAGAGATGTAGATTTAGGTGTTAATAGATGTTAATAGATTTAGATGTTAATAGAATCACTCATCCTGTCCTTCCTGGATTACTGCATCAGCCTCCTTGCTGACCTCCCAGCCTCCTGTCTCTCCCCTCTCCAGTCCATACTTCATTTTGCTGCCTGGATCATTTTTCTATAAAAATGTTCAGGAAATGTTTCCCCACTACAAGCGAAACTCCAATGGTTACCCATCTACCTCTGAATCAAACAAAAACTCCTCACCACTGGCTTTAAGGCATTCAATCACGTTTCCTACTTTTACCTCACCTTGCTACTCTCCTGCTAAAACCCAGCCCTCACACTGTACTCTTCTAATGATAGCCTTCTTACTGTATCTTGATCTCGTCTATCTCACCATTGACCCTTTTGCCACTTCCTGCCTCTGACCTGGAATTCCCTCCCTCCTCAACTTCGACAGACAATTACTCTCCCCCCCCCCCCCCCTTCAAAGCCTTATTGAAGGGACATCTCCAAGAGACCTTCCCAAATTAAGCCCCACTTTTCCTCATCTCCCACTCCCTTCTGTGTCACCCTGACTTATTCACTTTGCTCTTCCCTCTCCTAGCCCCACAGCACTTATGTCCATATCTGTAATTTTATTTATTTGTATTCATGTATGTCTCTCCCCCTCTAGACTGTAAGCTCACTGTGGGCAGGGAGTGTGTCTTCTTATTGTTGTACTCTCCCAAGTGCTTAGTACAGTGCCCTGCACACAGTAGGCACTCAATATTTACGACTGACTGAAGGAATGAATGAACCAGTGAGCCAGTGGATCAGCAGAGGTCAAGTTCTGTGGTTCCCTCTGAGTCTCTTCCTCCATGTTGTCTCTCCTTCCCTTTCCTGTCTTTTCTGTTCTCTGCTTCCCATTTGAGCCACCCTCCCCTCGGCCCTGTATCTGTGCTGCCATGCAGGAGTGTTTTGCTAGATTTAAATATAGAAATATATAATTAAATGCAATCATTTCTGCTTGGGCTGAATTGACAGTAGTTGATCTGGCCACAATAGCCACCTGCCTACTTCATTTTAGATCACATAGCTTCCCTCTTTCATAGAGAAATCAAGCAGAATATTATTCATAAGGCAATATTAACAAGAAGTCTCCTCGGATCAGATTAACTAGGAGAGGATGCCCACCTCTCCCCAACTCTACATAGTATTTTTTTTTCCTCATGGGATGTACTTTTTCAGCCACCTTGAGCAAAAACTGAGCTCTAAAATGTGATTAATGGGAGTATTTGTGGTACCTGTATGCGTAGTATGTCTTTGGGTATATAATGTGTGACTGTGGACTCTTAAAAAGTGGGGGGTTTGTCATGCTTCTATCCTATTAAGTGTCACCCTAGCACAAATGAGTGCATAATAGGTATGAGAAAAAGGAAAATGGAGCTTTTATTCCTGAAACTATTTTTAAACTCTCCACCCAGTATCTATGGCCTTTTTCTCTTTTCCTTCGATATCCTTTCAAGACTCCTTTTTTTCTTACCGTTTGGACAAGAAAATAAAATGAGCCTTAGACATTATAAGTTTGCTGGCTACCACAGATACAGGGAAATTTGTGGGAAAAGGAGAATGTAATCATCCCGGGCATATTTCATTAATAATGAAGCTTAGCAATTTTAATTCACTGACACAGTACACCTTCTGTGTTGGTTCAAAGTATAAGTGACTTATTTGAGGAAAATGTTGGAGAAGCAGGTAACTAAATAAGCTTATTTAGATTAAAATGAGCTTATAATGCTTTCTGCGTAAACCATTAACTCTGGGAAATTGCTAAACTACTCGAATATTTTATGAACCAATAATACTCTTTTCATAAAAACAATCATCTGTTGTATCCAATCATTGCAAGATGATTTGTCGCCTGAAAAATTAAGCACCTAATAAATGACTCCAAAATTCTTATTGATAGAATGATGAAGCGGCTTAAATTTGAAAATATCAAGTTTGGACTGACCTGTGTATGTGGTGTGTGTGTGTGTGTGTGTATCCTTCATTTTCAAAGATGATATTAATGGTGGTAAGATCCTATCCATGTGAGCCAATGAGCATAACAAAACTTGTATTTGATAACCCTCCCTTCTGCTCAGGGTGCACATAAAGATAGATCCTTCTATTCATTCAATCATATTTATTGAGCGCTTACTGTGTGCAGAGCACTGTACTAAGCAGTTGGAAAGTACAATTGTATGTCTGTCCCTGACAGGGCTGGTCTACTTTTTCTCTATTTTAGCCTGACTCAGTATCCTTATCTTTGTCAAGTCTTTCCTCCAGGAGAACAGCTGCCCACATCCTATATTTCCTGACCCTTTCCCCTCTTCCCCACTCCAAAAACTGGGAGTTCTAATCCCAGTTCTCTTTTTCCCTCCCAAATCTCTATTTAAAGTCTATACCTGTTATCATCTTTTCCTTTCTTCCAAATCTATGACCACATCACATTGTCACAAATGATAGTGCAGCGTTCTACCCTCTGCAAATAGAGCCACTTTTAGATGTTCGTATTCATGTTTCAAGAAAATAAAAAGTTTAAAACTCAAGGCCAAGGTAATTCTTTCAAATGATTTTGTTTCATATCTGAAAAGCAATAGCAGCCCCAGCTGATAGCATCTTTCCTTATTGATCATATCTGGAAGATTTATGAGATCATTGAAATCTGTCTCTGGTTTGTACATTTAAACAACAATTAAGTATTTAGGGTGAGGCCAAGGGATCTAAACTGTTTTCACAAATCTCCTTACCAATGAAGGGATTGGTTTTATATGAAGCATTGAAAGGGTTAGACTGTGGATCTCCTAGACATGATAGCCACTTAGTGTGTGCTAATCCATTAATGTTCATGAAATACTTCATGAATTACAATTAAAATGCTTACTCTTCATTATCCCTGATTTATGAATATCTATCATTGTCAGTTGTGGGTAGTCTGAATGCATGAGAAAATTTCCTTCACCACCAAATATTGAACATTCTTCGAAATAATGACAGAAAGGAAATCCTCTTTCACAGAATGCTAAGTCAAGAATTGGGATTTACAAAACTTGATCTGAAACTATGACTTCATGGTTTGTCATTTTGTCAATTGGAGATCCAGGTGACTTCTCATCTATTAATCTCAGTCACTTCACGCATTAGAAATGGCCCTGTTGCCATCTTCTCTCAAAATTATAGAATGTCATACAACATTTTAATGATGTTTGGGAGGTTTTTTTGGAGATGATTCATTCATAAAAGTGATATTTTAAGCACTTTTTCTCATATAGTTGATGAATTATGAGGAGCAAATATAGTATATTCACTTTTAGGATACAGAAATGCAGAAAGCATCACAGATGGAATTTTTTTTTCTAATTTGAGATCCTCTCTAAAAATAAAAGGAAGGAACAAAAATGAGTTGCTTAAAAGAAAATATAGCAAATCTGAATAGTTAAACATCAAAATTAATGAAGGACAATACTACCCACAAAAGACCTCTATTACAAAATGATTCAAATCATATATGGGTCTCTGTAATATGACAAGAAAATAAGATTTAACAGTATAGGCAATTAGAGAAGCAGCGAGGTTTAGTGGAAAGAGCAGGGGCTTGGGAGTCACAGGTCATGGGTTCTAATCCCGGCTCTGCCACTTGTCAGCGGTGTGACTTTGGGCAAGTCACTTAACTTCTCTGGGCCTCAGTTACCTCATCTGTAAAGTATGGATTGACTGTGAGCCCCACGTGGGACAACCTGATGACCTTGTATCTACCCCAGTGCTTAGAACAATGCTTAGCACATAGCGCTTAACAAATACCATCATTATGATTATTATATACTTTTTACATTTTGAATTTTTTAGGAAGAGGAATGACAAATTTTTTGTGTTGTCTTGTTTTCCATTGGTGCAACTGAGGAGAAAATTAACATGAATGATTCATTGAAAAGGGGAATCCAAGATATTGAAAATGGAATCATATTTTAAATAATCAAGTCCATCACTATAGAAGTAGCACAATACTTTTCTCCCAGTTTTATTCAGAAAATAATCTTGAATGATGTATTATTACAGTATCATCATCATCGATGATGTTTATTTAAGACCTATTTTTGCTTAGAACATTGAATTTGGCACTGAAAGACCATACATCATCATCATCATCAATCGTATTTATTGAGCGCTTACTATGTGCAGAGCACTGTACTAAGCGCTTGGGAAGTACAAATTGGCAACATATAGAGACAGTCCCTACCCAACAGTGGGCTCACAGTCTAAAAATACAGAATAATGCAGAATAAGGATAAAAGGATAAAATACAGAATAAGGGTAAAATATGACTCATGACCTTTCGGAACTTTCAAACTAGAAAGGGTTACGTGAAGACATACATTTACTTCTAAGACAGCAAGCTTTTTCTCAGGTTGTCATTTATCATGAAACACTCAGAGAAGCAGCATGACCTAGTGGATAGAGCATGGGCCTGGGAGTCAGTAGGACCTGGGTTCTAATTCCAGTTCTGCCACTTGTCTGCTTTGTGACTTTGGGGAGGTCACTAAACTTCTCTGTGTCTCAGTTTCCTCAGTCCCCCTGTGGGACAGGGACTGTGTCCAACCCAATTAGCTTTTATCTACCCCAGAGCTTAGTACAGTGCCTGGCACATAGCAGTCGACTATAAATAGCAAAGAAAAATATATTTCTACCCACTTCACTCCACAGAAACTGCCATCTCCAAGGTCACCAATGATCACCTTCTTGCCAGATTCATTATCCAACCTTGGCTTCACTGATACTCTCCTCTCCTGGTTCTCCTTTCTCTTTGTTCATTCTCAGGCTCTTTCATAGGCTCCTATTCTGTCTCCCACCTTTTAACTGTAGGCATCCCTCAAGGCTCAGTTCTGTGTGCCCCCCTATTCATTCATTCAATCGTATTTATTGAGCACTTACTGTGTGCAGAGCACTGTGCTAAGTGCTTGGGAAGTACAAATTGGCAACATATTCTCCAACTACACCCACTCCTTAGAGACCTCACTTGCGCCAATGATTTCAAGTACTATCCTGTACTTGATGATAACTAATTAATCTAAATAACTAATTAATGGAAGCTGTTTTGGTATTAAAAGCACCACATAGAAAACCCCTCTAGACTGTTAGCTCATTGTGGGCAGGGATTGTGTCTATTGTTGTAGTGTACTCTCCCAAGTGCTTACTACAGTGCTTTGCAAACATGGAGTGCTCAATAAATATGATAGAATGAATGAATGAACAAATGAATACTTCACAAATCTACCTTTCCAGCCGCAACCTCTTTCCTTCTCTTCAGTCTCGCAACTCCACCTGCCTTCAGGATATCGCTACCTGAACGTCTCACCGACACCTCAAATTTAGCACATCTAAAATAGAACTCCTCAACCCACCCAAACTGTGTACTTTCATTGACTCTTCCTTATAATTGTAGACAATGCAACCATCTTGCCTAGAGAAGCAGCATGGCTCAGTGGAAAGATCCCAGGCTTGGGAGTCAGAGGTCATGGGTTCTAACCCCGGCTCTGCCACTTGTCTGCTGTGTGACTTTGGGCAAGTCACTTAACTTCTCTGTGCCTCTTACCTCATCTGTAAAATGGGGATGAAGACTGTGGGCTGTCCCACATGGGACAACCTGCTTACCTTGTATCTGCCTGAGTGCTTAGAACAGTGCTTGGCACATAGTAAGCACTTAACAATTACCAACATTATTATTATTATTATTATTATTATTATTATTGTTATTATTATTACAGCCTTGACATTATTTTCAAGTCATTTCTCTCATTCAACCCACATATTCAATTTGTCACCAAAACCTGTCAGTTCTACCTTCACAATATCTTTAGTTTCCACCCTTTCACTTCTGTCCAAAATGTTATCATGCTGATCCAGCCTTGACTACTAAATCTGCCTCCTTGCTGACCACTCTGCCTCCTTTCTCTCCCTACTCCAGTCCATTCTTGACTCTGCTGCCCAGATCATTTTTCTAAAAAAAAAAACCCTTTTTCCCTCACTCCTCCAAAAGCCTCCAATTGTTGCCCATCCATCTCCATACCAAAGAAAAACCCCTTATTATAGACTTTAAAGCAGTCAATCATCTATTTCCCTCCTACCATACCTAGCTGATTTCTGACTACAATTGAGCCCAAACTCTTCAATCTTGTAATGCCAACCAACCTACCGAAACTTGATCTCAACTATCTCGCTGCTGACCTCTTGTCCACATCTTCCCTCTGGCCTGGAATTCCTCCTTTTATATCTCTCAGACCACCACTATCCCTTCCTTCAAATTTTTACTAAAACCATATCTTCTAGACTGTAAGCCCGGTGTGGGCAGGGATTGTCTCTCTTCATTGCTGAATTGTGCTTCCCAAGCTCTTAGTACAGTGCTCTGCACACAGTAAGTGCTCAATAAATAAGATTGAATGACTCTCCTTTTCCCCATAAGCACTTGATATTCATCCAACTTTCAGTGCTATATTGCTTAGGTTCACAGCTGTAATTAATTAATTTATATGAATATTCATCTCCCCCTCTAGACTGTAAGCTCATTGTGAGGAGGAAACATGTCTACTATGTTGTATTATACTTTCCCAAGTCCTTAGTACGGTGTTCTGCACACAGTAAGCACTCAACAAATACCAATAATTAATCTCCTTCAAAAGGCCTTCCCTAACTAATGCCTTATTTCTCCTGCTTGCTTTCCCTTTTGCAGTGATTATATACTTGGATCTATACGTTTAAGCACTTAATATTAGTTTTACCCACAGCCCCACAACACTTATGTATATATCTGCAATTTATTATGTCTGTCTCCCCCATTAGACTGTAAGTTCATTGTGGGCTAGGAATGTGTCTGCTAAGTCTGTTATATTGTACTCTCCCAAGTGCTTAATACAACGCTCTACACATCATAGTCACTCAATAAATACCACTGATGCTGCTGCTTGATGAAGTGCTTAGTAAAGTGTTCAGCACACAATGGGTTCAATAAATACCTCTGAACTGGGATTCAATAATTTCTTTACTCAGGGATCTCTTCTATGCTTTGGAAGTTTGATATACAGTGGACTAAGCTTTCTCCAAAATCCATTGTTGAATGCTTAATCTTAGCATTTATGGGAAGGAGGTGGGGAGGAATTTCCTTACCTATAATGCTCATCAAGAGCATCAGAGCACTTAGGTATTTGTATACCATAGAGAATATAGATTGAAGTCATGAGGTGATTGTATTATGAGGTGGCTGTTCATTCATTCATTCAATCATATTTATTGAGCGCTTACTGTGTGCAGAGCACTGTAGTAAGTGCTTGGGAAGTGCAAGTCAGTAACATATAGAGACGGTCCCTACTCAACAATGGTCTGTTGCTAGGGGTAGAGTATCAAATAATAATGGTTGTTTGTATCACGGAGTGGCTTTAACCTGGATTAAGTCTGTAGTATAATTATACATCCATGATAGCTTACTAACCCCACCCCACCCCCATTAAATTTTAAGCTCTTTTAGGATAGGGTAGGGACCAAGTCATTTACTTCTGATGTACGGTTCCAGGTGACCTAGTACAGTAGGCCCTCAGTAAATACTGTAAATGATGGAGGGACCTAAACGTTTTAAAATAAGACAACTGTATTGTTCCATTTTAATAGATATTATGGATTTTATGTGGATGCTTTAGTGAGCAGGTGACATTCGTAACATATTGTGATATATTTCTTTGTTTCTCCTAAATGCTTGTAGGTAATACATCTATGAGTTAATCTGGAAAAGCAGGAATGATGACAGAATGTTGTAATGCAGTCATTACCAGCAATTTGCAAAGATTAGAAGGCTCTTTTGTTGGATATATCATTGAAAGTTTGGGGGATTGCTTTTGGAAGTCACTCAAAATTGGCCACTAATGTATAACTTTCTTTAGGAGACTCTCTTTTCATGTTTAGTTGACTAAGTGAAAATCAACTGCACAGTTTGATTTAGATATCGTTTGGCCAGAATTTTCTGTACATTACTTGACTTAACTTGATGCCACTTAGATGAGAACAATACAGCATTACCAAGAGCCTTTGTAGATGCTTTGATCTTTAGGACAGTGCTGATGATGGTGCTTCACAGAATGGACTGATGAATCATGTCCAAGGGCAATTGAGATGCCAATTAAACTTTGCACAAAATTCTTGAAATCTGTGCATTTGGTGCTATAGGTAGACACCCTTTCAATAATCAATCAATAACATTTATTAAGCACCTACAATGCACAGAGCCCTGTATTAAACACTTGGGAGAGTACTAGAGAGTTTGAAGAAATGATCCCTGCCCTCAAGGAGTTTACAGGCTAATGAGAGGGATGTGTATTTAAATGTCAGGACATGTAACTCAGGTACTTGTGTAACCAAGACATAGCTGATCCTGGAAAATCTAATCTAGTTTCTTTAAGGATCATGACGGTTTGTGCTTTCATACTAAAGTTGGGCCTACACTAGCAAATTACCTGGATATGTTCAATTCTCAAAATGTAGTTTGCCCTCTATTGTTCCCTCTAGACTGTAAATTCAGTGTGAGCAAGGAATAATAATAATGATGGTATTTAAGTGCTTACAATGTGCCAAGCACTGTTCTAAGTGCTGGATATGTCTATCAACTCTGTTGTACTGTACTCTTCCAAGTGCTTAGTACAGTGCTCTGCACACAATAAATACTCAATGAATATGATTGATTGTCCAAAGATCCGAGGAAATCTTATGAATTGGAGCCAAAAGAAATACTGCCACCAGAAATAGCCAAGGCAAGCAGGCTCATAGATTTAAAGACCTAAAGTATATGATTGCCAGTGTTGGTGTCTCAGTGTAGATGAGAGTTGAAGTCTAATTTCATTTTAAAGTTTATAGGTAACACCATTTGAAAAAAGAGCATGGGTCTGGGTGTCAGAGGACCTGGGTTCCAATCCAGGCTCTGCCATTTGCCTGCTGTGTACCTTGGGCAACTCACTTCACTTCTCTGTGCCTCAGTTCCCTCATCTGCTAAATGGGGAATCAATTCCTAGTCTCCCTCCTATGCATACTGTAAGCCCTATGTGGGAGCTGATTATTTTGTGGCAACCCCAGAGATTAATACAGTAATTTGCACACAGTTAGCACTTAACAAATACCATTATTATTTTGTTGTTGTTGAAATGTAAGAGAAACACTTCAGCATTACCAAAAGGAAGCCCCTTTTGAAGAGGGCTGAAGTACTAGGATTGAAGTAAGGAAGAAAATAAGATGGCAAATGGGCCAGTAGTGTCCCTTCAAATGGAACCCTCCCACATCATAACTTTCTTTGGATTTTCCTATCGATTTGCATGTGAACTAACTAACTGTATTGCCCCTTGTTGGTGGCTTGCTGGCTTTTTCTTTCTGCTTTAATATTTATAATTGATTTTCTGTTCTGGTTCAGTATCTTAATGTTTTCTATTTAAATGGAAATAATAATGCAACATAAGGCCTGAAAAAAATTACCAACAAGACCATTATTTTTCAGTTTATGAGGGATTTGAGATATATGCCTCATAGATTAAGCATACAAATATCGATTTGGTTCCTCCTTCCTTTCTTTGAATGATTAATATGCAAGTGTACCTCTGATTCCTTGTAGGAATTAGTGATGCCTCATTAACTGTTACAAGGGGAATACTGAAATGCTGAAAACTAAACTTGTCTCAGCATGTCAAAAAATGAATAAATTCAGGGAATAATCAGTTTACATATCAAAGAGAGAGGCTTGATAACCCTGGTTGTTTTTACATGAAGAACCTTGTACTAAAAGTTTAAAAACAGTGAGACATAGAGGGCATGTTAATCTGACCCCAGAGTTTCAAACAATGCAGTGTAGTAGCGCAATGTTGGGAGACCACTAGAGCAGAGAGACCAGACCATTACTACTACTAATAATACTTGCTAAGCACTTACTATATACTAAGTCCTGGGGTAGATACAAGGTAATCAGATTGGTCACAGTCCCTGTCCCACATGGGGCTCCCAGTACAAATGGGAGTGATAACAGGTATTTAATCCCCATTTTGCAGTGAGGAACCTGAGACATAGAAAAGTGAAATGACTTGTCCAAGGTTACATGGCAGGCAAATGGCAGAATCTCTCTTTATGAGAAACACTGTGGTAGGCCCTATTAGTTACCCATCATTCTGCCACACTTGCTCGCGCTGCCAGGATCTCACCATTAGTAACATCATCTTTGAAAATGCATTCATTCATTCAATCATATTTGAGTGCTTAATGTGTGCAGAGCACTGTACTAAGCGCTTATGAGATGCAGCTCTCTATCAAAGATAATGTTCATTCAGTAGTATTTGTTGAGCACTTACTGTGTGCAGAGCACTGTATTAAGTGCTTGGAAAGTACAGTTCAGCAACAAATAGAGATAATCCCTTTTCAGCAACGGGATCACTGTCTAGAAGTGGAGAGACAGAAAACAAAACAAAACAAGTAGATAGCCATCAATAGCATCCATATAAAGAAATAAAATTATAGATATATACACATCATTAATAAAATAAATAGAATAATAAATATGTACATATGCACGCAAGTCCTGTGGGGCAGGGAGGGGAGATCAGAGGGAGGGAGTAGGGGTGATGGAGAGGGTAGGAGGAGCAGAAGAAAAAGGGGACTCAGTCTGGGAAGGCCTCCTGGAGGAGGTGAGCTTTCAGTAGGGCTTTGAAAGGGGTAAGTGTGCTAGTTTGGCGATGTGAGGAAGGAGGGCATTCCAGGCCAGAGGTAGGACGAGGGCCAGGGCTCGACGGCGGGACAGGCGAGAATGAGGCACAGTGAGGAGGTTAGCAACAGAGGAGTGGAGTGTGTGGGCTGGGCTGTAGAAGGAGAGAAGGGAGGTGAGGTAGGAGGGGGCGAGGTGATGGAGAGCCTTGAAGCCGAGAGTGAGTTTTTGCTTGATTTGTAGGTTGACAGGCAGCCACTGGATAATTTTGAGAAGGGAAGTGACATGCCCAGAGCATTTTTCTGCACAAAGATAATCCAGGCAGCAGAGTGAAGTATAGACTGAAGCGGGGAGAGACAGGAGATTGGGAGATCAGAAAGGATGTGGTAATCCAGTCAGGATATGATGAGTGATTGTACTCAGAAGGTAGCGGTTTGGATGGAGAGGAAAGGGTGGATCTTGGCGATGTTGTGAAGGTGAGACTGGCAGGTATTGGTGATGGATTGGATATGTGGAGTGAATGAGAGAGCGGAGTCAAGGATGACACCGAGGTTGTGGGCTTGTGAGACAGGAAGAATGGTAGTGCCATCCACAGTGATGGGAAAGTCAGGGAAAGGACAGGGTTTGGGAGGGAAGATAAGGAGCTCAGTTTTGGACATGTTGAGTTTAGGGTGGCAGCAGGACATCCAGGTGGAGATGTTCTGAAGGCAGGAGGAGATACAAGCCAGCAGTAGGGGAGAGAGAACAGGGGAGGAGATGTCGATTTGGGTATCATCCGAGTAGAGATGATAGTTGAAGCCATGGGAGCAATTGAGATCAACAAATGAATGAGTATAGATGGAGAACAGAAGGGGACCAAGAACTGACACTTAAGGAACCCCTACAGTTAGGGGATGGGTGTGGGAGGAAGAGCCCGCAAAGGAGATTGAGAATGAACAGCCAGAGAGGTGAAGAAAACCAGGAGAGGATAACACGTTGAGGAGAAGGGGATGGTCAACAGTGTCAAAGGCAGCTGAGAGGTCGAGGAAGATTAGGCTAGATTAGGAGCTGTTGGATTTGGCAAGAAGGAGGTCATTGGTGATCTTTGAGAGGGCAGTTTTGGTGGAGTGGAGGGGCCAGAAGCCAGAATCAAGGGGGGTCCAGGAGAGAGTTGGAGGAGAGGCATTTGAGGCAGCGAGTGAAGACAACTCTCTCTAGGTGTTTGGAAAGGAAGGGTAGGAGGGAGATGGGGTGATAACTGGAGGGGGCAGTGGGGTCAAGGGAGGGTTTTTTAAGGTGGGGAGACATGGGCATGTTTGAAGGCAGAGGGGAAGAAGCTGTTGAAGAGTGAGCAGTTTAAGATGGAAGTTAAGGAGGGGAGGAGGGAAGGGGTGAGTTTTTATAAGGTGAGAGGGAATGGGGTCAGAAGCACAGGTGGAGGGGGTGACACCTGAGACGAGGGAGGAGATCTTTTCTGAAGATACTGCTGGGAAAGATGGAAAAGTAGAGGAGAGGGTCGAGAACAGGGGGGATGGAAAAGGGGAAGGGGTGACATTGGGGAGTTCATACCTGCTGCTATTAATTTTCCTAATGAAGAAGGTGGCCAGATCATTGAGGGTGGGGGATGGGGGAGAGGGAGGAACAGGGGAACTGAGGAGAGAGTTCAATGTTCAGAACAGCTGACAGGGTGATGGGCATGGGTGTCAATAAGGGAAGAGAAATCGTTTTGCCTGGCAGAGAAGAGGGTAGAGCTAAGGCAAAAAAGGATTATCTATGTGTGCAAATGCTGCTGAAAACATCAACGTGAGAGTGACATACCCTACCATATTGTCTGCACTTAAGAAATGTATGTATTTGCTTTGTTGAAGATTCTGAGATTAGGCATACTACCACCGTGTCTGTATTTTGTTAAGATGGTCAGTGGAAATCAGGACTAAACTTTATTTTGTTTTAAGATGCATTTTTGTCTTAGCTCATTTTAATTGATCACTCATGAACTGAGCCCAAATAACTTGCACGGGGATTCAGTCAGAGTAAACTCAAGACTGAAAAGGGGACTCAAAATGTCTTCTTACAAAATACTACCAGAATTATGAGTGTTTAAGGCTGGACTTGGACCATGAGAAATAATCACCTAGCCACCGGCTTCTAGGCAAATGAATAACCAAACCACTTGCCATCCAGGACATATGGTTGTGCATTCTTTACTTAAAGTTCTCCAGGAACAGAAGCACCCTATTCTCTTTCTCAGAAGCCGGGTCCAATGTTTTAGCAGCCTGATTATCAAATACAGTCAGTTCAGCCAGAACAGGAATTTTTACTCCATGGCTTAGCTAAAATGTGATGGCAGAATTAGGGGACATTCTTTGTGATGTGCATCTCTCGATACAGTTGGAAGAGATGGCATTGGACAGACGTGAGTGCTACAAAGTGACTTTTCTTTAATGTGGGATTCTGCGAAAACATAGGGTAACTGAATGTATTTCCTTATGCCCCAAGAAAATCTTTCCTGCTACAATTTAAAATCACTTCCTCTTGTTCAGCCCTTGATAGAAGCCAACCAGTGGTCAGCTTTCTCCCAGGGAAAAAAAATCAAATTTCTGAACACAATTATTAGGTCAGACTTCTCTAGGCCAAACAACATCAATTTATTCAACCTTTTTACAAGATCTTGTTTTTCAATATTTTGATTGTTATTGTTCTCTTCTGAGGGCATGAGTCCCATATGAGCTTACAAGAGCGACACCTTTCCACTTCTCTCTTTCATCAAAGGTAAATTCATTCAATCATATTTATTGAGCACTTACTGTGTGCAGAGCATGCCAAACTATATCCCTAGGAAGCTGGCCAACTTGTTTAAAGTAAAATCTAATCTGTGAATCTAAGGCCTACAAATAGGTATATGATGAAGAAATGCCTGAATGTCCTAGATTTTCTATATCACACAGACCCATGTTTGGAAAAGCACAGTTCTGGGAATCAGGAGATGTGGGTTCTAGTTCAAACTCTGGTAAAGGAGGAAAGTTGGCTGGGGTATTCCATCAGCAGTGAAGCTTCCCAGCAAAAAAAGTAATTAGGTATTCTCCAAGGTAGAGTGACCAAACAGAAATCCTGAAAAATAACTGCCTGATATAACAATAATGATGGTATGTATTAAATACTGTGTGCCTAGCACTATGCTAAGCACTGAATTAGATATAATTAGATCAGGCACAAGGTCTGTCCCTATGAAATAGGAAGATAAGGTATTTCATCCCTATTTTACAGATGAAGGCACTGAAATACAGAGAAGTTAAATGA